>NW_022987739.1:19240398-20440398 GCF_902827165.1 Trematomus bernacchii
CAGTAATTTGAGGGAGAGGGCAAGTCATTAGCCAGCTTAGAGGCACGGGTCTTCCGGCATACAGGGGTCTCGCTACCGGAGGCTACTGCAAACATGACAGTTTCCACCGGGGTCTTCACAGGGGTCTCGCCTTACCGGAGGCTACTGCAAACATGACAGTTTCCACGCGGGTCTTCAACAGGGGTCTCGCTAACCAGGAGGTCTACTGGCAAACATGACAGTTTCCAACCGGGGTCTCACAGGGGGTCTCGCTACCGGAGGCTACTGCAAACATGACAAGTTTCCACCGGGGTCTTCACAGGGGTCTCGCAACCGGAGGCTACTGCAAACATGACAGTTTCCACCGGGGTCTTCACAGGGGTCTCGCTAACCGGAGGCTACTGCAAACATGACAGTCTTCACCGGGGTCTTCACAGGGGTCTCGCTACTGGAGGCTACTGCCACACATGACAGTCTTCACCGGGCTCTTCTCAGGGGTCTCGCTACCCGGAGGAAACTGGTAATATGACAGTCTTCACTGGGCTCTTCACAGGGTTCTTGACCGGTCTCTTTCCACCGGAGGCTACTGCAAGCATGACAGTCTTCATTGGGCTCTTCACAGGGTTCTTGACCGGTCTCTTCCCACCGGAGGCTACTGCAAGCATGACAGTCTTCACCGGGCTCCTCACAGGGGTCTCGCTACCGGAGGTTACTGGGGACTGCATGACAGTCTTCACCGGGCTCTTTCACAGGGGTATTGCTGCCTGAGGCTACTGTGTTTATGCCGGAGGTATTTGGGATTGCCAGGCCCTTAAATCGTATACATTCGTCCTCTTCCTCAAGAACAGCAGCACTCTGCTTCCTGGGGTTTAGCTCCTTTTTCAGCCTGGAGCGCAGGGTCTTCACCTCATCATTGAGGGCATCCTTCTGAGCCCTCAATGCCACATTTTCCAGCATCACCTGCCTGCAGTCCTCGTTGTCACACTCGGTATGTGGGGAGAAGGGTGGAGGGTGCCCGGGGTATTCCTCCTCATTGTCTATATCCAATGATGTAGCCATTCCAATGATGGGGTTAGTCTCACGGAGGTCATGGAGCAACTGCAGTGCCACACTATGCTTTCAGCCTTGCCATGACCTGATGTGCCTTATGTCGGGACAACTCAGGGTGGTCATGTTTTACATGACGGTCCAGTCTCTTCCCAGCGTACGAACACCCAGCGATGGGACAGGGTTTGGTCCGAACATTTATCCTTCCACTGGCTATTTTCAGGAGGATTCCCCTCTCCTCCAAGTTCCGCACTGCATGCTTGTGCTTAAGGTGTTTGTTCAATGCCAGATAGAAGAGTCTGCACACCGGGCATTCAGATGACATCCTTCCTGAAACACACATAATGATTTTGATCAAAATTATGTTATAGTTCTCCGTTTATATGCGTTAGCGTGAGCGGTGGTTGCGACACTGGGTCCGATGCATCAATTCATGGTGCATGGACGAAGGGAAGTATTGGGTTACCACCGGGTCAGATGTCCCACTTCCGCACCAACGCGGGGCTGGTGATGGCAACATTGGGTCCGATGCATCAATACATGGTGCCCCGACCATCGAGAGGGTTTGGGGTACCCCCGGAACCAGGCACCACCCCAGCAGGAAACGGGTTGTATGGTCAAAGGAGGAAAGAGTGATAGAACCGGGGTAAAGCAAAGAAAGTGTCCGACAATAGTGACTTGTGAGGCGGCCAGAGAGTCTGTCATATCTCGGTCCTATCCTCCAGGCAACGCTGTGGCCAAAACTGGGCTAAAAACTAAAAAAACTAAAAAATATTTCATCCAGGGAAATTTGGGTGAAAATGAAAAAAAAGTACCCCAAAATAGTCCTTCATTAGCCAGCAGCAGTCCCCTGTCGACTCATGTGACATTCCTCCAGGGTTACATAGAACCAGGGTGTGGGCTCCGAGCCATCTCCGAGACATCTCTAGTCCGTGTTGATAATGGGGGAAATGTACCCCAAAATAGTCCTTCATTAGCCAGCAGCAGTCCCCTGTCGACTCATGTGACATTCCTCCAGGGTTACATAGAACCAGGGTGTGGGCTCCGAGCCATCTCCGAGACATCTCTAGTCCGTGTTGATAATGGGGGAAATGTACCCCAAAATAGTCCTTCATTAGCCAGCAGCAGTCCCCTGTCGACTCATGTGACATTCCTCCAGGGTTACATAGAACCAGGGTGTGGGCTCCGAGCCATCTCCGAGACATCTCTAGTCCGTGTTGATAATGGGGGAAATGTACCCCAAAATAGTCCTTCATTAGCCAGCAGCAGTCCCTGTCGACTCATGTGACATTCCTCCAGGGTTACATAGAACCAGGGTGTGGGCTCCAAGCCATCTCCGAGACATCTCTAGTCCGTGTTGATAATGGGGGAAATGTACCCCAAAATAGTCCTTCATTAGCCAGCAGCAGTCCCCTGTCGACTCATGTGACATTCCTCCAGGGTTACATAGAACCAGGGTGTGGGCTCCGAGCCATCTCCGAGACATCTCTAGTCCGTGTTGATAATGGGGGAAATGTACCCCAAAATAGTGCATCATGACTCAGCAATCATCACACTCAACTTTGGTGAGAACCGGGCAAAGGGGTCAAAATCCGTCAATGTGGGGGGTGAAACGGCTGTACGCGAGCCCTGGGGGGGGCACCCGGGACCGGGCAGTGCCCCCGGCAGAAGGAACCGGGTCAAACGGGCCAAAACAGGAAAAAAAATAAAAATAAAAAGAACCAGGCAAAAGGGGGGAAAATGGGAAAAAAGTGTCCGAAAATAGTGCCTCATGACCCCGCAGGAGTCCCCCGCGGACTCCCCTGACATTCCTCCATGGTCGAAATCATCCAACTCAACTTTGGTGAGAACCGGGAAAAGGGGTCAAAATGTAAAAATTGTACCCCAAAATAGTGCCTCATGACCCCGCAGGAGTCCCCCGCGGACTCCCCTGACATTCCTCCATGGTCGAAATCATCCAACTCAACTTTGGTGATAACCGGGCAAAGGGGTCAAAATGTAAAAATTATACCCCAAAATAGTGCCTCAAAATCGGGTAGAGTCACCTGGAAAGTGCCCTCGCATTCCTCCATGGCTCAAAATGTCGAACTTAAACTATTTGGAGAACCAGAGAAATGTAAAAAATACGCCCCAAAATAGTGTCTCAAAATCGGGTAGAGTCACCTGCAAAGTGCCCTCGCATTCCTCCATGGCTCAAAATGTCGAACTTAAACTATTTGGAGAACCAGAGAAATGTAAAAAATACGTCCCAAAATAGTGTCTCATAATCGGGTAGAGTCACCTGCAAAGTGCCCTCGCATTCCTCCATGTCAAACTTTAAGTATTGAGAGAACCAGGCTGGGGGGTCCTTGCGCCACAAAATTAGGCCCACTCAAAGTGCTTGGTGAGCGGATACATTCTTCCATGATTTGCAACAGCCGTTATTTTTCTGAGTGCACCCAAAAACTGGGTTTCCGATTTCGTGCAGACGGTAGTTTGAAAAGTATGGATGAATCTTTTTAACAGAGAAGTGGAAATGAAGCCCAGGGACTTTTTCCCCTTCTCCGTTGTACCAACCATCGGAGAAGGGGAAAAATCGGCCTGAAGCGCCAATAGTCTGGCCCCTTCTCCCGTTGGCACTCTGTCATTTTTTTGACAATTTTTCAAAACTTCATTTTTGATTATTTTAAGTTATAATTAAGCGTTTTCTTCAATTTGTTTTGCTTTCCACGGGTGGGGGCGCCTGGCAGGCCGCCTATGAGCACCCAAATTCGGCCTGGATCATCCAGGATTTGTGGGCTAAGCTCCATAAACTGACTAAATCACCCAGAGAGGTCACCTTTCTAGCCCAAATATATATAATACAAATACATTTAAATAGTAAAAGGTGCACTTGTGCTCTGCATTACCCGGAATTTTATTTTCATAGCCCCATGATAGTGATTAAAAATCATTTTCATGGGAAAAAGTGTTAAAACGCCTGATTAAATTATATGCAGGACCCCAGTGAGCTCCAGACTATGTGCATTGTGTTGGGGGAACCATATAAATGATAGAATAAATGCATTTAAATGCAAAAATAATGATTTTAAATCATTTTAGGGGGACAATTGTGGAGAGGAGCCTGAAAATGACTCTGCAGCAGGCTGCCTATGAGCACCCAAATTCGGCCTTCTTCACGGAACCACGACCCCTTCTGTGGAGGGTATTCTCGTGCCCCTGGTGAGCACACAATGACCCAGGAAAGAGTCTTCAAAACACAGGTAAAAGTGTGTTAAACAGTGGGGTAACATGTTTGAAATGACAGCACACTGCTGCTTGTTGGCAGGCTGACTCACTTGACTTGTCTCACACACACCCAGGGGGGGAGAAAGAGGACACATTGACCCAGGAAAGAGTCTTCAAAACACAGGTAAAACTGTGTTAAACAGTGGGGTAACATGTTTGAAATGACAGCACACTGCTGCTTGTTGGCAGGTAAACATTGTTTAATTGTTTAAGTGTTTTTAAATGTATGGAACAGTGTTTTGTCTCTTTCAAAACTCTCCCGTCATTGGCCGGATACATGGGGACGATTTTATATTCACTATGACCGTTACTATTCCAGTGAGACGAAGTACGTCCGGTGACGGGAGTGATCCCATGTTAATTTTGTCCAAAAACCAGAGCATTCCCTTATCATTAGAAATGTCCCCCTCTAAAGCCGAGACATCGTCAGGATCCAGTGTTGGAAGCTTAAGGTCCTTTAGAAAGTTAGCTGTCAGAGAGTCATCCGAGACTTCTGATGAATAAAGATCTTCATAGAAACTCTTAAATTGATCATTAATGCCCCTTTGATCTGAAATGGTGTCCCCATTTACCGTTCCAATTTCCGCAATTAAACTGTCTGCAGCCGACTGCCTTAATTGATGGGAGAGTAATTTACTGGCCCGCTCCCCATGTTCATAATGGGTCTGCCTAGATCTCAGATGAAGGTCCTCTATGTAGATGGATGCCAGAGAGTCATATTCCACCTGCACTGCAATGCGTTCCTTATACAGTTCAGCAGAGGGCTTTGTTGAGTGTATTCTATCAATGTCCCTGATCCGATTAGCAAGTTCTGTCATTCGCTTTGTCCTTTTTCTGCTAATACTGATTGAATATGATATTATTTGCCCACGAAGATAAGCCTTCATGGCCTCCCATACAATGCCTATACTCATCTCTGGTTGACGGTTTATTTCAAGAAAGGTATCGATGTGCGTGGAAATATACTTAATAAAATCTTCATCTAATAATAAGCGTGGGTTTAGACGCCAGATCCTTTGTGGTGGTACATGGTTTGGAAAACAAAGTTTCATGGTCACTGGGCTGTGGTCAGAAATAACAATGCTCTCATAGTCACTGGACTCAAGCACAGAAAGTAACTTTTTATCTAAAATGAAGTAATCTATTCTGGAGAATGACTGCTGGGCTGCAGAAAAAAATGAAAATTGTTTAGATGTTGGGTTCTTAAATCGCCATGGGTCCACCATCCCGTATTCTTCAACAAAGGAGTTCACCACTCGAGCCGAGTTTGACAGTGGTCTAGAGGAGACAGTGGAGCGGTCCAGAGTGTGATTGAGGGCGCAGTTAAAGTCTGCCCCCAAAATTAGGTGATGGGAGTTCAAATCAGGGAGCAGAGAGAAGAAATTGCTAAAGAAATCGGCATCATCTGAGTTGGGAGCATAGAGACATGCAAGCACAATAGGTGTGTTGTACAATTGACCTTGCACTATGATATAGCGGCCATTTGTATCTGCAATTACTTTAGATTCCACAAACTGCACATGCCTACGTATCAGGATCGCTGCACCCCTATATTTGGTGTTGAATTTGGAGTGGAAAATGTGAGAGAAACCACCCCGCTTGAGTCTAGAGTGATCAGAAGTACGCAAATGAGTTTCCTGGAGATAAACAATGTCTGCCTTTAGCTTCTGGAGGTGGGAAAACACTTTGCTGCGCTTTACTGGATGATTGAGACCTCTAACATTCCAGCTAACAAAAGTAGTTGCCGCCTTACCCACACTCAGTGCCCTGTTTGCCTGGGTCATTGTGGGACCTTAGACAGTAATCTAGCCCCCTGTCAGAAGGGTGAGGGAGACGAAGGGAGGGAAAGGGGGGATGGGTCACCTTAAAAAAACTGAAATAAAACACACAGCGATAAGAACATAAACACCATTGAGAACCTAAAATAGAAGGTCCATATGTAATTGAAGTGGTTGAAACAACATTCACAATAAAGAGCTGGTCCCTCCCCAAATGAGGGACTGCTACCCGCCCCCGATAACACTCGCATCTCAACGTGGACAGCTTACCTGGCGAGATCGAGCCCCGCCAGAACCATCAATAGCTTTAGATAAACCTTGTGATAATAGATATAGACAAACCTCCAAGTTGAACATTCATAACATGGTCTCAGTAGAAGTAACAAACTTATTAACCAGTTATGACAACATATGCAAACATACAGTATTGGTTGTTGAATGAAAAGTAAAGCAAGAAAAACGTGAACCTCCCCAGGAGAATAGGAGAGCAGTTGCTTGAACTAGCGGGCCGTAAGCCAACTGACTGTGTTATAATGTGGGCTAGTGTGAGCAGCGCGAGCTGGCTTAAATTACACAATAATAAGAAAAACCACAAATGTTCGTAGCAAGCCCTAGCCCACAGCCCCATATACTACAAGTGAATAAGTCAACGCCGCTATCCGGCGCCGCCTGTTATAGCTGCATTAGTCAGTCAGTCAGCTTACCTAGCATCTTAGCCGCTCTGTTTAGCCACGTTCCTCAAAACAAAGTCCTTCGCCACCCCCGGGTCTGTGAAACTGTGTCGCTTTCCATCGGCCGTTGTGATCCGCAGAACTGAGGGATACCACAGTCCGTACTTGACACCATCACAGCCTCTTAGCATGCCTTTCACATCCCTGAAGGTGGCTCTCTGCTTCGCGACTGCTTGGGTGTAGTCGGGGAATACTCTGATCCTGTCTCCGTGTGACGTTGTCGGATCTGTGGCCGTGGCTGCCTTGCGGAGGATCGCTTCCTTCTCCCGGTAATAGTGAAATCTCACCACAAAGGCGCGGGGTGGCTGGTCCTCCTGGGGCCGTTCCCGTAGGGTGCGATGGCATATGTCTAGTAGTGGCTCTTTTTCTAAGCCCAGCGTTTCCTGGAGTAGTTTAGCTACAAAGTCAGTTGGGTTCTTCCCTGCCTCCCGTTTTTCTTGTATCCCGGTGATGCGGAGGTTGCACCTCCTAGATCGCGCCTCCAGGTCCTCACTCCTGTCAGCGAAGATTTTCATATCCTTTTTTATCTGCTGCACGTCTCGTTCGAGAGTGGTAATGAGGTCTGAGTGATCATTAGCGGCAGTATCCAGGCTCTCGACCCGGTCCTCCAAAGACTTGGTGTGGCTGCTGACGCGGTCAACGGCGGATCTCAGCTCGTCCCTCAGTTGGCTTATTTCACGTCGTAATTCTTTGGACTGCATCTCGGCGTTGTCATCGATTTTCTTCAGCAGGTCCTCTCTGAGAGATTGAATGGCCTGTAGAATGGCGGTCTCATCGCCTCGTGCTGCGCTAGCGGCTAGGGGCCCTGCCCCAGCACCTTTAGCCGGGCTAGCACTATTAGCTTTCGGATCTGGCGCAGCAGACGCCTTTTTGCGAGAGGAAGACGACATATTTCGAATTAAACTGTTGGGCGGAGGCAAGGAATAACAGCTTAGATGAAAATTACTTGAATATAATGTAGAGGGTAGTTGTCTAATATAAATATTCTGATTCTGGCGAGGAGCTCGAGAAATGCGACCTCACATGGCTCCGCTCAGACCGGAAGTCCGATTCCTAAAGCTTTTAGTCTACTAACCCATCATCCAAGGGTAGTTTTCACTATCTGTAAAAAATAATCTTTGGACGGACACTATAATTTACAGTTTTTTACTATGTAAAATCTGAATTTTCTTTAAAAATAAAAAACATTTATATTGATTCTGACACTTCTACATCCAACTCACAGATGTAACCTTGCTTTGATAAAATAAATTATTCATATAACCCTTTTAGAAGTTAAGTTGTAGTCATTTGTTTTGGGCATGTCATTTTCGAGCCTGAAACATGAAAAACAGGCTTGGTGCTTAACAGGTTAAGCCATATGTCAACTATTACAAAATAAGTGTGAATAGTTTAGTTATAACAATGAATGTAAAGCCAGCTTAGCTAATGCTAAAAAGACAACATTCCATAAACTTACAAAAACGTATGGACCTGGAATTTCCCAAACATTATAAATGAACACATAGGGTTTTTAAGGAATATACCAATGAGTACGTTGACTTTTCAGTGCTTTAAAAATCTAAAAAATAACTGTCTGACATTTCATCCCTATGGTTAAAGTATTTATTAGGGTTAACTGAGAGAGATGGTTATGTTAAAAAAGTATTGGTTTTGTTAGGTTCTAACAGCTTCGCCCACTTTCTGCCTAAGCTATTTAGAGAGAAGAGTCCTTATTTGCATTATGAGAAGTTGCTCAAGAGGAAAATGTAAACATGAGTCATTATAAAAGTTTAACGTTTTAAAAGTTTGAACAAAAAACAAGACTAGTCTCGAGAGGGCATGGTCTGCTATAATAAATCCGTAAAGCTTCATTTATATTTCTGTAATCTGTGATATGTTATGCTACCCAGATAATACCAGTTATTTCGGAGTTATGCATTGTTTTCATAATCACATGAATTTGATCTAATAGTTGTGGTATTATCTCTACAAAAAACAAAATGAACCAGAAAACCCCCCCAGATTATGTCACTGCCACCTCTTTCCTCAAATTCATGCACAAATTCAGAGCAGCTCCAGGCTTTACATTTAACATCACAAACTCACATTAATTATCTGCCTTTTATATTGTCAGAAAATATTTGCAAACACTAATTGGATGGTCCTAATCCAAATTAAAGGAATATATAAATGTATAAACATGTCAGTTATTTAGCTTAAGGCTTCTAAACAGTGCTCTGTGTACAGGCGGTGTCCTTTACTCAGTTTGACTCTGCCAATGTCATCATTAATAATACACAGACTAAATCATCCCAGGCTCCTCTCATTAATATTTGATGCAGACTTTTTAGCAGCAGTGGGCTTCCCCTAACCTTTCAATTCTTTGCAGCGTCCATCTATTACTCCAGATGAAAGGAATAGACATGGATGTCTCATTAAT
This sequence comes from Trematomus bernacchii, assembly GCF_902827165.1. NCBI lineage: Eukaryota > Metazoa > Chordata > Actinopteri > Perciformes > Nototheniidae > Trematomus > Trematomus bernacchii. Next base: position 19,249,623 of record NW_022987739.1, read on the forward strand.
TTATCTTCATGTGCTGTCTGTCTGTCAGACACAGATGTCGATTTTACCTGGCAGCAAAGACGGTTTTTACACATCAGTCATTGGTCAAAAAGTTGCAAGTTTCATCTCCAGTTATGACAGTTGTCCTCTGATCAAGGGTACAAGACTCCAGATAGAAAAAAAATCACCTCTCAGGTGTTGAAATATCCATTTAGCTCTCCCACATTTCTGGGAAGATCACCAACTGATTGGTCACATTTGAGATGTATGCTCAAGGCTCAAGGTTCAAGGTTCAAGGCTTTTATTGGTCATACGTGCATAGCTACAGTGTAGTTATGACGATGAAAATCTTAGGTCACAGGCTCCTCCAACAGTGTAACACAATAAAACAGATAAACAGTGAAAGTAAATAGTAAATACAAAAGGAAAACATAGTAAAAAAGTGAAATAGTGGTGCAAGTGATTAGAATGATATATTAGATCAATAATTATTAAGTAACAGCCAGATTAATGTTATGATATTGTGTTGTGTTCTTTGAAGAGATTACAGTTGCAATTATGTGGTTGACTGAAGTGCAGACATGGCAACTCATTGAGGAAGAAACGATGGTCGTAGCTCAGATTCTACAGCAATGTAATTACATTGTCTATTAAATTATGCTGCTGTGGAATTTGAGTGTTCAGCATATTTCAATAACTTTGTTCCTCTTAGAATGTATTCCTCATTTATATTATTCATGACAGAAACTGACGGGATTACTGTATATTAGCCAAGATCATCAAATTATATGTTTCGCATGTGTGAACTTCGCAGAATTGTAGTTTCTCTTTAGGATTTAAAATACTTATTTAAAATAATGTTTAAAGGAGAGGTGTCATGCTTTTCTGGTTATTACCCGTCCCCCTTGTGTGTTATGAAGGTTTTTATGCATGTAAACGGTGTGCAGAGTCAAAACCCTCAAAGTACACCCTGTAGCGAGTAAAACTCTAACACATAAAATACCTCCCCAAAACGCCTCGTTGGAGATACGTCACTGTCCATTTGATTCTTCCGGGTACGGCATGATGTCATGCAGTACCCGGAACAAAATGGACCAATCCGGAAGAGCTATGGCCACACCCAGCGGCGCTGGCCGCACCCTCTGCCAGCCTAACATTTACTGTTGGAAGCTCTGGTTCAGTTCACAATCGATCCAGTCATGCCAATGCCAAGGACCTGTTTCCTGAAATGTGAGGAGAAATCTGAGCTGTTTGTCCTACCGACGGAAGAACCACGACGAAGTCAATGGTTGAAATGTCTGTTTAACACTGTTCCTTCAGAGGTTCGAAGAACGTTACTGTGTGCGCGGCATTTCACAGACGAAAGCTTCCAAAACATTGCCCAGTTTGAGGCCGGATATGCACAGCATTTGAAACTGAAGGACGATGCTATTCCTAGTTTGTTTGGACCGTTTGGAGCAGGGGAAGATTCGGGTACACAACCTGTACGTTTGCATTGTTATTTGTGTATTTATCAAACAAGGTATCTACCACAACTGTTTAAATGTGTAAACGTGTGTCGGACTGCTAAGCCATTGACACAGTGCTAACTGTGCTAACTAAGTTGCTAGCGTTTCCATATATCAACTCTAATATCAGCAGATGGCCTTACATACATGTATCTCATAGCAGGAGAATGTCTGCATTCACACACAAAATACTCATAGACAGTATACTCCGGGTGATTTACCGTACGGTCAGTCGGGAAACGTAATTACATTATAGCTGGCGTTCCTAGCGTGTATGCTACCGAGCTAAACAATGGAGCTAGACATGAGTTTGCTCGGGAAAACATTGTTGTTATGCCAGCTACAATGAATGTAGCAGACTACCCGTATAAGATTGCAATTGTAAACATGTTCTTGATAGCCTAATATGAACCACTATCTGTTGTTCATAGTATAGTATAGTATAGTATAGTAGCCTATAGCATATTACACTGAACAACTAGCAAACGTAGGTTAGCATTGTAATCCAGCTGGCAAGCTGACGAACATAAAACGACTAAGTTTCAATAATATTTTGTGATTGGCACTTCATTTTGTTAGGAATGTCTCCCAAACAAGGTATCTACCACGACTGTTTAAATGTGTAAACGTGTGTCGGACTGCTAAGCCATTGACACAGTGCTAACTGTGCTAACTAAGTTGCTAGCGTTTCCATATATCAACTCTAATATCAGCAGATGGCCTTACATACATGTATCTCATAGCAGGAGAATGTCTGCATTCACACACAAAATACTCATAGACAGTATACTCCGGGTGATTTACCATACGGTCAGTCGCGAAACGTAATTACATTATAGCTGGCGTTCCTAGCGTGTATGCTACCGAGCTAAAAAACGGAGCTAGACATTAGTTTGCTCGGGAAAACATTGCCAGCTACAATGAATGTAGCAGACTACCCGTATAAGATTGCAATTGTAAACATGTTCTTGATAGCCTAATATGAACCACTATCTGTTGTTCATAGTATAGTAGCATATTACACTGAACAACTAGCAAACTAGGTTAGCATATTAGCTGGCAAGCTAACTGTGTTGATTAGATAGATACACACTCCTACCACAACTACTACTAACGAATCTAAAACAACTAAGTTTCTCTAATATTTTGTGATTTGCATTTGATTTCGTCCAGCCAGATCAGGAAACTCCTGGCGTATCTGGCGGACAACACACACACGGGATGACCCACTCTGATGCCTCGTCCTAAAAAGCGCCGGCAGCCGCTTACAAAGCTGCGATAGGCAAGATGCCGAAAACGCCTATAAGGGGAGGAATGGATGATATACAGTGTATATATGTATGTTCATTTTGTACATTTCTAAAAATAAAGTTTGATGGAAATACTTAGTAGGCCTATCCTTTCTTCCCTGAATTATTTGCTCCTATAACATATCATTCATATATAGCAAACCATGATTTGATTTCTCATCAAACAGTAGTAGTTTATTACAGGTAAAAATAACTTACTCTTCTATAACAACAGTTGTAGGTACAGTTCGGTTAGTTAGCGTATAAAATATACGGCTGCACCGAGGCCATTATAAGACTGTTGTTCCGCTGAGATCGAGCCGAAAAAAGCAATGTTAGACATGGGCGGAGCCTCTCTGGTGGTTGACTAATCAGAACAGAGTGGCCGAGCTGACCAATCGGAGCACACTAGGCTCACAGGGGGGGGGGGCAAGAGCTCCAACGAGCCGTTTAGTGGAGTGAGTGAATACTGCTGAATACATATACTTTACAGAGATGCTGTATGCGAAACCAATGTGAGTTTGGAAAATTGCACAGTATAAATCTATTTTAGTATACCTCAACAATGTAATTATGATCAGTGGAAATGGCCATGACACCTGTCCTTTAAGTGCAAATGTGCATTATAATCTTTTATTCTTGTGGGGAATGTATTTTGGTTGAAATGTTTTAATCCTATCTGTCAGGATTCGGGAAAAGGTAGGACCCAAATGCAGTTTAAAAAGGGAAGTGGGTTTCAAAACAAAAGCGAGCTTTATTTAAACAAAGCTGTTGGCATGAAAAAACAAGACAAAAACCGTGAATCATAAAACAGGTAGCATGAGGTAGCATCAAAACAAAAACTGACCGTGACCAACATGGAGGGAGACAGGAAAGACAATGAACGGACATGGAAAACAGGGGAAGACAAGACTAAATACAAAGAAGGGTAATCACAGGACAAGACACAGCTGGGCAGGGGAGGCAGAAACACAAGGGCAACAGGTGAACACAATCAGACAATCAGACAGAGGAGGGAAAACACAGGAAGGAAGACAAGACACATGGGCTGCGTTTCACTTCTCTTATTTTTCATTTCCTCGCTCCTCGGTCTCGGTCTCACCGGAAGTTGATTTGTCTGCGCCATCTTGAGTAGCGTCCCAATGGCCTTATTTTTGCCGGAGGACCGAGGAGCGAGGAGCGATAATGGAGGAGCTATAATCGAGGAACCATCAGACCATCCTTCGATGAAATCCTCAGAGACTCGCTCCGCCCCCTTACTGTGTATCGCTCACTGATTGGACGATGCAGCGCATGCACTGATCTGATGCTTCTTGACATGAGAGCAGTTTCCCAGCGGAGTGAAGAAAACACATGAAACTCACGGGACTCACTCCTCAGTTCATACTGTGTTCTGTTTCAATGAATGCATCATTCAGTTACAAATATGTGATATATCTGAACAACAAAGTGGTCAAAAATCATTTTATTCATTTATTGGAAACATTTTCATGATCGCTTTTTCGTTTTACATTTTCATTTATTGTCATTTCCATTCAGTCAGTCATTAAGTGCTATTTAACATGTTAATGTGCTACATATCCACACAAACAAAGTGTGCAATCCAATGAATGTTAATCTCACTGGGTTTTGATAGATAACATATCTCTTTTTCTTCTCTGAATTATTTTATTTCTATTGTGCACTCTAATCAATATTAATCTAACTATTGTTCGTTTATACATTTTAAGAATGGCGTTTATCTTTTTTGAGAATGAGTTATTATTTAATTTAATGTATTTGGGTCTACAACAGATGATACAAATGTTTGTGTCAGTAAATGTGTACTAACAGAGGCGGGGGTGTTTGTGAAAACAACGGGGACAGAGCTGCTGTCAGACGATCAGCTGTGCAGCGTCATCACAAACGGACGTCGCTTCACGTGACGCTCCGGAGGAAAGGACGTCCCATTGCTCTTAAAACTCATTTCCCTGCTTCTCGTGGTTTCCTTGCGTCTCTCCATGCTTCCCTGGTGGGAGGGACTAGACGCAGGGAAACGACGCAAGTGAGGGACGCAAGGAATCCATTTAACAGAAGTGAAACGCAGCCAGGGAGAACAGAATTGCAAAATAAAACCCATGACAAGACAGACAAAACTAAAATCGTGACATAAAACTAAGATCGTGACAGAACCCCCCCCTCAAGGGACGGATACAAGACGTCCAAAACAAAGTCCAACACTTCCAAAAGGGTGGGTGGAGGGGTTCCGGAGGACGGGTTTGGGCTGACAGCCCGGAGGCACGGCAGAGGACCAGGAAGGGGTCTCGGGCAGACGACCCGGGCGCAAGGCTTAGGAACAGGAGGTGGTCTCGGGCGGACGACCCGGGGGCAAGGTAGAGTTCACGGAGGGAGTCTCGGGCGGACGGCCCGGTGGCACAGCAGAGGCAGAGAAGCGGCTAAGGCCGTGGCGGGCATAGTCAGGGAGCCGGGCACAAGGACGGGCTGGGTTTGTGGCCGACTGGACCACCGGCAGAATAGGATCTGGTGTCGGTGGGACACCCGGCAGGACAGAGTTCGTAGCCGGTGGAACGGCGTAACAGGAACCAGTGTTGTCTGGACAGGAACCCTGGACGGGACATGGGCTGGTGTCAGTGGGACCCCGGACGGAGCAAGGGCTGGTGTCGACGGGACCTCCAACAGGACAGAACATGGTGTTGGTAGGAAATCCGGCGGAGCAGGAGTCGGCGGGACCCCCAACAGGAAAGGACATGGTGTTGGCAGGAAACCCGGCAGAACCCCCAACAGGGCAGGACATGGAGTTGGCAGGACCCTCAGTGGAACCCCCAATGACACAGGACATGGAGTTGGCAGGACCCTCAGCGGAACCCCCAACGACATAGGACAAGGAGTTGGCAGGACCCTCAGCGGAACGACACAGGACATGGGCCGTGTCTCAATTCAGGAGTCAACTCGGCGTCCCTCATCCCATCTGGCGACCTCCTCTTCACGCCGTAAACTCTTCAAAGAGGCCGTGCTGAGACACTCAGGAAGTTTTCCGGGCCCTGAGCCGGCAAGGAAATCCCCTCCCAGCCCAGCTGTTACTGTCTCACCACAACACTCTCCTGCTCGGTCACCACACCCTCAATCACTGGCACCTCCTCGTCCCCTTTTCGCCCCAACCACATTAATAATCGGGGATTCCATAACCAGAAACATCCGATTCTTCAATGCAGCCACACGCTGCCTCCCTGGACCCACAGTCCCGGTCATCCTGTATAAACTCCCGGGGCTGCTGCACTCACTCCCGTCCTCTGTCAATCGACTAATTGTCCACGTTGGGTCGAATGATACAGTCCGCCAGCAGTCGGAGCTGACAAAAAATGATTTTGAGAAACTTTTTAATCTTCTACGGAGCTGTGAAAAGTCGTTTTTTATCTCAGGTCCGATCCCAACGCTGGCCCGCGGAGCAGGGCGTTTCAGTAGGATCCTCAGCCTCCACACTTGGCTCCAATCCGCCTGCAGAGCTCACAATTTAGGTTTTATTGACAATTTTAATCTATTTTGGGACCGACCCGCCCTCTTCGGCACTGATGGAATCCACCCCAGCAGGTTGGGTAGCCGCATGCTACTGGCTAACATGCAGCACGCTGTTCAGACGTCTCCCTGACTATTTCCACTACATTCCCACACACCCCCCTTTCCAGCAGTGTCATCTTAGGTCACCGTTTCCACTGCTAGAAACTTTTCTACCAGCAAGTTTTCTTCGCTGGTGCCGCTGACGCCTGCCATCTCGCTCTCTGGCGCCACCTAACGACCAGAGGCTTCTATGCCAGTGCAGCGACCCATTTCTGTTATAACCAACTGTGACGGCCCCAGAGCCTGGGGCCTGTCAGTGTGCAGGTGTGTTGCAGGTCCTGCGATGGGGGTGGAGCTGAAGAGGCCAATCAGCATGACCGGGGACACCTGGCCGGAGCCGAGGTGCTACTTAAGCCCAGCTGCCCGGAGTCACATGGCCTTCATGACTCTCTCCAAGCCTGCTGCAGGAGGACTCTCACCGGGATCCTTTCCCCTCGCCCACCCTCTCATGTTTCCGGTGTTGTGTTTTGAAGTAAAAAGATATGATTCTACACTGTATTGAAGTAAACATGTATTATTTTGAATTGTATTTTAGTGAACATGTATTGGTTGAACTGTTTTATGTAATCACAACGGTTTTGGGTAATTATATATAGAAAGGATATTCTTACTTTCAAACTCACTGACCCAGAGATTCTGTTTTCACACACCAACTTGGCCTCTCCTCCTCTACACCAGATGTTGGTTTTAAAGTCGTTAAAAAGACCTCATTAAATGTATGCAGAGGGGTTTGGATGTCTGAGGGGGGATGGTTTATGTGAAGAACTCATGGGAAAGGAATGTAGTGTAGATAGGGTGGAGATAAACGTTGACTTTTGACCTGATCTCACGTTCTGGTCCGAACTCTGATTGAACCAGACCAGATGTGAATCCAGCCAGTCAGGACACTTGGGGGAGGTGATCAGCTTACACAGCTCCTCCTCACGGAACTCTGATTCGCTTGGGAGGAAAATGGGAAGGAAGAGTCGACACATCTCCGCCCCAAAAATAGATATGAATACTGATGTTTTTGAGTGTAAAATGCTTTTTGGTTTGGTGAGTGGCAGGTCCCGATATCTGTGTCCGCATCGCATCACAAACCTGAAGTCACTTTCATCTCGTTTGATGAGTTGGCTTGGTCCCGACACCTTTATCTGCATCGCATCACAAACCTCAAGCCCGGAGTACTCTGTATAACTTGTATATGTGTTTGGTTTCCTACCAGTAAACTCAGATAGTTTGTTATAACTTTGATTCCGGTGTTTTCAATTCCTTTCTTAATTTAATAGAGATCCAGCCTCATCCAACGAACGGCGCGTAACAGAGGTGTTCTGCTCCACTAGTTTGGACCTATCACAATAAAAGTGCCGTGGTTTTTGGAACCCTCGAACGTCTCTCTCTGTTTTCATGTTGTGGCCTACGGGCCGGTCATAACAACTGGGGGCTCGTCTATCGTGAGTATGAACCGGGAGTTAGTTGTGCTGTTTTAGCGTTATCTGTACCTGTGTTGGTAGTCTGTGTTGGTGGCTAGGTGGTAGCCTGAGTTTTTTTTTGGGGGAAGCGGGTGCAAGGGAGCACGTATCGACCATGTGAATGTTACGTCACGTGTCGGGGATTCCCTCAGATGACAGTGACGTGTGTGGCCTTATATGGTGATGTGTATGCACTCTAGGGGTGCCTAGACGTTACTTTGGAACGCATATGGTCCCGGGTTTTTGTGGATTGATGAGATTTGTTTGATTTTGTCCGGTAGTTGTGATCTTTTTTGTTAATATTCGCTGAAACATAGGAGGTAGTGGTGTCCCGCCTGTGTATACAATACCTGTAGGAGTGTTTCCCCTGGTAGGTTCAAGAGGCGTTTCCCCTTTGGGTTTCGTCTGGGGGGGGCCTTGATAGTGTTGGGGTACGGCGGTTAGAGCTTCACTTTCCCTTTTCCCTAAACTTGCTCGGGAGCACTTCCATGGTTCAAGGGGGTTGCCGGTTACCTGGTCTTCTCTCTCGGTCCAGCGGGCTTTAAGTGCATAAATACCCACCGCTACGCCTCATGAAGGCTAGGGGGGGAGTTACCTAGTAAGTTTGTGGTTAGGAAGTCAGCTAGTGGGGCTGCTCATTCCTACTGTGTGCATAGGTGGGCTAAGAAATTGCATTTCCTCTGTAAAAATAGCTATTATTGTATACATATGGAGGATATTGTGGGGGCGTTTGTTGCTGCACCGTCTGAAGGATTTTTGGATCAGTGCACCAAGGATCAGTTAATGAAAATAGCTCAGTATTATGATTTTGAAGTTGGCGATAAGAGAGTGAAAGAGTCAGTGAAAGCGAATTTGAGGGCTTGTTTGTTAAAAAGTAAGGTGTTTGATACTCCTGTCCCCGGGCGCACAGTGGAAATGGTCAGAGTGCAGTTTTGAATTTCGAGCAGCAGAAGGAGTTACTCAAATTACGCTTAAAGTTGGAGACAGAAAAGGAGTTGGCCTTGGAGCGGATGCGACAGGGCATTGAGCTAGAAAAAGCATTGTCTTTGGAAATATTGAGGCAGGAAACTGAGCAGGCTAAGTTGGAGTTGCAGAGGGAGAAACTGGTATTAATTAGAGAGGGCAAAGTAGCGGCTGATGTCCTGTTTTCTGATAATCCAGCTAGTCAAAGCGGGACCCCAGGGAGGTCCGTTGATGAATTGAATGATTTGAGGCTGGTTCCCAGGTTTAATGAGAAGGATCCGGACATTTTGTTTTCGATGTTTGAGCGTCTCGCTGTTGTAAAGGGGTGGTCTGAGGCCACTCGCGTGTTATTATTACAGTGTGTGTTAACCGGGAGGGCTCAGGAGGCTTATTCGTCTTTAAGTGACAGTGACTATTTGCGTTACGATTTAGTAAAATCTGCTGTTCTCAAGGCTTATGAGATGGTGCCTGAAGCTTATCGACAGCGGTTTAGGAATTGGAAGAGAGGTGATAAATCTCACCTCGAGTTTGCTCGAGATATTTCCACCCATTTCGATCGCTGGTGTGCGGCAACTGACGTTGATTCTCACGGGGCGTTGAGGGATCTCGTCATTCTGGAGCAATTCAAAAATTCTGTACCGGAGCACATTGCGGTGTACATCAGTGAGCACACAGTCGGGACAGCTGCTGAAGCTGCTGCATTAGCAGATGACTATGTTTTGACACACGTTGGGGGAGGTGTTGCCGTACAAGGCAGTCACAAAGGAAATTCCTCGGGTATGGGAGCGTGGTCTGGATGTCCAGTAAGACCTGCTGGGCCAGAGAGAGGGTATGGACGTGGTGCACGTGAGTCTGATAATGTGTGTAATTATTGTCATGAGCAAGGGCACTGGAGAAAAGACTGCTATGCATTTAGGGCTAAGGCTGAGCAGACAGGGACTAGTAGTAGTCCCAGGCCAGCAATGTTCGTGGCACCTGTCCCTGAGCAGGTAACTGGGCGTTTAGACAGTGAGTTGAAACCACAGGGGTCTAGCCCAGAACTGCAGTCTTATTTGCCTTTCATGACTGAAGGTTTTGTTTCTCTGGTGGGGAGCGATGAGAAGGTGCGGGTGAAGATATTACGCGACACTGGATCATTTGATTCGTTCATTTTAGCATCTGCCTTAGCGTTTTCAGAGGACACATACATGGGGTTGTTCATTCCGATACTTGGAATGGGATTAAATGTTCTTCAGGTACCTCTCCATAAAATGATGCTGGTTTCAGATCTGTTCAAGGGTGAGGTGGCGGTTGGCGTGCGGCCGGCTCTGCCCGTAGATGGGGTTACGATGGTCCTGGGTAATGACATAGCGGGGAGTCGGGTGTGGGCTGAAGTGGCACCTCCTCCTGTCGTGGCCCCAGTGCCCCTGGTTAGCAGCAGGAAGCCTGACGTGTTTACAGCGTGCGCTGTGACACGTGCAAGGAAGCACGTGCAGACGGAAAACATAAATGCAGTGGAAATCAGTAACACCCCACAGAAGCATAATGTGACATGTCTTGAGGTGAACTCGTGGAGGGGCAGCGTGCTGATGCGTCTCTGAAGGGTCTAAGGGAGAGTGTTCTTCGTGGTGGTGAGGTGAAAAGTCGTACTCAGGGGTATTCGATTCAGGAGAATGTTCTGATGGGAAACTGGGTACCTCAGTGGGAGTATTTCGCTGGTGAACCTGTTACCAGGTCAGGGTGTCTTCCAGGTTCCGGAGCAAGGCGAAAAAAAAAGGAAGGAAGAAAAATGTAACACGCTATAGTTAGCTGAACTAGTCAGTGACTTTATTTTTGTTGTTGTTGTGGGCACCATGTTTTTTGTAAGGTATTTCGTTTATATGTAGATGGCATAAGGGTGGTTCATTTAGGTGCCAGGGTTCCGTTGGGGACCCTGACTTTATGGGGGGGGCTGTGATGGCCCCAGAGCCTGGGGCCTGTGAGTGTGCAGGTGTGTTGCAGGTCCTGCGTTGGACTGGAGCTGAAGAGGCCAATCAGCATGACCCGGGACACCTGGCCGGAGCCGAGGTGCTACTTAAGCCCAGCTGCCCGGAGTCACATGGCCTTCATGACTCTCTCCAAGCCTGCTGCAGGAGGACTCTCGCCGGGATCCTTTCCCCTCGCCCACCCTCTCATGTTTCCGGTGTTGTGTTTGGCAGAGGTGGGGACTCGAGTCACATGACTTGACTCGAGTCGGACTCGAGTCGCATATTTTTGGACTTGAGACTTGCTTGACTAACATTGATAAAAGACTTGACTTGACTTTGACTTGGTATTCATGACTTGAGACTTGACTTAAGCTTGAGACAGATGACTTGAAAGGACTTGACTTTTTAAAATTAAATATTTGCGTTTGTTTTTGTATTGAGATATTACATTTAGTTTTTTCGAAACGTGATTGGGTGATTATAGCGCCGTGCGCGCAAACCTGGCAACCCACTAGATGGCAGGAGTGTCAGTTAACATGGCAGCAGCTAGCGTTACTCCAAAAATATTGAAGTTTGGATTCAAGGATTATGTTGTCGATGACGCTAATAAGAAGAGAACAGCGGTATGCAGGGTCTGCAGCATAAAGATCAGTGACACGACCACCACAACATCCAACTTCCTTCGTCACTACAAAAAAACCCACAGAGGTTGAGAGAAAGGTGCGTGAATGTGTTGTGTTAGCTAGAAAGCTAACGTTAAGTTTAAGCTACGTTAGACTTGGTTTCAAATCGATTAACCTGTTACGCACCGCCCCCCCGGTACCGGGCGGATAAACGCGTCATTTGCAGGAAACAACGTCTAAGGAATCTTAATATTTAATAAACTATGAATGATTTATATCCATGTAACGGGAAGAAACTCAGCTAACTGATCTTTTTAATTTTTTTTTCAAAAAAAACCCCACAATGCTAACACTCAGCCTCTGAATTAGCCACAAGCTAAATAATGTAACCTATCACTGCACCTAAACTCACTCATAACTCCCTTATTACTTATCCTAGATGCACATCCAACCCATCGATTAGCATCTCCTGGAGACACAGAATCTGGCGGTGCCCACCTCAACACTCAGTGATTAACATTTGCGACGCTATAAACGAAAACGTACATCAAAACATGTGGCGCTAGGTAGCTACAAACGCTAACATGGCTTACCTTGGTCAAAACTGGTCTTCAATTGCATTAAAACGATAAAAAAACGATGGATTATTGGATTAATCCATAGGTTAATCCAATGTGTCTGTGTCCTCTTTGAAATGATTTCTGATAATCCATAAGCAATAAAACTGCTTTTTCGTTTCCAAATGTCAGAGCGAGAGATCGCTTCACTCTGGTGCAAACCTGCATGCGGGAAGCCCCCACCGTTTGTTTTCACAACGAGTGTGTATGGGGGCCTCCCCCTTCGATTCTATTGGCTCTAACGGTCAGAAAGAGGTGTCAACCATCAATCGACCAAGGGGGGCCAGAGATATGAAAAAAAAAACATTTTCACCCAAATCACCTCAGAGGTGGAGTGGTTTTGGCTAAACCTCTCTAAAAAGGTCAAATGTCACTTGTTTTGCATTAATCTTGATACAGGGTACTTATTATATGTTGTACTTTGGATTCCTAAAGCTTTTAGTCTACTAACCCATCATCCAAGGGTAGTTTTCACTATAAGTAAAAAAGAATTTTTGGACGGACACTATAATTTACAGTTTTTTACTATGTAAAATCTGAATTTTCTTTAAAATAAGAAACATCTATATTAATTCTGACTTTTCTACATCCAACTCACAGGTTTATCATTACTTTGAGAAAAAAGATTATTAATTTAACCCTTTTAGAAGGGAAGATATGGTCATTTGTTCTGGGAATGGCATTTTCGAGCCTGAGACCTGAAAAACAGGCTCAGAGCTTAACAGGTTAAGCATTGCAAAGAGAAGACAACACGGTAAATGAACACTAGAACCGCCAAGGTATTCATTTTGACCTAACCCTGATACTGACGGGCTGTCAGGAGAGGGAGAGAGGAAAAGAGATGCCTCGTTTATTTCCCCTGTGTTATTATCAGAAGTTACTGTAAACTGTTGAATAATGTAGTTCATCTACTTTTAGTAGTTTGTTTAAATGTTTTAAGGCGAGACACGGCAGGCAAAAACATCGTTTTTCCTGCACTGGTCAATTTTGAGATTTTGTGCTATTTTGATTCCATAACATGTTTTCTTTCAGGCTTTTGGAAGGAAAACGTGCAAAATACACATTTAAGTGTTTATTTTACTATAGTTTGTCTATTTGCGTCTGTAGATTTATCCTACATTCACCAAAAGTTAGCATTCTAACGTAACATAAAGTACCGCGACCGCTGTTTGCACCATGTCTTCAGAGGTATCGTTGGAAAGCTCCGTTTCTCCGGCACAAACTCATCGGATCCAAATATGGTCATTTCCTTTGTATCAGCAACCAATCGTGAAAGTGCAAAGGGGTCTTAAACCAAGAAGCGAAATCTCATTGGCTGTTGTCAATTTCTGACAACGTGATTCGTTCAGATGCGTCACGTGGTGTGCTAAAGCACTTCCTGGTTAGCTTTCCGCTAGAAATTTAAATCTGAAAATGGCAAAATAACAGAGAAAAAAAACGTTCACAGAGAAGACGACAACAATTGTCACTTGCACAAAGCAAGGTTATACAAAAAACAAATGACCCCGAACATGAAATACCTTCACGGAGTGCGTCGATGCGCAAGCTATCATCCAGATAACAGGAGGGTTTAGCTAGCGTCACACTGCAATCTTTAAAGGTCGTTTTCTCAAAATGAGTTTTTTCTCCTACTCTGAGTTTGAAATGTCCACTTCAGTAGCAGTTACATACACCAAACCTTCCAGTTATATTCCTATCAATATTATGAAGGCTTTTACAGAAGGGTTTGGTCATATATAATTCATAGCCTGAATTATATAACATTTTATACCTAAAAACATGGTGAAAATTGATATTTTAGGGCTGTTGACAGTATTTTCTGATTTATGGAGTGATACAAAGAGATATCCAAAATCCCTTCTGTAAAAGCCTTAGATACTAATATGACTACAAAATGAAACAATAATTTTGATCCTGGCTTTATCCAAAGTTCAGATTTCGGTTCCTGAAATGTGTTAAAATATGCGCATATTTCATAAGATAATGGTTCATTTGTATATTTAAACATGCTATTTCAGAAAACTTGTAATACAAAAAACAATTGCCTTATTGTAAGTAATTAAATGGAGAAATGTTTCGCTGATATCTTTAAGTTAAAAAAATTACCCTATTCACCTGGGGTGTCTCGCCTTAATTATTAAACTAGAGAATGCAATTCCTGAAGAAATTACTAGTGGGAATGCTTTATGCTGAAAAGCTGATGCTGAATTGCTATGCTGAAATGTAATGTGTACGAAGAAAGTGAAGAATTTAGATTGAAATGATACATGAACACTGGGGGTTTGAATGTGTGATGAGAGAAGAAAAGAAAGTAAAAAGGCTTGGAAAAGCAGCGGAATATTTGAACTGCAAACTTTTGAACTAACTTGATGGCGAATGATCTGTCGCCATGCCAACGGCATTTGATGACATCTCATAATACGCTTAGATGCGTTACCAAACCTGTAAAGTTTTGGGCCGTTTGGAGCATTTTCACTGAAGTTATGAGAAAACCGTGTTTCATGGTGAGCATTGTGTTGCCATGGCCACGGCATTTGAAGAAATCTCAAAACTGTCCCGTAGATGTCTTCATGGCTGGACTGTTAGCACACATGTGAAGTTTGAGCACTTTTTGAACATTTTCATAGGAGTTATAGCGACATCGTCTTTTATGGCGAGGGATGCGTTTCCATGGAAACGGCATATGGTGAGATCTCAGATTTGGCATAGAGCTGTTGAGGGCTGGACCGGTGATATACAAGCGAAGTTTGGGGGATGATCGGACCGTGTCCATTGGACTTACAGCGACATCGTGCTTCATGGCGACGGCATTTGACTACACCCCATAATACGCTTAGATGCGTTGATGGCTGCATCGTTACCAAACCTGTCAATGTGACATCGTGTTCCATGACACAGGTGTTTATATTTGAGCTAACGACGACAGCTGTGTGTCACCAATAATGTATAAAATAGGTGGAACGTGTTGAAGTCAGTATGAAGTCTCCATCAGACAGAAAATAATAGGCTCAGACAGTCTGTTAAACTCTAGTGACCATGTCGTTAGCTCAAACACGAACACCTGTGTGTTATGACATCATCGTGTTCCATAACACAGGTGTTTATATTTGAGCTAACGAGGTGTGCAGAGATCAAAGGTTTCCATTGTTCTGAATGAGAGATAAACCTCTTACATGTGAACGTTTTGTCAAAGAACCGTAACAGATATCTGTGACATTTCAAAACGCATGTCAAGGAAGTTGAGTATCTGAAGTGTAATTTTTGTGTACTTTCGGGTTAATAATGTGGCCTTTTTGGCAGTTTAACTAAAGGTGTGCGGCTGCTACCGTGAGGAAATATCAGCCTGAAATTACAATGGGCTTTAATGGAGGCATGTTGAAAGTTTTTGTCACTTCATGCCCTCAAGAGGCATTTTGTTTAATTATTTTGCTTAATTATTTGTAATTTTTCAAGCTACGAGATGTTTTCCTACGTTTGTCATGAAAAATGATGTCTCAGAAATGTAGGGTTTGGGAATTATGGCAGTTTTAAAAAATAAATATGAAGGCAAATTTCAAGATTTCCTCCACTCTAGCTGTGACATCACGCACTCTAGTTAATGTTAAAATCTGAAGAAAGCCTCTTTACCAAGGTCTGAACAATGTTTAATATCTCTAAAAGTAAGAATCAGATTTAAAAGTTGTGTTACACGAATAATGTCAGAAAGATGTGTAACATTTTAAAGTTGGAATGAGGTTTCTGAGTGAAAGTATGAATGAACAGTTGAAGTCGCATGAAGATTTGTTGAAGTCTGAAGAATTTCTCCATTGACTTCAATGGTTAAAAATGTGATGTATTATGGGATGTATCTCTTGAATTATGAAAGTTAGGAATGATAAAAGTAATAGCCATCGATTCCCGACCGAGCTGAACGTTTTGATGTTTGAACGGAGTTTCTGCGATGTAGAATGTGGGAGGAGAAGAGGGCCAAAATAAGCCGGCGGAATAATAATAAACTTTTTGTCCGGAGCATAACATATAGTTGGAATGCTGTTATCAGCATTCCCACTAAATGATTTGAAAATGATATCTATGGAGGTGCTGATGCTGTTGGCGCTTCTAGTGTTAACATACATTTAAATTAAATATGTGTAATGGCAAATGCCATATACGATGCCTTTTTGAACAGCCTTTTAGATTGAGTCCTAGCTATATTGTCTGCAGTTCTAGGGTTAATATGAATCTAATATGATTGTCATCGGTCTAAATTAGATTTCAAATGATTAACTGTGTATGTAATGAAGATCATAGTGTGGGTTGAATCCATTTTCATAACCACTGTCTTTTAACTGATTTTAAATGCGGAAACTGGGCTTATTCATCAGAATTTTGTATGACTTGACTTGACTTGCTTGACCTGAGCAATGACTTGACTTGACTTGCTTGACTCTCACCACAGTGACTTGGGACTTGCTTGATACTTGTAGGTCAAGACTTGAGACTTGCTCATGACTTGCACATGTAGGACTTACTCCCACCTCTGGTGTTTGGACCTATGACAATAAAAGTGCCGTGGTTTTTGGAACCCTCGAATGTCTCTCTCTGTTATCATGTTGTGGCCTACGGGCCGGTCATAACACCAACATACACAGAAGGTTGGTGACTCGGGTTGGAAACAGAAAGTCCAAAAGCATCTGTTAGAGTTTGTCGAATTGAACAGAAGTTCAGCGTGCTCCACGGTCTATCACGGGCGGTCATAGTGATAGTATATATATATATATATATCTAACACACTTAAACTGGCTCTATTAAATATCAGGTCTTTAGCAGGTAAAACATTTTTAATCAATGATTTTATCACCAAGCACAATCTGGATTTTATGTTTTTAACTGAAACTTGGTTAGACCAAAACAACAGCACAGCTGTTCTTATAGAATCAACCCCTCCCAACTTTAGTTTTATGAGCCAGGCAAGACTGCATAAGAAAGGGGGTGGAGTAGCTATTTTGTTTAATGATTTATTTCAATGCAAGCAGACTATGTATGGAAACTTTGTGTTGGGAGGTATGTGTGTATTTGTATGTGTTTAAGTGTGTGACAGACGGTTGTAGAAGTAAAAAAATGGTAGTTTACAGAACCAAACGTACTGTTTATAAGTGTTTGCATGCATGGAGGCAGGCTGAGGAGGTTCAAAATGGATTCCAGGATACTCTGCAACTTCTACAGGTGCACCATAGAGAGTATCCTGACTGGCTGCATCACGGCCTGGTACGGCAGCTGCACCGACCTCAATCGTAAGGCTTTACAGAGGGTGGTGAAAACTGCACAGCACATCACCAGGACGGAGCTGCCATCCATGGAGGACCTTTACTCCCAGCGGCTCAGGAAGAAATCCCCACGGATTATCAAAGACCCCCATCACCCCAGCCACAAACTGTTCTTTCTGTTGCCGTCTGGCAGACGTTACCGCAGCATCCTGGCAAAAACAAAAAGATTCGGAGACAGTTTCTTCCCGCGGGCAGTGAGACTGTTAAACAATTGAACTGCTGAAACAATTTCAAAACATTCATCTTCTACTTAGTAATATATATCTACTATCTAATATATATCATTCCAATAACTTGTATATAGACTCGTACTGCACTATTCCACATACTCACTTTATTTTAGAACTATTTTTCTTTTTGTATTACTTTTACTATCTGTATTATTATGTTGCATTGTTGGAGAAGCCTGTGACATAAGATTTTCAACGACATAATTACTCTGTAGCTATGTTAGTTTGACAATAAAGAACCTTGAACCTTGATGTTAGTGTAGAAATTAATTTCAAGAATATGTTGAACTTCATATTGTTGAAACTCTGTAATTTTGCCATTGCCTTCCTTTTCTTTGTGTAAAGGAGCTTTGAACGGGTCAGGAATCAATGTCTATGATAGATTTTGAAGCCCATTGAGACTCTATTTGTGTTAATGGTGTTTTACAGATAAACTTGACATGTATGGGCTCAGAACAGTCTCATAATACACACATGCACACAGAAGGATTCACACTTGTATTTCATGATCCGCAAAAGGATTCACACACAAATGCGTTCCGTTTCATATACATGTAAATAAAATCCAAATACAGAAAAAAGTTTTACATATGTATTTTTTGATCCTCACATATTTGTTTTCCGTTTAAATCCCCTGAACCTGCAAACACAAACCGCTTTCTGTGCATGGATCGCTGTGCATTCGTGTGTGGGTTTTTTGAGACTCCCCTGACAGTCACCCGATTCGTACTTGTAATTTTTTCTATCTATAGCCAATCAGATGTCTCCTTCGTTCTAAGCCAATCACATGAGCGCGTCCCCACGAGGGTATGATTTATTGCGTCCATGACACTTCATATACGCATTTTGCGCTGTCCGGAGCAGGGTTTCCGCGGACAGAATTTATTTTACCGGACAAATTTGAAACTTACCGGTCATGTTTCAATAATAATAATAAGAAGAAGAATTGTGTAGCAGAGTTTCCGTTAGCAGGTAATTACCGGACTATGACCGGATATGGCTAATAACATGGGAGTAAGGATCATCTCTTTTCCTCTCTCCCTCCCTCTCTCCTGACAACCCGTCAGTTTCTCATGCAGCTCGCTAAAACTTCACTCGCGTTTATGTCCATATCGATCAGATCCAGCTCTCCTGATCGGCCTTTATAGAGACCACCGATCAAACTATTAAGAGTGAATATCGGCCGATAATGACCGGCGGGGCTCCCCCCGTTGACAGTTCACTGTCTAGCACTGGCTTCGTAGTGCACTGATCGATTAGGCTAAGCTAACCTGTAGCTGCTCCCTCCACACTCACAACAACTTCATACAGACATAAATAAAGCAGCTGTATTCGCCATACAGGAAACACACATTTAAAACGGTTTTGCCTGCCGTTTTTGTGTACACAAGCATTCATTAATGGTTCGGAAAGTGGCACTGTACCTTAATAATATAAAGGCTTGTATTTGCGTGCATTTCCTGCTCGGAAAGTGGCGGTGTCCTGAGATTAGCGCCTGCA
The DNA here is from genome assembly GCF_902827165.1 of Trematomus bernacchii. Classification (NCBI taxonomy): domain Eukaryota; kingdom Metazoa; phylum Chordata; class Actinopteri; order Perciformes; family Nototheniidae; genus Trematomus; species Trematomus bernacchii. Next base: position 19,268,650 of record NW_022987739.1, read on the forward strand.
GGCAGGCTCCATGGACCTGTCAGCTCCGGACAGCGCAAAATGCGTACATGAAGTGCTACATCATGAATGCAAGAAATCTACCCTCGTGGGGGCGCGCTCATGTGATTGGCTATAGATAGAAAAAACTACAAGTACGAATCGGGTGACCGTCAGGGGAGTCTCAAAAAACCCACACACGAATGCACAGCGATCCATGCACAGAAAGAGGTTTGTGTTTGTAGGTGCAGAGGTTTTAAAAGGAAAACAAATATGTGAGGATCAAAAATACATATGTAAAACTTTTTTCTGTATTTGGATTTTATTTACATGTATATGAAACGGAACACATTTGTGTGTGCATTGACAAACACAAGTGTGGATCCGGAAATACAAGTGTGAATCCTTTTGCGGATCATGAAATACAAGTGTGAATCCTTCTGTGTGCATGTGTGTATTATGAGACTGTTCTGAGCCCATAGACATGACCTGACCGGTCAAATTTTAACATGAAATAAGGAATGCATAAACAGTTTCCAGCTTTATTACTCCCACTTATTTTCCATTGCATGGCATAGCAGCTCTAGAGCACATTAGCTCCTCTAGTCCAAAAATGTAACTATTGTGATATTTAGTTAGATTATTTTGCAAATCTCTGGTAACAAAACTTGACACCTAGATGTAGTTATTTTGCACACACTTGCAAAGTGAGGTTGTACAAGATTACACAACTAAGAATACATTAACACAATTCAATTTTAAGCACACCTTTTATCATATAAAAGAGAGAGAGACCAATGAAATACATATGTTTTGAATCCACATTTAACAATAAATAACATGGAGAAGGTATTTTGCAATTGGGGCTTACTAATAACATTTAGGACCAATCCAAGAAATACTGTAAGTCATATAACTGAGAATATTCAGAATCAGAATCAGAATACCTTTATTCAACAAATGGTTGAAGGGGTTGAAGGGCAGCTTGTTATAGATGAGTTTTCATTTGAGGATCATGTCCCATGTCTTTTTCCCATTTTAAATACAGTACACAGTTAGCCTCTAGACAATTGTATTAAACAGGATCTGGATGTACAGTGATTCACTAACCAAAGGCATCCAACACCTGTTAGCTAGCAGTCTTGCTAACACAATGCTTCCATACCTAATCCCTATATCCCAATGTGTTTGAGCTGTGACTGTTCTGTGTGACAGAAATAAATCCTCATGTACACACTTCTGCAGGTGTCTGCCATCAAAGTGAACGCACTTTAAAAATTATCATTCAGTATAGCTGGTGCCTACAAGCCTGGAATGTTAAAGAAAAATGAAGAATATGGATGTAAAGAACGACCTTGAAATCAAGGTAACCTCAGCAGCGTGATGAAAGCATCCCTTGTTCACTTTATTTTGAGTCATAGAGGTGTCTAAAGGTTTTGCATAATCACAGCGAACCAAACCCCCAGGTGGGATTCTCACTAAATCTCCAAGCTGAAAATGTGTTTCTGCCACCTTGTCTACCAACACCCCATCCACGGCTGAAATAATAAAACAATTGATAAGGTCATTTGGGAGTGTTTAGTCACTGCTGAACGCCTTTAGGATGGTGGAGAAATAGAACTGTCTTGCAGAGGCAAGGCGGCGTATCGGAGTGCACCAGCAGTCAAAGGGAGCTCAGGCGAGACGAGCTGTTAGTGGATCCTCCACCTGATGTCCGCATCAGTTTCATCTGACTGATTCCTGCCTCCACTGGTCCCAATCGACAGGCTGGGGAGGGAGGTGGAGGTGGGGGTGGGTGAGGGGGGGGGGGCACTTGCTTTACACTGCCAGATGGCCACCACCCATTCATACTCTGCAATCTCTTTCTTGTGTTTCTCTTCCTGGTGATTCATCAACTATCTGCATGTTTGCTACTCAAGTTTGAAAGCTGTGAAAGTGTAACTTCTCATGGCCAACTGCGCATTTGCATCTTCAGAAGAAAACACATTATTTTAAGGTAGGGGGAGATGTCACTTTGTCATAGAAGTTTCCTGTATGCCACAGGCGTCATGGGTGATTTTGTTTGAAACATTGAAAGTCTAAGTGCACTCCTGTTACACAGTCTTCCTGTGGGATTGGCATTGATAACTGTATGATCTTTCCTTGAAATAAACACTGAACCATATGAGCCAAACACACTCTTTAAGAAAGCCTTTGAATCTAGTAAAGTGCAGCTGAAAATAACACTAGTAAACAATAACTGCAGGCTTCACTAAATCTTTGTGCATGGAGCAACCTGTCGTCCTGTCTCTCCTCTCCTGTCGGCTGTAGGTGACACCTTTGTATTGATTAATTTTACATGGCGTGTCAGGCAGAAAAATGAGATGCCAGGAGTGTAGTTTGGGTTTCCACAAGGAGGGAGATTGAATATACATTTCTAAATTGCCTTGTGTGCGTTTCAACTTCTTCCTGTCACTCACCCAGTTCCATGGTGGATCCAGTTCTCTCTTTCTTCCTCGCAGCAAGAGATGCTTGCTTTCTATTTTGCCATTTTGTTGTTCTAATCGTAAAGAGAATTTGGCATTTCAAGTGCTCCACATGAGGGACTGAAGAGGAGGAGCAGGAGGGCTTGTGATGGCAGCGGTGTAGTAGGGGGTTTGCAGAGTTCTCATCAGCAAGCTGCCATGACAAGCTGCCATAGCTGTCAGAGGCTATGAGAGATGTTTTGCCAAGGTAAGGCAAATTCCTCCTCATTCAGTTCTAATAGGACTGTCAGGCTTTCAGAACAGGGAGGGAATGTAGTGAGCCTGGAGCTCGGAGCGCTTTTCAAGACTGCCGCTCTGGAACTATATGGCACATGCAACAAAGGCCCATCAGTGAGACACACAGGCCAATACAATGCACTCATGACAGGCTTCACTGTAATGCATCAACTGGGTCTGTTCTGGAGTTGAAAATAGCCCTCAGGCCAGTAGTACGTCTGTAACTTGGAATAGCTTGTTAGAACATTCACACTCTTCACCTATTACTTTAGTTTGTTCCCTCTTGTCCTTTTCTTTGTTATGTCTTTTGCTTTTACACGGCAGCATTGGATCCCTATTGAGTTTATCAATTCATGTGAAAAGATATTTGAGAAAACTATTTTTCAGCAATAGCCTTTCTATGTATTTGCATTTCATGATTGCCTTTCTCATTGTTATTGGTTGAGTTTACCTCCAGTGTGGGATGAGATTCAAACTGTATGCCAGTGAACAAGTGATTTACAGGAAGGTAAGGCCCAAGCATGCATTTCATCATTTGATCAGTAGTTTAAAGTTTCTTGTGTTAGACAACACCATTGACTGTCTTTTGTAGTCTTGTGTTTGAAAACAGTGATGATAAAAAAAGTGTGTTAGCAATTTTCTCAGCCAACAATTGGTTTGGCTGTGTTCCATGGATGAGGGGAAATAATCCTGCGTTTCCAGATGGTGCCTAGTTGCTTTCAATTTAAGTTGCTTACTAGGGACCTACTGTACCCCCAATAGGCTTTTCAGGCTTCCTCTGGCTTCTAAATGTTTGGAACCAAATAATATGCACATGATAGACTTCCTCTGGCTAAGCTGGCTGACCTTGAGTCATTTTGTTGTTTTTGTAGCTCAGTGATATGTATTAATTACTTATTTACAGCTTTTCTTTTTGTTATGTGTGTACGTGTATTGTCAATACCAATTGTGGCCACTACGCCAAAAGCGCCTCACCCAATAGGCGCGTTCACACCGGAGTACTTTGGAGTACTTTTCCCATAATAGTTCATCAGAACTACGATATATTTGCGTTCACACCAAAAAGCCCCAGGAACTAAAGTAGCTCAAATGAGTTCGTCCGACCCGCTTTTCAGTCCCTGCTAGAGAGCAGGGACTGTCGTGGGAGAAAATCGTTTGTACGTCTGATTGGCTGTGCGGAATGCAAACCACGCCCGTTTGACTCTGAATTTTTTGTTGTAAGCGGCCATTGTATTTGCTCGCTTCGGGCAGCGCACCCGAAGAGATTACTTTTGTGAAAGCAGTTATTATAGCAACACTAAATAAATCGTTGGAGCGGTGGAGTGATGAGGATGTGTCTGTGCTTCTGGCGATTTACTCGGAGGACGCGAAGCGCCGCATTCAGAAGCTTCTACTGAATGCAGTTTCCGTGGCTCAGCAAAGTTAGCAGACCTGGCAAAGTCATGTCGGGACGACTACGAAGGTAAAATAAAATACATGCACTGCACTGTTTTAATCTGCACAATACTGGTCTTAGATGTACTTTATTTGCTCAGTAGATCGAGCTAGCCATGCTAGAACTTGCTATCGTTAGGTCCAAGCTGGCTAACAACATCTAGCTAGCTAGCTATTCTCAGCCATGCCCGCTATGAACACGTTTTGACTTGTGAATAAGTGTGCAATGTTCTGTAATTTGCTTCACTAACTCATGGCACTAATCGTGTGTTTCAGACGAGGTGTTTCTCTCAGGATTAGAAACTAGTTTTCCCCTCCGGGATAAAACGATAATATAACGTTAGCAATTAGCATGCTAGCTGGACATAATGCTACCTAGTTGCTATAATTTCAAGTCATTTGCAACATTCATTCTACATGTTAATGGTAAAAGCTTAAACAGTTGATTACCTGCATGCCACAAAGACTGATGTTCTAATATTTTTGCACATTTAAGTAGAAATGTAATTGAAATTCTATTTATTTTTCCTTTTTTTTATTGATTGTTATAATTGTACTCAGCCATGTTATGTTAGATGTCAATCCACTTACACTGTAACTACTCTGGCCTTGAAAGAAGGTTACACATCTAACTGATGTCCACTAATCCCTATAAAACAAAGTTCAAGCATACATTAAGCACAAAACAATAAATAAGGGCACTTTGATATTTATTCTTTATTTGATATTATTTGATCCTATCTATCTATCTTATCTTCTACTTTACACCTGCATTTTGTACACTGTCCCTGCCTGCACCATGTCCAATGTTGGACAATGTTGTCTCATTGTTGCGATTAAACTGATCTTGTATCTTGCATATTTCACCTTAGGAAAGTGGGCACGCGATGACAGCTTCCTTGACACCATCATGGCGATGGACCGCCGTGCCATGGTCAGCAAGGAGAATGAGGACCTGCGTGCCAAGGAGATGCACGACGAAAGGCTGCTGCATTCACACAAGGCCCAGGAATCGAGGTGGAGCAACAAAATACCTTTCAGGCTGGGCTTCTGGCAGTGCTAAGTGAGCTGATTAAATCCAACAGGCCTTCAATACAAAAATTAAGAAAAACTTGTCGTCGTTGATAAACTGTACAATGACTTGTTGGGAGGCGTGTGGTGCAGTGGTCTGGTGCGTTGGTGTTCGGATCAGGGGAGCACAGGTTCAAACCCCACTGCAGTCAGGATGTCGTTGTGTCCCTGGGCAAGACACTTCACCCCAAATTGCCTACACCTGGGACAGTTAATTTTGTATTATTGTGATTATATATATATGCCACTGTTATTAATACTGACACCTAACTTTGCACTAAGGTGTGTCTGCTGCCGAGCCTACCTATTGTTATTATATATATATATATTGCCACTGTTATTATATTGTTTTGATACTACTGACACTTATTGATCTGCTGCTGATAAATAAAAGAGAACCTACATGCACGGCACTAGCATCATGACTGTCTTTGTTTAAACCAGCAGCAGTGCAGCGGTACACAGACTAACCTGTGTGTGTGTGTAACGTAGTTCTTCAGGTGTGTATGCTTAACATGTATGTATTTATCACAGTAAAGATGGTATACAAAAGTTTATAAAGAGCTTTCAACCTTATCCCATTGTCTTTAACACACATTTAACATAATAATATACTCATTAATATACAAATATACAGTATGAGTACTGTTTTGATACTGACATTTAATCTTTGCACTAAGGTGTGTCTGCACTATTGTAATTGTGTCTGTTGACTGGTAAATAAAAGAGAGAACCAAATGCACTGTACAAAAGATCAGCTTTATTGTCAATTTACAATTTCCATACTGTTCAGATGCCTCTCCCCAACGTTGCTTCCAGGCGAATACAGAGGAGTTGAAAAGAGCCCTTGGACATTCGGAAATCTTTGATCCACTGCACATTGGTGTACGTTGGCACCACCTCCCACCAGGCCGACGTTCTATTGTTCACCCAGAGTTCCGTAGTATTCGCATATCTGGAACACATACAAAGACACAAATTAGCCCTACATAACTCCATAAATCCTACATTAGATAGTATTAATGTGATTTAATGAACGTACCATTGCTGTTCTTTGGGCGTGATAACGGCCATCATCCTCAGCTGTCCTACGGCGAAACATGTCCATAGCGTGTGCTTTCGTCGTCCAATTCTTTTGTTAAGGCTTCTTAACCGCCTTCGCCTCCGACTCAGCATTTATATTGCATTTGAATGGTCGATCTGTATTTGTGGCTGAGTTATTGGCTTAAATAACTCAGTTACGAAGCTGTATAACACGACCACCAAAACGTCAACTCCATACCGTGTCTGAGGTCGGAAGGTAAACAGAAGCATACAGCGGAAGCGGAAGTTTTTTTTCTTCTTCTTCTCTCGGTTTTTTGGCGAATTGCAACTTTAAGGTGCATACCGCCACCTACTGTACTCGCCGTGAAGTTGTCTGCGGCCTGCCAGTAAACCCAAAGCAGAAGAAGAAGAAGTGACGTCAGTGGCTCATTTGCCTAATCCACCCCCAGGAACTCATTTTGGTGTGAACGCGATCTGCTTTAGTTCATCAGAACTAAAGGAGCTCTCATGAACTAAAGTTCTCATGAACTACTGTGGGAAAAGTACTTGGTGTGAACGCCCCTATTGTGTTTTTGAATCTACTTCCAAACCTTAAGGTATTTTTCCTTGAAACCACCTAGAGCCCATGACTAGACCAACGTTTCATGGTTTTAGACGTCATATTCTAAGAGTGGTAACATACCTTTTTTGGAGTTCAATGTAACCCAGTATTGTACATGTACTTTAAACTGATTGATGACTCCCTGATTTGGAAGTAACCACAGATGTTGTACAATCAAGGACTATAATCTTAAAAATTATAAGTAACTCTTAAGCCCCACGGACCCTTCGGCGGATCCGAAACCACAACATCTGCAAGCAACAGTGTCTGAGGGCTTCTTAAGATTTAATAAACTATGAATGTTTCATATCCATGTAACGGGAAGAAACTCAGCTAACTGATGATTTTTTTTAGCAAAGAAAAACACAAGGCTAACGCTGAGCCTCTGAATTAGCCCTGAGCGAAAGAATCTTAACGCCGTTAGCACAGAACTCTAGCTATACCGAACGATATACTTATTGGACTTATTGGCAGGCCGCAAACAACTTCAACAAACAAGCTTAGCTAACATCCTGAGATTCCACAGATTATAGAAATATAAGTATCATCATCGATCAGAACTCGTGACAGGGGAAGCAAATACAGACAACACACGACGTAGCTAGCAAAACACGGAGATATGCTCACCTTAGCTGTTATTCTGATCAAAAGTTGTGTTCAATGGCATTAAAACGAGAAAAAACGCGGCTGAAGGTTAACCTCTTAAGCCCTGAGCCTGTTTTTCAGGTCTCAGGCTCGAAAATGACATTCCCAGAACAAATGACCATATCTTCCCTTCTAAAAGGGTTAAATTAATAATCTTTATTCTCAAAGTAATGATAAACCTGTGAGTTGGATGTAGAAAAGTCAGAATCAATATAGATGTTTTTTATTTTAAAGAAAATTCAGATTTTACATAGTAAAAAACTGTAAATTATAGTGTCTGTCCAAAAATTATTTTTTACTTATAGTGAAAACTACCCTTGGATGATGGGTTAGTAGACTAAAAGCTTTAGGAATGCAAAGTACAACATATAATAAGTACCCTGTATCAAGATTGATGCAAAACAAGTGAAATTTGACCTTTTTAGAGAGATTTAGCCAAAAAACCCCACTTCTGGGGTCATTTGGGTGGATTTTACCTATCTCTGGCCCCCCTTGCTCGATTTTGATGAATGAAATCTCTTTATAACCGCTAGAGCCAATGGAATCGAGGGAAAGTTATAATCACACCAAAACGTTAACAAATAAGGAGTGAGAGTGACGCGTTACCAAAACCGGAAGCAGCTAACTTTTCCGCTCCGATTTTTACATAAAAAATGGAATTATGGATTATAAATCATTTTTTAAAAGGCACAGGTACATTATCAACCTATGGATCAACAGTTGTAGAATTTTTTTTTTTCGTTTTAATGCCATTGAACACGTCTTTTGACCTAATTGACAGCTACGGTGAGACGATCTGCCGTAAAAGCTCCGTAAAGGTACGTGTTGTGATGTCTGTGTTTGCTTCCCCTGTCGCAAGTTCGGATCGCCCAGTGATGATACTATACCTAAATAATCAGTGGAGTCTCAGCTTTAATAGGCTATATTGTATGTGCAGCTACGATAAGTAATAAGGGTATCTTTATCTTGAATTGTGTGCCGCAGTGCGTTAGAATTTTTTCGCTCAGGGGTCATTTAGACCCTTCTTATGAGACTTGTGTTTTGTTTTGGTAAAAATGGTTCATATCTTCAGTTAGCTGAGATTCTTCCCGTTAATCTGGTGCGACACATTAATAGTTTCATAAATGTTAAGAAGCCCTGAGACATTATCTCGAAAACAAAAAGGTGGGAGGGGTCCAATGGGGGGACCGCCGTGCTTAAGAGGTTAATCCATAGGTTAATCCAATGTGTCTGTCACTTTGAACAAATTATTGATAATCCATAATTCAATTTTTATGCAGAAATCGGAGAATACAAATTAGCTGCTAATGGTAGCCACCAGAGTGTGTCGCAGCTCCGGTTTTGGCTACACGTCACTCTCACTCCTTATTCGGTAACCTGTGTGTGTATGTGGAACTTTCCCTCGATTCCATTGGCTCTAGCGGTTAAAAATAGATGTCAATCATCAAAATCGATCAAGGGGGGCCAGAGATAGGTCAAATCCACACAAATGACCCCAGAAGTGTTTTTGTTATTGCTAAACCTCTCTAAAAAGGTCAAATGTCACTTGTTTTGCATCAATCTTAATACAGGGTACTTATTATATGTTGCACTTTGGATTCCTAAAGCTTTTAGTCTACTAACCCATCATCCAAGGGTAGTTTTCACTGTAAGTAAAAAAGATTTTTTGGACGAACACTATAATTTACAGTTTTTTACTATGTTCAATCTGAATTTTCTTTAACCTGTTACGCACCGCCCCCCCCCCGGTACCGGGCGGATAAACGCGTCATTTGCAGGAAACAACATCTAAGGAATCTTAATATTTAATAAACTATGAATGTTTTATATCCATGTAACGGGAAGAAACTCAGCTAACTGATCTTTTAAAAAAGAAAATCCAAAAAAAACCCACAATGCTAACACTCAGCCTCTGAATTATCCACGAGCGAAAAAATGTAACCTATCACTGCAGCTAAACTCACTCATAACTCCCTTATTACTTATCCTAGATGCACAGCCAACCCATCGATTAGCATCTCCTGGAGACACAGAATCTGTGTAAAAAACCTCAACACTCAGTGATAAACATTTGCGACGCTATAAACGAAAGCGTACATCATAACATGTGGAGCTAGGTAGCTAGAAACGCTAACATGGCTTACCTTGGTCAAAACTGGTCTTCAATGGCATTAAAACGATAAAAAAACGATGCTGCAGTTAATCCATAGGTTAATCCAATGTGTCTGTGTCCTCTTTGAAATGATTTCTGATAATCCATAAGCAATAAAACTGCTTTTTCGTTTCCAAATGTCAGAGCGAGAGATCGGTCCACTCTGCTGCAAAGTTACATGCGCGAAGCCCCCACCTCTTCTCTTAACAACGAGTGTGTGTGTGGGGGACTCCCCCTTCGATTATATTGGCTCTAACGGTCAGAAAGAGGTGTCAACTATCCAAATCGACCAAGGGGGGCCAGAGATATGGGAAAAAAAACATTTTTCACCTCAGAGGTGGGGTGGTTTTGGCTAAACCTCTCTAAAAAGGTCAAATGTCACTTGTTTTGCATCAATCTTGATACAGGGTACTTATTATATGTTGCACTTTGGATTCCTAAAGCTTTTATTCTACTAACCCATCATCCAAGGGTAGTTTTCATTATAAGTAAAAAATAATTTTTGGACGGACACTATAATTTACAGTTTATTACTATGTAAAATCTGAATTTTCTTTAAAATAAAAAACATCTATATTGATTCTGACACTTCTACATCCAACTCACAGATGTAACCTTGCTTTGATAAAATATATTATTCATATAACCCTTTTAGAAGTTAAGTTGTAGTCATTTGTTTTGAGCATGTCATTTTCGAGCCTGAAACATGAAAAACAGGCTTGGTGCTTAACAGGTTAAAATAAAAAACATCTATATTGATTCTGACTTTTCTACATCCAACTCACAGGTTTATCATTACTTTGAGAAAAAAGATTATTAATTTTCCCCTTTTAGAAGTGTAGTTATGGTCATTTGTTCTGGAAATGTCATTTTCGAGCCTGAGACCTGAAAAACAGGCTTGGGGCTTATTGAAAACTCTTTCCTTTCTGTTTATTGTATTGTAACTATATACAGGGTGCGTACGGGTGCTGGAAATCCTTGAAAATGCTTGAAATTGTACGAGGTGTTTTCAAGGTTTGAAAAGTGCTTGAATTTTGGGAATGGTGCTTGAATTTGGGATAAAGTGCTTGAAATTGTAAATGCTTTACTTCGCTTTTTAGATTAAAAGAAAATAAAGAAGTCGGAGCGCGCTTAATTGCTTCGCTTTTACATAAAACAGCTCTGCTCCGGCCTTCCCGCGCTATGCGCGTGACCGGCAAGTGTTTTTGTTACGTGTGTGACCTGGGAATTCTGATGAGAGTGATAGATGACAGTATGCCAGGAGGTTGCCGTTTCAACGAGCGTTGGCTAGCAGAAGACAAATACAAGCCATGGCTAAGACGAGGGTCAAGCGAAGCCCGAGAGTAGCCTCCTGCAAAGTGTGCAACAATAACGATGCGAGAGTCTGCGCTGACGCCACACACCACACGAAAGGTACGCCAGAGTAGAGCATTTTAGATTAGGCTATCGTTGCATGTAAAATACATAACACTTTTCTCTGTGCGCGGCAAAACAAGCTCGCCAAAATGGCTTCACTAGTCTGGCAGTATTTTAAGTGTCCGAAAATGACAATAAAATAAATGGTATGCAACGTGTGTGTGAAGCAGAAATCCTGCAGCTCCACCCGCTGTGACGGACCGGTGAGCGGAGCAGAACACACATTAAGAGTTAGACCTAACACACTTAGCTATTTGATCTACCTCTGGAACAAGCTAAACTAGTTATAAATATATTTATTCTTCACTGTTGGGTCGCTCATTACTGGATCAGTGAGCTGCAAGGAGATACTGACGGGCTGTCAGGAGAGAGAGAGAGAGGGGGAGAGAGGAAAAGAGAGCGGTATCGGCCGATACTGATTCCGGCGATCGGCCCCAAAATTGGCGATCGGAGCATCCCTAATAATTGTATATGATATGTTTTATAATGATTGATCATGAAAGTGTTATCAAAGCTGGTAAAGTTGCAGCTAGTTTGAATGACTTTGTATACTACAGAGTAGCTTGTGAATTTACTCCAGGTGGAACTAAAGTCTGATTTAACACTTGATTATATTTCACATCATTCATCCACATCTGTAAAGTAACTAAAGGTATTAAATACATGTAGTGGAGTCAAAGTACACCATTTACCTCTGACTTGTGTTTACTGCCAACCTAAAAGTACCTCAAAAATAGTAATCAATAATATATTGAAAAGTTATTTGGCTGATTGTTTTATATTGGCTCAGCCAGGTTATATGGGATGCCCCACGTACAGATGGGTCACTCATTTTGAAATATTAAACTTAGTTTTCTTTTCTAACATTTTTAATTGTTCATCCTCATGTAGAATGCTATTATGAAACACACATTTGGTTGTTTATAGCATAAAGAACATCTGATTTAATGTGAGGTAGGGAAATAATCATTTGAGTATAAGTATGTGTATATAAATATGTAATTTACAACAGCTGTAAGATGCTTGAAAAGCTTGAAAATGCACCTTGAAAATGCTTGAAAAGTGCTTGAATTTGACTTTGGAAAAGGTGTAAGAACCCTGTATATACCTTTTGTTGTATTTATGTATTTGCCTTATGCACTTTTTAATTGCCTCTGTGTTTGAGAGTTGATAACAAAATACCAAAATCAAATGAACATCTGTTTGACCAAAATGTTATTTTGTGACATTTTCTTACATCAGTGAACTTGCACAGATGAAAGCTGACAATACAAATGTGTTTCCCATGTCACTGTAACCTGCAGTTCTTTCTTTACCAACATCTTTCTTGGTTACTCGATTTACAAGCACCAATGATTGATTTACCAGTGAGCACTGAAATGTAAGCAGCTCTTTTCCCTTTTTGCTTTTTTATTGCCCTATCCACTTGTTCTTTTCTCCATTAGGAATGAGTAATGCACTTTCAGTTGTCCATCATCTCAGCTCAGCACTCTTGTAATAGTGGAAGTAAACAAACTGAAACCACAAAAATGTATTTCTAAAGTACCACTTGAACCTGTGCAGCTGATAGTATTCGTTTTTACAGTGTCCATCAGGATATGGGCACCGATTGGGCGCCAAACTTCTACCCCTGCTACATAAAGTGGAGATTTGATTTCCTGTGGTTACTGCTCTGTGTAATCATCATGAAGCCCAGCTCCACGCATACTAAGAGGTGGATTAGCAGCAGCAACGGAAGAGTCATGTTCTATTTCACTTTCATATAGCTTTTGAGCCACTGGAAAGTAACCTTGCACCCAACAGACATTAGATTGCAAACTCATTTTCCAGTTCAGGCTGAGTGAGTTTCAATTTTGGATGTGCATTATTGATGCAGAGGGGAAAACAGAACAGTGTCCCAAAAGTCTCGCTCTGTACCAATTATCACATTTATCAGCTAGCTTTTCCCTGAGTTGCCCTCTAAAACACCTTACGCTGAATACAGCAAAGGATGTGAAAGGTTGAAACAAGGGAAACATGGAGATACTTTTAAGGGCTTTGTGATAGCTTAGCCCACGCAAGAGTGAAATTGAGAGAGGATTAAATTAGTTTACTTCCAGACTGTAGGTCTAATCCCAAAGTTTGTATGCAGCTCAACCTCCCAGAAAATGATTTTACACAAAACATTTCTAGGGACCTGCTTGCTACGACTTCCAGTTGTCTGTGGGTGTGAGCTGCCACAGGCAATGAGTTTCTGCACACTGTAAGTCATGTTCATTGTCAGACTGTCTGGGACATTAGTTTGAGCTCAACACAGATAGAACAAATGTACATTTGCTTCGGTTCAACCTGTAGATCCATTCAGATTAAACCTAAAGTGCCAACCTGCTCAGACTCATATTTGTACAGGCACTGCATGCAAGCAGTGGAATTCTTTGTTGTTGTGTTGTCGGAAAAACATTGCCATGTCTAATGGAATCATATTTAGTTTCGCGCCATGTTTATAGATGAGCGGTTTAACAGCGCTAAGCCCATATCCTTGCTTCTGTCTGAGGAATTCGCAATACAAAGCACAGGATAAAGTATATGTGACTTTAAATAAAGCAGAGAAGCCATTCTGGTGGTTCTGTGAAAACAAACAAAAGCAGCTCAAGATCAAATCAAAACATGAGATCCAAAGCAGCTTTGCAGGAGATTAGAAGCAAGCCTGAGTCATAACATAGACAAAACACCTCAAGCATGAGACAAATGTGTTAATTACTCCTGACATGTGGTGGGAGGAATGCAATATAAAAATGTGTAAGACCAGTGAAGACATAAATATGAACGGAAACTACTTTCAGTTTCTACTGTTAACAGATACACCTTATGTGTAAATTCACACTGTTGTTCTATTCCCTTTTAACTGCCTGCTTTGCATATTCTCATCTATTAATGCTGATATTTGTTTGGCTGGAGTGTTGCAGTCATAAAACATCAGCCTGTGTTTGAAAATGTTCTCTAAACAGAAATAAAATGGAGGCAAACTGAAAGCACACACTTGTCATCTCAATCCCTCCCACATGGGAATAAACTACCAGCATTCTGTCAAACAGTGTAAGTGAGCTGGAATGAAGTCTGGGTCTTTAACAATTCGTCCAAATGATGAGCCAATTCACGTTAGCTGGCATCAGTGACACAATATTTTTGGCCGGCCTGAGCAATTAACAAACACACTGCATTTGCGTGCGCATGTGCATTTAAAAGCATTTGAAGCCGAGTGTGTTTAAGCGCTGCTGCTCTGTGCCCTGCTAAAGAAATAGAAATGAAACACTCCTCCTCAAAGGGAATTTCTCTTTTACCACATTGCCAAGTCCCGCCCCTCTGATTCAGCACTCCTCTTAGAGGTTTAAATGGCATTCAATAAAATGATAATGCAGCCGAAAAATGTCTTCCCACTGCTCAAATTAGCTTATTTTAGGAAATGTGTCTTGTGACATTATAATATGAATAAGGCCAGGGATAATGTCATGCCGAGTGCAGTACGTGGTGTCGGTTGATGTGAAGCTCCTCAAACATCCAGTTCTCGTTAAAATAATCAGTATTGTCCCTGCAAATATTAACCTTGAAAGTGGAAACGTTGGCTAATCCTTAAATCTTCTACCGTGCTCTGTTTACGAATAAATCCACATTTATGTGGCGTTATAATCGTGATAATCTCTCTTGTCATGTATATTCATAATTGCTCATACTCCATCTATCACTCAGGCCTAACTGCTATCCAAACACACATGACCCATGCTGGCACCGCCGACATTGTTCTTGGTAGGGAACATGGATGAGACAGCCATGATATCTGTGAGCTGTTAGCCTACCATGGTCTTGTACACGGAGGTGAATCTGCAGCTGCCTCATTTGTATTGGGCAGAGAGCATGTTGTACATAAGGCGGAGACAAACCCCCTAGAGTACCACCAGCTGCACACAACATATGCCT
This sequence comes from Trematomus bernacchii, assembly GCF_902827165.1. NCBI lineage: Eukaryota > Metazoa > Chordata > Actinopteri > Perciformes > Nototheniidae > Trematomus > Trematomus bernacchii. Next base: position 19,283,684 of record NW_022987739.1, read on the forward strand.
CATGCCTCGTACACAACATGCATCTGAAAAACAACACTTTCTTCTGGAATATAAAAGTTGTATCAGAGTGAATGCGCATTTACGTCAGCCATTTATACCCCTCATGTGGTCTGTTCAGTTTTATCTTCAGGCTGTACTGTTTAATGTCCTCTTGTGTACACCACAAGTTGGTCCTAAGATCTAAGAAGTGAAACTTTCTGTTTGAAATGTGCTACTTTTTTCTGCGTGGGTTTTTTCTCCAGTTGCTCCAATTTCCTCTGAGACCAAAAAATAAAAAAAGACAGGCTTGGTAGGTGTTATTGGTCTTGACCAAGATGATGGCCTCAGAAATGAGTTGGTCCCTTGGTGCTGGAAAATGGCAGCCCACTGCTCTTTCGATGGGTCAGAAACAGAGAATGGATTTCCCTGCATGCATCAACCATCCAATATTCGAGACTGTGGATTTCTGTTGGTGTACAAAGATCTCAGAAAAGCTCTGAATGTGTTGACATTTTTCGGTATTGAAATTCTACCAAGTCCATCGATAACACAACCCATTACAGTCTGATCAGTGCACAATCAAAACCTTTTAAATCCTGTTATTTATTTCTGTGTTTGTTGTACAAAAACTACCGTTCTTGTTTTTCACGCCATGTTCTGCGATAATGACACATTTGGAAGGATTGTAAGGACAGGGATAAATGTACCTACTGTATGAGAAGTAAGAGAAAGTCAAAATCAAAAGAAAACTAACAGTATTCTAATGGAGAGTATACAAGTAAATGAAGAGACTGTATTCACAATGTGAAAAATGTCAGCCATGCCAGCAGCTCTGTGAGGTTAAGCACAGCAGAGCTTTGAAATGTTAACATCGGCATGCTGACATGCTCAAAATCATAATTCACATAATGATATTATGCCAAGCCTAAGGGAACAGTGCCAAGCTTTAAAGCCAATTTGAAATAGGGGCAAAACTATGGAATCATAACGTCTTGGTCATGTAGCCAAAGGGTCGAAAAACTGTTTTTTCCCATAGACTTACAGTGGGAATAATATTTTATTTTAGGTAAATCAACTTCTCAGAAGAAAAATGTAAACAACCCTATGTAAATCATCATGTAAAATCCAGAGTCTTATCCGTGCTTCACGTGAATGAGCCTGAGAGAGCATTTGGGAGGTGGGGTCAAAGGAAATGGTTGAACTGATTCTCCTTTTCAATCCAATTAAAAATGAATTCTTGAAATAAGAGAAAGTTCTTAAAACTGGTGTTTGCTCTTTTGCTTCATCAACTTAGTTGGCAGTCGCAAGAGGAAAACAGTTTTATTAATTTACTACTTCCAAAATAGTCCAAGCTGCTCTACCTAAAATTATTCACATCTGCATCTGCACTGTTATATAATAGAGCATGATTAAATATAAAAGTTTCACTGATAAGTTTATTTACAAATACTGTTATGGTATAAATGAAATAGAAGAGTTATTTGCTTTAACTTATCATTAAGAAGTAAATGCTGTGTGCATAATGCTGTACAACAACACAACATTAACGTTTATTGGGGTTATAAGCCTCAGAATTCTGTCTGCCTCTGGGAAGAGCTTCGCACTTGAGTTGCACCTTTACTTAAAAAGGTAATAAAATGATCACACAGGTGCTACAGTCTTAACCGTGACTAATAACTCTTTACTGCATCCCACGTTGTCAAGGTCAGCGCATTGCAACTTTCTTTCTTACCTTTCACATTGTAAGCTTTCACCAAAAATATTTACAGCTACTATATCTCTAGCTAAAGAAAATGCCTGTTTCAACGGCAGGAGCAATGTTACCAGTGGAGTGATACAAACATTCTCTCTACCAAGCTAACTCATTACGTTTCTGAAACCTACTACTTATGTCACAGTCTGCAGTCTCTGCCTGCTTGTCACTTCTCTTATTTTCAACAAGTCCTCCAACTCATACGACCAAATAGGTTGATTGTTCCGACCCATAATACGACCCACAGGAGCGTTTTCAATCAACGGGAGCGTCAGCCTGTATACCTTTACGACCAACAGGAGCGTTTTAAATCAACGGGAGCGTCAGCGGTGCAGGGATGATGACGTGTTCGGCGTAATGACGTCAACACATTCTCACTCCCAACTCGGCCTATGTTGACGTTATGTCAGGGTCCCTGTCGTCACTTTCCAACGCAAGGGGGGGTCCTTTAGCGTCGAGTTTCAACTATCAGGGTGTCCCCATTGACTTGCATAGAGCTCCCTGAACGTTGGTAATAGACGAGTTGGGATCGCGGCAAAATGCTCTCCGCAGATCCATTCTCACAGCGTTTATCAACCTTTTTCTTACTCAATATCAAGCCAAACTTATTATTTTTACTTCTTTATTTTAATTGTATGATGTCGGACTTTTGTTGCCGTCAGTTATGGGGAGAGTAGGGGCTCAGAAAACTGACATCTGTATTGTTTAATCGTTTTTTCCTTCTAATTTTGTATTCTTTTCTAAACCATACACTGTCATTTACTCAACAATAACACACAATTATCCTTGTGTTTATTTATTTGTCCTCCGGCCAAACAGTTGAAAAAAAGTAATACTTTTTGCTGTGTTTCTGTTTTACAGTGGGGCGAAGTGGAAACATGGCAATTTCTACTGATCATAATTCCATTTTTGAGGTATACTAAAATAGATTAATATTGTGCAATTTTCCAAACTCACATTGGTTTCTCATACAGCATCTCTGTATAGTATGTGTATTCACTCTCTGTCCTAAACGGCTTGTTGGAGCTCCTGCCCCCCCCCCCCTCCCTGTGAGCCCAGTGGCCGTCTGCGAGACAGCGAGACACAGCAAAACCCAGCCCGAAATACACACACACCCGCAGCCTGGCTGGAGTGTGTGCCCAGGCTGAGTTCCGCGGTGTCTCGCTGTCTCGCCGACCCCACACCAGTGAGCCAGCTCACACTGTCCCGCTCCTCGCAGCAGCGAGCCTCGCAACGTCCCGCCGAGTGTGTGTGTGTGTGAGGAAGTCCGCGGATTGGTCCAAACGTAACGGCTCCGCGGACGTAACGTAATGTTGCGTCACTATACCCGAAATACGTCACTATACCCAAGAAGTAAACAATGGAAAAAGAGAAATCCCCAACGAGGCGTTCTGGGGCAGCATAGACAGGTCTTTTCTGTGTTAGAGTTGTACTCTACTCGGGTGTACTTTGAAGGTTTGTGACTCTGCAGACCGTTTAAATGCATAAAAAGCTACATAACACACAAGGGGACGGGTAATAACCAGAAAAGCATGACATGGGACCTTTAAAGTGTCTCTATTTTAATTGACTATATGTCCTAACATGCATATGAATCTCTGAAATTGTCTTTGCTGCAGTGTGTCTGCTTCCAATTCCTCCACCATTCCAAATCTGCTTCTGTGGTCCAAGCCAAGATAAATGGATCAGGACAAATAGTGAGGGAATCTTTTTTCCTGAAACTTTCAGAATCTCTTTATACAGAGGGGACACATATTTTTGTATAAAAGACATGAAAAAGTGGATTTTGCATAATAGATGACCTTTAAATTCAGGGAATAGTTATTGTTTTTGTAAACCCCACACCCTGCTAGCTGCCTGCCACTGATGTATTTTGTTAGCTAATGAGGTCCATAACTTAATATATCCATATAAAGTCTGACGAACTACAGATAGGGTCACCCTTTTTGCAAACTACAGTAAAGTGACCTTTTCACACATGAATTGTTTAAATTAAGACGAAAATGCACAATGTAGTCAAAGCCTTGGCTCTATGCTGCCTATATGATGGAAGTAACATGCATAGAGTGGTTACAGTAATATCACTAGAGAAGCAGTAGCAAGAGTGCATCACTTAAAAGAAATTCCATATTCTAATTTCACCAGTTTGCGAGGCTGTGCTGCAGCTGCTAAGATCTGTGGGTAAAAAACTAATGAGTCCGCTTGGGCAACATATCTGGAGCCCAGTCTCTCTCGCACCAGCTGGTAGATGTAATTAATATGTAAAGAAACCTGTTTGTGGCATAACATGATCGCCGTCCTGTCAAAAAAAATGAAATAAAAATATATCTTCAGTCCCAAACTGCCTGCCTGCTGAGCTGCGGAGAAACACTGAGGCGAAACAGGAAATGCAGTTTATTTTGTTTTCCCTCCATTGTTTTGGAAAGTCCATTGTTTGTATTCAAGCGGTTGTTTTGCATTTCCATTTATTTATTCACATGCATTAGATACATCTTTATAAATGCCATTTTCAATCATGTTTGCACTTGGCAGCTTTTTCTGTGATGCTCTTTCTTTTCAATGTAAACATGCATCTCCCTCTAATTAACTTCCAAAACACCACTTCATACATTCACAGTTGCAATGTATTTAATTATTATAATCACCTTTTGCTTCGGCAGAGGTAAAATCTCATCTGATAGTTGATGGTGATTCATTCACATTATGCCATGAGAGAGCCATATCAGAGTGCCAATAAATGGGTTCAGTTGTTGGAACCTTCAAAGGCCAGCCAATAAGAAGCAGAGCCTGACACTGGGCTCCACTCAAGGTGTCCTTTTTAAATGCTATCTCAAAAAGATGAATACCTGCTACAGAAGTCAACAGGTTTCAGAGATGTAGAGCAAAACACAGCAAGCCCATCATCTAAACCAGTGGTCCCCAAACTAAGGCCCGCGGGCCGGATACGGCCCGCCTCCACATTTGGCCCGGCCCCCTGAACAATACCAGAGACGCATTATGATTTTTTTTTCAGTCTGGCCACGTGAATCCTAGACTAGCCCCTGTCAAATAGAACGGAATAATGGCGAAAAGGTTAGGTAAGAGAAAAATTGATTCAGAATGCAGAGTATTTAACCTGCAGTGGTCAAACGATTATTTTTTTGTTCAATGGAAAGAAAAGGCTGTTTGTCTCATCTGTCAAGAGGCGGTGGCGGTATTCAAAGAATACAATCTGCGCCGACACTATGAATCCCGTCACAAAGACAAGTATGATAACTTGCAAGGCCAAATGCGAGCAGACAAACTCTCAAAGCTAAAAAGTGGACTGTTAGCTCAGCAGAATACATTTGTACGCCAAGCTCAGCTGAACCAGTCATCCGTTCGGGCCAGCTTTCGGGTTGCTCAACTGATAGCAAGCAGCGGTAAACCTTTCACTGATGGAGAGTTTGTCAAGAAATGTTTGAATGCTGTCGCGGAAGAGGTGTGTCCCGAGAAGAAAGATGTCTTTAATGCCGTGAGTCTGTCGGCGAGTACAATCACCAGACGCATTGAAGAAATCGGGGGTAATGTATATGCCCAGCTGCAGCAGAAGACGAAAGAATTTGACTTTTTTTCATTAGCACTGGATGAGAGCACGGACGTGCAAGACACAGCGCAGCTGCTAATTTTTATTCGCGGAGTTAGCGCAAACTTTGAGATGTGCGAGGAGCTGGCAGCCCTCCAAAGTCTCAAAGGGACTACAACGGGGGAGGATATTTTCGGCAAAGTATGCCAAACCATGGAAGAGTTGGACCTAGACTGGTCAAAGCTTGCCAGCATCACGACTGACGGGGCTCCTAGTATGGTGGGCGCGTCTCGGGGTCTAATAGGACGCATGAACCGGGAGATGGAAGAACGGGGTCTCACCGCCCCGCTACAAATCCACTGCCTAATTCACCAGCAAGCACTGTGCTGCAAAGTGTTGAAGTGGGATTCTGTCATGAAGGTTGTGGTGTCATGCATAAACTTCATCAGAGCAAAGGGACTTAAACACAGGCAGTTCCAACAATTCCTGTCTGAACTGGAGTCTGCGCACGGCGATGTGCTGTACTACACAGAGGTCCGATGGTTGAGCCGGGGCAGAGTTTTGAGGCGTTTTTACGAGCTGCTACCCGAAATTAACGCATTTCTTCATTCAAAAGACAAAACGGTCCCAGAGCTGATCGACCCAGAATGGAAATGGCACCTCGCATTTTTAACAGACGTGACAGAAATGCTGAACAGCCTTAACTTGCAGCTACAAGGCCAGGGGAAACTCATTTGCGACATGTATTCTCACATAAAAGCATTTGAGGTGAAACTTGCGCTGCTTTTGGAACAAGTGAAAAAGCACAACTTCATCCATCTCCCTGCTACCCAAAACCTCTCTGCAGAGAACCCAGCGGTCCCGTTCCCAGCTGAAAAGTGTGTGGAAGCACTGGAAATGCTGAAGGCGGAGTTCGGTGTGCGATTCCGGCAACTACGTGTTAATGCAAAAGAAATCCGTCTTTTTCAGAACCCCTTTCTTGCCGACATCGATGAAGCCCAGCCTTCTTATCAGTTTGAGTTGGCCGAGTTACAGAACTGTGATGTTCTGAAAGACGCATTCAAGCCCAACAGTCTCATTGACTTCTATGCCGCCCTCCCAAACGACACGTACCCTAACATAAAAAAACACGCAATGAAGATGTTTACACTTTTTGGCAGCACGTATATCTGCGAGCAAACCTTTTCACACATGAAACACCTGAAAACTCAGATGAGATCAAGATTGACAGATGAACATCTGCATCAGTGTTTGAGACTGGCTGTGACTATGGAACCTGACATTCAACTTCTCACCAGCCAGATGCAGGCCCACAGTTCACACTGATGAACATACATAGGTAAGATCACTTTTCTGACTTTTCTGAGTATAAACAAATGTAATCATAATAAAATCTACTGGGATAAAATCCATCTCCACAACCATACTGGTAGTGAAATGTATTGTGCTGTGTAGGTGCTGTATCACTTAGTTCGGTTTCTCAGCCTGCTTGCTTTGTGGTTTTCACAGGGAAGTTGATGAGAGAGAGCTGCAAACAGCGGTGTCTACAAGCCTACTGGAACCTACAAAAGGATTATAAGGAAGGAACACAAGAACTTTGAGAGACTGCTCATATGAGTCATTTGAGTAAGAGATTCTGCTCTGACAACTAAGCTAAACTTTTACCTGTTAATATTGTGCACGGCACAACAGAAAGTTAATGTTCAGTGGACTTTTTTTCTGTGAAGAACCCAGAGAGGGTTATTTGTTTATTATTTATTTCATTAATAGTGTTATTATTTATTTCCTGACTTTTTTTCTGTGAAGATCCCGGAAAAGGTTATTAATATTTGGTTATGTGTGGCTTTCTGGAAAACAATAAATGTTTACGTTTAGGCACCCCTGCGATCGTCACACTTTTTCTGTTACAAACTGACCCCGGCCCCCATCAGAGAAGGGAAAAGTTATGTGGCCCTCACAGGAAAAAGTTTGGGGACCCCTGATCTAAACCATCACAAGTAATAATTAACACTCTCATTCCTCTAATTCATACATTCACTTGGATAATTTTTGGAAGCGAACGGCCTTTCTTTGCTGGCACTTCTTACAAAGGCCGGCCAATGAGAAGCTGGGCTTGGCATGACTTCCTGCAGAAAATCTTGTTTTGAATGCCAGAGGAGCATGATGGGAGGTGGATGCCTGCAAAGTGTGCCAGAGGGGAAGAGAGAAGACTACCTGGCATGGGAGCTGAGAGTAACTCTGTGTCTCCACTCACTGCTCTCTGTAGCTGTTTATTTCTGAAGATAAATAGCTACCAAGTTCCACTGGGTAGTTTTGGAGAAAAATATCAAGGGACACACAAATGCACATGCACGCACATACTTTATACACGATACATCTCCGAGTATTCATTATTTTTATGGTTTATTTTCCCAGGCCGGTTTTATGGGATTCCGTGTCCTTTGCTTCCATTTCATTTGCACTCTGCCTCAAATGATACCTCTTTCTGATAGACTTTCATTTTAAAACTAATAAACCCACCGTCAGGGCCATTGTAGCAGTCCCCCATCATGCATCTGCCCTTTATCCACACAGCAGAGGCAACTGAAAGCGCCTTTTTTCTCAAATCATGTCTAAATAGAACTGGCTCAAGTTATCTGCTGTCACATAAGTTATTTAAAAAATATTTGTGGCTTGTGACACCTGGAAAGAACAGAAATGATTGCATCAGTAGTATTACTGAACTCACATTAATAAAAGTGTGCAGACACCTTGCCATTATGGTTATAATTTAGCTTTTGATTGGTGTCTTAACTATGGTACATTCTGTTTATTGACAATGATTAAGGCCCACATAACTCTATATAAGCTCTCAATGAACATTTAGTGATAGATGAAAAATCCCTGGAGACCTAAACAAATGGCTGTCCACCAATCATCCCGATCATAGCTTTAGAAGAATGGCAGGTGTGCAAAGCTTTTCAGGTCATACCCAACAAGACTTATGACTGTTATTGCTAAGGCTCCTTGACGTATCAGCCAGTTAAGGGTCTGTATATCAATGTGATATTTCAGATGATGGATTTTAGCATAAGTCTGTGACATAATGTGAAAAAAAGTGATGAGGTCTGAATACTTTGCCAATGCCATGTACTGTATGTGGTCAGGTCTCACACAATTTCTGCAGCTTGAATTCAATCAAAAGGATTCATTATGCTGTCTACTTAAGTCACTACACGTTTGGCTATACTCCATTCATGATTGTTATAGTCATACATTTAAAATGGAAGAAATTGGTGAAATTAGTTGACTTACAACATCCTTTTGAAAGTGTGTTATTCTAACTTAGTAATGCACAAACCTAACATGGGGATTCTCCCAGTTGTATTTTTTGAATCTTTAAAAAAACAGGGGATTATCTTGGTTAACTTTCAAAAAAACTTCAATAATATAGTAATAACATTTTATGAGCATCACAAATAAAGTACAATTTAACAACCTTGTATGCAGTTTCAGTAAGTAGTATCTCAAGTTAAGCAAATAAAACCTGGACTCTGCATGACTTCCACTTGTCAATGGTCCTTTTTTTGTTCAAGTGTCAGTGAACCAGTCCTTAAAACATTAATGTCAGGGATTCTTCCTGTACAGGACAATGCCATGGTTCAGGTTTACAAAGCCACATAGCTGGAGGGCACCTCCAGGACACTGACAGCAGTAGGGAGAGTGGAGTGAGACCCAGGAGGAGTGCCACACTTGTTAGGAAAAACTAACTCTGGATGTCCGATTGAGGATACAAAAAACAAGCATCCAATGAATTTTCCCTCCCGGGGAACAGAAAAGTATTATAGTACAGAAATCATTCCGATAAGGCAAAAAAAACAAACACAATTTTAATTTTTTATTAAATATTTCAGCTATTCCTCTCTCCAATGGAAACAAACATACAACATTATCTGGTGTATACTATGCAGGGCAACCCGATGTATGAATTAAGTAAAAGCCCTTTGGTATGATGAAAAACACATCTCAGCATTAAGGAATACCACTTCTATATAGAGATAGAGATGTCATAATAACTGGAGCACTTGTTTTAAAAGCAAAGTGCAAATTGTAGTTAATTCGATCCGGCATTGAAGCACACTTGGAGCATTACTATTATGTTAGAATGTGTTAAATTAGCAGGAGTCCACCGGATGCTTTCAATGGAGGTAAAATAAGTTGGTTTCTGCAAAAGAGAGGCAGCATTAGCAATGATATTTGTAATTTGCATGGCTCTAAATTATAGTTTTAGTGATACATGCAGTAGCTATAGCTGCACTTAACTGATTTGCTAACACTACACACTAATGGACAATTTTAAATGCTGGCTGGCCATCATTCTACATTAGAAGCAGCGTCATTGGCTCTTGTTAATGGATGAATACAATTGAATGCATTCATGTCGTGCTTTTATCCAGAGCATGTTGCATTGTAATTCTCTTTTAGCCTTCTCATACACACTAGAAAGACAACTGGGGACCAATTTGGGTTTCAGTGTGTTGCGACACAATGACGGGAGGAGACGGGGATCAAAAGGCCAGCCAACTGTAGCAATAAGTGGATGACCTGCACTGCCTATACCCTCAACTGCCTTTATTTTCCAAGGTATATATTTAATAATATTGCATATTTAATCAATGTATTTCTCACGTGTTTTCCTTTAATTTATTAAACACTGGATGCAGAGTTGCTTTAGCCTCAGGTTTAAACAGTATCTCTGTTTTTGGTTGCATATGTAGTTGAAACAAAGCACTTGTAGTGACAGTAAGTAGGTCATTTGTTTATTTCTAATAACAACCTGTTGCTCACCACAAATCACAATTACACTGCTGATTCAGAGCCATAGCATGATTGATGTGATTTGATGTGTTCATGTCTTTAAATGTTGCAGCTGGTAACGTTTTTTCTATATACTTTTGAATTTGAACAATGATCTATAAAATGGATCTTATACTTTACATAATATTGTTGATTTGTTTATTAAAGTCAAAGTATTAAACAGAAAATTATAGTATTCAAATTACAAGTAACTTAAAATTGTACTTTTAGTACACTATTACATTAGTTACAGTCTACCACTGCATATTCAACTAAAACACATCTCTGCTTGTTGTTTTGCCAATAAGTGTGATGGCATTCCCCTTCATCCCAACTCACATATCAACTGGAAAATGTTTTATGTGTATTAATAACAGTAGTAGTCATAGCTCTAGTATGATATATCACGACCAAATGTACCTTGCAATATTTACACTTTAAACGAACATAATGACCTATTATCTTCACCTTGGAAATCATCTGAAATGATCAATCCTAATCCTAATAGGTCTCATTAATGCAGCATACCATATGACGTATCACAGATTCACTTGCCATAATCATTTTTATATCTACTGAGTTAGGGGCATAAGTATCCAGGATGAAGAAGTCGGGAAACCAAGTTGATGTGTGAATCAATACTTTGAGTGCGATTTTGATCCTAAATCTCGAGGTGTGTTGTCTGGACCGTAAATTGAATTGTGCTGGGAGCCATTTATGCACATTTACATGGAGACAGGATGTTGATTGTGGGATTGCAGAGTTACTGAGCGCCACGATGGGGACATTTCCAGAGAGGCAAAGCACTAAAGAGTTCACAAGCACATCAACATCAGGTCATAAATCTTCCTCAACTGAATAAGCACTATTTTTTGTGTTCCTCTTCGAAATGCGTCACGCCTCCCCCTCTGTGTCTCCTCCTCTACTGTCTGTGACTTATCTCACTGTCTCCCTCTCTTACTTTTCAGTCGGATAATGTGTGTGATGACAGTAAAAGTTTCATCATCAGCCTCCATCCCATTAGGCTGTTATTGGATAATGTTTGTGTTTCTGTAAGCCCTAAGGAGAGAAGAAAGAAGAGTTAAGGCACATAGCAAAACGCAGCATGAGACACACTGTCAGGTTTTGTCTTGGCTTTGTCACTCTCAGCAAATGAGAATTAGGCTCATCATTTGTATATTTGCATTAATATGTATGCAGAAATTAGCAGCCATCCAAATAAATTGACAGTGGAGTGTGTCCAAAAACTAAATCGCTGAGGTTTAAGTGCTTAAAATGTCATCCTGCATCCACAATCAAAATGATTCCAGGCTTTGTTTTCTAGTCGCCTCCTTAATGCCATTGCCCAGCAGATGCTACAGTCAAATTATTCAACTAAACACTGTTGCCTTAAAAATGTCATCTGCTCGCCCTTCAGACAAATATTTGTCAATTTTCTTGCTCTAATTAAATGAAATAATGAACCAAGTTGAAATACAGCACACTCTGGATAAATTATTTCCTCATTTAGCTGAACACTAAGTGGCCAGAGATTAAATGACATGAGGACCACTTTCTTGCACAGTCAAACGCAGAGAACACAATATGAATTATGAGGAAACAAAACAATTATGTTAAGTAACAGAAAGGTTAACTAGTTCAATTCAAAAGTGGAATAAATCATGTCCCAGGATGAAAATGAAGCCTGTCATCAACAATGTGAACCAGCCTTTCGATAATGCCTCTAAATGACTTTCCATATTAGACTAATGACATATAGTTTGCACAGAGCCGGTGGTGACAAATTGTCGGCCTCCATCAGACAGCACCTGATCAAACGGATCGATTTGGAAAAGATCACGGCAGCCTCAGGATCGTCAACATTGAGAAGAACTGTCAACAAAGTGGAGAGAAGAAAGAAATTTCACTGGCACCTGGTGTCAAAATGGAAAAAAATAGAAGAAAATCAATACCCTGACCCTAACAGAGGCCACTGTCGTGTATGTGAAATACCAAATAACAATCACCTTTACAAGGCTCCCAGAGGCTCACGATGGTATTATTTGAGCAGAAACAACATATTACAGACCCTGGGTTATGGATGGTGTCTGCTTGTTTTGCGGTCAGTTTGCAGAACTAATGGTGTTTGCGGTTCAATACTGGAGAAAATGAAATGGCATCATCTGATGTTTGTCCTTTCATAGCACAGAGGTGTTCCGTCTGGTTCAGTTCAATCAGGAGCCACATGAAACGCCCTCAAGTCAACATCTGAGCATGGTTTTATTGTAAATAATTTCCTTTAGCACACATGCGCTCGATGTCCACACTGGCCAACCCTGTCTCCTAAAAATTACGTTCCCACAAAACTAAACTGCATTCTCAATTACGTCAGAATTTAGCCAGAAACGTATTTTCTCCCACGTTACGTTTGTTATGAACGTATCTCAAATACGTTTATTTTCTACATATCTTCTAGAAACATATTTCCCCCTACGTTACGTTTGTTATGAACGGAGCTTAAATACGGTTATTTTCTACATATCTTTGCCATTTATTGTCTTGCTTATAATAATGATAATAGTCATTTATAAATATCATTTTAGAGCACACATTTGAAATCGACGATCGGGCTCGATATATGGTTAAATTAAAATCAGTAGGCGAGGGTGTAATTTCAACACAGTCTCAAAGGCAATGTGAGCGTCCATTCCCATTGGATAACGGAGGATTTTACACCCGGAAGTAAGTATTCTCTTTACTGTCGATTGATTTTACAGTGATATCTCCACTACACTACACAATTAAATGATTTGAAAATTATATCTATGTAGGTGCTGACGCTGTTGGCGGTTCTAGTGTTAACATACATTTCAATTAAATATGTGTAATTGCAAATGCCATGCCTGGAATTCTGCCTTTTTGAACAGACTTTTTGACTGAGTCCTAGCTATATTGTCTGCAGTTCTAGGGTTAATATGAATCTAATATGATTGTCATCGGTCTAAATTAGATTTCAAATTATTAACTGTGTATGTAATGAAGATCATAGTGTGGGTTGAATCCATTTTCATAACCACTGTCTTTTAACTGATTTAAATGCGGAAACTGGGCTTATTCATCAGAATTTTGTATGACTTGACTTGACTTGCTTGACTCTCATCACAGTGACTTGGGACTTGCTTGATACTTGTAGGTCAAGACTTGAGACTTGCTCATGACTTGCACATGTAGGACTTACTCCCACCTCTGCTATCTACATACATAAGAGTATAATTCATATGTATAATATCAGTTAAAATAAGTGCTTCAACATAGTTAACATTGCAGGAAAGCAATATATTAGACGTTAAGTACTTTGTCAGGCTTAATATTTATCTGTAGATACCCACAAAGCTGTTTTCTTATTTAAAAGAAGACCTTAACCTAAAGCATTCTTTAATGTGTTAATAAAGGTTAATTAGTTTGTCTGTTTTGCACATCCTCATATTAATATCTTTATACATCCGGCACTAAACTGTTAGAGATCACTTACAGTATCTTCTTGATTTTTTATATTCTATATTTCTATCATTGACCTTCTACTTTCACCCTATGAAAGTATGTACTCTTAATATTTCTTTCATCAAATAACATTAATCAACAAAAATAACATTATTCAACAAAAATAATTCAATAACGTGCTTTAACCATGGTTAAAGCACGTTATTAGTGCACGTTATTAGTGCACTAGGCGGTGCACACAAGGTACACACAGCATACTAATAATAACTTTGTATTATTAGTGTAGGACACTTATGTATGTATAACATCTGAAGATGTGTCGTTTTATTCATGTTTTTACATAATTTTACAGGATATTGCTATACTATTTCTCATGTTTTACTTCTACACATTAATATCTGATTTGTAAAACGACAGAAAGGTATATCCGTCATTTAATGGTAAGCTATTGAAATTGTGATTCCATAGATGTTCTCCCATCACCCAAATCCCCTGACTATTCTCTCAACTCAGTATTTACATTCTTATATTCAAAGAAAATCAGTAATACCTTTAAAAACTACAAGTCCTTTTCTATCAGCTGTGCACCGTTATGGTGTAAATATAACTACCAATGGGATCAAATGTAAAAGTCATCCGAATTACTATTGATACTGCAAGGAGACGTATTGTGTGAAAAGAAATGTAAGATATTGTGTAATTGTTGATATATTTATAATCCACGTCACGTATTCAGTTTCGGCGGCACTTCTTCCTGTTTGTCCAGAAGTCTTCTCATCAGGGCTCTATAAATAAAGAACTATGGCAGATGTGCAATATTTAATGCAGCCGAACCGTGTATTACAATGCCGTTATGTGATGACTTTCAAAGAGAAAAGCAAGAACACTCGGAATAAAGTATTATTTTATTTTTAAATGTTTTCGGATTTCACATCGCATAAACACGCAACGTGCATTGCGGCTAAAACATCCAATCAGCGAGCTGAGGATCTTTCCTACATCTGTTTCCGGTATTGTTCCTGTCAACACACTCTCACTCCCTAAGCGTCCAGGAGCGACGCTTGGTCAGGGTCCCGTGGCGTCCAGTTGTGACGCGCCGAGGCTCCTTCAGCTTCATAAACGGACGCAAATGTTAGGATTATGTTTTAAACAGGACCCAGGCGCAGGCAATGACTGGAGATGTTTAAAAGGTTTATTGTTCTGAGACTCAGGCGGGTTTGGAGACTATGGAGGTCCGGAGTGGAGGTAGGCAGTTCAGGCTGGACTGAGAACAGGGCAGGCAGGTATGGTGAAGGAAGAAGCAGGCAGGTTGGCTGGAAGCTCTGGTGGCCGATGGCTGAGGGATCGTACTGGAAGTACAAGGAGAAACTAATTACAAAAAGTACAGAATAACACGCAGACAGGATAACTGAAATGAGCAGCCAGGAGGATGCAATACCACTGGTGTAGAAAACAATCTGGCGGTGAATTGCTGGGAGACTGGAGTAGATATGCTGTGTCTTGATTGGATTGATGAGGGACAGCTGAGCCGGTCGGCCAGGTGAGTGCAATCAGGCTGCTGCCTGCAAGGGAAACCACACCCCCTCCACACACACACAGGGACACAGTTTGGGCCGTGACAGTACCCCCCCCCTCAACGGGAGCCTCCAGGCGAACCACCAGGCTTGTCTGGGTGGTCTCTGTGAAAGTCCCGAATGAGAGAGGGACCTAGAATGAGCTTGCGGGACACCCAGCTCCTCTCCTCAGGACCATAACCCTCCCAATCGACCAGATACTGGTACCCACGGCCCCGGCGGCGAATGTCCAACAGCCGCCGGACCGTGTAGGCCGGGTGGTCATCAATAACAAGGGTGGGTGGAGGGGAGATGGCTGGAGGGCACAAAGGGCTGGAAAACACTGGTTTCAACTGGGACACATGAAAGGTAGGGTGAATTCTCATGGAGGGAGGCAGCTTGAGTCTAACAGCAGATGGATTGATTATGCGCTCGATCACATAGGGACCAATGAAGCGTGGTTTCAACTTCTTAGACTCAGCTTGTAAAGAAATATTTTTAGATGAAAGCCAAACTTTCTGACCTGGTTGGAACTGGGGAGCTGCGGTCCGGTAGCGGTTTGCAATATGCCGATTGCGTTCAGCGGAGCGGAGAAGGGCAGAGCGGGCATCCTTCCAGATCCTCCGACAACGACGGAGATGGGCTTGGACAGAGGGAACTGCGATCTCGTCCTCTTGGGCTGGGAACAAAGGGGGTTGATATCCAAGAGAACATTCAAATGGGGACATACCGGTGGCAGCACTAGACAGTGAGTTATGAGCGTATTCAATCCAGGGCAGATGTAAACTCCAGGAGGTGGGATTCCGGGAGGTGACACAGCGAAGTGCAGCTCCAAGGTCCTGATTGGCTCTTTCGGCCTGCCCGTTAGTCTGCGGATGATAGCCTGAGGAGAGACTGACAGATGCTCCAAGTGCTCGACAGAATGCTTTCCATACCTGAGATATGAACTGTGGCCCTCGGTCGGAAACAATGTCTGTTGGAATGCCATGAAGCCGGACCACATGATTGACTAGGAGGTCAGCAGTTCCAGAGGCTGTGGGGAGTTTAGGAAGAGGCACAAAATGAACCGCTTTGGAAAAGCGATCGACAATAGTGAGAATGGTTGAGTTACCCTGTGAAACCGGGAGGCCGGTAACAAAGTCTAGGCCGATGTGACTCCAGGGACGACTAGGGACTGGGAGAGGCTGGAGTAGACCGATAGGAGCCTGGTGTGAAGACTTGCTACGGGCGCAGACAGTGCAGGCCAGCACAAAGGCTCGAGAGTCCGCTTCCATGGAAGGCCACCAGAAGTGTAGTCTCAGGAGGGACAGGGTCCGATTCACACCCGGGTGGCAGGCAAAGCGGGAAGCATGGGTCCATAGGAGAACCTGTGAGCAGACAGAGTCAGGTACAAACAAACGGTTATCTGGACCATTTCCTGGATCTGGCTGGTCTCTCTGTGCATTCCTCACTGAGTTCTCAATCTCCCATGTCACAGCGCCCACCACTCTGGTAGCAGGGATTATGGTGTCAGGAACTATGGGGTCCTGATCCACTGCAAACTGCCGGGACAATGCGTCAGGTTTAAGGTTTTTAGAACCAGGTCGGTAGGTAAGGGTGAAGTTGAACCTGCCAAAAAACAATGCCCAGCGTGCCTGACGGGAGTTTAGTCGTTTGGCAGTTTGTATGTAGACCAGGTTCCTGTGGTCTGTCCACACAATGAATGGATGTTCACAGCCTTCCAGCCAGTGCCTCCATTCTTCCAGCGCAAGCTTTACAGCAAGCAGCTCCCTGTTGCCAACATCATAGTTGCGCTCAGAGGTTGTCAGTCGTCGGGAAAAAAAAGCACAAGGGTGAAGCTTTTGATCGGAGACTGAGCGTTGTGATAGAACAGCCCCCACACCGGTGTTGGATGCATCAACCTCAACAATAAACTGAAGAGATGGGTCAGGATTCATAAGAATAGGAGCCGAGGTGAAACGTCTCTTCAGCTCAGAGAAGGCAGCCTCAGCCTGAGTAGTCCATGAGAAGGGGATTGCTGGGGAGGTGAGTTGGTTGAGAGGACCGGCAACACGACTGTAGTCTCTGATGAACCGGCGATAGAAATTTGCAAAGCCCAAAAAACGTTGGAGCTGCTTCCTGGTGGAAGGTTTGGGCCATTGTGCCACTGCTTGTACCTTCTCTGGGTCTGTTCTCACCTGACCTTGCTCAATGATGTAGCCCAGGAAGTCCACTGAATCCACGTGAAATTTGCATTTCTCTACTTTGACAAACAGCTTGTTCTTGAGGAGCCTTTGTAGAACCTGCTGCACATGTTGGGTGTGTTCCTCCATGGTCTGTGAGAATATCAGAATATCATCCAGATACACAAATACTGAACGGTTCAGGAAGTCACGGAGGACATCGTTCACAAGTGCCTGGAAGACAGCTGGGGCATTAGTGAGTCCAAAGGGCATCACTAGATACTCGAAATGGCCTAGTGGGGTGTTGAATGCGGTCTTCCACTCGTCTCCTTGACGTATGCGGACCAGGTGGTAAGCATTCCTGAGGTCGAGTTTCGAGAAAATGGTGGCCTTCTGTAGGGGTTCGAAGGCTGAATTGATGAGGGGCAGTGGATACTTGTTCTTGATGGTGATGTTGTTAAGGCCCCGGTAGTCAATGCAGGGGCGCAGGGAGCGGTCTTTCTTGGATACAAAGAAGAAGCCTGCTCCGACGGGGGAAGAAGAGGGTCTTATGATGCCAGCAGCGAGTGAGTCTTTGATGTATGTCTCCATGGCCTCACGCTCAGTTCGGGACAAGTTAAACAGGCGACTGGATGGGAGAGATGCCCCAGGAAGAAGATCTATTGTGCAGTCGTAAGGGCGATGAGGGGGCAGAAAAAGGGCTCGCTGCTTGCTGAAAACCTCTCCCAGGCTATGATAAACCGGAGGGACAGCGGACAAGTTGAGTGGCTCCTGCTGAACTGGGGGAATACCGACCTCTGCTGGGGGAATTGCAGACCGCAGGCATGAAGAGTGACAAAAGGTACTCCAACTCCTTACTTGATTCTCCGACCAGTCTATGTGGGGGTTATGCAGTCTTAACCATGGCTGGCCCAGAACTAGGGGTGTGTGAGGGGAGGACATGACGTGGAACTGAATCATTTCATGGTGATTACCGGACAGGACGAGATGTAGGGGTTCGGTGACATGGGTAACGTGTGCCAGGAGCTTCCCATTCAGACCTCGAGCATTGAGAGGAGCTGTCAGAGGTTGAGTTGAGATGCCGGCTGAGGCAACCAGTTGGGCATCCAAAAAGCTCTCATCAGCCCCAGAGTCCAGTAGGACAGGCAGAGAGAGAGACTGTTGGTTTAACAACAGTGTGGCTTCAAGTGGCTTGCGGGTCTGGGGGGTTGAGGAAGAAACAGCCTTGCTCACCAGTATCCCCACCTTTACTGGCGAGCACCCTCTTTTGGGCGCTGGGGGCATGTGTCCACGAAATGACCGGAGTGAGCACAGTAGACACAAAGTCCTTCTCTTATTCTCCGGAGACGTTCTTGGGGAGTGAGTCGGGCTCTGCCTAGCTGCATCGGTTCCTCTGAAGACAGGAGAGGAGAAAAGACTTCAGATGGGGCACTGGGACTTGGGAAAGTTTCCGACCCGAATCTTGCGAGAGGAGACGAGACAGGGCGAGAGTGGAGTGACCCAGGAGATCGGCTGGCTCTTTCCCTACGGCGCTCCCTAAGGCGATTATCCAGTCTTATGGCTAGAGAGACCAACTCATCCAAGTTAGCTGATTCGTCCCTCACTGCTAACTCATCCTTAACCGAATCAGTTAGCCCTGTTTGAAAAACCCCTTGAAGCGCTGTGTCATTCCAACCCGCCTCTGCAGCTAAGGTCCTAAATTCCACTGAGTATTCGGCTACACTACGGGAGCCCTGTCGCAGTGAGAGGAGGCGTTTAGTAGCGTCCCTACCGCTGACGGGGTGGTGGAATACTTTCTTCATTTCCTCTACAAACTCTGGATAAGAATTACCAAGGTTGGACTGACTCTCCCATACAGCTGATGCCCAGGCTAGGGCGCTACCTGTAAGTAAACCTATCATATAACAAATCTTAGCTCTGTCGTTAGCATAAGTAGACGGCTGCTGCTCAAACACAAGAGAACACTGCATTATGAAAGACTTACATGTCCCTAAGGCACCTGCGTACCGCTCTGGAGTGGGAATATTAGGCTCACGTGAAGGGAGAGCGGGCTGGGCTGGAACCGGTGCTAACTCTTGTGGGGGAGCTGGATCTTCAGGAGCAGGCGGAGCAAGATGAGTTGAAACCAGGTTGAGGTGATGTCCCATCTGTGCTACGTTGGCAGCTAGTGATGCAAGGTTATCCATAACCTCTCTGAGCATCTGGTCATGCCGGCCCACGAGGACGCCTTGGTTGGAGAGAGCCTCACGAATTGGGTCCGAGCCTGCTGGGTCCATGGTGGCCAGATTGTTCTGTTAGGATTATGTTTTAAACAGGACCCAGGCGCAGGCAATGACTGGAGATGTTTAAAAGGTTTATTGTTCTGAGACTCAGGCGGGTTTGGAGACTATGGAGGTCCGGAGTGGAGGTAGGCAGTTCAGGCTGGACTGAGAACAGGGCAGGCAGGTATGGTGAAGGAAGAAGCAGGCAGGTTGGCTGGAAGCTCTGGTGGCCGATGGCTGAGGGATCGTACTGGAAGTACAAGGAGAAACTAATTACAAAAAGTACAGAATAACACGCAGACAGGATAACTGAAATGAGCAGCCAGGAGGATGCAATACCACTGGTGTAGAAAACAATCTGGCGGTGAGTTGCTGGGAGACTGGAGTAGATATGCTGTGTCTTGATTGGATTGATGAGGGACAGCTGAGCCGGTCGGCCAGGTGAGTGCAATCAGGCTGCTGCCTGCAAGGGAAACCACACCCCCTCCACACACACACAGGGACACAGTTTGGGCCGTGACAGCAAAGAGCTTTCAACTGATTGAAATGTATTCCCATCGGCGTCGGTATTTGACGCTTAGGGAAGCACGGCATTCGTTTGTGTCGGAGGCTGTTAAAGGCAATGTGAGCGTCCATTCCCATTGGATAATGGAGAATTGTACACCCGGAAGTAAGTATTCCCCTTACTGTCGATTGATTTGACAGTGATATCTCCACTACTCATCAGCTCAAAAACACCAGATTATCCTTGTTAATTAAACGACATTGATAGGTTTTAGTGTGTGTACAATGCTTTTGTCACGTTTTCCCCTTCAATTCTGAGAAACAAGTTGTTTTCCATGAGTTTTGGATGGCCGAAGACATGACATTACCCACAATCCTCTGCAGCAACCATAGACTGTATACAACAATTAAATAATACATTATTCCGAGTGTGCTTGCTTCTCTCTTTGAAAGTCATCACATAACGGCATTGTAATACACGTTTCGGCTGCATTAAATATGACATATCTGCCGTAGTTAACTCTGCCCTGATGACAAGACTTCTAGACAAACAGGAACTGCCGCCAAAACTGAAAACTTGACGTGGATCTTAAATATATAAGCAATTAAACAACATCTTACATTTCTTTTCACACAATACGTCTCCTTGCAGTATCAACACTAATTCGGCTGACTTTTATATTTGATCCAATTGGTAGATATGCTGTATTTACGCCATAACGGTGCACAGCTGATAGAAAGGGACACCTACTGGTTAAAGCACGTTATTGCATTTTATAATTTTATTATTAGATATTAATAGGATCCCTATAAAGTATATTCTTTACTCGTCGTTATTCTCTACTAATAGTTAATTAAAGACTGTATATAATGACTATTTTGCACATCCCATTCAAGATTTCAAGATTTTCTAAGGTTTATTGACATTAAAGACTGTATATAATGACTATTTTGCACATCCCTTTCAAGATTTCAAGATTTTCTAAGGTTTATTGACATATCATATACACAACTACTGTGTAGTTATGTAATGAATGAAAAACTTGGGTCGCAGGTTCCTCAACAGTGCATTACAAGACATCTATCAATATGTGTGTACCTCCACCATTACATTGTCATATTCTGCACATTTCTTATACTATCTACATACATCTTATAAGAGTATAATTAATATGTATAATATCAGTTAAAATAAGTGCTTAAATATAGTTAACATGGCAGGAAAGCAATATATTAGACGTTAAGTACTTTGTCAGGCTTAATATTTATCTGTAGATACAAATGTCACTGTGTGTGCTGTGTGCTCTGCATGTGTGACCATCAAAGAGGGTTTCATCCCTCCATATTCATCTTCTATACCCCCAAAGCTTTTTTCTTATTCAAAAGAAGACCTTAACCTAAAGTATTCTTTAACGTTTAAATAAAGCCTTATTAGTTTGTCTGTTTTGCACATCCTCCTATTAATATCTAATAATAAAATTATAAAATGCAATAACGTGCTTTAACCAGTAGGTGTCCCTTTCTATCAGCTGTGCACCGTTATGGCGTAAATACAGCCTATCTACCAATTGGATCAAATATAAAAGTCAGCCGAATTAGTGTTGATACTGCAAGGAGACGTATTGTGTGAAAAGAAATGTAAGATGTTGTTTAATTGCTTATATATTTAAGATCCACATCAAGTTTTCAGTTTTGGCGGCAGTTCCTGTTTGTCTAGAAGTCTTGTCATCAGGGCAGAGTTAACTACGGCAGATATGTCATATTTAATGCAGCCGAAACGTGTATTACAATGCCGTTATGTGATGACTTTCAAAGAGAAAAGCAAGCACACTCGGAATAATGTATTATTTAATTGTTTTATACAGTCTATGGCTGCTACAGAGGATTGTGGGTAATGTAATGTCTTCGGCCATCCAAAACTCATAGAAAACGACTTGTTTCTCAGAATTGAAGGGGAAAACGTGACAAAAGCATTGTACACACACTAAAACCTATCAATGTCGTTTAATTAACAAGGATAATCTGGTGTTTTTGAGTTGATGAGTAGTGGAGATATCACTGTCAAATCAATCGACAGTAAGGGGAATACTTACTTCCGGGTGTACAATTCTCCGTTATCCAATGGGAATGGACGCTCACATTGCCTTTAACAGCCTCCGACACAAACGAATGCCGTGCTTCCCTAAGCGTCAAATACCGCCGCCGATGGGAATACATTGCAATCAGTTGAAAGCTCTTTGCGTCCGTTTATGAAGCTGAAGGAGCCTCGGCGCGTCACAACTGGACGCCACGGGACCCTGACCAAGCGTCGCTCCTGGATGCTTAGGGAGTGAGAGTGTGTTGTTCCTGTAATGAGAGTTCACATGTATGCTACATTGAAGGGTGGAATCGAGTACACATCTTCAGAAACATAATTTGCTTCAGTGATACTGTAACTCATAGCAATATTGTAACCATTAAGAAAAGCCAACTGCATTAAAAACACAGTTAACAAACACTAGGTAAAGTATTTTTCCTTCAGTAATGAAGATGTAATTCCAATGTAGACACACCTGGGGTCGCTGTTCAGTCTGTTACGCTGAGCCATGCATTGTCTGGAACGTAAAAGGGACGAAGAAGACAAAGTGAAATGACGTACTTCTGGTTCCACATGAAAACATTCCCAGTGCAAAAACAAATCGCTAAATAAAAAGATAAAACACTGGCATGTTATTTACGTTAGAATAAATAGAATGGTTTTGAATAATAGATGAGAGTAAAATCTACGTCACTTTACAGCCCCGCCCACTTTTGGGGAAACCAACGCTGTCATTTGAACGGCGATCAAGCCTGAAGCCACAGAGCTCTTCTGCTGTCCTTTCTTACAGAAACACGTAACTCTGGATTTGTTTTAATGTTTGAGGTGCAATAAATGACACAGCAGCTTTTTGGCATGATACAACTATTATTTTCTGCCTCGCTCATGAGAGTAACAGCTGGCGAAATTACAGCCTCGTCTACTGATTTTAATTTAACCATATATCGAGCCCGATCGTCGATTTCAAATGTGTGCTCTAAAATGATATTTATAAATGACTATTATCATTATTATAAGCAAGACAATAAATGGCAAAGATATGTAGAAAATAAACGTATTTAAGATACGTTCATAACAAACGTAACGTGGGGGGAAATATGTTTCTAGAAGATATGTAGAAAATAAACGTATTTGAGATACGTTCATAACAAACGTAACGTGGGAGAAAATACGTTTCTAGCTAAACGTAATTGAGAATGCAGTTTAGTTATGTGGGAACGTAATTTTTAGGAGACAGGGTTGCACTGGCTGCCTGTGGTTGGGTTCCACTTGGATGTTTGATACCTGCCAGTCCTGTTCCTCATTGCCACTCAATAGGGAATATATAGAGTAACATGTATTGGCAGCTGGCATTTAGCCGCTGACTAGGTTTCATAAACATAACCATATCTCCATCTGCAAGAGGAAGATTTGTATTGCATGTTTTAACGGCCCAAGCAGCTGTTATGCCGACCATACTGACAATAAACCTTTTAGCTGTGGGATTACCTAAGAAAATCCCACTTTGACAGGTTTGCTATTGTTAATGTCAACGCACCTTTTGCAAACACTTGTCAGATGGAGGACACAGCTGAGGAAATAATATCTTTATAGAATACGAGAGATGTGCTTTGATGTGCGTCGGAGGAAAACAGCAGCAGGTTGCCAGCACAATATGATTTTATCCACAACAAATGCAATCAAGCCAATTAAGAGCCGTGTTAGTAGCAGCAAGTGTTCAAGCAAACTATTACTGCAATATTTTCCTCTGGCTTGTTTTGCAGCAGAACTCTAACCTCTACCTTCAATTTGCATTTGCTTAAATAAGTGTTGGGCCCTGTTTTGCAGGACTTTAATTGTTGCAATTAGTTGTTTACAGTGTAAAACATGTGTGCTAAGATGTGGAGAAGGCAGAACACCGCGGTGTGTGTACGTCTGGCAAGTCTTGTGTGTGTGTGTGTGTGTGTATAACATTATATCTGTTCATTGACCTTGAATGTGACAAGCGATACTGACGATTGCCTTCTGTTCTTCTGAACTTTTTTTTACCAAAAACAAAACAACCCTTTGCAAGGTAATTCAAAAGTCTTATAGACAATGACAAACACACACACACACACACGCACACAGCAGATGCTTGTGTCAAGCACTGCGCTTCTGTTGCTCGCAGATGTGTCCACTGAAGCATCATATGAGTTGAGCTGGAAACCATGACTGGGACCAAAAAAGCTATTGACCCTTGACAACGGCTGGGCAGCACAAAGCAAAACACGGTTAAACGCTGAGTGAACCTGAAAGAGAGTCTGGAACTCGCACAGTCACACAATGAGGCTCATTCATTTTCTGTTCAGTAGAGAGGTGTATGGGCTACTAGGCCGTACCCGCCAACTTTCAGTGGTCTGAAATTACAGCTAAAGTGAACACCAGGAGATGCTCAAGGCTATCATTCTCCCCACATGTCCTATTCATATCTGAGCTAACATCTCTTGACAGCACTCAGGCTAAATGTAAAACTAGGATTTATCTAAAGCCTGTACTGTTTTATTTCCTCGTGGATTACTATGAATAATGTAGTTTTGATCTTAAAGAAGGAACAATCAATGATTCTCAGTCAGAATCCTCTGTGGTCAAGAGCAGGGGAAGTACAAGTATTCCAGATTAAAGAGAACCACTCATAATTATTTTACAGATTTTTCCAATAATGCTACTGAGCGAACAGAGAATTCCTCTTCAGAGTACAGGTAGGACTTAGGTTGTGAAGCATAAGTTGTTGAGTGAGAACCCAGAGAAGCAGGTCAATGCTCATCCCAGGAGGAAACACAGATTTAAACTAAGGAAGACATGGCCACTTGAGACTGCCTCCAAAGGCGAGCCAATCTCCATTTACCTCCATGTTTTAATGTTCAACTTCCAACGATAATAAAGTAAAATGACAACTGTACATTCAATCAGCTCCACCTCCATGTTTGATAAGGCCGTAGTTAGGCGTTATCGTCACTGCCAAGATGGCAGAGCTCATAGTTAACCATATTGAGCTTCAGGATGGCTTCAAGGAATCCTTTGGGTTACACCCAAGACCGTCCATTCTACAGTCAGTGGTTTTTACGCATAGAAGATGTGGAAAAAAGTTGACATCTCAGGCTCATAGAATTGCGATCGTATTCTGACTGGGAAGAAGTAACATATTCCCCTTAAAATAGATGGTGAATGTTTCATACATTTCTACATACCTCAAGCCTTAACGATCCTGTACACTTTCTAGAGAAAAAACATTGAGAACAATGTCATACTCATTGCTACAAAATTGTTAGACACAAATTGCTTTGGGAATATCAAGAATTTGAGTGCTTAATTCAAGAACAATAATGAATAAAATAGTCTCGGGACAGCTTCATGCTCAGGGACAGAAACAGATCAGTGCGCAGCTCAAGCAGAAAAACAGGTACAGATACAGGCTCAGACAAAGAGATAGTTTAAGGCTTAAAAGCAGAGAAGTTGAAAAGCAGACAGAGGTTTGGTTTTACTCAGGCTAAGGGTTTGACAAAGAGAATATGTTGAAGGTTTGAAGTATCATCTAAACTTGAAAAATCATGCTTTTTTGCTTGATACTTGAAAAATACTAACAAAGAATTGGCCTTAAAGTGCCTTTTAAAGTTAACCACTTTAATTTGAATATGTGATTCAGAGAAAAGACAGAATACAAGAGGACATCCCAGGAAATATAGATTACATTAGGTTAAGTAAGGCCAGACAAGAGGACAAGCTAAGACGTTGTGAACCCATTGAGATTCACTCCAGTGTGAGTCCCGGGAGAGCTGCCACGGTGTCATATCTCAGCCACCCTGATTGAAATGAGAGGTGATGACACGGTAGTATCGATTCTCAGCATATCTGCATTTTCCTAAAGGACAGGCCCCGCTGTATTGATTGACCCTGCACTCCAGGGATAATGTTAAGCGATGTACAGTCGTCCAGACCGAGCCCATTTCGCAACATAAAATCTTGATAATAAAAAGACGGCAATTACTGACTAAGCAGAATTCAAATCAGACCCCTTTAGCCTAAGCGGCTGCTAACAATTATTCTCATGTCAGGAAAATGCTGACAGGAATTTCTCGGATGATATGATCACTTGAAATGCATATATATGGTATTTAGACTATAGCATAAAGTACTTTGTTGTTGACTTTTACATCTGCAAAGTGGAATGGATGAGAATCCTAAGCGGGGCAGCTTCAATATGTCCTCATTGCCTCAGTACGGAATTAAATTCTGGTAGGATTGTTTAACAGTGACTATAACCCCCCTCCTCACATATGCTTCAATGTTGGAATTGGGGTGGTTGCGTTCAACAGTTTTATAAGTTTCCAAAACAGACAATCTGACACATTCGCCCACTCAACGCATTGACAGGCGTACACTTACCTGTTGGGCATGCCAGGGTTTGAACTTCTCTCTCCTGAACTCAAACTTGTATTATTTACACGCCTTACAATGTTTTTTGGACAGAGAATTGGGGAGGAAGTTTAATACAACCTTGTCACGAAGAAGTCACATTTACAGTATATAACACTATTTTCTTTTGGCAAAGCATTTTGAAAGGTAATTCAATGTTCTCTACAACAAACAAATTCACATGGAGTGAAAGGAAAGATGTATAACGGGCGTACAAAGTGTAGGACAATGGAAGCAGGATTTTGATTGTCTATTGTTAGATTTATGAACAAAATGACAATAAACGTGCTAAAGGTGGTGAGGAAGAGCCCCTTTCATCTCCATTGTATTTATTTGGGTTACACACTATTACTGTGGCCTCCATGTCCATTGGTTCTTTGTGTATTTGTATGTTTGTGTGTGTGTTGTTCCTGTTCCACCCTTCACCTGAACCTTGCTACCAACACACCTGGGAGTTTTTCTCCAACTCGTCTCATCTATTGTCTAACGTTTAAAGGTAACACGTGAATTGTATTCTTGTTTTTATTGTAATTATCTTAACCACATGCCATCTCCACTTTCACTTATGTTGTTTTGGGAATCACTGTAATTGAACAATTTTTATGTTTGGGTATGAATGTAGATTTTTTCGCTGTATCTATTTGCTGTTTTTGTTATAAATGACTTCTACCCATTTTGTTCCAAGCATACCCATACATATACAGATAGAATAAATATAAAGCGTAAACAATACTGTATATCAGGGTTTCTCAAACTCCGGACCGAACTACAAATCAATCCGGACCGAACCCTGTGTCCCATTATAAAAAAATAAATAAAAAAAAACTTTACTGGCATTGATCTGCAATTACAATACAATTCAACAGTGGACCTTTAATAAAAAAGTTTGAGTACCCCTGCTGTATATCAGATAACAAGATTACACAGATGTTTTATTGTGAAAAATAAATACAATTTTGAAACTTTATGGGTATTATGTAATACGATGGTGTCCATATAATATCTGATGAACTTTGTAAAGAGAATAATGACATCCCTTGCAGTTTAATTTGTGCAGAACCAGTTCTCTCCAAACTGGATTCCTTCTCTGAATGTGTCTCCGTGCGTATTCTTTTAATCTCTTTTGTCAAACAATGCATTCATTCCAGCCATGGAGGGACACATTATCTCCCTGCTTTTATAATAATGAGATCCTAAAATGTGCTTTAGTGTCTCCACCACAAGATTTTCATGCCATAAAAGAGCCTTTTTGTGTGGATGCCTTTTATGCCGTTTTCATTGTGGCAGCCCTGCATTTATTTGAACTGTGTTTTGCATAACCACCATCGCCTCAAGTCACTACATCTGTGAAACTCAAGCAGCATGAACAAAAGAGGAAAAGAGAGGAGAGACCGAAATTTGAAAATGGGAGGGAGAGCAAAAAAAAACGAAGATACATTAGAGGAAAAATAAATTGCAGAACGGATTAGAGAGCACATTTAAACTGTAACCTTGGTCTCAACTTGGTGTTAGAAGGCAAAACAGTTAATTGAATGGTCCTTATTATACTTTTGATGTTTTTCCTTTGCTGTAGAGTGTTATAGAGGTTTTTTGCATGTATATTATCTGCAAAGGCTAAAATCCCAAAGTTCACTCCCACCCTGCCTGAAACGCATAGTTTGGACTACTTTGTTTACTTCCATAACATAGTGACATCACTACGTAACACTTGTGCTTCTATTGGCTAGTGCTCTAAAACATTGTACCTGATAGGCTAAGAGGCGGGACATCTCTAAGCGGGTGACCATCAAAACAGAGCTGGCCAGCTAACCAATCAGAGCAGACTGGGCTCTGGTTTCAGACAGAGGGTGAAAAGAGGTGCTGCAGCACAGGTAGTACGAGAAAAATAAAGCACTTTTCGAACATTAAAGCATGTAAACATGTCACAGTAGAGGCACAAAATACAATTATGAAACCTGAACATTTGTATATAAGACTCCCTTTAAGTGTGTTATTTGTTTACCAAATAGTTGAGAGGAACAATGTATTTGCCCCCCCTGATACAGCAGATGTTGCATATAGTAAGTAATGTACAGTTGTCATCTCTTTGCGTGCTCAGGCACACATGCCTGGTTGGCCATTTGTAATTGAGTTGCCTTTTTTAAATCTCCTAGCAAATCTTCACTGACTGTGCACTGCTGCAACTTCAAAGTGACCTTGTTAGACTGCTGTAGTGTGACTGGCTCACTACAGTGGGTATTACAGCACCATATCGACTGATATAGCAGACTGCTGACGCACAAGTAGCGAGGTAGAGCGTGCCTTTAATCATCTCTTAACAAGAGCACTGATGACATGTGCGGCAGAGTGTTATCTGTCCTGTATCCCTTCGTGTCCCTGAATAATTCAGATGGCACAGAATAAGGAAGACATGAGACAACTTTACATGGTTTCAGTATTTCAGCAAGCCTGCATTATTCAGTTTAAATATCTGTCCTAATTACTTCCCCTCAGGCTTATCTATAACTTTGTATTTTCTCCCTGGGGGCTCTATGTCTCAAGACCAGGTCTTCTATAAATAGTTTTTTTTTTCTTTCACCGTGCATTACTTTTTTTCCTCCACTAATGATTATAAGATCTGACCTGTCTAAACATACTTTACTGAGGCGCAATGCAGCCAAGAGCATGTGGAAGTGGGAGAAATCTAAAAAGAAAAAAAAAGAGACAGAATGGGCATTCCACTGAAGTGTAATGTGCAACCCCACTCTGAAAAGTGGGGAATGCAAGGGTTTTTAATTGAATCATAGTACATTCAATAAAAAGAAATGTGTGACATTTGTTAATAGAGCAATGTACAATAAGGCTTACAACCATGTGGATTCAATTTCCAAATATCTAAGAATTATACGAGTACATCAATTTCATCAAATATGCTTAACTGCTTTAAGTGCCGCATTAAGAAACAATTAGCGGCCATGGTGCGGATCGTTTTCAATCTACGACGGAAAATGTGTAGAGTCTCCGGCGTCCTGATGTCAATGGGGAGCTTGTGCTGACATTTATGATTTTGGTGAGTAATAGCTGTAACACCCTCATAGTGTGAACGTAGCACACTGAGTGGCAGTATCAGGACATAGAAGACCAGCTGGGTTGTATAGTTTTTATCATGTCCAAGATGGCTCGGTCAGTAGGGGCTTGGACTGGGAGCCGTAGGGTCGCTGGTTCAAGTCCCCGACCAGACCTAAATATGGAGTGTGGACTTCTACTTGGAGAGGTCCCAGTTCACCTCCTGCCCTGCCGTGGTGCCCTTGAGCAAGGCACCGGACACCCCCCTTCCCCCCCCACTCCCATTGCTCCCCGGGCGCTGTACAATAGCTGCCCACTGCTCCTAGTATACTAGACTCCTTGTACTAGGATGGGTTAAAAGCAGAGGCCAAATTTCACTGTGTGTGCTGTGTGCTCTGCATGTGTGACCATTAAAGAGGGTTTCATCCCTCCCTATTCTATTCTATTCTATGGAGAATGGGCATTTGCAGCACGGTAAGCAATTACCCGTGATTAGAATTGGATTCAAGCAATGATAGCTAGTGCAGAATGCAGGGGGGGTGTGAGGAGAACTCGGGTATTGAAGGCCAGTCGGGTTGAAGTCATCCTGAAAGATCCTATTGAAATTGTAGGAATTTCTATTATTCAACTAAATTAATCACATTTTTAAGGGCCTAAACATGAATAGAAAATAGTATGTCCTAGATTTATGATATTTGACGGGTAAATGTACATGTGGAGACTACCAAAAAAAGTAGTCTCCATGGAACAACCTCATCGTGACGTGGCGAGAAAGTGCGGCAACAAAAAGAGCGAGACACTTTTAGAGAAAAAACATTATACAGAGATACCTGCTGCCACTTAAGAAAGGTTGCATCCAGTGGTGTAAGAAGTATTTCCTTCACTTTATGAAAAGCTCTTATACCACACTGTGAAAATTCTACAAAGTTAAACCCCTCGCAAACTTTACTGAAGTGAAAGTATCTAAGTATCATTATAAAAATGTACTTACAGTAAAGTAATTGCTTGTGCAGTTACTAGTGATAATTCAATGTGTTACCGCTGAAGATGGTGTTTTTTGAATTAATATTGTTGTTGTAGATGTTTAGGTTGTTAAGGTTTTTAATTGTATGTACTATTGGGTGCTCTGATCTACAGAAAGGCGTCACATTCTGTGAGATCATTATATATTTATAGCTTTGTCACTTTCATATTATACCAAGTTTTAAATGTTTTGCTTTGTGATGAATATCTTCAAGCCTATCCAACAAGGAGAGTTTTCTCAAAACACACAAAAAGCAACACAAACATTCAAAATAACATGTGTAAGAAATACAATATTTGCATCTGAAATGAAGTGGAAGATATGCAAGTTAAGTCGGAGAACATCAACAGTATTTGAGTAATTGTATTTTGTTTCTTTCTACCACTGGTAGTATATACGCACTTATGCAGGTATGGAGTTTTACAAAATCAAATCAAGAACTGCAATTACATGACTTCCAGAAAAACAACGCATACGACAATTGTTCCACCCTAATGCTTAAGAGTACTCCACCGTTTTAGCACAGCACATCTAAAATGTTGGCTAATACCGCCACTTCAGCAGATCAAAACAAAATCCCTTTAGTCAACGGTTCATACAAGTCTGATTTACTGGATACATGACAACTTCATGACAGCTTTATTCCCCTGTTCCCCAGTTCAACACATAATAAATGTGATCAGTGACCTGATCAAGTAAATGCGTGTGCATCCATGATAAGAAAACGGGAAGGAGAGAGTGATAGGCCCAATAAGGAGGACAGGAAGATAATGAACGATCTCAAGATGGGAGATGAATGTGAAACAATAGTAACACTCCCCTATTTAAAGTCCATCGACACAATATATTTGCATTGATTAAATAGCAAATGGCACTAAATCATCACGTAAAAGTGAGGTTGATATATTGGCCCCCGAAAAAAGTAATCCATTCTTTGACCATGTTGTTTGAATATCAAAGAGTGCTGCAATGTGCGCCACGTGTTCGCCGACATCTGCAATTTAAATTGGGAGTCTGAATGTGCATTAAGCACATCAGCATCAGCATCAATCATTGGGCATTTAGTTAGCTAAGCTGTAAGGGAGGAGGTTGGTTCAATGTTCTCCTCTTTAATGAGAAAATGGTTCCATCTGAATTTGCCTCATAAATCATTGCCATGGTGACCAAATACTCTGGTTTTAAAGTACCAGTCCCCTTAGACCGTTTTCTTTATGATTCAGCATCCTTTCTGTGTTCTTTGCCGTTACTAGAAACACATTATTTAATGTGCACTTTGTGGAATAATAAGCATGTCCGAAAAACAGCTTGCTTTGTAATTTCTTGATTTTATATCGGCTTTGCATTTGCAGCAGAACATATTCCGGTCCCTTGGGGATGTGTGCATTATATAAATGTTAGTACATGTCTTATGATGATTATTTACAGCTGTGCTCTTGCTTTTTTTGTTTCTTTGGTGAGAACACTGCTGCTTACACCAATCTGCCACTGTTGAAGCCCAGGTGTGAAAAGCATTATGGTTTCATAATTAACAAAGCACTCATAAGTGTGCTTCATCATTATCAGTCAAAGATTAAATGTATTTTGAAGTCTGAAGAGACTCTGTCGCCCGTCAACTGTCATAACCCCCCCAGGTGTCGTTTTCGAATCAAACCTTCATTTATTGTCACCTTCCTTCTTCAGACAGGCGGGCAAAAAGTATTTTTCTCCATTGCTAAGACCATCTGCTATTGTGGGAATCATTTCAAGGTTGTGTATGCAATTTCACACCACAGTAAGCCAGAGTAGGGTCCATAGTGCACCCGTAGGTCTAGTTATGTGGAACAGAGAGCCACCTGAAAAGGCGACAGCTCTAAAGCCAGAGGCTATGGAGTAGCCGTTTAAGTTTAAGCCTCTTGGCCAGAAATTGTACTTAAGGAGCAGGCGACCCTCCTTTTTACTTGTGTATGGTCTTTTGTCCTTCATGCTCACTTAATCAAAGTTGAAGGTTTTAGTTATGTGTTTGAAATGGAATTGCACTCTGCGGGTTGTACGCACTACATGTGGAGACACTTTTACAATTCATTTAATTTCAAGACCGCTCTTATACAGTTGGCCCTGTTCGGCCAAATGGCAGTTGTCACTATGCATTTCCATTTCCCCTGTCGAACTGTAACACTCATGCTTCTATTGGCTAGCGCTCCAAACATATTGTTCATGATAGGCAAAAGGGCGGGACATTTCCTAAACATCTCTAAGCATTTGACCAATCCAAACAGAGCCAGCCGGCTAACCAATCAGAGCAGACTAGGGTTCGGTTTCAGAATAAGGGTGAAAAGAGCAGGCAGTATGAGAAAAATAAAGCACTTTTTGAAAAAAATACAAATATGGACCTTAAAATATGTTCTCTTTAAACTAACTTATTATGTACACATTTGGTGCACAGTTGCAAAAAACTGTTAATTTACAAGATCAAAATCACACAGTTTTACATTGACATTTTTTTCAGAGATTTTGAGGTAACTGAATAACCGCATTTGGTGTCTGCTTCAACTCATTTATTTGGCCGTGCAGTGACAGGAAGCAATGATAATTATTTATTTTCTCTCCCTTCTTTCCCAAATCCTTGGGTTACATGTTTCTCCTTTCTCTCTCGTTTCCTCTCCTGTGGAGTTTCGATGTGATTGGCACTCTTACAAGCCCCCCTGCCTCAGACTGACCAATCATAAGGGGAAGCATCAAGCACATTTATACTTTACCACATGCATTATTACAATCAGATGCTGAAAGGTAGGGGCATGTTTTAGCTGTATCCTTTGAAAACAATATCTGTGATGGGCAGATCAGCTTGTGCAAATGATGGGCAATCCTCCTCACAACATTAAATATTCAGTTGGTCAGGGTTATGTGAATCATACTACGCCTATATGATGATTTAAAAACTCAATAAAATGATAAGCCAATATTGTCTGATAAAACACATTAAAAGCAGAACATATTTATTTGAAAAAAACATTATACATGAGAGTTTGCATGCATAACATACTCCCTATTATGCATTTAAGGGTTTTCCCTTTCCTTTAGTGTGTTATATAGGTTTGTGTGCGTGTTAAGGCCAAAATCCCCCCCTTGGACTCTTATGTTTAAGTCCATAACAAAGTGACATCCCTATTTAACATTCCCATTTCTATTGGCCGCTCAAACACATTGTAAGTGATAGGCTAAGGGACGGGAGATTACAAAGTGTTTATATAATCACAACGGAGCCGGCCAGCTGACTAATCAGAGCAGACTGGGCTCTCATTTCAGACAGAGGGTGAAAAGAAGTGCTGCAGCACAGGCCTAATGAGAAAAGTAAAGACCTTCTCGAACATTAAAGCATGGACATGTCACAATACAGGCCCAAAATACAAAGATGTACCTGGAAATGAACATAAAAGGGCCTCTTTAATATTAGCCACATTGCCCAGTATTAATCAGGATGATGGAGAATCAAACATGAACCTTCAGTTTCCAACATTTTTGACAATTCTAGAAGTTTTTATATAATTCTGAAGCTGTACATCTGGCAGAACATGACATTTGAGGTTGTAACTAACAGGCGCTCCTTGCTCGGCCTTGCATTCAGGCGTTCTCAGTTCAGTTATATGTCTGCTGTTCACTCTAACAGCCTACGGGTTAGAAAAGTATGCAGCCTTTGTGTGGAAGGTCAGCGCTTCAAACCCTCGGACCAGCTTTAAAATTCGATTAGGCAAAGAGAACGGGTACCTATCTGTGCTCCCATGACAACTAGGAATAGAAGTGCCCTTGAGCTAAACATTTAACCTCCCACTGCTCCAGTGGAGCTGCTCATTCGCCAGAAACCGAAAACAATGGCTGTAGTGTGAGACTAGCATGTGTGAGTGCTTTGTACTTTAGCTGGGTGAAAATGAGTGTGATTCTCCTGTCAACCTTGCCTGAATAAATACAGATTAAAGACACAGGCAACCAAGAAACTCCACAGCACAATAAGTAAATCTCATATGCAATAAAGCTGATTGTTAAAATTGCTGACATTGTTCTGCACTTGTTAATGCATTCATGTTTACTTTTTCCAGCCAATATGGGTTTTATTTGCCAGTGATTCAGTTCAGAATCTGGATAACACAATATTACACTTTGCAATAAAAGCTTATCACCAAGACAACACAGCTTTTGTTTACGAATCATTCGCTTGCTCGCATCCAAACTAGGCCAGGGAAAAAGTGCAGCAGCGGTAACAACTTAACCAGCACATAGGAAAAAAGTGCCCTAAAGTGCACTTTGCAATCTGCTCCAACATTTGAGGGTACACACTTCCCAGGTTGCTCTGCCCCTGGCTTGACAAATGCAGGGAGCTGGCTTCACACTAATCACTGTGGAGTACAGTACATCAGCTGCTGTGTCTGCAAAGTGGGCCTTTCCCTCTGGATGTTGTACAATCAGAGCTCCACAGGAAATGTTCTGAGTGACTAAGAGAGGGAAAGGTGTTCGGGTGTGAGACAGAGTGATGAAAGGCAAAACAGAATGAGAAGAGGGAGAGACATTTCAGAGTTGCTGACCTTGGCAGCCATGTGGCAGAGTTGTACTAACTGTCCTTGACTTTGACACGGAGAAACTATCAGAACCCTCTAGTTCTCCGGGAGGATGGGGATTAGAAGGCTCTCTCTCTGTCATTGCACGCTGGGACCCGCTGGAAATGGATGACCAGATGGGCGGTAAGCCTCTGGCTCCAACTGTTGATTTGCCTGGACAGCATGGGATGGATTGAAGGCTGACTATTTGTGTATGTTTGCGGGTGAGTCAGTGTGTTTATATTCTCGGTAAGTGAGTGTATTAGCGTGATAAAGAGAAAATCGGCTGAACGGCGATTGGGGCAGGAGCCCGATCCAAATGGGGGAGCGACAGAGGGAGGGAGAGCGGGCAGCAGATCTCACTCGGCTGGTGAGGAAGGGTGTCTGAGTGTAATGGGCACATTTGCCTCCCTTTACATACCGGAAAGCCTGGCACCAGACTGTGGTCTTTGCAGGCTGCCATCCATGGCTGAAGCTACGCTGCTCCAAGCCATGTAACCTACCTCACTTGGCAGCAGATACAGCAGCGCTCAGCCAGGGATTTCTGGAAACAAGCACTCTCTGCCGCCTGCATGCCGTGTTTATATGCAATCAAACCAAAGTTAATGGGAAAATTCTCCCTTGCAATACAACAAAACAGGGGTTTATCACTCACACCCTGAGGGTTTATGGATGCCATATCCACGCACCATAGGACAGCCCTCCGTGTGAATTTCGCCTCTGCACTGTCACATGCTGCACCCTGCTATTATACTATACTGTAGCTACAGAGTACTGAGTTCCCCCTCCTTTCAACTTCTTCAAGCTATAAAACGCATACTGGGGAGACTCTGACAAAACCACATGGATATAGCCTCTCAGATATATTAAGTCACAAACCCCCACAGATAAAATTTGCTCTGGTAACTGCCAGGAGGATGCAAGACTCGACACAAATAAAAAGGCAACCTTGCCGTTGGGATGTGCCTCAGCTTTATAGAAGGAGCCAGTACTGAAGCCCCATCTTTGAACATGTAAGTGTACAGTCGTCTTCTGGATTTTCCCGCAACATAAAAATGAAACATCTTATCATCAATAAGCTAAGGAAGTTCAGTCATGAAGGCTGTGGCTCGTTGGTCTGATCCAAAATAATGTTCGCTAGTATCCCTTTGGACTACAAACGTTGCACGGCACAAAGTGGCTGCAGTGCTGTGAAACTGCTAATAGTCTGTTATGGAGTTAAGGCTTTGAGACAGGTGGCTATAGCATTCAATTATGGTATTATGGGTTGCAGGATGTAATGTATGGATTTGCAGGCGCTCTTCTACAAGGTCACTAGAATCTTGTGCATGCTAGAGACCATCGACCTGCCTTGCCAAACCAAAGACAGAATAAGAAATATACCGTAGAATAACTTAACCAATTTCCAAGCTGTTCTGAATGTGGCTTGGTTGTCTTATGTTTCTCATTTTGTATTTGTTTTAGGGCTGTCAGTCGATTAAAACATTTAATCGCGATTAATCGCATGATGTCCATAGTTAATCGCAATTATTCGCAAATGAATCGCACATTTTGTATCTGTTCTAAATGTACGTTAGAGGAATATTTTTCAAGTTTTTAATACTCTTATCAACATATGAGTGGACAAATATGCTTTATGCAAATGTTTGTTTATTATCATTGGAACAATGACAAATATTCTCCTGAATATTCTCAACACAACAACCTCTGTCTGAACAATGACAAATATTCTCCTGAATAATCTCAACACAACAACCTGGAACCTCTCTCTCTCTCTTACACTCTCTCCCAACCCTGTCTACTTCTTTGCACTGAGCCAGTTGCTCAAACAGACAATCCTGTTTACAGTTGTCGGGGAAATGCCGCTCCTCTGTCTTCATCTTCAGTCAAAGCATGAGACTGAAGTTCCCACTGTGGGTCAAAATAATGCGCTGTGATGTGCAGTCGACACGTTGGATGCGATCCAAATGATCTAACGCAGCCCCTCGTTCTCCACAATGTTAAGCTGTAGCCACTCATTTAGCTATCGCTGTTGTTGTCCAGGCGTCTCCCCGGCAAACTTTCAAGCGTGGTCTGCCGCAAACGAGCGACAGGAGCGGGGCTGTCAGCATCAGCTGTGTGCTTGGCTTGCTGTTTAAAACACCTTTTTTTGTATCCATATCTCTCGCTAGAATCTCCCACCATCCAACTAACAACAACAACGTCAAGCCTTTGGGCTCTGAAACTACGGGTCAGGCCGAGGACAAATACACATGCGTTAATAGCACGTTCAAATAATTAGTGGCGTTAAAAAAATGTTGCGTTATTAACGCGTTAACTTGACAGCCCTAATTTGTTTTGTACAAAAAACTAATCTTGACTTTTTTTCTGGCTGAAGAAACACGTCTGAAGCAAAGTGAATCGTCTAATCCCTCAACTGAGACAAAGCACATCTACACAGTTAGCCTAGATTCAATTTTGGTGGTGGGTTATGGTCACTGAAAGGAGTCTTCTCTGCCTACAGGATGTAGATCAAAACTAATATTCAAATCCAGTATAATCCCACAAAGCAAAGGGATACAGTTCTGAACCTCTTCCATAACTCTTCCCACACAGCTAAGCTACTACAAAGAGGACAGATGATGACTTGTGGGCTTGGAATCTTTCTATTCAACATGCTTCCTCTTTGTGCTGTACTGTTTATACAATATTCATATTGAGGGGTTAAGTGGCAAAAATACAATTTTGCAGTGGTAAATTTGGCTTCGGATGCCACATTAACTCCGGACTGCAGCTTTCCATGTTAGAGAAAGCATATGGATTTTGTTTTTCTGTAGAATATAATTTGCTCTCTTGGTTTGTGCAAACAGATCTTCGAGACATCACACAACTGCTCTGGCCTTGGGTGTATCATTTCTCTCTTGGTGTTTTTGTTTTGGCTCTAATGAACCATACTTACAGTAACACTATCAGACTGTATGATACCATTTTCTGGCTCATGTTTTGTGTTAACTTTTTTATTTTTCCCACGGAATCTTTAAAGGAACAATATGTTATGTATTTACTCTGTTCAATTATAACATTACTATAATACGCTATCAGAGATTAAGGAACCCAAACTAAATTGAAATACTGGCTTCTATAAGAAGTATGCCACTGCTGGTATGATATCCTTTCTTTTTGAGAGTGTTGTTTTGGCCTTTGTGATCCTACCCAAGACCCTTTTGACTCCCTTTTTTGAAAAATAGGAAACACATTGGCATAATGCTGTATGGAAGCAAGAAAACAAACTAGATTAACTAAACTAACAATTTGATGTTACTGATCTAACAAATATCTGACTTATATTACCCAGGAGCCAAGGACCAAGACTCAGATTGCTTTATTCATTGAAAAAGGTACTAATCATGACCACTTTGTCTCCTGACCCGAGATGTTTTGAATGCCAAAATAAATCATAATTAAAGTCAAGAGCTCTTCAACCCACAATTCTGCAACAAAAGTTTCTCCCTACTTTGGATTTGCTACTGTCCACTGCACATCTCCTCTCCTGCAGATTTCATGTGAATTGAAAAGCAGTGCTGCT
The DNA here is from genome assembly GCF_902827165.1 of Trematomus bernacchii. Classification (NCBI taxonomy): domain Eukaryota; kingdom Metazoa; phylum Chordata; class Actinopteri; order Perciformes; family Nototheniidae; genus Trematomus; species Trematomus bernacchii. The sequence continues at coordinate 19,322,469 of NW_022987739.1, forward strand.
ACAGTGAATGGCTCTTGGGAACACGCTGTGCTTTACTCTTAACAACTCTCGTCTGCAGTCACACTGTTCTTGAAACTCGTGGTGTGAAAACATATTGTGCTTAGCGTTCTGCATCAATCTCTCCCTCCCTCTGATTTTTCTCAAGGTGAAAGCTCCCAGGCCTAGAGGTTAATATCATTTTTAAACACGGTTAATGCAAATATCAGCATGCAAGGACTTAGGAAGCATAGTAATATGTACAAAACAGATGTAATGCTTTAATTTAGAGCTTCTCACATGCTAAGGCCTAAATCTCCTAGTTCTTTTTGAGAATTTTATGATCCAATGTCGAAGATGTAATGAAACCCTGACGTTTCATTAGTGCCTGATAATCTCAGTAATGGGAGCTTTACTGCATTACAAGGGCTAACTATTGAACCTTAACATCCTCTGTTCAGGGCAAATATTGGATTTTTTCATACCAGTTCAAGGTGTTATAACTGCACATGAGCATGGATACACAGCACACTTCTGCTTTATCCATAGGGGTTTCATTAGTTCTGTTCTGCATAAGATGGATCAAGCTAATTTGCCCCCAACGGTCGGACCTCGCTGTTCATTAAAAGTAGCATCAGAGAGACCAATTAATCAGTGTTCCTTTCATCTGTCAAACAGGAATACTAAAATGAAGGTATGCTCCCCTTCATAGTATAGTCATTAGAGGATAGGGCTTTTTTCTCTAAATGTTTTTTGTATGCTATAGCATTAGTTATTCTTGCTTTTACCCCTAAAAAGGGTGTCGGTGTAAGGGGGTAAGGCATGCCAATTAATGATGCTGCATAAATATTGAAAGGGAGACTGATTACTAATTCCTGTCTAATTCAAATGTTTCCACCTAAGATAAAAGCTTCTTATTAAAACTCCTTTCCTGTGTCAGTCAGAGGACTGCTTAGAGATGTGGTGCTCCTAAAAAACAACTGATTTGTTAAAACACATCAGAATGTATGTAATGATGAGTTAAACCAGATAGACCAAAACGTTGTCAGGTATGAGAATAATTAACATAAAAAATGTTTCTAAAAAAATTAAAATAAATATTTACCTGAATCTTTAGAGGAAGTTACCCGAATAGTTTAGGTGTAGAAGAAGAGGAACTTTGTGCTCATTGGCTGAAGCTGGAAAGTTCATGTTGACCTTATGCGTGTGTGTTGTGAGGTGTAAAGTAAACTCACACACAAATACCACTTTCTTATGGTAGAATAGTGAATAATGCATTCTACTTAATGTTCATTCAAGATGCAACCCATCAATACGAACCTACAGGCATAGGTTACAGTCTGCTGTCAGCACTGACTGAGATAATTACATTCATTCCAAATAAAATAAAAGTTCCTGTTATTTTTTTTCAGTTATAAGACTTTTAAAGGTCAACAACATCAAATCATTTCAATTAGCCTAAAGGAAGGGTTGCCACGAAGCTGATGTGCGTTCACCAATTCAGATTGGTGACAAGCTCTTCACAATGTACGTTTAATGGAATATGTTATCTTGAAAGAGAGAGAAAAAAGCATGAATAGAGGTTTCATCATATGTTCATCATATGTTTGCAAGGTTACATCTCCAAATAAACTAATAACAGGACAAACTCCAAACTTCAATTGCATTTTTTTCACATTCACAAATACTTCCTCTACTTAGCAATGTGATAAGTAACCTTAACATATTATTCAATTAATCTGCAACCATTCCAACATATTAATACAGAGCATATCTGCTAAATGTCCACTAATTGTAGTTTTATAACATCAATAACATATTTTTTCATCTAATCCTGGGAAGTGCAAGGCTTTTGTGCACGGTAGTTGTGGTAAGTATTCTAAGGTTGTGGTCTATTTTATATTTTTGAAAAAGGTACATTTGTTTTCACTTATCAATATAAATCTTTATCATTTTTGAACTATGCGCAAATGTTTTATCAGAATAAAAACTAGTCTGATATAGTAGAGGAATAGCCAATGAGAGAAGAAGCTCTGAAAACATAGAGGTGGTGATGAAAGGCAACAAGATACACAGTGGTTCAGACTCATATTCCCTTCTGCAGACAACACCGCTGCCTCAGTGAAAAAGAAGTCGGGTCAGGTCAAGGTCAGGCTGTGGAGCTGTGTAGATAAAAGTATCTAGTGCTTGTTTGAGGGACCCCTCTGCTGCTTTTATAATTCTGTGTACAGCCCAGAATGAACCTGTGCTTGTCTGTGTCAGACAGCACAACTAGGTGTGAAGAGGTCTTCTTTGACTTCTAAACGAACTTAGAAGAGGATTGCACCCTACTTCACAGAGTTTCTTGTCCTCCCGGAAGGCGTTTATGCCCTCTGTTTGAAAGGATGCTTTACATTTACTGTTGGCTAATGCAGAGAGTGACATGAATTGATTCTCTTTATCGATCGGGGCCATGCTTACCAGACCTCAACATATTGCTGAGTTATGTTGGAAGTTTTTATAATGACTTTTCGGCTGGAGCCAAAAAGATTTTCAATAAACATCAGGGTTAATTTAAAGAGGACAGGAAGTGCTGCTGCCCAGCATTAACCCACAGAGACGAGGAGTCTTTGAAAGATGCTTGCAACGACAGGATAGCTAAATGTGTAAAATAACAAAGAAATGGCCCAGAAATGAGAGATATCCTTTTTTCGTCCCGAATGGCTAATTGTGTTACTGAACAATAAGCGGCAAACATTGGACAGAATTGCTAAAACCTCATGGGATATTGATTCTAAGTGGGATTCTTGCTAGAAGCAACTAGCAATGTGTTAGTTACATTTAATATAAATCAATGGTTTTCTAAAGCAGTAATGGTTTTGGTTTGTTGAACTCCATATATCCAAGTGGCTATCTAGAACAAGACTTTCAAAAGGGAATTTAAAACAACAACAATGCCAAGTCCTTTCATTAGCCTTTGGTCACGTGCAAAGCTAACAAGCCTTGACAGACTTTTTATTTACCACAAAGGTAAGACATTGATGTTGACACCCGTTCAAACCCCCTTACAAAACAATCCCAGCAAAATGTTGGGAGTCACATAAAGTATCTTCATCACAAGTCTCTCATCACATTGTAAGCCAGCTACATATGAAATGTGGTTACTATTCAATCCGCTGCTACTCTTTTTATCATTGGTTTTCTGGCTACAGAACATACAAATACAAAACTTTTTTTTATAGATGTTTATTTCACAGACGGGTGTTGTGTTTCACTTTTATCAGTCAGGTTGATAGTCCAGAACAAAGCTGTTATGGACTCATGTCAGATGCTCTAAACATGAGCCAAAACACATTGCCGCGCTTTGAAAGAAACCCACATTTCCTTGGATATAATATATCAACCCAGTTAATTTTTTCCACTGTGCAATTTATAATATTCATCCTTGCGGATGACTTAACTTCACAGAACTCTTCCATTTTCCAAAGAAGCAATTACCTGACATCCCAGTATCTGTCATGTCTCAGGCAGTAACAGATTAAACTAATTTCTCAACTGACCTTGATTGTAGGAGCCTCATACATTTAGGTGCTAAGCGACTGGCTTTTCTACATACCCATTAATGAGGTACCAACAGCTAATTATGCAAAACAGGTGTCATAGCAGGAGACTGATACACAAATTGCTTGCAATTTTCTTCTAACTGTGATGTTCTGGAAAGGCCTTTTGAGGCAGCTGCACACTCACCTCATTACTGTGAAAAATGTCTACATTTCGTCACAATGTTATACTCGACAGTGACACAGCTTGATGATCCTTAGAGAGGCCAAATGGTAGAAATGGTTCACTGTTCTACAAATGTGGGTTTGAATTTTAGGACATAATGCTATGGCACCAGTTATGATGAAAAAGGAAGCACGGAAGACAATATGAACCATGGAGCATTGATGGATCCAATTTGCCTCAGATGGGAACATGGCCAACATTAATAACAATAGCACTGAGCCATTAAACGTTTAAGATTGTAGAGCCAGTCAAGAGGTACAAGCAAAGCATTTTAGAGGGGTTATAGTGTGATCTGCCAAGCCATGCATTTCACCTTACTTAGTGCAGAGACTTGTCTACACAGTAGAACATCTCAAAATGACTACTTGCTTTGACAGCTCATAAGAGGGTTTCAGGTTGAATGTGCAAAACCGCCATTGCACAAAGGAAAGCCATTGCTTTCACAGGAAATTGGCATTTAAATTGTAGCCCTAGACCCTTAGTGCCAGCAACATATATCTTTAACACCCCTTGAATGGTATCCCTTTGATAATCAGCCAAATCAAAAAGTATTAGATATCTGGCCTATTATAATTATATAATATATATCCAGACTTTAATGAATGCCAAGGCTAATGGCCAGTACTTTCTGAGGGGCTCCGTAGTCTTCCAGTCATTGATCTTTTTCAAAAGAGTCCTCATTCTAAAGACTATCGTGTCCCCACAGAGTACTTACTCTCTAACATAGCTTCACAATCAAACCTATGATCAGTCACTATTAGTTCTTACAGCAAAATAAAGTCTGTACTGGCAATCTACAGAACCATACTTTTTTTCATTTTCTGACTTTTCCTCCAGCACCACCATATGATTAAGATTTGTGGCATTGAGAGTAATATCGAAATATGGGATGGATTGGTACAGATGGAGCCTCTTATTTTGGACCCCAGCATACAGCTTCCTGCCGACTGCCAGCCAGTTGCCAGCCAGTTGCCTGCCAAAGACCAGTATTCAGGAATGTTAGGCCCTCCCACTATTCTCCAATTTCAGGGTTTAACCAGGAGATGGCGCTATATATTAAATAACTAAGACTTAGTTTTTCACAATAGAAAATGCAGATATTATATAAAAAACTAAAGTTAAAATCTTGTTTTTAATGCCTCAAGAGCAATAACATCTCGTCACAAGCTTTTTGGAAGAAAAAGACTGACTCAAGAGACCTGTAGTTGACTAATTACAGGCCTCAATAAAGTTCTGCCATTGGTTGTGAAAAACAACGGTGGACATAGTGGAAAGTGAAATTGACATTGTCGAATTTAATAAAAATACAAAATAATGTATCTGTGTACGTGTTTTACTATGTGATCTGCACTTATCAAACATCTAATTAAGGCGAGACACCCCAGGTGAATAGGGTATTTTTAACTTAAAGATATCAGCTAAATATTTCTCCAGTTAATTACTTACAATAAGGCAATTGTTTTTTGTATTACAAGTTTTCTGAAATAGCATGTTTAAATATCCAAATGAACCATTATCTCATGAAATATGCGCATATTTTAACACATTTCAGGAACCGAAATCTGAACTTTGGATAAAGCCAGGATCAAAATTATTGTTTCATTTTGTAGTCATATTAGTATCTAAGGCTTTTACAGAAGGGATTTTGGATATCTCTTTTTATCACTCCATAAATCAGAAAATACTGTCAACAGCCCTAAAATATCAATTTTCACCATGTTTTTAGGTATAAAATGTTATATAATTCAGGCTATGAATTATATATGACCAAACCCTTCTGTAAAAGCCTTCATAATATTGATAGGAATATAACTGGAAGGTTTGGTGTATGTAACTGCTGAGTGATTCTACAATTTAGGGTACATTCCATGTCCATTGATGTCCATTGATGATAATTATAATTATTCTAACTATTTTCTTCAAAAATATCATATTTTGCCTATTATTGGAAAGCATGTTATAATATCACACAAACATTATGTGCATCCTATGCTTTATTTAGCTTGAAATGTGTCATGATGTTCTTAAATTGTCAGTTTTTGCTATGTCCGTTTTTCAGTTGAGGGTGTCTTGGATTCAAAATAATGAATAAAAACCATTAAAGTAAATTTAAAAAATGATTCATTTATTTCAAAAGTCTAAATACTAAAGAATAATAACATATTTTTAATTCATTTCCCCCTTTAAATAATTTAAATATCTTAATATATGAATGTCCGCAAAAGTTCTGTCAACTATGTTACTAACAGAACTTCCCCCTTTAATGTTCCTCTTTGGCAGACATTTTGAACACACTGTGGTGATTGTCCTCTACATTTTTACAATATTTTATGTATAATAGCACATGGTCAATTAATATACTCATTGACAATCAACAATGTTACGTACATTGTTATGGTTTACAATTGTTTAATGATTTTAATTCAATTATATGTGCAAATGTGATGTTAACCTGTTCAAGAAAATGACATGTGGTCATCCAGGCAAGGCCTACCATTGAAATGATGGGTCAAAATAGGGAAATTGTCAACTAGGTTACCTGTCAACTGAGTTACCCAGTACTGTAATAACTGTAGTAACTTAGTTGACAGGTAACCTAGTTGACAATTTGTACGACATGTAGACGTCATTACACATCATTATCAATGGAATTTTGCACTTCTGCCTTGAAATTAACATAGTGCTGATGGTTAATAATGTGTCCAGTCAACTATGTTATTTGCGTCAAATGTTTGACTTTCATTGTCAACTATGTTGCACCTCATTTTTTCAAATTTAAAATATCTAAAATAGTGCTTCTGATATCCTTTATAGTATAATGTATATCTACACAGGTTGGAGTTTTACATGACATCTCTTAAAACTATCAAAATGACCTGTATGGTAGTTTTATAATACAAAATATCCCTAAACTTAATGACAGTGCTGAACATATCACATGAAAAAACAAAACTTTAATACAATTATTTTTTAAACTTTAAAAAATCTTTGGATATATGGTAGAATAGACTCAAGAGCCTTTCAAATTTGATTTTACTTGAAGTGCAGGACTTAATCAAATGATTGTAATGACATCAAGTTTGTCCGTAACATAGTTGACAAACTGAGTAGTGAAAACATCCTTTCCCTTAAAATAAAAAAATATATAAAAATGTTTAAGCTTTGCAACTAGTGGATATGTTACACTGAGGAATATACTAACTTGAACCACTGATTGTTCTATCTATACATTTTATTTGGCATTAGTAAATAATTATGCACATTTACAGATATTTTACATGATATGAGTGATAACACGTGTTATAAGGGCTATTTCGCACAATAGGTGTGCCTTGAGATTTTTACTTGTCCTTTGGTGTGCCTTGGGCACAAAAAGTTTGGGAACCACTGCTGTAGAGAAATGTAAACGTTCACCATCCCCCACCCGCCTACTGTATGTTGCTTTTTGACATGTAAATGGATAACTACCCCCCTCTGAGTGAATACCTGTTGTACCTGTCCGGGGCTAAGCCCATAGGACGATGCTCTGATGTCATCACCCTCGCACATTGGTCATATGTTTACAAAAAACGATGTTAACACTTTCTCGTTCTTAATATATGCTATATTTAGGGTCGATATGTGTTGAATTTACTTTAAAATAGCAGATCACTGTGATTCACTTCTCCGCGGCTCCTCCGTGCAGAGAGGCCCCCCCCCCCGTTGACAATTCACGAGCGTCTAACTCTCTCCCCCCTGTGAAGAGATATCACAGGGGGGGGTTGGGACACACACATTCCGATGGCCAATTCGTTTTAAACAAAGAGTGGGGTGGGGGCTGGTGAACGGTATGGTCAATGTTTGTAAACACTGTGACATTTTGACTTTATTTGATCATTTCAGTTAAAAACTAACGTTCATATTTCATATTACTGTTTTGCCTGGCTGGACCTGTAATTTACAGGAAAGGAGTGCACGCTACTAAAGAGACACGCTACCATGGAAACCAAACAATGGTGTTGCTGTATTGAAGTCCGAGTGGAAACAGTCATATTTGGAGCGTTATGTTAGAATGAAACAGCGAGGTCGTGACTCACAAAAAAAAAGTGTTACTTCACTAACTGTAAGCTTGTCACTCAGAGTAACCTACAGTTAACTTAACTGTTGGAAAAGAAAGATCAGAGTTAGGAGTGTGAACACACAGCTGAGAGCTGCCGTTTCATTCTGACTGTTTAAAAAACGGTAACAACGGACTATTTTTCTTAGCGGATGCATGTAAATTTAAATCAATACATAGAACTATGTTTTAAATCAATAAAAATATTTTCTAAATCCATAAAAGCATTTGAATTAATATTGGGAGTCATGTCGTTACTTTGTTGAGAATGTGGCCATGTAATAAGCGGGGTAATTTGCAGCGACTTGGTCATTATGGGGAAAAATAACACCCAGGGATCAAGATCCCTCCGCGTCAGTAATTTTTAGTGAATTACTGAGTTTAGGCACGTTAATAACATTTTAATGAAGTTGAATACAGTATATTCATATTTGTCAGTGATTTCATGTCAATTCGGCGAACATAAACGATTAAATTAGGATTAAAAATCGAGAGCCGGCTGCTGTTCGTTACGGTAACCCAACTAGGACACTTGACACAGTGGCTTTTGGCAAAGCACACAAAGAAAACAAAAAAAACCGAGAGAGATGAGTTATTGTTATTACAACGTGACTTCACTATTATTTAACAACTATTTTTATTGGGTTCTTTTATTTGGGGTTAAGTACATTGTCAGAATAAGTGAGAAATGGATTTAACTTCTGTTAGACAGCTATCATACTGAATAAATATTTATGCAAAAATGTATGGCATTAATAATGTATATCTAATTACATTTAAAAATGTATGGCATTAATAATGTATATCTAATTACATTAACTGTGAATGTCTTTCATTTTATTTAAAATGAAATAAAATTACATAAAACATTTTCCATAAAAAAGTTGATTCAAGAACAAATCAGTACTTTTCTTATATGACTATTATTGCTAAATTTGAAAGGTCTTTACCAGCTTTGGAATTATATATATATATATATATATATATATATATATATATATATATATATATATATATATAGCACCTTCTGCCATCCCATCTCTACTGACATATGGATCTTAACAAAGATCCGCTATACATTAGTACCAGATATACTGTACACGGACATTTTAGTGAACCAGACCAGCTGTTTCCGCCGGGTCTTCGCTTCCCGGGCATCACGTTGTTTACAAGTGTGTTCAGATGCTAAATGACAAGTGCAAGTGACAATTGTTGTCGTCTTCTCTGTGAACGTTTTTTTCTCCGTTATTTTGCCATTTTCAGATTTAAATTTCGAGCGGAAAGCTAACCAGGAAGTAATAATTACTTAAGCGGAGAACGGAGAAAGTAAACGTTACAGCAGGCATAACAACAGCCGGTGTTTATTTTATTATAATATATATCATTTGTTTTAAAGCTCAATATATAGTTCTATCCGTGACATATGGATCTTAACAAAGATCCGCTATACATTAGTACCAGATATACTGTACACGGACATTTTAGTGAACCAGACCAGCTGTTTCCGCCGGGTCTTCGCTTCCCAGGCATCACGTTGTTTACAAGTGTGTTCAGATGCTAAATGACAAGTGCAAGTGACAATTGTTGTCGTCTTCTCTGTGAACGTTTTTTTCTCCGTTATTTTGCCATTTTCAGATTTAAATTTCGAGCGGAAAGCTAACCAGGAAGTAGTAATTACTTAAGCGGAGAACGGAGAAAGTAAACGTTACAGCAGGCATAACAACAGCCGGTGTTTATTTTATTATAATATATATCATTTGTTTTAAAGCTCAATATATAGTTCTATCCGTGACATATGGATCTTAACAAAGATCCGCTATACATTAGTACCAGATATACTGTACACGGACATTTTAGTGAACCAGACCAGCTGTTTCCGCCGGGTCTTCGCTTCCCGGGCATCACGTTGTTTACAAGTGTGTTCAGATGCTAAATAAAAGTTTAGCTTGTACTTTTGATACCCCGCCTCTCGGCACCACAACATCCAGTTTACTGTATTTCACATGAGCGATGTCGAACATTGAAAAGTCCTTATAAAATCTCTGTTATTAGATCAGTACTTTTCTTATATGACTATTATTGACTTGAACACTGAGAATGTATTTATTAACTTCAGACATTTGAAATATTTGAAATCAGATGAAAACAAACTGTAACGGACCCTGCCGTGTTATCTATGATTACTATGCCTTACTGTACATTCATAATTTCAGCCGGAGGTAGGTGGTAGGCGTTGCGGAGGAGCAGATTGCGAGTGAGGTGCCTGTTCTAAACGAACTATTCCAGCTGTTATAAAGCATTAAATAAAAAGTAAGCAAGGAATACAGAATGTTTCGTTACGTAACTTTGTTGAGAATGTGGCCATGTACATGTAATACATGGGATCATTTGCAGCGACTTGGTCATTGTGGGGAAAAATAACACCCATCCTGATCGTTTCAATGAAGTTGAATACAGAATATTCATATTTGTCAGTGATTTCATGTCAATTCGGCGAACATAAACATCAATGATGATGATTAAATTAGGATTAAAAATCGGGAGAGCCGGCTCGTTCGTTTTTTCCGACTAAACAACATCTATTATTTAGAAGTTGATTTCACATGACTCCAGTGTGGAACCCCACTGCACCCCCTGGTGGATCAATGATCCATTGCAGCTGGCTTCACAATAATTAAATGTATTTATCATGGGGGCGGTATCAAGTCTGACTGGGGGCCGGCCGGCCATCACGGAACGTGCATGAACCGATCACGACCCTCGCATTTTAAACTGTCCAAAATAAGACGCTTCATCTGTATGACATTCATTGAAATCCTTTAACTCGCCATCCACTTTTATTCAATTTTCCAATATCTATCTTTCCTGCCTAACTACCTTTTGTTGAGTGGAGCAATGAAACCATGGCAACATGCTAAGGTTAAGTGTTACATTTGGTGAAAAGTATACTTGCTTATTACAGGCATATTAACATGTTATGAATGTGATGATGCTGATGTTATCTAATTTCTCAGTATCATGTGCATCGCTGTAAACTTTTATTTACCTGTCCATTGTAGGCCTACCCTATTCCTCCTTTGACTATCGCAGATTATATTTCCCCCATTCTTTTCCAGTAGGTTAAATGTTACATTTACCAGAAAGCTCAAGGAAGTTCTTAACATACTTCAAAGTATATGAATGTATTGGCCAGTCTACAAACCGACATTAATTTGTGACTCTTTTTTAATATTGGCAGGAAAATGTACTGGAAATTCACAGAACAATATTAACTTAGCCCGGACTTTACTGTGAGTGATAACAGCCATTAAAAACCAAGTGGTGCTCAGGTGATGGGTGCTTACTTAACAGGGTTACGCCCCCTCAACAAATTGAATCCACTGAGCATAGAGCAAGAGGTATTACAGTAGCTAACACAAATTACATGAATCATCAAACACTGAAACATTACGTTTCTTGCATTAAAAATCCATATAAAGTGTTTCCTGACAGGATTATAATCACTGCACTGGATCCTTTATTACATCAGTATGTCAAAGTATTGGAGAGCTCTTCATATTTTCCATTTAGACAATTCAAAAAGCCCACACACTCTCTAACTGCAACTGCGTGGGATGGATGTCATGCTATGACAATCGTGGTCACCATACATGTCACCTTCCTGAAACAATAAATGCACAATTGATCCTCCACTTACGAGGGAGGAAGCACAATTGTAAAAAAATAAATAATAATAACTTTTGAGATATGGTGGATCAGGCCAACTTTTTATGGCCCTTGCCATTCAGAAGACCTCCTGTTCCTTCTTAGTATAGAATGCGTGGTCCCGAAGCATACAACAGGAGTCTATCAGTCTGGAATTGAGTGCGCTCCATGAAAGATCAGACAACAGATCAATACTCCACATCCTTAAGGATGAGTCTGTTAAGTCAAACAGAAAGAAAAGGAGAGCTTTGAAATACAGGGAAGGTAGGAATAGCAAATCATGCCAAATAACAAGAATAACAAGTCTAGCCAATGGTACTGAGAAAACTATTAATGGGGAGTAGATGCTGGAATATCTCTCGCAACACAAATCAGCAAGACCTCAATGACCATTCAGGTATTGAATGCAACAAAAAAATGCATCATCTCCACCACTACAATACACACTAACACGCATGGTTTTACCCATCAGTGTTCAACAACGAATTCAAGGATTACAAAATTACAAAGGCAATGATGCAGATACTGGACTATTGGGTTCTTGATTATCTGCTAAACACAGTTGTTGTCAGATACATCCTGCAGTGAACAACAATGCTTTGTGGGTATTACCTCCACCAAGCTGGGCATACCAGAATACAATTGGTATGACTATTTGGTATATCCAATTCACTGTTAATAGAGTTCTTATTATTATTTTCAAGTGAATTAGGATGGAGAGCAAAAAAATGGTGTATTGATGATTATTACCTAACCCTGTCTATTTCAGAGATGGTAGTTTCAATTGGATAGCACCAGGCTGCACATTGGAACATTGGGATGGCTTTTCAGATATGCATTTTTTTTTTTGATTTATTGAGTTTCTGTAGTGCGTTTAGGTGATGGGATTTTTCTTTTTATTCATTTACTACAGCTCTTTCGGACCACTCAGGTGGTAAGCGGTAAGTCTGTAAAAGCCACTGCCTCCACTCACTGGGGTTTAAATCACTTCCTTACAAGCATGTAATTTTCCCAGGTGGCAATGGAGTAAATGGATGAAAAAAAAAAGAGTTTTAATGGGTGAATGCTTTCAGGCATCATTGAGTTCTGGTCTGCTGTTTGGCTAAGTCGTTCACAACCTCGAGAAAGAGTGTTTACCTCACCTCTTCAGCAAAGTACATTTACATCAAACTCTCATTTACAAGGTAAGTGAGACGCATCAAGGCAGACTCACAGACCTTATGTCAACATAGGGAGGTTTGTCAGTGAGACAACCTATTGATTTTGAAACTATGCTGAGAAGCACTTGCAACTTTTTATGCTTGATTTAGTGCTCAATAAACTAATAGAGTAATAAGCATGATACACTGAACCCGAGGTATAAAACATTTGAGTGACTAAAGGTATTTTTGCTATTTGTTTGAACTGTAACAACCAATCAGCCTGTCAATAACTCCTGGTAGGCATTTTTAAATGTGGTAATGGCGCACCCTGCCACTGATGAATATTAATATTAAGAGAGGTAATAACTGCATTTTAATGTGGCTGAAGCAGAAATAAATACAATTCATAAATTGCATAAACAATTATTTTTGAAAAAATAATCCTTACTGTATGACTTCATTTATATTCTCTTCAACAACAGAGAACAGCTACACACCTGTGCAATGCCAATAGCAGCTATTAAACCTGGCCCATTATGACTCATCATGTTCACCTTGACTTTAGCCTCCACGGAAATGTCTTTTAACATCATATATCAGAACATTATGGATCACTTTATAGAACCTCAATGTGTCCCTTTATCTTTAAAAGAGCCCCAACAGTGAAGGATTTGTAATAAAACATATCAAACTGGTCTTTGTACCCCCTGGAAATGCTTTTCCTCCACATTTCTGTTGATTAAAGTGCAGTTTTTGTGACATAAGAAATGTTCACATCAAATATATAATGTTTTTTATTGAGGAGTATGAGTCAAATTCCAACATATCCAAGGCTTTTAGCTTGGATACTTAGGCCCAGGCCCCACGGGAACGAAAACGGGTTGTATCCGCATATTTCTCTTGCGTATAGCCCTTTTTGCCACACGACGCCGTAACGGAACGATAGAAACGGACCCTGCAAACGACAACGGGTCCAAAGGTGGATAGATCTGGGAACGGAGCGCTCTGGGGGGTCCAACGGCTCCGTGTGGTAGCCTATACGGTCATAATTTTCTGATAATGACGACGCAATAGCCCCGCCTCTCCCCACCTCTGCTGCTCACCCCCGCCAAAAGTACACTACACACTGAATTCAGATTATTTATCTTTATCTCGATATGGACATAAACGCGAGTGAAGTCTAATCTGACAGGACGGAGACACGCAGCTCCTCCCGCTGTGATGCAGCGGGAGCAAAACACACACTTCAAGTCAGATCATCACCCTTAGCTATTTTAATTACCTCTCAAACTACCTAAACTAGTTATAAATATGTTTATTTTTACTGTCGGGTCACTCATTACTGGATCAGCTGCTGCATGAGACAGACACTGACGCTGTCAGAAGAGAGGAAAAAGAGACAGGCTCCGTGTATTTTATTATTATATATCATTATATCGTCGTTATTCATTTGTTTTAAAGCTCAATAAATAACAAAGAAGACCTTTGACCGGCACTTTTATAATTTTGTCCGGAAGATTTAAACTTTAACACACGTTGACCGGCGAAAAAATCTGCCCGGTTCCCTTGGCCCCCACCGCGGAGAATAAACAGAAGTGCAGCCATGACAACCATTCTTCTTCGCTGCTTTTGTGGAGGAAGTTGCTGCTTTTGTGGAGGAAGTTACAGCGCCACGTACAGGCTCGGCATATGTACTGCAGCTTTTCCAGCGGTTGGATCTAAACGGAGCTGTCTCGTGTGGGAAGACACTATCCGGTGTATATTACGTGTGGGCGGAAGCTTTTTGGCGATTGCCGTCCTCTGATCAAGTCAAGAGGGGGAGAAAAAAAGATCTCCGTCCTCCGTGTTTTATTATATTATTATAGGCCTATAGAGTCGTTATTCATTTGTTTTAAAGCTCAATAAATAACAAAGAAGACCTTTGACCGGCACTTTTCTAATTTTGTCCGGAAGATTTAAACTTTAACGGACATCTTGACCGGCGAAAGAAACTGAAACTGAAACTCTGCCGCACGGTCCCCTCGTTCCTTGGAAGAGGCGGAGAGGTGGGTGTTTGTCATCTGCTGGTGGACTAACCGGAGAGAATTACAGTGCTTGCCTCGACGGGGAGGGATTGCATTGAATTAAAGCAGCGGGAGCAAATGCTTGCCTCGGGGAGGGAGAAAAAAAGCCACAGCGGAGAATAAACAGAAGGGTAACCATGGTAACTATGGGCGGGAAGTCTTCTTCGCTGCTTTTGTGGCAGACTACATCGCCACTTACAGGCCTGGCATATGTACTACAGCGTCTCCAGCGCTTTCGAGCGGCAATGGCTGGCCGTGGCCCAACCCCACATTCCCCTGATAGGTGGAGAGTTGGCCCAATAGCCGTAGCGCCACCGTCCTGACGTCAGGACAGTGTTCAAATCTGGATCAGTTTTTATCAGATCCGTTGCAGCCCCTTTTTTAGAGATTTGGGTATGGAGGAAAATAGAGAGGGTTGTGTTTTCTGACACTTGGTGAGTTCCCTGGAACACCGGGGACACATATTCATGTATAAAAGACGTACAAAAGTGCATTTTGCAT
The DNA here is from genome assembly GCF_902827165.1 of Trematomus bernacchii. NCBI lineage: Eukaryota > Metazoa > Chordata > Actinopteri > Perciformes > Nototheniidae > Trematomus > Trematomus bernacchii. Next base: position 19,337,717 of record NW_022987739.1, read on the forward strand.
GATAGGTCCCCTTTAATAAACATCTTGGACATGTGCTCAGGTAGCTACCATACATAAACTGTGTTAGACTCTATGCAACAGAAGCGTCAGAAGTCCTAATGTAATGATGTAATCACATGCAATATGTTAATTGCAACTAAAGAGACTTGAAGACAAATCTACTCTTGTGCTATCTACCCTTGAAGAGTCCCATAGGATCCATGATGTTCACTTAAGAAGTAATGGCTTGAATTTAATAAAGCGAAGGACTATAATGAAACAGATATAATTACCATCTTCAATGAGATTATTATGTTAATACTGATACACGCTCAGGTTCATCAAGCTTTACTTTAATGGGCATTGAGAAACTACAGCCGAACATATTTGTCAGAATACAGTACCTGTGTTGCTTTGATCTCCAGGAAATGTTTCCACTGGGAGCGCTTCAGACCCATTGTAACTCTCTGACTTGTTATCAATTTAATCAAAGATTAAATGAGGTTTAAATAGTTCCAGAGAGATCTTACACCACACTGTATATATGTTACATTCTGCAGGCAATCGTGTGCTCTTTGTTGTTCCTTTATGCAAATGACCACCTATGATAAATGCTCTCTATTTGCATGGGGGGGTTAACATAGTAAGCTAATGACATGCAACAAATGAGCTCATGGTGAACTTGCACGGCAAACATGCTTTTCAAATGAATGCAAGTCCACATTTAGTTTTGATGATTATTCTTTGAGGAAAACATCATTATGTATGATTAAATGTGAATACTGTTTGTATACTCCGGTTTCATTCCAATTACAGTGATAACAATAATTCATATTGCCATTTAACAGTCAAATGAGCTATATTCCTGCTGTTTTACCACACCTATACTTCTTCTGCACTAGCCGCTATACAATAACAAGGTGGGGAATCTGTACCACACAATGAATAAGATATTTTTTTACTTTTAGCCAATATTTATAATGCATAATAGCTTGCTGATAGGTGCATAGCAGAGATCAAAAATAGATTCAAACATAAGGAATAATTTTAAATTGACTTATAAGGTAATGTACAGTAATATCATTATTTGTTACTGCTTGTCACTCCCTTACATATCAACAGTATATCATATATAATGATTTTGTATACTTATATCAGCCTGAATCAAAATATGTAGTATGTGTTTTGAGTTTGATCATGTTTGATTTTTTTATTCAACCTTCCTGTTGTTCTTGGGTCAAATGATGTATTTCTAAATGTTTTACTATCAGACATATGGGTTTATTTAATCTGATTGCCACAAAAACTACTTGGATGGATCCTTTCTTAGTTTTTTTCACATTTATAGCATCTGGAATTTATTATTATTATTATTTTTTAAATGTAAAAATGATGTAAAATTCACATACATTACAGTAGGTCTATTGACCATACATTCCAAAAACAAATGTAAAACGTCTATAAAAGTGTTGGAATAAAGTTGGCTAAGAAGGTGTAGCACAGAATTGGGATTTATACAATATAAATCATAAGCAGTCAAACCAAACCAGCTCAATTTTGACTGCAGGGAGGACCAAAGTGTCATGGTCAATGGGTAAAACAACAAAAAGGTTATAGTAAGACTAATTATATGAGATTAAACAATGCTGGACATTCAGTGAATCCTTTTCCAGCAAATGTAAATATGCATTGAAGATATGACTCTTTTTTTTTTTTTTAAATGGGATTCAAACCATGGCATGTGTTCAGGGATCAGAACACCCACCTTATGTACTGCATGACCTATTGCCTGAAACAATGTAACTCCTTGTCTTCCAAGAGTCTGTTTCTGTAGTGAATACATTTTTTTAAAGCTTGTGAAATCCTGTTTCAGTCCTTAAAAAAGCTGTTAAAAAGTATTTGAATCTTTTATTTCTAAATGGCAGGTTTCTTACACCCTCTATGAGTTTACCCATGTTTATCAGACAGTATTCTCTTCTATCAAAAATAAACTTAGTAGCTCTTTAGCGATTTGTTGCATTACATTCATATCAGCTGAATGGAGTTAAGAGAGATTGCACAGCTCTATCCTCCCCCTCCTCTCTTCTGATCCTGCAAACACGGGGGCAAGCAATTAGACTCCTTGTTGGAGGGAGGTTATCTCTGTGTCCATGACACAAGCACAACAACAGAGTCCCACTGCAGGGCCACGTAAACAAGATGTGCCATGGGATGTGTGTTGCGTGTAAGGAAGCAGCTATCAGCACATGGTTGGGGGGGGTCTGGGGAAACCCACCCCTCTTCTCACGTCGCCACGAACAATACAAATTAACCTTGGCAACACCCACGGTTGATAAAGAGGTTCTGGAGGGCCGGCTGCTGTTTTTAGGAGGGGGCAACTGTTCTGGTTAAAGTGCAATATTTTTGAAAGACTAAATAATGAAGAGTGAACCTGTGGCCCTCTCATTAGCTCACCTGTGATTGTGTGGGGACGTGAAGCCGTGCAGCAGTGGGGGTGCGTTCGCTGTTATCTAATGCCAAGATTGGAGCAATTTAGATCCAATCTCTCTCTCAGGGCTATGACCTATTCCCTGCTCAGCTGGCAGGATTTGTTCTCTGGTGGAAAAACAACGACCAGATCATTTCCATCGGTTTCCTGGAGCTAAGGAATATAGAAGAAATGGAAAACAAATCTGTTCTGTGTTTACAGAAATTATTTTAAATTGGCAATGGTTGTTCAATTACTGTTTTCAAAGGAGTGTCATTTCCTGCTTGTTTTATTGTACATTTGTTTTAAAACCATATTTGATTCATACTTACCCTGATTCATTCTGACACACAGCTGCAGGTTGACATCCATATCCCACTGCTTTTCTGACAATTATACACATCAACCTAATTATTTTTTTATTATTTTACTTTGGGTTTATTCACAAAAAAAGCAACTGTTTCTACATAATAACGTATAATCATATATGGACCTGCCCCACACCATAATTGCAGCCTTGAAACAGCATAAATTCACTAGTTTATGCAAATATGTTGCAATGTGCTGCCTATGCTAATTTGAATTAATTTCTTCTGTATTGAAATAAATATGGTACATTCAAATACAACCAGCAAAGTGCACTGAAGGGAGTCACGTTAATACAAAAAGTAGCCATTAGTGGTTCTGCTCATGTGTGGTATGCTTGCCAAACCCTGTCTCCTAAAAATTACGTTCCCACAGATCTAAACTGCATTCTCAATTACGTTTAGCTGGAAACGTATTTTCTCCCACATTATGTTTGTTATGAACTTATCTTAAATACGTTTATTTTCTACATATCTTTGCCATTTATTGTCTTGCTTATAATAATGATAATAGTCATTTATAAATATCATTTTAGAGCACACATTTGAAATCGACGATCAGGCTCGATATATGGTTAAATTAAAATCAGTAGGCGAGGCTGTCATTTCGCCAGCTGTTACTCTCATGAGCGCGGCAGAAAATAATAGTTGTTTCAAGCCAAAAAGCTGCTGTGTCGTTTATTGCACCTCAAACATTAAAACAAATCCAGAGTTACGTGTTTCTGTAAGAAAGGACAGCAGAAGAGCTCTGTGGCTTCAGGCTTGATCGCCGTTCAAATGACAGCGTTGGTTTCCCCAAAAGTGGGCGGGGCTGTAAAGTGACGTAGATTTTACTCTCATCTATTATTCAAAACCATTTTATTTATTCTAACGTAAATTACATGCCAGTGTTTTATCTTTTTATTTAGCGATTTGTTTTTGCACTGGGAATGTTTTCATGTGGAACCGGAAGTACGTCACTTCACTTTGTCTTCTTCGTCCCTTTTACATTCCAGACAATGCATAGCTCAGCGTAACAGACTGAACAGCGACCCCAGGTGTGTCTACATTGGAATTACATCTTCATTACTGAAGGAAAAATACTTTACCTAGTGTTTGTTAACTGGGTTTTTAATGCAGTTGGCTTTTCTTAATGGTTACAATATTGCTATGAGTTACAGTATATCTGAAGCAAATTATGTTTCTGAAGATGTGTAGTCAATTCCACCCTTCAATGTAGCATAAATGTGAACTCTCATTACAGGAACAATACCGGAAACAGATGTAGGAAAGATCCTCAGCTCGCTGATTGGATGTTTTAGCCGCAATGCACGTTGGGAGATGGTGTTTATGCGATGTGAAATCCGAAAACATTTAAAAATAAAATAATACTTTATTCCGAGTGTTCTTGCTTTTCTCTTTGGAAGTCATCACATAACGGCATTGTAATACACGGTTCGGCTGCATTAAATATTGCACATCTGCCGTAGTTCTTTATTTATAGAGCCCTGATGAGAAGACTTCTGGACAAACAGGAAGAAGTGCCGCCGAAACTGAATACGTGACGTGGATCATAAATATATCAACAATTACACAACATCTTACATTTATTTTCACAAAATACGTCTCTTTGCAGTATCAATAGTAATTCGGCTGACTTTTACATTTGATCCCATTGGTAGATAGGTTATATATTCACCATAACAGTGCACAGCTGACAGAAAAGGACTTTTTTAAAGATATTACTGATTTTCTTTGAATATAAGAATGTAAATACTGAGTTGAGAGAATAGTCAGGGGATTTGGGTGATGGGAGACACATCTATGGAATCACAATTTCAATAGCTTACCATTAAATGACGGATATACCTTTCTGTCTGTGATGTTTTACAAATCAGATATTAATGTGTAGAAGTAAAACATGAGAAATAGTATAGCAATATCCTGAAAAATTATGTAAAAACATGAATAAAACATCTTCAGATGTTATACACAAGTGTCCTACACTAATAATACAAAGTTATTATTAGTATGCTGTGTGTACCTTGTGTGCACCGCCTAGTGGTTAAAGCTCGTTATTGAATTATTTTTGTTGAATAATGTTATTTGATGAAAAAAATATTAAGAGTACATACTTTCATAGGGTGAAAGTAGAAGGTCAATGATAGAAATATAGAATATAATAAATCAAGAAGATACTGTAAGTGATCTCTACAATAAAACAGTTTAGTGCCGGATGTATAAAGATATTAATATGAGGATGTGCAAAACAGACAAACTAATTAACCTTTATTAACACATTAAAGAATGCTTTAGGTTAAGGTCTTCTTTTAAATAAGAAAACAGCTTTGGGGGTATTTACAGATAAATATTAAGCCTGACAAAGTACTTAACGTCTAATATATTGCTTTCCTGCAATGTTAACTATGTTGAAGCACTTATTTTAACTGATATTATACACATTAATTATACTCTTATGTATGTAGATAGTATAAGAAATGTGCAGAATTTGACAGTTGAATGGTGGAGGTATACACACATATTGATAAATGTCTTGTAATGCACTGTTGAGGAACCTGTGACCCAAATTTTTCATTAATTGCATAACTTCAACGTAGTTGTGTATATGATATGTCAATAAACCTTAGAAAATCATGAAATCTTGAAAGCGATGTGCAAAATAGCCATTATATACCATTTTTAATTGACTATTAGTAGAGAATAACGAGTAATGAATATACTTTATAGGGATCTGCAGATAAATGTTTGTCTTCTCAAGCACCAACAATCAAATATCTCTCCTGATTGTTGGCACTTGACAATCACCTTCCCTGAATTTTACTCAGGTGTAACTAAAGTCTGATTTAAGGGTTGTTTATATTTCACATCATTAATCAGAATCTGCAAAGTAACTAAAATAAATGTAGTGGAGTAAAAATACCAGGTTTACCTTAAAGAAAGCCCTCATTATAAAAGACCCCCATCACCCCAGCCACAAACTGTTCTGTCTGCTGCCGTCTGGCAGGCGGTACTGCAGCATCCGGACTAAAACCACCAGACTCAGGGACAGCTTCATCCCACAGGCCATAAGACTATTAAACACCTGAACTTTGAAACAACATCCATAACATTCATCTGGCAGCTACTTAGAAATTATTTGTCTAATATATCATATTCCAATCACTTGTATATAGACTCTTATTGCACTATTTCACTACTATTTTACTATTTTTCTTTTGTATTTACTTGCACTATTCAATTTTTTCTGTGTATCTGTTTTATTGTGTTGCACTGTTGGAGGAGCCTGTGACCTAAGGGGGGGGGGGGGGGGGGGGTAGGACACGTTCTAGCACATGGTGTAGTCCCATAGCTGAGGATTCTGGGTAGTGTAGTGTCTTCTGCCATCCAAAAACTATTAACTAACTAACTAACTATCGAAAAAATATTTGTTTCTCCGAATCGAAAGGGGAAAATACAAAAGCATTGTACACAATTTAAACCAATCAATGTTGTGTAATTAACAAGGATAATCTGGTGTTTTTGAGTTGATGAGTAGTGCAGATATCACTGTCAAATCAATCAACAGTAAAGAGAATACTTACTTCCGGGTGTAAAATCCTCCGTTATCCAATGGGAATGAATGCTCACATTGCCTTTGAGACTGTGTTGAAATTACACCCTCGCCTACTGATTTTAATTTAACCATATATCGAGCCCGATCGTCGATTTCAAATGTGTGCTCTAAAATGATATTTATAAATGACTATTATCATTATTATAAGCAAGACAATAAATGGCAAAGATATGTAGAAAATAAACGTATTTAAGATACGTTCATAACAAACGTAACGTGGGGGGAAATATGTTTCTAGAAGATATGTAGAAAATAAACGTATTTGAGATACGTTCATAACAAACGTAACGTGGGGGAAAATATGTTTCTAGAAGATATGTAGAAAATAAACGTATTTGAGATACGTTCATAACAAACGTAACGTGGGAGAAAATACGTTTCTGGCTAAACGTAATTGAGAATGCAGTTTAGTTCTGTGGGAACGTAATTTTTAGGAGACAGGGTTGGCTTGCCAGGCCAAATCACGCAACATGGAACCTCACAGCTACACTCCACACAACTGCCATATCTGTCCCAGCAGTCTGTCCCACTACTTGCTCCACAGTATTTGTTTTGCTCATGGGCGTCGCAGCCATTATATGAGGCTGGGACAAGTCCCCCCCACCTTTTAAAATGATTAGTTTAGACCCCCAGACTTTTACTATGTTGAAAGTCCGTGCATCGTTCTATCCACTGGCCGGTCTTTGTAGAGCGCTGTGTCAGTGCTTCATTATCAAATCCATTCCACTTGCTTATTGAGAGAATGCCCAAATCAATGAAACCTAGTACGATGTTTTCACTGCTACTTTGTACCAAGGCAGATTCTCACATAGCGCGCGTTTGTTCAATGAGTGTTGCCATAGTTGCGGTGGACAGCTCAGATCTGTTTGAACCGATGCCGGACCCTTACACCCCCCGTCACATTGTCCCACCCACATTGAGGATGGTTCCTACGCCCATGCTTTTGCTTAATGATATATATTATCAAAAATAACTAGGCTAATATGCAGACAGACTGCATTTATACATGCAGCTGGGAGGTTTTTTTTGCAAACACATAATCAATTCATTACATTCATTTGAATTAGTTTCTTAAAAATGTGTGATGGTGGATGAGAGGGCTTTTCATGGCTTTTTACTTTCTCTCAACTGTGCCAATTTGGTACTTTCTGTGGAATTGGTCTAAGGAGGAAGAAAGGGTGAGGTACAGGCTATGTCGGTCACATGCAGTTCAGGGAGTAATTGTTTCAAGGATTAGCACGATTTGTTCTTGGTTCAACCGCTCGCTCAAAGAAACGCTGTTGAAAGTTCAGTTTCCTCGGTGGAATTTGTCTTGGCTCGCCCTGCAACTCTCTTAAACAAATCTCACCAGCGTTGTGTGTGTTTACGGTAAACAATGAAAAAAGATTGCAAATCCTCCAAGCAAGAACTTCTTTATACTGTGACTGTGGGTGTAAACATTTTCCCTGCATGACAGACAGGGACAGATATTTGAACATTTATTCATTTCTATAATTATATTTCATGACTTAATTAGCTGCTCTGAACTTGAATGTAGTTATTCATTAGAAGAGATCAAAGTCTTGGTTTTGTATTAATTGAGTATTTCATGTTTTAATTTGTGAGCAAAGGAAACACTTTTGAAGATTTAATGAATGGAAGGTCGGATCAACATATTCAACGACAACTTTTTTTGTAATATATTTTGCAACGTTTTCACATATGTTTTGATAGAGAGTCATGTTAGGGTAACTGTAAAACTGCTTTTACTTCTCCACAAGGTACAATAGAGAATATATTGGATATAAAACAGGATTTAGTGATAAATTGCAGATGTCAAAGAGATTTGTTTCCACACAGTGACTTTCCACCACCTCTGGATCATAGTTCGCTACCTTCTAGATTATATTTCCTGCCGCTCGCTGCCGGCAATGCTCTCATAGTCTACCTAAGTGATTTCCCACAACTTGCGGAAATGAAATAAAATAGAGTGACTTCATCTCTTTTGCCACAATGAGTGTGTTAGGGGGACTTTAACCAATACAACCAGAGTAAGAACTCTGTAGGCCAAAGTTCAACTATCTAGTCAGTTTGCAAAACACTTTTATTAGCTGCCTGCATTTTTTTCTATATAAAGTAAATATGGAGATTTGTTTGCAATCTTTCCGCCTGTCAAACTGCTCATGTTCCTTAATATTCTAGCACTGCTGCTGCATCCCCAGATCTCAGACATAAAGTGGTTAGTAATGTGTTTTCATAACCAATATCTATGAAGATTTGTTTTTCTTTAAAGCCTTCAGAGTTTCAGTTCTCCCATAGCCAAGGGTAATCAAAGTTCTATAACTTTATGGCAAATACCCTGACAATAAAACAAAAACATGAGATAAATCAATACTGAAAAAGTTAGCATCTTCTATGTATTTAATGCTGCCTTTCAGCTGTTTTCATAAAAAAAATACTGTGTTGTATACTTGTATCCACCTCATTCACTTGACATTCGACCTAACCACATTTCAATTCCATCCTGTTATGGAGTGTTTGTGTGTGGGAGTGTGAGAGAAAGACAATCACCCACTGCCAGTCTCCAAGGAGAATAATACTGAATGATTTATGAGAGTCAGAGCACATATCATAGCATGATATTTACAATCCACTCTGGGAAAAAAAGAGGGCAATACTTTGCCGTGACCTCCGATGTATCTTTCTGTAACATTTTGGCATTTCACTTAAGGCGCGGTTATCCGAGGCTGTGCATATCGGAGTTCAGGCTGCAGAGAGATGCGCTGTCACATTGTGTGATCTGAAATGTGCAATCGAAGATCCCTCGGCTCTGGTGGCTCTCTCTTGGGTCTCTTCTGAGGAAAGAGTCAACACAAACAAAAAAGAAAGCCCCCGCAACCACCACATGCCACAGAAATAGAAAACATGATTATTGATGCGTTTTCATCCTAAATGCAAAGGCTGACAGTACAGATGTCACTATTACAAGAATCCCATTTTTCTTTATAGAGATGCTTCTTGTGACTGTGGATTCTTGCCATACTGCCGCTCCGGGGGAAATTCTAATTTCTGTTCTTCTTTGTTGTTTTTTTGCTGTCAATATCCACAAGAGAAAATATGGCAACCAGTAGAATGAGAGACACAAGATTTGTTTTGTGGATGTTCTCCTTTAGATTTAAGGAGTTGCTGGTTGAAGCTGCATGCTGAGGTCTGGGTTTACACTGTCAAACAAGATAACTGAGAAAAAGTAATTTTCAGATAGTAGCAGTACATTTTTAAACATTTTGTAACCATTCAGAATGACATGCAGACAGACAGTCTTATATCCAATAAAACAAATGGATAATAATTAATATAAAGGATAATAAAAGTAGCTTGTGTTAAAAGTATTATGTAGACTTCAGATTTAACAGAGCAACTTTACATGCCAGATGATATAACTGTTTTTAATTTTGCAACATGAACATGCATTTTCAAGACAGTGATCTCTACAGTTTACTAAAACACTTGCTGGTAATGTCAAGCTTTATAAGGAACATAAGATGTTGAAGTTCATTGAAGTCTGGCAAACACCCAATTTGAGAAATCCTAATAAAACACAAAGACAAGATCAGAGATAAGATACAGTAGGACTTCATTTATCCCGAAGGAAATAGTTGTGCCAGAAATACAAAGATGCAATAAACAAAGCAGCATAAAAATAAAAGTAACAATTATAACAATAAACAGTGAAATTGTTGAAAGATGTATCCAATAATTGCAAAGTTACATAGCAGCAGAATACTTACTGTTCCATGAGTTGTTTGAATGTTAAAGCAAAATGTAGCATAGAAACCTTTCAAATTAAATCATAGATCAGGTTATTCCCGTAGGGGGCCGTTGGTGCACTTTGATGACATCACCACCACATGTCCACATATCCCAATCATCCGCCAGTGCAATCCACCACCTCCTTTCCCATCCACCTCTTAGGCCCCGGCTCCACGAGGACGGAAACTGGTTGAATCCGCATATTTCTCATGCGTATAGCCCTCTAAGCTCCACGACGCCGTAAGGGAAACGTAGAAACAGACCCCGCAAACGACAACGGGTCCAAAGGTGGATAGATCTGGGAACGGAGCGCTCTGGGGGGTCCAACGGGGCCGTGGAGTCGCCTATACGGTCATTCGTTTTCATAGCCCCGCCTCTCCCTGCCTTTCCCCCGCGGGGTTGCTATCGTGCTCCAGTCGCTACTGACCATGCTACAGTTCTTTGTGCAACATCTACAGGAGCTCATCCTTGAATTCAGATTATTTATCTTTATCTCGATATGGACATAAACGCGAGTGAAGTCTAATCTGACAGGACGGAGACACGCAGCTCCTGCCGCTGTGATGCAGCGGGAGCAAAACACACACTTCAAGTCAGATCATCACCCTTAGCTATTTTAATTACCTCTCAAACTACCTAAACTAGTTTTAAATATGTTCATTTTTACTGTCGGGTCACTCATTACAGGATCAGCTGCTGCATGAGACAGACACTGACGCTGTCAGAAGAGAGGAAAAAGAGATGTATTTGATGATTATATATCATTATATCGTCGTTATTCATTTGTTTTAAAGCTCAATAAATAACAATGAAGACCTTTGACCGGCACTTTTATAATTTTGTCCGGAAGATTTAAACTTTAAAACACGCTGACCGGCGAAAAACTCTGCCCGGTTCTGTCGGCCCCCACCGCGGAGAATACACAGAAGTGCAGCCATGACAACCATTCTTCTTCGCTGCTTTTGTGGAGGAAGTTGCTGCTTTTGTGGAGGAAGTTACAGCGCCACGTACAGGTTCGGCATATGTACTGCAGCTTTTCCAGCGTTTGGATGTAAACGGAGCCGTCTCGTGGAGCTTGACACAATCCGGTGTATATTGCGTGGGGACGGAAGGTTTTTTGCGGTTGCATTTGCGTTACTCCGATGCGTTTTGCCGTATTTGTCCTCGTGGAGCCGGGGCCTTAATGCCCGTCAGCCATTCTCCCTTGGCCTTCCTGCACCTCTTCTTCCCTCAGCTGCACTGTGTATGCTTGTGATGTGTCCAAACCACTAACTTTGGATGCCTGGCTGTTTCCTGTTTGTGGTTGGAAAAAGCCAACCAGTGCTTGTATGGCCTGCTTCACTGAGTTATTTGTACGGTGCATTTATCACCACACAAAAGACTCAGTGAAGATTAAATCAGCAGTAATCAATTTTGAATAGCAATCCTGTGTAAGAATGTCCACCTAATCACATTTACTCTTTGAATGTGTATCCTTCCATCACCTGAAACCACATCATTTGATGTGACTTGGGTCAATGACACAACCCCAGAGGTTATTGTCTTTCAGGAATCAACGGTTACTTCCCATAAACTTTTTTAAATTGGTGCATCCGCTGAGCCTGACCAGGCTGTGATGCTTTTTGGTTGACCTACTTCTCCGCCGCTTCAGAAGAGACTTAATTAGAAGCTAATTGAGAAGTTTAACGGCATCCTGTGATCATATAGTGGGGAGTGCTTCAGATAGGAGATGTGTGGGCTTTAAACATGTACATGCTGCTCAGCTGGAACGCAGTTAGGGAAGCAGGACTGAATGGGGATCTGTCACTAACACTTGGCCACTTTGGTGGGCTTGATTGATCTGGGCCTCTGAGAGATTCCAATGTATTTTGGGACTTTAAGCGCAGTGTGGACTGGGACATGAATGCGCAGTCACACAGCTTCAACAGATGTGCTTTCAGTGATTGGATTCATCTATATAGCACATTGATGGAATCAGCACTCTTATTATGAAGCGAGATGCCCCTCTTTTATCTACAAACAATGCTAAGAATGGTCTTGAGGGCAAACTTTAATATTCAGGAAGAGAAAAAACATTCAAATACATTATGTTCAGGAGGGAAAATGTGAAGTGTTTTCTTTTTCTTTTCAAAAAATGCTGCAGCTTGAAGTGTTACTTTAGAGAAAGCTGGAAAAAAGACATCTATGGTGGTAGAGAACTTTAAACTGATCCATTCATGGAAAACTACAGTCCATTAAGTCTCAAAGGCATTTTTAACATCAGAGAGGCTTAAGAAGTGATAAGCAAAAATGACTCATGGGGGTGTATTGTTTCACAGTAATTAAAAAGTAACTTCTAGTGCTTGGTTGGTTTTTATCACAGTATCTCCTGAGCAAGAGCTTAGTAAAAAGAAAAGTTATGTTGTTTTACAGCCTGGGTCTTATTTTTGCTTTCATTCACGATAACACTTAACTCACTGACAGATAAATTACAGAGATGTACTGTAGGGCTAAATCTAATGCTGTATGTGCCCAGAACCAAATGTAGTGAATGATTCAGCAGTTTAAGAGCCTCAAACATGACTTCTTATGAATACCAACTTTAACCCACCAAATGGTGCAAAAATGAATTAATGCAGGAAAAGACTAGGCAACTCAAGTTACTCGATCTGCTCTCTTACACTGTTTGTCGCCATGCCTCCATAAAAATAATCCACTGTTTTTGTGTAAATCCCACAAAATATTTGTTTATGTTCATTTTAAACCATGAAGTTTTAAGAGCAAAAAAGGTTAGCCATCAATAGGAGGTTATCGGTGAACGGATGACTAAAAAATCACCATTGAATAATGGTTTAATGGTTGTATAAGAAAACATTAATTTTGTGCAGTGACTTCACACTGTGCTGTGTCTTCTCTAAGTGTTCCAAACATACTGGTGATATTCATGTTGAACACTTAATGGACAAAAGATTATTGGTAGTCCCACTTCATGTTTTTACTGTGATGTTCTTTATGTCTGCCGATACACACACACACGACTCAGGTCAAACATCTGTGAAATTGTTCTATATATATTCAGTGCTATATATAAGGTGTCCATCCACCAGAGAAATAAATGAACCGCTCACTCAAAAGGAACGGTGTGTTCAATGGTCTTTCATCATAAGCGATAAAGCGAAAGGAACAATTGTTTTTGTTAATGCAGGAAAAGACAGACTATTCATTATCTGCTTCCATATATATTTATATATTTCTTTAAGTGCACTGTGTACTAAGGTGAATCTAAATATTCAGCACTTAAGCATTTATACGCTGAGTGTTTGGTTTCCACGGTACTGACGTTAACCGGAGAGTTTCATTAGTGTTTCAATTTTGTGTACTCCATCCATTTAAATGAAATCATTCAGACGGTATTATTGCAATGTGTTGAATAAACATCCACAAAACTTGGGTGGCTGAGAAATCCGGCAATTATAATATGAAAAACACAATCCAGGAACTTTGCCAGGTGATTTTCTTAATCAGCTGCGCCCTGTTGCACCATCTGTTACAGTCGAACATAATAAGCTCTACAATTACCTGTGAAGATGTACGACCCTCTTCATTCCACATATGTATGGTTTCCACACTATATGTTTTATTCTAACAGTGCACATCTTGATCAGAGAGTGAATGCAGGAGGCTCCACAGAGACTTTGCTGGAGATGTGTGTACATTATTTAATTCTGTACAGACAAAACCTTTTTTTGTTTTTTAAATAAACTATTTGAGACCAAATGAGCTTTTTTAACCACACACCTGCAGATGAGCACAGTTATTTGCCTTGCATAACTCCCTTTGTCTAAAATGCATGCCAATATGTTATAGCAGGAGGTTATAAGACGCCAATTTCTTTCTTAAAAGGCTGTAGATCTAATCTTATGATATGAGATATATATATAAGCATGGTGTATTTGCTGTTGAACTGATGTGATGCTCAGAGTTGAACTGGGGATGGGGATGTGAAAGTTGTGTTTAGATATAACACAAAGACACTTTACACACAGAAGTGGAAGATATAGAATATGGAAAGATGCTATGAAATGCAGGTGAAGTTTTAAAGCTCAGAGCTAATCATTCATAGGGGCCAGTAATATTAAAAGAAAACACTAAATACATTTTTTATTTTCCTCAGTAACCTCCCTGTAGTGATAATAAAATGTAGTTATGTTTGTTGCTCCGGCCATAGATCTTATCAGAACGGATGCCATTTCCCTCACAATTTAATTCAAAGAAAAAAACAAAGGTAAAGCTAAGATGATTACTTAAAATGATGCAACATATTATTATCCAATTTTCTGTTTCAATTTACATTATGATAGAAAGGCATAAAAAGGTTACCCATAAGTACAGATAGGATATTTCAAGGTGAGAAAGTATAATGAGATACTTTTTTCAAACCAAACTTTCTATATTGTTTATTCATAAATTAAATACATGTGGATAATACTTCATAAATCAGCGACCTTGCTGCGTAATGGGGCGTTTATAATCTCTGTTTCCCTTTTGGTTATCAGTAATAAAATGCAATCACAATAAGGCAGGTCATTATCAAACAAATCATTTTTGAAAGAGAAGAATGACGGATTAAGTATCTTTGTGCCTCACCTAAACTGTTTATTGCCCTATTTCTATTAATAATCGCTGTTTGAAATATCGCATGCATTTCATTTTGCCTAATGAAATCATTAAGCTGTCAAGATGTCTTCTATCAAAGCACTTTCAGTAGAGGACCAAGAAAAATAACTTTTGATCGTTTTGACTTTCAATTTGTTATTTGATCGAAAAAATGATAAACATTTATTGGAACACGGCATATGACGGAAATGTCAATCATTCTAAGGATGTACCATGACTTTTACTAATTTATTTTTACCATTTTTAGATCATTTTTTATCTTCGCAGAAATGATTTCATTTGATGAAACGGTGGTAACATTCTTCCAATATCCTCTCACTGTTCTTTCGCCCGTTCTGTACATTTCTTTTTCGTGGCGGTGCAACGCTGCGGCCCTATTTTAGAGTCTGCTGTTTAGCGGTGTGGAGGGGCTGGGTTTTTGCAGATGCATGAGAACGTGGAGGGCTCTCTCTGCAGTGATTAATCAAAGCTGACATTTGGATGGAAATAAGCTAAGATCTGATTGGAGGACCAATCTCTTTTATAACACAGCGCTGCAGAACTATTGTCTAATATAGAAGTTGCACTTCAATAAAGTATTGCCATGAAGTCATAATTGCTTTGTATAAGAAACAAAATCAGTGTTCTAACTGCTTTTTCGTAAAAAAATAAATATACTTACTGAACCATTTCAATGGAGACCAAATTTGATGAAGAAATTAATTGTTTTTATTATTAAATTAAATAATTGATACGGCCCTAATCTCACCTAGTGATGCTTACATAAAGGGGAGTAAAATATTTGATAAAAGCCACTGCTTTTTCAAACAACAGATGACCAACAACAGATTCAGAGGTATGCCTTATATTCGGATTCAACTTGATTAGTAAAAAAAACAAAGCAAATTTTGAAGGCCCTCCAGATAATTGCAATATTAAAAGTTAAGTGTTATGAAAATGTGTTGCCCAAAGTCTACTTACCAAACATTTGCTTGTGTTTTTGAGTCATATCTCATTATTGTTCATCATCCGATAATGTGATTACATGTGGCCATAAATAAAAAATGAGATTCCGAAATAAATAGTCACACTTATGCACATACAGTACGCTAAACATAATTGTTGTCAAGTTACTACATGTTAGTTTCAATGTGAGTATTAATTTGTATAGATTAAGAAGAATGTTTTGGCAAATTGTTATCTTTTAAGGACAATGACAATTTGGCAAATTCGGCTTTGACTTTTACGAAAGCACTTCCCCGATTTGTACTATTGACTTTTAATGTTGCCCGTAGCTTCAAACAGTCAATTACAATAGAAACAGAAAGGGATTCGAATCTGAAGAAAGGACAAATAGCAATTTAAAAGTCTTAACCCTTGTGTGGTGTTCATATTTTTGTTATTCAGTCAGTGTTCGTGGGTCTGGTGGACCCGCTGCCTTTTTGGGTTTCAATTCAACACAATCAAACTATGTTATGTTAAAATACTCAACAGATGTTTACTTCATCCCAATTACAAGCAATATAAACAGCATATATGGTTAATATTTGCCCTTTTACATTTGTTAGATCACATTAATGAATTTAGGTGCTACTTGTTTTTTTGCCCGCTGACCGCCTGGTCCTGTGGCTCATCTTTTTTTTGTAACTAACTGATGCTCAATCTCATCCTCTTCTTCAAAGTCACTGTCAGACTCAGACTTCTCAGAAATGTGATCCTCACATTCTGAAACCTCTTCCTCTTCCTCTACATCATCATCAAAAGGTTCTCTCTCTTCCAGAATCATTTGCAAGGCCCTCTGAGTAAAGAATCGTTTGGCCATCTAGATCAGTTGTGATAAGGACCCAAACTGGTGAAGCTTTATTTATTGTGTCTTGCCCCAAATTTGCAGCTTGGATAGAGTGTGAAAAAAATAAAGGTGGTGCTTGAATTTATCAACAATGTTGCAACCTTGTGCGGGAAGGGGCAGAAACAAAAAAGTCACACACACACACACACACACACACACACACACACACACACACACACACACACACACACACACACACACACACACACACACACACACACACACACACACACACACACACACACACACACACACACACACACACACACACACACACACACACACACGCACACACACACACACACACACACACACACACACACACACACACACACACACACACACACACGCCTCCTGTAATGTAAATGTGTAGGGGGGGTACAGTGGGTGGTCATTAAAAATGTGTTCTGATATATGTTCTCCACAGAAAATGAGCCAAGGCCATTGAGTGTGAGTTTGGAAAAAATATTTTTCATATCATTTTTCGGTAACACTTTACAATAAGACTACCCTTATAAAGGGTTTACGAATAGTTTGTAATTAATTAATTTATTAGGTTGTGAACACTATAAATCATTACTAAGCTTTTATAAGACATGAGATAAACAGGGCAACTCGACCGGTTGCTTGCCAAATAGTGAGCCCACATTTATCTGTACTGTGTTAAGTCTAAGATAAGTCTTATATTGGCTACTTAGCTTACTAAGTCTTCTTCATCAGCCAGCATCCTTGGTATCTGTTGCTCACTGAGTTGATTCTCGCTAAGTAGCCAATATAAGGCTTTGTCATCTTGCCAAATAGTGAGCCTGTGTTGATGTATGAAAACTATGTTAGAACTGGTTTATAAATGGTTCTTAATGATTAATAAAGTGTTTACAACCTACTTCATAACCTAATTATAAACTTGTTATGAATCCTTTATAAGAGTAGTCTTATTGTAAAGTGGTACCCATTTTTATTTAGATAAATAATGAAAATGGGCCTGTTTTTCATGACATTCCCAGAACAAATGACCATATCTTCCCTTCTAAAAGGGTTAAATTAATAATCTTTTTTCTCAAAGTAATGATAAACCTGTGAGTTGGATGTAGAAAAGTCAGAATCAATATAGATGTTTTTTATTTTAAAGAAAATTCAGATTTTACATAAATTATTTTGTACTTATAGTGAAAACTACCCTTGGATGATGGTAAGGTAGACTAAAAGCTTTAAGAATCCAAAGTACAACATATAATAAGTACCCTGTATCAAGATTGATGCAAAACAAGTGAAATTTGACCTTTTTAGAGAGATTTAGCAAAAGAAACCACTTCTGGTGTCATTTGGGTGGATTTTCCATATCTCTGGCCCCCCTTGCTCAATTTTGATGGTTGACACCTCTTTCTGACCGTTAGAGCCAATAGAATCGAAGGGGGAGTCCCCCACACACACTCATTGTGAAGAGAAAAGGTGGGGGCTTCGTGCATGTAATTTTCCATGTGAACCTATCTCTAGCTCTAGCTCTGACATCTGGAAACGGAAAAGCAGTTTTAATGCTTATGGATTATCAGAAATCATTTCAAAGGGACACAGACACATTGGATTAACCTATGGATTAACTTCAGCAGCGTTTTTATCATTTTAATGCCATTGAAGACCACTTTGGAGAGACTACAGAGCCAAGGTAAACATGTTAGCATTTTTAGCTACCTAGCGTTACCTGTTTTGCTTATAACGTCGCCATTTCGTATAATTCAGTGATAATGTGGGTGTCCATAGATTCTGTGTCACCTCACGATGTGAAACGATGTCATGGATGTAGAGAAGAGATAAATAATAAGGTTTTGTGAGTGATTTTCAGTGCAGTAAGGTGTTAGCATTTTTCGCTCGTTGCTAATTCAGAGGCTCAGTGTTAGCATTGTGGGTTTTATTTTGAAAAAAAAAAAAAAATTATCAGTTAGATGAGTTTCTTCCCGGATATAAAACATTCATAGTTTTATTAAATGAACATGACCTCAGACACTGTTTCCTGCAAGATGTTGCGGCAGTGCCCCGGTACCGGGGTCTCTCGGGCTTAACAGGTTAAAGGTCACCTATTATGCAAAATCCACTTTTTCATGTATTTTATGCATAAACATGTGTCCCCTCTATGTAAAGAGATTCTGAAAGTTTCAGGAAAAAATATTCTCTCTCTTTATGTCCTGATCCATTTATATAAAAACCTGTCTGAAAATAAGATGATAAGATTGTGGCCACTTTATGATGTCATAACGATTTTTTGGCTTGTGTAACCATTAGCCAATAACCAACCCAGCATCATTCCTCCAAGGGACAGGCAGGTGCTGTTTTGACAGGAATGAAATGCTAAAAAGAATTGAAACTGAAAACAGAACCATTTTCTCAGTAAGTGTACCGAAAACAATTCTATTTCTCAGCCTGGTTAGAATAGAAGTACTTATTTTGCAGGTTTAACAAAGACCAGGTTAGTACAGATAAGTATTGTATGCAATTTTATATAGCATTAAGTAGTAATCTCCATGAAAAAAACTTCCTGTGAAGTGATCATAGCAACAAAGGAAGTGCATTTTTTTCAGATAAAAATTCCCAATTTAATGCTGCCTTATTATTGTGTGGAAAAAGTTATCTTATTACTTTAGGTTTTTTATTAGTTTTCCATTACAGTTACATTGTAATGTTATTTTTTCTCTTTTTTTTTTAAGTCAGTAAATGCTAGGTGTTGTTCAAGGTTCTTTATTGTCAATCTGACATAGCTACAGAGTAATTATGCAGTTGAAAATCTTATGTCACAGGCTTCTCCAACAATGCAACATAATAACATAACATAATAACAATAAGAGCAAGAGCAATACAAAAATAATAATAGTTATAAAAATGAAATAAAGTTATGATGTGGAATAGTGCAGTATGAGTCTATATACAAGTTATTGGAATGATATATATATATTAGGTATTAGATACATACTACTGAGTAGCAGTTGAATGTTTGAAGTTGTTTCAACAGTTCAATTTTTTAACAGTCTCACTGCCCGCGGGAAGAAACTGTCTCCGAATCTTCTTGTCCTTGCCCGGATGCTGCGGTAACGTCTGCCAGACGGCAACAGAAAGAACAGTTTGTGGCTGGGGTGATGGGGGTCTTTGATAATCCGTAGTGATTTCTTCCTGAGCCGCTGGGAGTAAAGGTCCTCCATGGATGGCAGCTCCGTCCTGGTGATGTGCTGTGCAGTTTTCACCACCCTCTGTAAAGCCTTACGATCGAGGTCGGTGCAGCTGCCGTACAGAGGTCGCGTTAACCGAATATTTTCCGTCTATGACGTAATTTTTCCAAGAATGACGGAAAACTCTGAAAGCAGTCCGTCATTTTGACAGATTAGAACACAACTCGGAACAGCGCCAAAATGTCCACCAGCGGCCCACATTATATTACATCCTTATGGCCAGGTCGACTGAGGGCGATCTACTGTACTCTACTTTAACTATTATTTAGTAATTCACACCCCTGTCCAGTTGGTGGCGAGTGTGTGCATATTAAGTAGCTATTGTCTAGTCTTGTATTTGACCTCGTTGATTTCCTCGTTGTTTAACCGGCTTTAGCAATCGCAAAATGTCACGGCAGCTGAGTGTCCGAAGCTTTTTTAATAAGCCCAGTAATTGTGATGGTGTGGATAAACGAGGTGAAAGAAGAGGGATTGATGCAGTGGAGGATGAAGGACAAGCCAGTAAGACTAACACTGACAACGTTCAGCCAGCAGCAGAGGGACAAGCAAGTGGCAAGGAAAAAATAAATCATTCATATTCGTTTCGACATGAAAAGTGACCGCACGGTCGGTGTCTCTGTTCATCTTTTTTTTTCTCCATGCCCTTAAAAGTTCTGTATGAATCATAAAAAAAAGGAATGAATGAACATTTGCTGCTTAGTACCCAAACATAAATATTAAATATGTCTCATCATTAAAACATGAAAAATAAAATGACGGGTAATAATGGATTATGACGGAAATGTTACGATCCTGTCCGTCAAAATGACAGACAACGAAAAAGTCTAACGCAACCACTGCTGCCGTACCAGGCCGTCATGCTGCCAGTGAGGATACTCTCTATCGTGCACCTGTAGAAGTTGCAGAGTATCCTGGAATCCATTTTGAACCTCCTCAGCCTGCGGAGGAAGAAGAGCCGCTGTCGAGCTTTCTTGGTGATGGTGGTGGTGTGAAGAGACCATGTCAGGTCCTCAGTGATGTGGACCCCAAGGAACCTGAAGCTTTTGACTCTCTCCACCGTAGTCCCATTGATGGCGATGGGGGCGTGTCCCTCTCCCTGCTGCTTCCTGTAATCCACAATCAGCTCCTTTGTTTTGCTGATGTTGAGATGGAGGTTGTTCTCCTGGCACCAAGATGTCAGGTTTTCGACCTCCTCTCTGTATGCCGTCTCGTCATCGTCTGTGATCTGGCCGATGACGGTCGTGTCATCAGCAAACTTCACGATGGTGTTGGAGCTGTGTGTGGCCACGCAGTCGTGGGTGAACAGGGAGTAGAGGAGAGGGCTGAGCACGCAGCCTTGAGGGGCACCGGTGTGTAAGAATCAGGGTGGAGGATGTGATGTTTCCCACCCGCACTGCCTGGGGTCTGCCCGTCAGGAAGTTCAGGATCCAGTCGCAGAGGGCGCTGTTGAGCCCGAGGTCTCTGAGCTTGATGGCCAGCTTGGAGGGCACAATGGTGTTGAATGCTGAACTGTAGTCAATGAACAGCATTCTCACATATGTGTTCCTGTTCTTCGGGTCCAGGTGTGAGAGGGCAGTGTGGAGGGTGAGGGCTATGGCGTCGTCTGTGGACCTGTTTGCTCTGTAGGCAAACTGCAGGGGGTCCAGAGATTCAGGGAGGGAGGAGGTGATGAATAATTTGACTAACCGCTCAAAGCACTTCATTATGATGGAGGTGAGTGCTACTGGGCGGTAGTCGTTGGGGCAGGTGATGATTGTCTTTTTGGGGACAGGAATGATGGTGGAGTGTTTAAGACATGTGGGGACTACAGACTGCAGCAGGGACCTGTTGAAGATGTCTGTGAACACCTCTGCCAGCTGAACTGCACACACCCTGAGAACACGGCCAGGGATGCCATCAGGTCCAGGAGCCTTGTGTGGGTTAACCCTTTTAAAGGATTTACACACATCTGCCCTATTTAAAACAAAAGGGCAGTGTAGCTCCTGGTCCCTCTGTACCTCCACAGCCTGGCTGGTCTCAAAGCGTGCAAAAAAACTGTTTAGCTCATCTGGGAGAGATGCGCACGCAGACACTCCCGCAGCACCCCCCGCTGCTCCTTTGTAGTCAGTCATTGTCCTTAGTCCCGACCACATATTCCTAGTGTTACAGCCTTTGAAGTCAGATTCCACCTTCTCTTTGTACTGTCTCTTTGCATTTTTTATTGCTCTCCGGAGATCATACCTAGACTTCCTGTACTCCTCCTGTACGGTTGTGTAGGTATTTCATATTTTAGGCAAAATAATATGGTTGTCGTTATGAATAAATGATGGCTTCTGGGCATATTTGGGGAGATTTCAAGTAAACTAAGGCAGTGTTTCAGTTTAAAAATAATAATAAAACAATTGTTTTTAAATGTTACTACATTGTTAAATCGGACTTTTTCTTTTGTGGCAGTATTTATGTTCCTTTTCCACTTACTCTTTCACAGGAATGGGTTCTTATGTTTTTTTATATTACTTTGCTCAATTTGCTTGGGTACAGGGTTTTTTAGGTTGAATGCAGTCTGTCTTATCTTAATATATCTTATCTTCTATAGAGCAGCCACAATTCAGCAGAACCGCAGATCAAAACCCTGGAGGTGCAGTGGTTAACAATTCAAACCTTGGCTGATCACCTTGGACTCTTTAAAAGTGAGGTGAGCCGATTTATTGCTTGAGAAAACATCCCACCGGCCAATCACTTGTGTGACGGGCCTGGCCATGCATGTCCCAATTGGCCAATAAAGAATAAGCCATGGCATAGATAATTTTTTCCCATGTTCCCTTGTTAACGACAAACAAAAAGCTTTAAAGAAAATGGTAAAGGTGTCCTTAAACGCTAACAATGTGTCATTACTTGAAACGCTTGGTTAAGGTTACAACGGGACTATGGTCATGATTTAATAAAGCCTCACTTTTCACCTGCCAATGTTCTATTTCATGTACTGAACACATACCTATCCTGACTTTACTGAAGCATGGTACAGTTAAGAGAATTCTCAGAGGTGCAATTATACGAGTCAAACATAACAGCGAAACCATCAGATATAGGTATGCCTCAGAGGGAGATGCTGAGTCTGCTGTGATCTGTTTGTGGTCACAGAATACACAGAAGGTTTCATGTCAATACTATATACTGCTGAATTAATCCTGGACTCATAATGGCCTTCAGCTGTCTGAGGCAGTCTGGGATCAGCTTTGTGTTGACTGGATTAAAATGATTTTCTGAGTGCTAAAGCAGCATGAAATTGGTTCTGTTTGCAACCAAAATCCTGGGACACATATTTCTTTGAAAGAGGAGCCCCAAGTATTACCAATCAGAACCCTCCATATGTTCATCCTCTAAGGAACAGTTGATAGACAACACGAAAAATCGATTTAAGTGTATTGGGCTCAATCAAAATAACAGGATTTGTTCTGTGGTATAACTCAAAGTATATTGCTCTAAGGCAGCGGTTTTCAAAGTGTGAGGCGCGCCTCCCCTGGGGGGCGCCAGAGAGCTTCAGGGGAGGCGCAGCGTGAGAACAAAATAACGACAAACAGTGAAATCTAGCTAGTTAACTTCAGCTAACTTTATGCGAGCGGCAACATGGATCGATTTTTAGTGAAGTTACCTAAAGTGAAAGAGGAGACAGCGTCTGGCAGAAAACGTCAGCTTTGTTTTGAAATAAAAGTTGTGGCTCATCGGACATTTATGAGAGAAAATCCCTAACGTCCGAGTGCAAGTGAATGCAGCACAAGACGCGAGCCTTGTAACCCCATCCCCCGGCCCTGGCGCGAGCGAGGAAATGTGATTGGCTGCGATTTCATTTGAACGGGACGGCGCATTTGGACTCAAGTACACGGAAGGAATGAGGTATTTGCGGTCTACAATGACAGAGAAGAGACTGTCAAGTTTGGCTGTACTCAGCATTGAATCAAAACGCACTAAAGCTATAGATTTTAATACGTTCGTGAGGCGTTTTGCTGAACAAGATGGTAATCGCCACATTCAGCTGTAATAGGCATGCCAACTTGATGCTCTGCTCACGGATGAGTCGATGAGCATAAAAAACCTTACGTGTATAAATATATTTTTTTCTTTGTGGGGGTCTGCACCCAAAAAACAGTTTTAAGTCCTGAGAAAGTCAAATAAGACGGTGTGTAAAACTACACTGCCCAGCCAAAAAAAAGTAACCACTTTGATTTAACTAGGCCAGTAGGTAAGGGCATTCCACTGGATAATAATACCCCTGCATTATAGCAACAACAACAATAATAATAATAATAATAGCAATAATAATTGGGAGGGGGGGTGCGGCTGTTCTTACGTTCTCTGAGGGGAGGCTCACCTTCCCACACTTTGAAAACCCCTGCTCTAAGGGATAAAATGTAGACAAAAAAAGAAAATATATATACATAATTGTTTCATCTTATCTTCTTGAAATCATGGTGGTTATGAACTTGGACTTCATGTTATGATCTTCCACAGCCTGTTGAACAGTCCTATGCCAGACATTTAAAGCGTTTTAAATACAATAAAATATATTCGCTGACTGATTTGTATTGAAGAGGTTACCACATATTGCTGTATTAGAATGCACAAGTGAAACTAGATGAAACTAAGACACACAATCTTTGAAGTCACACAATATTCAATATTGCATTATCAAACATTCTAACTCAAAGGTTCAATACTTGTAATAATTCATATTCAATAGTAGGTACACATATAAAGTTAGGTGGTGGAGGTTGTGTTGCTATTCCACTGATGGACAGTTTGAGGTAACGTGCCAAGAAATGCAGAAACACACCAGCCCGAGAACAAAAATACAAAAAATGCATTGACTCTGTTTCAGAGTGTACACTTAATGTAATATGTTACCTTATTTGTTTACAAAAATATTCTGCAGGGTCCCTAAAATACAATTTGAGATACTTAAACGTTACTTGAGTATTTCAAGAATAGAAAACATACAATTTAGTATTTATACATTGCAACTATACAGCATGGTCACTCTATACATTAATGTTTTACGTACAAAACTAATTATTTTATACTAAAATGCAATGTTTTCATAAAGTTTTAACATACCAACAGTTAATCAAATGATATGATTGTATACTAAATAGTAAATCATTGGTTCACTACAACCTAAAACAGTAAATACTGGTTTCATATTTTTTAGACCATTGTAATAAAATATTTTTTACAGAAGAAGTATAACATGTTTTCTTTACACGGAAAATGTATGCTTGTTTTGCATGACATAGCAATTAAAGTAAATAAATTATTATTATTAAAACAAAAGGGACCAGGACAGAAAACTAGAACATGTAATGGTAATGATGCATTCATATAATACATTAATAGGAACAACAAAATAAAATGATGTAGATGCAGCAGGTCAGGCAGATGTTGCCTTGGCAAACTGTCCTGCGATAACAACATCATAATGTTTCCCTTAGTTAGGCAGAGAAAGTGGCTCCTCTACTTTTGAGAGACAATTGGGACATCGCAATAAAAAAGAAAGTAATTGGTTGAAAAAATTATTAACACATGACAGAATCATCTATAAAAAACGTTTCTATCTTTACATGGATGTTTTTTGTTCTTTCTACTTGTGGATACAACGTTAGAGGTAATGCTTTGCCAACACACCTAGATTCTACGAAACCAAACCATTAGAAAATGTAAAAGAGTGGTATATCCCATAATGGCTTAGGGTGAGGGTTGGCATCTAAATATGTTTTTCAGTTGGAGTGCGAGTTTACTTGTTCACCCTCAACTAAAGCTCATATAATTGCATGATACTGAAGCTAACCCAACCATGAGATAACCATGTTTGTGACATTCTAATTGTTATGCTGGAGAAATATAATCTTCCTATTTGCACAAAAACAATAATAAGCATTTCTGAGTTTATCCTCCGTTCCAGTTTTCCCTGTCACCCAGCCAATTTGGTGGCCACAAATAACCCTCACAGTGCAGTTAACAAATTACAAATACACAACACATTTTCATGGGGTTTTATTGTTTGCAACACACAAACCTAACTTTGGCTTTCAAATTGTACATTTATTTTCTGTTTCTGGGTATTTTTGCCATTCACCAAACCACAGCTCAGAGGCAAACATGTGGCACTTCTTGATTGATGGAACACAGCATATGCACAGGCATATTACTGTTGTGACAGCTGGCACAGTTTGAATAATTGCATGCTTCTGTATCTTCTTTTATTCAAAATTGGAGTATTTCCTTGTCAACAGGGTTCACTTTAGCTCCTGTTTTGAATTGTGTGTTTGTATGTGTGTAGGCATGATGTGTTTAGACAAGTATGATTTTGATAAAGGGTAGTTGTATGTTCTCATGTGCAGACTGCAGTGTGTGGATTGTCATTCTATCAATGCAGAATACATTAAACCAACAGATTGTTGTGAGCTGAAACATCATCATTTAATGAAGCTATCTGCTGGCTGTTCTGTGGAGTTTCACTAATGATGTAATTCCAAAAAATAATGCAATATTGAAGCTGGGGAGACATCTGTTTTCAGCATGCACATGCCAACACAGTATCCTTCATTTATGCAATACATAAGGATGCACAATATGGTTTGTATAGAGACCTGTGAATAATGCAGTTTGCTGTCTAAGTTAAATGATTAACTTAATAGAAGTTGGATTATGATTCAAATAAAAATAAAACCTCAATTTACTCTCACTGACATGCATGTGTGTTTGTTTATATGTGGGAGTTTTCTGGCCACTGAACAGCAACTGCTATAATGAAACTTCACCTGTTTTGATTTCCTTTAAGCACCAATAGTGGCAATGGCAGTGGAGGCTCCCTGTGCCTGATCGCCTCATTAAAGAGCCATAAAGCAGTTTGACACTCACAGGATGCCAATCAATCACAGCTAGGCCATTTCTGATAGGGGGAAAACCTCTAGGGGGAGGCGAGCTGCAATGGCTGGGAGGAAGAGAAAAAAAAAGAATCCATGTCAAACTGAGCTGTCGTCTGGTGAGCCGAGATGCCAACACCCCCGAGGCGGCAGAGCTGGATCCAGATCCAGTAGCCGACTCACACGTCCCACAAACTCATGAGCGAGGCAATTAGCAAGAGCCCCTGTGGATAGCACATTCCTCTCCCAATGATTATTTCTCTAACTCCCAACTCTCCAACCCTCCCCTCCTCCGCCTTCACCCCTCTCATTCTTTCTCAGTCTGTCTTTGTTTCTCTTAAAAATCCTCTTCTTGCTTGCCAGTCCAGCGCTTACATCCAGCCATCAACACATTGCAGTGCAGCAGCAGCAGCGCTTGTCTTGCCCATACACAGTCTTGTGGTTCGTTCTTGTTAGAAAGCAATGTTCCTCATCACTCCAATTATCTCTGCAGGAAAAAATGAAAAAAAATAAAATGTCATTTGCGGGACCAATTTACAAAAGAAAGTACAAGTTAATGCAAACTGCGGGAAACTCAGTGTTCAGAGTTAAAATGTCAAAACCTCCTAATTGAAATTTATTTTCAGTTGACAAGTTAAATAAATGGGTCTTTTAAAATATTAAAAACAATTCAAATATTGAAGAAAACCATTTTGTATTAGATTAATTAGGTGTTTTTTTATGTTGAGATTGCGATATAAAATAAAAACACAAATGTGCTTCACCAACTTAACACGACATGCACAGCATGTAGAACACATCTGCGTGTAGGGAGGGGCGGCCCTGTTCATCAAGTTGACGAAACATGTTAATGGTTTACTAAACTGACGGAGACAGGGACACAAACAATTTATGCATTGGGGGGATTCTAATATATATTCATAATATATATATATAATATCGGAATATTTGAAATGACTATTCTATGTTAGTCCCCGTTGTGTTTTGAGCTTTTAGCAGGGTCTCTTTATTTGCAGCGTTTTTTTTTACGCAGCGCATTTCCTTTAATGGTTTTTGGCCAATGTACTGTACTGAAAAAAACTGTTATAAGGCAACTTTTATTTATTACAACCTGAGGTTAGCTTCATTCCTATTACCATTGGATTAACTATGTATGTGCTGGATGTGAAAGTATGATACTTATGCATGATGGTTATTTGTCAGATTGTCATGACGATTTTTGAAAAAAGTTGACATGTTGTCAGATTTAATAATAATAATAATAACTTGGATTTATATAGCTCCTTTCATGAGACCCAAGGTCGCTTTACAAAGAAGAACAGGAGTAGAAACAAAACAATAACATAAACAAAAGGCAGTCAGACAAACAGTTAGACAGACAAAACAACAAATAGATTAGGGGCCAAAGGCCTTGGCAAACAGATGGGACTTGAGGGCCCTTTTGAAGGCGTCAAGCGTGGGGATGTTGCGGATCTCCGCAGGGAGAGCGTTCCAGAGGGTGGGGGCTGCCACACTGAAGGCTCTGTCCCCGAAGGTTTGCAGGTTGGTGCGGGGGGTGGTAAGCAGGCCAGAGTCTGAAGACCGCAGGTTCCGGGGTGAGGCATGTGGGAAGAACAGCGAGCCAGCTTGCAGCTAGCACCATTAGCCTGGTCAAATTTATAACATTTAAAGTTAGTGCTGAACCAATGGACAATACAGTCACAGTATCTAACCTATATTTATTTTCTTCCCATCAAGATTAATGATCATGTCATCTGAAACAATGGAAAGAAATACACACATCCCCGAGGATAATATTCTCACCAGTGGCGGCCGGTCCATAGGGGCGCTAGGGGCGCCGCCCCAGCTCTTCCCATATTAAAAAATAAAAATAAAAATAAAAATAAAAAATATATTTAAAAAAATATATATATTTTTATTTTTAATGAACAAGGTAAATATTATATAATTGGTATCAGTAAAATGTATAATCTACAATAAAATCTCGTTTAAAATTGTGTTACGATGTCTAAAGTTACTGATAAGTAACATGTTTCCTGCCTGGCCTTGCCCGTGTACCTTCTCTCGTCTGGGCGCTAAGAGAGGAGCCCTCAACCAGTGCAGCAGCAGCCACTAGCAGCTGACTGTTGCTATCTGTAACGTGTAAACTATGCCGCGAAAACATAATTTCAGCCAATCAGCGTCGTCAAATATGATGGTCACAGGGCTCCTCCGTGAGCGCCCGGTGCAGTCTGTGAGTTGTTTGGACTCGTATCCAAGGAGACAAAACAGGAAGCTGTCATACACTCTGGAAGCTACCATTAGCAGCTATTAAAAACTCCGTTTTTGACATAAAAATGGAATTATGGATCATCAATCATTTTTCAAAGTGACAGACACATTGGATTAACCTATGGATTAACCTTCAGCTGCGTTTTTCTCGTTTTTGATCAGAATTGTTATTCTGCAAAAGGTGAGCATATCTCCATGTTTTGCTACCTAAAGCTACGTCGTGTGATGTCTGTATTTGCTTCCCCTGTCGCGAGTTCTGATCGCTCAGTGATGATACTTATATTTCTAGAATATGTGGAATCTCAGTTTGTAAGCTTGTTTGTGCATATCCGATAAGTATATCGATTGATTTATACCTAGAGTGCGTTAGCATTTTTTCGCTCAGGGCTCATTTAGACGCTTCTTGTGAGACTTGTGTTTTGTTTCGGTAAACATGGTTCATATCATCAGTTAGATGCGTTTCCTCTGAGTAGGACACATGAATAGTTTATTACATTTTAAGAAGCCCTGAGACACAGTTTCGTGAGAAAAAAAACGGGGGAAAAAAGCCCCTTAACAGGTTAAATGGGAATTAAATCAGTGTTCCCAAAGCCCCGGTGTTCTGCAGTTTGTGTGGGCCTACTGTACTGTTGCACAGTTTATGCTGTAGAAACTATGTCCAGGACAAGGTGTTTGGAAGTTTTGGAAGATTCATAGCTAACCACACTGAAGTTATGGAGGTATTGATCAGTCTTCTCATATTTTTAAGCCTCAAATTGTCCTTCCCCCCCCTCTAACATCACCAGAAGTCATGATTTAAGGGGTCTTTTCTCAAAAAAAATTACCGGGGGAGCATCCCCCCGGACCCCTATAGTATTGTTTGATCACCATTTCCACAGCCCCACCTAAAATATTTTCCACCAGCCGCC
The DNA here is from genome assembly GCF_902827165.1 of Trematomus bernacchii. Classification (NCBI taxonomy): domain Eukaryota; kingdom Metazoa; phylum Chordata; class Actinopteri; order Perciformes; family Nototheniidae; genus Trematomus; species Trematomus bernacchii. Next base: position 19,367,707 of record NW_022987739.1, read on the forward strand.
ACTGATTCTCACATAACCTAATCAGTAACCTCCTAACCAAATAGTCTACAGTATCTATCCATGCTGCACTCTCCCTTAAATAATAATCATAATATCACTCACTTTGCCTCATATTTGACTGAAAGCTAAACCCACAATGGCTCTAACGAATATAGTTGTGTCTTCTTTGTAGAAAGCTATAGCAACAACGGCGGCACACAGATACAATTGAAGTAGATGCTCCATGTCTCTGCTGCAGTGCAAATCTATAGAAAGGTACAGATTTAAAACGTTTCTAACTTTTTATCAAAATGACAGAACCTGAGGGACAAGTGGTAGATAGTCCTTCACTGCGTCTCCATGCTGACGCTGTAGGATGGCACACTGCTTGGAAGAACAAAGAGTGCTCCTTCCCCCAGGCCGGCACATGCTTTGGCATTAATAAATGTCCTTCATCATTTCCCCATGTGGGATCTTGTTAACCTATGCACCACATATAATCAATCCTGAGGACAACCAACTGTGTCCCCATACAGGTGCTATTAAGTAGCATGTGAGGATAATTAGTAAAAAACAAAATACAAACATTTAACATCTTGTGTACGCAGGAAATGGAACTAGTGCATGCATTTTGTTAAAACATTAACAAAAGAAAATATTTGGAATGGTAACCTTTTTTAGGGAATGTTTTGCATTTGTTTAAAGCTCCCATGTCATGCTTTTCCGGTTATTACCCGTCCCCTTGTGTGTTATGAAGGTTTTTATGCATGTAAACGGTGTGCAGAGTCAAAACCCTCAAAGTACACCCTGTAGCGAGTAAAACTCTAACACAGAAAATACCTCCCCAAAACGCCTCGTTGGAGATACGTCACTGCCCATTTGATTCTTCCGGGTACCGCCTGATGTCATGCGGTACCCGGAACGAAATGGACCAATCCCGAAGAGCTATGGCCACACCAGCAGCGGCGTGTTCCTCCTCCAGAGGTTCGAAGAACCGGCATTTCACAGACGAAAGCTTCCAAAACATTGTCCAGTTTGAGGCCGGATATGCACAGCTTGTTTGGACCGTTTGGAGCAGGGGAAGATCTGGGTATACAACCTGTAAGTTTGCATTGTTATTTGTGTATTTATCAAACAAGACTGTTTAAATGTGTAAACTGTGTTGGACTGCTAAGCCATTGACACAGTGCTAACTGTGCTAACTAAGTTGCTAGAGTTTCCATATATCAACTCTAATATCAGCAGATGGCCTTGCATACATGTATCTCATAGCAGGAGAATGTCTGCATTCACACACACGGAATACTCATACAGTATACTGTACTGTGATTTACCGTACATTGTGACCGTACATATACTGCATGTAGCTAACGAGGCTAGCTGTATGCTAGCGCAAAACAATGTATTCATGCAAGTTACATTGTATGGTAGCAGAATACCCGTATACGATTGCAATTATAAACACGTTATTGCTAGCCTAATATGAACCACTAGCTTTTGTTCATAGTAGTTTTATTACACTGCATTATAGTTGCCTTTCCTCCAAGCTAACGTTCATATCGTGTTAGCTACTAAGGTAAACAAAGCTAGGTTAGCATATTAGCAGGCAAGCTGTTCATTACACAACTACTACTAACGAATCTAAAACAACTAAGTTTCTCTAATATTTTGTGATTTGCATTTGATTTCGTCCAGCCAGATCCTGGCGGACAATCCATGACGTGCTAAAAGGCACTTCTACTACTACTGAGGCGTCGTGCTAAAAGGCACCGCACCGACTGTGCGCAGGCAAGATGCGAGGAGGAGGAATGGATGATATACCGTGTATATATGTATATTTATGTTCATTTTGTACATTTCTAAAAATAAAGTTTAATGGAAATACTTAGTAGGCCTATCCTTTCTTCCCTGAATTCATATATAGCAAACCATGATTTGATTTCTCATCAAACAGTAGTAGTTTATAACGAGTAAAAATAACTTACTCTTTGTTATGAGCGGCTCGTAGGCCACAAAGACAAGGAGACATACACGAGTTTACAAAACCACGGCACATTTATTGTGGTAAATGCAGAGATAGGTGGTTGAGAGGATCGCAGAGTTAGTCTTCCTGCAGCCGCTTTGGAGAGAGACTGGGGCCGTAGTGTCCGGAGGTGTCCGTGATCGTGCTGATTAGCCTCTTCAGCTCCACCCCATCGTAAGACAAAGGCCCTGGGGCCGTCACACTCTTCTATAACAACAGTTAAAAATATATATGTATATAAAATATACGGCTGTGCCGACGCCATGATAAGACTGAGAGCAGCCGGGAAAAGCACTGTTAGACATGGGCGCAGCCTCTCTGGTGGTTGACTAATCAGAACGAGTGGCCGAGCTGACCAATCGGAGCACACTAGGCTCACAGGGAGGGGGGGGCAAGAGCTCCAACGAGTCGTTTAGTGGAGAAAGTGAATACTGCTGAATACACATGCTTGACAGAGATTCTGTATGCGAAACCAATGTGAGTTTGGAAAATTGCACAGTATAAATCTATTTTAGTATACCTCAACAATGTAATTATGATCAGTGGAAATGGCCATGACATGGGCCCTTTAAGACAACTGAATCCAATTTTAAAGTTACCTTATTATGTGTTTTTGGGTATTCCCTTTCCTGCACTCACCCCTTGCCTAAAACGCCTTCGTTGTAGTCCTTTGTTTACTCCCGTGACATTCTGACATCACTGCATAACACTCTCGCTTCTATTGGCTAGCCTTTCGAATACATTGTCCGTGCTAGGCGGGACATTTCTAAGCAGTTGACCAATCACAACAGAGCTGGCCAGCTAACCAATCAGAGCAGACTGGGCTCTGGTTTCAGACAGAGGGTGAAAAGAGGGGCTGCAGCACAGGCAATATGAGAAGAATAAAGACCTTTTTGAACATTAAAGCAGGAACAAATATCACAGTCGAGGCACAAAATACAAATATGAAACCTGGAAATGAGCCTCATATGTCCTCTCTATTATTATTTGGAAGGCAACCTTATTTTGTTTTGAACTTGGGAGAAAAAGTCTAATAAAACAACTCTCACATGGCACAATATAAATGGGCACAAATAAAACAGCAATAAAAACAGCAATATTAAAAGTAGAATAACAAGGAACTGGGACCCAGGTATCAACATTGTTTGTTTTCGAAGTGTTTGATTTCATTTATAGCTGTTCACCTTGAACTAGAGGCAGATAGTCCACCCACCAGGTGTGGTAAAGTGACGCTGTGTTTCTCCAGGCGTCTTGTAAGACTTTCAAACCTCCCACTGCTGTCTTGCCATCCGCTTTTGAGAGAGTTCTTCCTTTGAACATTCCTATAGGATGTGGAAACAGTACGGGTCAGATACTGTATCATTCATTTCAAAAGTGGAAGAATGTTTCAATCATTGATGGCCGTGAAAAATTCACTTTGGTTGAATACACTGAAATATAGACTCCTGCACACTCCTGAACTGCATAACACATACTGTATATAATGCAGTGGCGAGCCGTAACTTTTATACCTAGGCCCTCTGATCCGCCCTCTTCCCTCAAAAAAAAAAAAAAAGAAGAGTTATTACGTCACAGCGTATACTTCAGCGGAATATCAGAACAACGGCCCGGGGTGCAAAACGCATCAATGACAGCGACCCTCTACCACACAAAACAACACCATTTATATAAACACCTATCATGACAGGGCACCCACAGCCAAGTAACAATTAAAAATTAATTAAGTTGGCACGACGGCCCACATTGAAAATTATCTTTGATGATCAAATCACTTAAACACAAAGTCCATCCTCCTGTCCTTTTGGATGAAGCACTTGATGGCGGGTAATGCAGCTGATCCTTTGCCACTCCAGTTTATCATTGTAACTCAATCTTGAAAATGAGTCGGTTAATAATTTCGCAATGATGTCATCACTATCACTGACATGAGCCATCATGAACAAACTTATGCTAATCATAAATCTATCGATCATAAATCTATCGATCATAAATCTATTGATTAGATTTATGATTTGAAAATTATAAAAGTAGGGTAGACATGTGGATATTATCCGGCTGAACAAAACGTGCATTTATCTAACAGGTTCGTTTTCCAAAGACCTTATTTCGAGCTATTTCCCAAAACCCTATGGAGAAATCCCATTGCTTTCTGTCGAGGGAACCCGAGCGCAGCTTACTTCCGGGTTTTAGGACGCGTCACTGCACCACTCTATAACACACATGCATCAACTTCACAGCGGGCGGAACTTTTCATAAAGACCGCAAAAATAAAGCCCACCCATTTAGAGGGAAGATATGATTGGTCAATGTTACTGTCATTTGACATTACTCTCTCATTGAGTGCAGGCCCTCTGTGAATTTACAGCAGGACCACCAAGCTCTCCCGTCTTTACAGTAACTCGCAGAGACGGCATTTAACCCTTCACATTCCAACAGAAACTGAACAGGCAGGAAGGATTTATTTCTTTGGAAATGTTATTTTAAATACAATTAAATCAAGTTATTTTCGTAAAAGATATTTAAATGTTTTTTATTTTTTTAATGTTTTCAAATATTATTTTTTTGAATATCTTATACCTAGAGGGCCCTGACGGCTCGCCGCTGATATAATGTAGTATCTGAACAGCAACGACCTTATGATATACATATGTGTTTGATAGAAAATGTTTGCAACAAGATGAAAGGGGTTCTATTATTTACAAAGTCCTGTTGCATGCAGACGCCATATTTCAACTGCAGTAGAGCTCTGCTAGACTTGACTCAATTGTGATACCAGGGGCTATTCAATATTTTGTTCTCCTCCCCTGAGCAGACTACCATTTCAAAATATATACATCTTGGTTGAAAATGTTAAACAACTACAATCGCTTAGCTGTTTGAAAAGTGCTGGGTTTGTCTCCTGATATGCGAGCCACAATTCTCCATGATCTACAGTATTTTCTCTCCAACTTTTAGTTATCTAGGATTGTTAATTAGGCAGTTCAAAAACAAATACCAGTGGAAAACTCAAAAAGAGTGAGTAAACTTCAGTAGAGCTGTGCTAAACCATGCGGTGCAATAGTGTTGCACATGAGGAAATACAGCCTTTTTGACAATGATAGCTTTGTTTGTAGCAATAACCCTTTATTTTGTATCTGAACATGGTAACGTTCCACTGGTTGCAATCAACGTATCACGTCTGCCAAGGAGGTAATGATTTGGGATTTTTTTGCCTGTTTGTCTATTTATCTGATTGTTCTTCATCAATATAATTGAAATTGTACAGGCCTCGATTTTCATAAAACTTTGTGGAAATCTAGGAGGAACCTATTTACATGTTGTGGTAGATCCAGATTCCAGAGAAGATGCACAAACTAAGTTTCACTTTTGCTAACATTGCGAGATGCTGCATTCATGTGGTGTAAGTCTAAACAAAACACTGATAAATGGGACGATCAGAGGAGCATTCAAATGCAGCATTGGCCTTGGCGAAGAGTCGCGCTCCCAGAGTTCCATTGTCGTATTTAGAGAAAGAATTGTAGGACTGTGCTTTGACAGTGTGTTATTGAACACATGCCGTGTCAAATCTACATACGCTTGAGGTGCAATCAATTGTCTGTCTGAGATCCTGTGATTTCCCCAATCAGTTGAATGCGAATAATTAACCACGTTTGTTCTTTATAAAGCCTCCAATTGCATTGTACTTCTAGGAAGAGATGCTAACAAACTCATGAATACAGATATGTAATTTTTCTTTTCTTATTTCTGTTTGGAATAAAACAAACTATTGGTATGCCTAGCAGGTACAGAGAGTTGTGCACAAAGTTTCTAAAACAGGTATAATGTGAGGTAAATTAAATCAAAGTCTCTTGCTGCTCTAGGTCATTTGTTAACTGTAACACAACATTGCAAATAACTTGACTGCAGAGCTGTAGCAGTGCTCATGACCTCAAGCACATTAGATGGAATAAATGCATTTCGGAATTGAGAGCATTTCCATTTAACAACAAATCAGCTTGTGAGAATGCAGCTTACATTGGGTCATCGCACCCGGCTCCATGGGAAGAGATCTTACTGTATCAGTGATTAAAAAAAGAGGAGAAAAATGAGGAGTAGGATTGGTTCCCTCTGACTGAACACACTGTGATATATTCATCAATACTGCTGAAACCATGCAAGCAAGGCCGCAGATAGTTTAGCTTTTCTATTCTTGGCGAGGCAGATAGTGCCCCTCTTGTTAAATTCATCCGTCAATGGTGTTAGAGGGGGGAGGGATAAGGAGTAGAGCGACCCCCTCATGGAAGCAAGTCGAAGTCATATTGATCACTCGAGCCTTCATTTCAGCAGGATGGTTTGAAATGATTAGAGATCCGGAACTGAAGTTAATTCTCAGGGATTGGCTCTCTATAACAAGAGTGTGACACAATCAATGTAAATTATCTGACACCTCTGCGCTATCAAAACCAGCTCCATTCATAGACACAGGCTTAATCAAGGACTATCTGTCATTGTTTAAGAATTGCATTATAGCTGTCTGTAGAGACCTTACACTATGCGTCTTGCCAAGTATTCCGCACATTGCTTTTTAATGCTCTTAGGTCAGGAAAATAAATAAATAATACTAAGACAGTGAACTCTCTTGAGTGGCAGACTTATACATTCTCCACTGTATTTGATTTCATATCATGCTCGTTTTCAATGTGGCTAGAATCAATATGTTATATTAACAATAAATCACATAACTAGCTCTACATAGCATCATAGCTTTATTCTTTCAGCTCATATTATTTTCAAGCTTTCAACTTTAATGTAATGGTTCAATGTTCCAGCCAATATAGAGCAGATACTTCAAGGAATGCCCCCTAAAGGGTCGAAAAGACGAATGCACAGTATTTTCTAGGTGGTTATAGGATATATATGAGTTGTGATGACACACCAACAAACCACGGTTAACTTGACACATTTGATGGTTCTGAGGAGGCGCAGTCTCCATTATCTGCACAAAGAATATTTGTTTGGTTGCTGATGATGTAAGGTAAAAAAAAAAAACGTTATTACAAATTGGTGGTGTTTTCTTAATGTTTGCCATATGTTATGTGCCACTGTGTAAAATGTAAACCTTTAAACGATATTACTTTTTCACAGATTATATTTTGACATGTCACAGTGGGAAAAGCACAGGTGTGACAAATCAAATAAATGATGGCTCTCCTGCATTTAGCCTCTGATATCGTGCAGCCATCATAATGTTATTCATAACACCTGTGCTTTTACCAAAATGAAATGTCAAAATGTCTATGGAAAAGGTCAAATATTTTGTTTACTTTTCAGAGTTTCACTAACAGCACTACAATTATTATATTATTGGCAAAACATACTTTTTATTATTCACCACCTGATGCTTTAATACAATTGTCAACACTTCTGGCACTTGGAGCTCAAGAAAGATTAATAGAAGGAGGGCGGTCATTTACATGCTGGCCTTTTTTCACGACTTGCCAAAGTCAGAGGAAAGGCACAGTCATGTGATGTGTCTCAAACACGAAGCACAGTACAGTGTTGGTGTCTATACATGTAGAGCTGTCCCAATATTTAACTTAACATCTGACTTACAAAAAAGTAGTCGCAACAGTAATTACATTTCTCACTTTTTTCCCGCTCCAATGTTTTCTTCCCCTGGGGAGTTGCCATAGCTACCCTTGCTTGTTGAACAACTGTTAAAACACATACATGTATCACTGTGATGATTCACAATCCCTCCCACTCAGCTCTCTAATGAGAAGCACAACATTTCCTCAGAAGAATATACTGTACCAGGAAAATAATATTTTGTTTGCAACATATATTGCTCTGCACCCAAGCAGTGGTTTTCCAAAACTGTGGATTAATAATATTGAATAAAAGCATGGATGCCTGAACTACCAAACACATACAGCAGCTGTTGAGCAACGGTGTGTTGTAGTAATCCTTTAACAAGCCCTCCTTCACTTCTCTCACTCTAGTACCAGTGTTCAGTAAATCAGGAAAGTAGTCATATGGGCCCAGTAGTTCAAAACTTTTAATCCCTATCTGATCGGATCAGATTTGGATTTTGGGTAGTTCAAAACCAAAAAACAGGATTAGGATCACTTTGATATTCGATCAGATCATGAAATCAAATACAAGCTTTAATCTGGATCAAATCTTCAAAACGGGTAGTTCAAACCGACAACACAGGATTTGGATCAGTTTGATCCCAAAAAACTGGATTATATTGATCCCACCAGAAGGGTGGATTTCCAGTGGATAACAAAGCAAAATGTACTGTACAATTTATAAAAAAATATGTTTCAATATAAATAAGATGGCAAAGTTTGTTAACTGAAATAATACACAATTTTTTGCCTTCATGGCAAATCAATTTTACTTTTCATTTTTTGGTCACGTTTGTGGTGGCCTGTTTTGCTTTCAACCAAATGTTGATGACATAAATGTTTATGCTCATACATTTATCACAACAAAGATTGTCAATCACAAATGTAATTTAGATTAAAGAAAAAATATCTTCAACAAAAAAAAAGTCCATCATCTGTCATCACCTTTCAAAAGTAATTGCGGACAATAGATGTCTCTGCAATGTGGTCTCTTGTCTTCCTTGTATTATTTTTCATATCCACTAGATGGAGATCGGTAGGATTAAAGCACTGATATTCAGGATCTAGTCATCTTGAAAAGTCTGAATCTGGATCAGGGTGATCCTATCCTGAATTGCTTTGAAACACTGGGACAAAATCTGGCTGAGTTGTCTGATCCTGGATCACAAAAAATGGGATTTCAAAATCTGATCGGATCTGATTGAGATTAAAGGTTTTGAACTACTGGGCCATGGAGATTGGGGATTAAAAGTTAAGTAGCCATTTTGTTTTTGTAAAGAACATGTGAACTCCTTTTAAATGTTTTGTTTACTTTTACTGTATATTACAGACAGAATGACAGAACCTACTGTATGTTGCCAGCTCAGTTTTGAAGCTAGAGTTAAGAGAATTGCATCATTATGAAACATGGGTATAATAACTTAAAGTGGACCTATCATGCTATATTTTAATAATATAGTGTAGGACCATACCTATATAAGGCATATTTATACTTTTTTTTTCTTCAAAATATCAAACAGATCATGCATTTTAGCCATGCCTCATTTTGCTCAATTTGCACTTTTTTAGCCCTGTTTTGGCAAGGGCTGATTCTGTGAGAACAGCACCACCTACAGGCCTGGCATATGTACTACATCGTCTCCAGCTCTTTCGAACGGCAATGGCCGTGGCTGTCTCCTCCTGATTGGTGGAGTTGGCCCAATAGCCGTAGCGCCACCGTCCTGACGTCAGGACAGTGTTCAAATCTGGATCAGTTTTTATCAGATCCGTTGCAGCCCCTTTTTTAGAGATTTGGGTATGGAGGAAAATAGAGAGGGTTGTGTTTTCTGACACTTGGTGAGTTCCCTGGAACACCGGGGACGCATATTCATGTATAAAAGACGTACAAAAGTGCATTTTGCATGATAGGTCCACTTTAAAGCAAAAACCAAGCATACTGAAACAGAGCAAAGAATTACAGTGCAAAAGCTCTGGGCAAACATTTTTACTCTGAATTTACTCCACTTAAGAGATGTTTTGGAAACAGCACTCTCAGCAATGGAGCTACCACACTGACCAGCGTTCCAGAGAGCTGCCGCACTTACTGTAAGGAGAGAATGAAGCTGAGAGGAAGATCATGAGTAAGGAAGGAGGAGTATGAAAAAGAAGAGGAGAGAAATACATGGAGAGAAGACTGATAAGAGAGAGGCAGAAGAGGGTACATTTCCATGAATGAAGTGCTCAAATGCGAACTAGGGACTATAAAAAAAATCATACAAAGTTACTTGGACCATGTTCTTCTTGCTTTCTCTAATACTTAATTACACCAGCATGCACACAGCTGACTGAGTTACCTGAGGGATATCAAGGTAGGCCTTAATTAGAAGCAGCTGAGACCGGGCAGCATAGAACTGCATTTGTGAACACACAAAGGGAGACTCAGGGACTTCTACTTTGTATTTCTGCAGCTTGTTGCTTCTCACTGCTAACTCTCCAACTCATATCTTTCAAAACCAACTACTTCAAGTTAAGGGACATGTCCAACCCCGAAAATAGGACATACGTGCACGAATCCTCAGTTAAAATTGGGAAACACAAAGTGCTCTATCATTTTTTTACCAATTATAGAATGGGCAATTGTTTAATGGTGCGTTCAGAAGGTCCTTGTCAACTTTGGGGAGTGAAATAAGTCGCATCCAGGTTCTTGTCACTCAGTTGTAAATGTACAACATGCACTGGAGAAAGTGAGGCATTAACTCACCTTCTTGTTAAAAATATATTGAAGTTAATGGTCATGTGTGCATCATTTGATATGAAATGTAATAGGATCTAAGGTAACATTGATTTAGTTCAAATTAAATTGTGGAAATGAACCCCCATTTCAACTGGTATTTCTTGAATTGCCCTAGTTTTCTTATGTAATGTAGTATGCATAGGTTTTTGTAACATTCTGAGCCCCATCAAAGACAATTGTAGTTATTAGTTATTTTTCATCATGGAAAATTGTGTTTTAGAACAGCTTTTATATAGGAATAAATAAAAGGGAGTGTTCTGGCCTGGAAACCAACCTCCCAACACTATTTGCATGAGGCACAACACATTCAAAAACACGGTCATTGTGGTGAGTGAACACAAAGCAATTATTTGAGTTGAATTCTTGCTGGACATTTGTCAAATAATCACTCAAATCATTATTTTGTTCAAGACAGTTTGATTGTAATCATACTTGACATAACAATGCTTTCCAGTGTACCAAAGTAACCTGCTGTCCCTCTCGTTCACAGTTCCTGAGTTCCAAACAGATCAACGGAAAAGTGCTGCCTTAAATAGAGGCTCAGTCATTCAAAACAGGTGTTGCTAATTGGACCATACCATGTACTGCATGGGTGACAATCCATACATTGAGCATATCAATATAATGCAATGTCATCTGAAATTACAACCACGAGGTATTTGTTAGAAACAATTACAAATAAGCTTCGAAAACTTAAAGGACACCTATCATGCTATATTTGAACAATATATTGTAGGGCCATACCTATATAAAGTATATAAATATAGTTTTATTTTCAAAATACCAAACAGATCCTGCATTTTAGCCATGCCTCATTTCGCTCCATTTTGCTCTTTCCAGCACTGTTTTTGCAGGGGGCTGATTCTGTGAGCTGCAGCTGACCACGCCCCCCTGCAGGAGAGGGGAGCGTGCTCTGAACAGCTGCTGGGCTGTCAGAAGAGGGGGGAGATCTCCGTCCTCCGTGTTTTATTATATTATTATATAGAGTCGTTATTCATTTGTTTTAAAGCTCAATAAATAACAAAGAAGACCTTTGACCGGCACTTTTCTAATTTTGTCCGGAAGATTTCAACTTTAACGGACATCTTGACCGGCGAAAAAAAACTGAAACTCTGCCGCACGGTCCCCTCGTTCCTTGGAAGAGGCGGAGAGGTGGGTGTTTGTCATCTGCTGGTGGACTAACCGGAGAGAATTACAGTGCTTGCCTCGACGGGGAGGGATTGCATTGAATTACAGCAGCAGGAGCAAACGCTTGCCTCGGGGAGGGAGAAAAAGAGCCACAGCGGAGAATAAACAGAAGGGAAACCATGGCAACCATGCGCGGGAAGTCTTCTTCGCTGCTTTTGTGGCAGACTACAGCGCCACTTACAGGCCTGGCATATGTACTACAGCGTCTCCAGCGCTTTCGAGCGGCAATGGCCGGCCGTGGCCCAACCCCACATTCCCCTGATAGGTGGAGAGTTGGCCCAATAGCCGTAGCCCCACCGTCCTGACGTCAGTAACGTGTTCAAATCTGGATCAGTTTTAATCAGATCCGTTGCAGCCCCGTTTTTAGAGATTTGGGTATGGAGGAAAATAGAGAGGGTTGTGTTTTCTGACACTTGGTGAGTTCCCTGGAACACCGGGGACACATATTCATGTATAAAAGACATACAAAAGTGCATTTTGCATGATAGGTCCCCTTTAAATCTTAAAAAAAAATCTAAATCTTGTTTTATTGAAGGATAATGTGCCAGAGATTGTTGTAACGTAAACACTTACATGATTTCTATTGGCTGTCATTTCAAGCACACAAAGTGATGGAGAATCCTCACTTTGTGATGGAGAATGATCTTGTGGACTTGATTTGTAGATAATCAAGTCTACACGATTATTAACTTGTAGACTTCATTATCTACAAGTTGATAATCCGGGTATCATCATGTAGAGGACACATGACGCCCACTGCACTGCTCCAACCCCCTTAGGCTTTTTTTCAGACTACAACACACTCCTGTTTGATATAGCAGTGTCAACCAATGATTGACGTTTGCTTAGTTTCCCACTCTTGCCGATGCAGTTAAAGGACAGTTAAAGGCCCGGGGCTCTGAGCAGGAGTCCATGTTAATGATGATCCCCTGCTAAGGCAAAACCAGCCTTAGAACGGCTCATGTTGGCTCCATCTTACTAATCACAGATCCATGGCTCCACTGGGTGTAATTGAGAGAGTATACTTGACTGGAGAAAAAACCCTTTAGATTTCGAATGTGCAAACAAGGAGTGATGTTTTTGCCTCATTGCTATTGAAAATACGTAGAGAAGCTAGGTATTTTAATGTTACAGATGGAGCATCTTATTTCAGACTCCAGCATACAGCTTCCTGCCTACTACCAGCCAGTTACCTGCCTAAGACCTGCCAAAGACCAGGGTTGCGTTCGAATACTCCAAAAAAACAGCTCCTAAGTTCTAACCCTATCGTCTATTCCTTGACCTCGGAGTGAAACGTCATGGGGTTAAGGGATAGTGGATAGGAGAATTCAAAAGGATTTAGGAGAAGAGACTGCGGCACTTTAGAGAATCCGACTGCACTTTCACTATCCGACGTGTTTATGATGCGCCAGCAGAGGTCATAAATGTGCGCCTGCTGCTGTGGGGAAACTATGGAAACTACAGTTTTCTATACAGCGGACTACAACATGGATGTTTAATAAGAACGAGGGACTACTGTAAACTCATCTAGAGACTCTGCACCGTGCTCTGATGCTGTTGTTTTATGCTTTATGAACGGGGACAACAGAGAAACATATTCTTCATGACCAAAGTTGAAATTGAAATAAAAAAGGAAAGTGAAACTTATGCTCGTCACCCTCTCCCTCCGGTCCACATTAATACAAATGATCCCAATACATATGATTGTATGAAAAGATCTTAAAATCAATACAAATGTATTTATTATAAACGTTAGTCCTTAACATCTATCACTGTGTATATCACCATTCAAACATCTTTTAAAAGTTGAACAAACCCCACACAGCTCAGTAAAGACTGTGCAATGTTGACTTTATTTGATCATTTCAGTAAAAACTAACGTTCATATTTCTCTTTTTGATTATAATACTGATGAACGTTCAAAACAAAGCACTTTGGCAACTTACCACATACGTTTTAAAATGCTTAATAAGCACCGTAACTTTCATGATATCATTTCTCGTTCATAATCGGTTGTTTCCGTGAACGGCCGACTGTTGTGTGACGGCAAATGCTGCGGCCGCAAGGCATTGTGGGGCAGCATTTTCTCCTCTCCTTTCGGTTAGGGAGGTCCAGTGGTTCCTAGGCTAAAGGAGGTTATAAAGGAAGTTTGAAACCTCCTTTCCTTTAATTTAGAGAATTCGAACGGCACTTATCATGGCTGCCACTGAGGGACTTCCGGGTCATTTCACTCCGTTAGGAAGGTTCCTAAGCTAAATGGACTATTCGAATGCAACCCAGTATCTGGGAATGTTAAGCCCTCCCACTATTTTCCAAGAGGGCGTTGCCAGATTTTCAATTTCAGGATTTAACCAGGAGATGGCGCTATATATTAAATAACTATGGCCAAACTAAGACTTCGTTTTTCACAAGAGAAAATGCAGATATTATATAAAAAACTAAAGTTAAAATCTTGTTTTTAATGCCCCAAGGGCAATAAAAACACTTGTTAAAAAAATCCTGAGTGAGGCTTTCATAAATTGCATTTAGCTGACGCTTTTATCCAAAGCAACTTACTATTTAATAAATGATAAATGATTATTCATAACAAATATGAGTGATGTGTGATTATTATTCATGCTATATACTGATATAGGGCTAAGTAAGCAATCAATCCTGCAAATGAACCCTTAGTTGTTCAATATATTTATTCAGACAATGTGAGTAGAAATACAGAAATTCTGCTCCCACCTAAGGCCAACAATATTTCAACATTTCCCTAAAAACTTACCAAAACGTAAACATTTTTAAAACTCTTTCATTTCTGCTCCAGAGCAGTTAAATTGGGATTTGATATGTGGGGGGGTTCTGTTAGAAGGTGCGACGGGGGAGGGGGGAGAGAGTTAGACGCTCGTGAATTGTCAACGGGGGGGGGGCCTCTCTGCACGGAGGAGAGACACACGTTCACTAAGCCGAATCACAGTGATCTGCTATTTAAAGTAAATTCAACACATATCGACCCTAAATATAGCATATATTAAGAACGAGAAAGTGTTAACATCGTTTTGTAAACATATGACAAATGTGCGAGGGTGATGACATCAGAGCATCGTCCTATGGGCTTAGCCCCGGACAGGTACAACAGGTATTCACTCAGAGGGGGGTAGGTACCATTTACATGTCAAAAATCAACATACAGTACTTCCTCCACAAAAGCAGCCTTCTGTTTATTCAACGTGGTGGGGGCCGAAGGAACCGGGCAGAGTTTTTCGCCGGTCAACGTGTGTGAAAGTTTAAATCTTCCTTATTGAGCTTTAAAACAAATGAATAACGACTATATATGATAATAAAATAAACACCGGCATTAAAAAAAAAGTCATGAAAGAGATAAGGAGGAGAAAAGGTTTAAGGAAGTAAGCAAGGAATACAGAATGTCGAAATTAATCCTCTGTTTCACGCGATGTCGAAACATTGAAAAGTCCTTATAAAATGATAGAATTTAAAAGAGTCTTGAAAAAGCATGGTGATGGCAATAAATGCATTAATGAATCTCCAAAATCTACAGAATACATTTAATTTAAGGGGAGCAGTTACTGAGAAGTATATAATGAGAACTGCTACCAATGGTGGCCTATTTAGTTTATTAAGAAATACATATTTTTAGCTATTCATTCGCAGAAGTGATCTATCTAAGTTCTATTCATATTCTTGACGGGAAGAGTTAGTATACAATAGGCTTTAAAAGCCTTCTCCAAATCAAACCAAGATATCTTGGGTCAGTCTTTTCTTCCAAAAAGTTTGTGACAAGATGTGAAGGTATTCACTCAGAGGGGGGTAGGTGAACCGGTTTTTCGCCGGTCAACGTGTGTGAAAGTTTAAATCTTCCTTATTGAGCTTTAAAACAAATGAATAACGACTATATATAATAATAAAATAAACACCGGCTGTTGTTATGCCTGCTGTAACGTTACATTACTCCGTTCTCCGCTTAAGTAATTATGCCGTTACAAGCTTCATAGTTGTATTTATCATCTAAATTTGCCGAAACAAGTTTAATATTCTGAAAGCCAAGACTTTGTTTATTTGAAATCAGATGAAAACAAACTGTAACGGACCCTGCCGTGTTATCTTGATATTTCCGGCACAGACCCTTTCATACCGGCAATGCGCGATAGAAAGAACAGGAACTGCGACAGCATAAATATGCAAACACAAACCTACAGACTGCTGGAGAAGAGATATCACAGGGGGGGGGTTGGGACACACACATTCCGATGGCCAATTAGTTTTAAACAAAGAGTAGGCTATATTCAACATAGGTGGGTGGGGGCTGGTGAACGGTATGGTCAATGTTTGTAAACACTGTGACATTTTGACTTTATTTGATCATTTCAGTTAAAAACTAACATTCATATTTCATATTACTGTTTTGCCTGGCTGGACCTGTAATTTACAGGAAAGGAGTGCACGCTACTAAAGAGACACGCTACCATGGAAACCAAACAATGGTGTTGCTGTATTGAAGTCCGAGTGGAAACAGTCATATTTGGAGCGGCCGTTATGTTAGAATGAAACAGTCAGGTCGTGACTCACAAAAAAAAAGTGTTACTTCACTAACTGTAAGCTTGTCACTCAGAGTAACCTACACATTAGTACCAGACATACTGTACATTGTGGTGATTGACATTATTCACCCACGGATCTATGGGTTGGGGTATTGTTCCGCACGGACATTTTAGTGAACCAGACCAGCTGTTTCCGCCGGTCTTCGCTTCCCGGGCATGAAGTTGTTTACATGTGTGTTCAGATGCTAAATAAAAGTTTAGCTTGTACTTTTGATACCCCGCCTCCGACTCCCGTCTCTCGGCACCACAACATCCAGTTTACTGTATCGAAGTTGATTTCACATGAGCGATGTCGAACATTGAAAAGTCCTTATAAAATTACATAAAACATGTTTTCTCTTAGCGGATGCATGTCAATTTAAATCAATACATACAACTATTTTTTAAATCAATAAAAACATTTTCTAAATCCATAAAAGCATTTCAATTAAGATTGGGAGTCATGTCGTAACTTTGTTGAGAATGTGGCCATGTAATAAACGGGATAATTTGCAGCGACTTGGTCATTGTGGGGAAAAATAACACCCATCCCGATCGTTTCAATGAAGTTGAATACAGAATATTCATATTCATATGTCAATTCGGCGAACATAAACATCAATGATCGTGGTGAAGATGATGATTAAATTAGGATTAAAAATCGGGAGAGCCGGCTCGTTCGTTTTTTTCGACTAAACAACATTATTTTGTTAAATAACAACATGGTGATGTTTTGTAAATGATTACATGTCTTATTTAGCACAGACTATGATCCTATCCGTGACATATGGATCTTAACAAAGATCCGCTATACATTAGTACCAGACATACTGTACATCCAGTTTACTGTGTCGAAGTTGATTTCACATGACTCCAGTGTGGAACCCCACTGCACCCCCTGGTGGATCAATGATCCATTGCAGCTGGCTTCACAATAATTAAATGTATTTATCACGGGGGCGGTATCAAGTCAGACTGGGGGCCGGCTCTTCATCACGGGCCGATCTCGGGCCGATCATGGACCAATCGCGGACCAATCACGACCCTCGCATTTCAAACTGTCCAAAATAAGACGCTCCATCTGTATGTCACCTCTTACTTTAAACCAGGGGTAGCCAACACGGTGCCCGCGGGCACTTGGTCGCCCGCAGGGGCAACGTGTGTCGCCCGCAGGGGCAACGTGAGTCGCCCGCGGGGCATGTTCTAAAAATAGCTCGCCAAGCAAATCCAAAATGTATAAAATATACAAAACAAAAAAGGAAATGTAATTAAAAGAATCTACCCTATGCATAAACGAAACCTAAATCATAGCGAACTCTATCTACTTACTACAACTCTATATCTATCTAACACCCCTCCTCCCCCCACCCCCACAATGAATATCGACCAATCACGTTCTTGCTTGATTTGCGGGCCCAGCGTTGCAGTCAGGAAGAAAACCAATGTGGCACCTCCCCGCTGATTTTCCTTCTGGCAGAATCTACACAACACATCAGCCCCATTGAACAGCCTATCATGCCAGCCTATACAACACATGACTCGGGGCAGAGTTTTACTCTGTGTGTGTTACAACTTGCATATATATTTATTTGCACTTGACGCACACACACGCATGGCGTAATTTCCACCTGGGACAGGGGGGAAATGTCCCCGGCTCTTTTCGAAATCCCGTTTGTGTCCCCCCACTTTACAAATATGTTTATTATTATTTTTTAACGCAAGCCATCATCGCCACGGAGGAGCACACAGTCTCTGTGAGCGAGAGAGAGAGAGAGAGAGAGAGAGAGAGAGAGAGAGAGAGAGAGAGAGAGAGAGAGAGAGAGAGAGAGAGAGAGAGAGAGAGAGAGAGAGAGAGAGAGAGAGAGAGAGAGAGAGAGAGAGAGAGAGAGAGAGAGATAGAGAGAGATAGAGAGAGAGAGAGCTAGGGTGGAGGGAGGGAGAGAGAGAGGGGGAGAGAGAGCAAGCGAGAGAGCTAGGGAGAGCACACCTTTATCTATTTAATATAAATAAAGTAAGAAATCATTCCAATGTGTACTATAGGACAGTAAAAAAAAAAAACAGTTTGAAAGGGGAGTAAAATAAGCATAAATAGAAAGAAAGAATGCTAACTAGGTAACATAAGATAAGAATAAACCAGTTTAAATGATTTGTTATTGGTTGTGATCATATTCTAAAGATGTTTGGATTATTAAAAAGTATACAGCTCCCTTTCATCTGAGTGTTGAGAGCTGTATCCATCAATTCATGTGGTGCTCAAAGTGCTCCAGATTGATGCATTTAACTTCAACATTTAAAAATAATCTTCCCGGGGGTGCATGCCCCCAGACCCCCCTAGAGGAGGTGAGGTCCCCCCCTAGAGGAGGTGAGGCCCGTCCACCCCCAAATAAAGCAGGTTAAAATAATTAAATTGAATACATGTTCTTTTAGTAAACACTGAAAGTGGTCCCACAGACCCAAACAGCACACAAAGGATAAAGGTCAGCATATCATAATGTTAAAATGTGCTAAATATATACACTGCAAAAAACAAAAAAAGAGGAGTAAAAGTAGCCCCCGACTTGTTTTATTTTTTGAAAGTAGCCCTCACCCTAAAAAAGGTTGGTGACCCCTGCTTTAAACTCATATGAGTATTTATGAAGTTACCTTCAATGTCATTGTTTGTGGTTGTTTTCTAAAGTTTCTGCAATCAGTTTTGCTACTGGTTTATGTGTGTCATGTGTTTTGATAGCACATACCTCTTTAAGGCCTAGGAGTTATAACACATGAAGCAAAACTGGCCAATAAATATAAGGTTAATTTAAAGTCGTCAGCCACTGCAGCAGCTTTTCTTTCCTTTAAACGTATGGCAGACTGTCTCAAACACTTATCAAGTCGGTTAAAATGTAGTTCAATAGAAAACTGCAATGAATCAAAACCAATGACTTCCTGGGGAATTGTCTGCTATAACATTACATGCATTTATATAATGAGCTAAATCATAAGAACCAGTGCCATGTCCTCTGAAATGTCTCAAAGTCAGTAATAAACCATCAAGTTTTATGGATGATTTGGGAACAAACAAGTACTTTTTTCCCATTGTATTATGCATGCACACACGCATCACAAGCTATTTGGTTTGCAATCTTATTAATAGCGAGAGAAGCAGTGGAGGACATCAATCATAAGGTTGACGGCTGTATTCGTGGCGAGTTGATAACTCACCAGCACCTGTGCTGTTTCCCATGAACCCCGCTGCTTCCTGTTGAAAAGAGGATGTTGCAACAACTCTGCTTCCCCGCTGTTTGTTTTCACGGGAAAAATCAGAAACAGTTACTGCCAATATGCATTCAGTCCAGGAAGGCTAATGTGAAGTGAAACTGGAAACAACAATAAAAGTATGACTTGCAAATGTTGTCATGCTTCTTTCACAGAAAAACATCATATTAGAGATTGATCAATTCCTATTGCTTATTTTCTTGTAAAACCAATTAAACCAAAGTGAATATTCCTGTCTTTATGCATGTTCTGAATATTTGTATATAATTGAAAACTTGCCTGCAAAAAAAACAAAAACAAAACATGTTAGTATATTCAATTGACACTTGAATGTCAAGAATGTCAAGTTAATTACTTGCTAGCGAAGCAAGTAATTAACAGGAACCTTTAAACAAATGTATATTTAAATATCAGTTTTTATTATTTTTTTTAAACAATGACATTTGCCCAGTGTACAACAGGGTACATAATCATAATTTCGAGTACATGTAGTGCTCCAACACATTTTACATGGTAGGCTAAAAGACGGGACATTTCCAAAACGTCTCGAAGCGGTTGACCAATCACAACAGAGCTGGCTATCTAGCCAATCAGAGCATACTGGGCTCTGGTTTCAGAGAGAGGTTGAAAAGAGGTCCCTTAAAGGTATTGCTTTTCTCTTCATTTGTACTGCATTACCTTGATCTATTTGATTTGTTGTATATGTTTTATTAATACCCTACATGAACTTGAGTAGAGTTTTAACCAGTCTGAACTGAAAACACCTATGTAAGCCTTTTAACACAACATGCAGTGAGGTTAGACACGCTGCTGTTGCTCCCAACAATAAAGCAACAAGCAGAAAGGGATGCAGTGCAACCTCTCTGCAACTCACTCACTGCCGTGCCTTTACATGCATTTCAAAACAAGCCTTATGAATATTTGATGCCAGTCCCAAGGGAAAGCTTTTTGCAAAGCAATCAGACAATGGCCGCTTGTTTACTCACAGCCGGCTGTAAGGAGAGGAAGAACAGACCCGTTTGTATACCCATCAAAATCGTTTCTCAATAAATATTTTACCCCACTGCCTTTCGGGCTCTCATGCTCAAATGCGCAGCGAGTGTGAGTGACATTTGCACAGGCTTGTGGGTAAGGCCTGGGTCAACTTGCAAATCAATCTGTGTGTTTTAATCTGTGTGCAGTAACATGATGGCAGGATTTTACACTCCAGCACAATTAATACTGTGTCAGCAAAGTCAGCAGGTTGTCAATCACAAGAAATATACTAAATTGACTTTAGAATACATTCTTGTTACTGTCAAAAGATAAATGCATTGATCTATGGGAAACAGAAACACCGTGGCACTCAGAAACACAATTGACCTGGGCTGTGGATGACTGAGTGATACAGTATTGATGTTGATATTTTAGGACCGTGATTAGTCCTCAAGCTCTGTGATTGGATGTTGGAGTGGCAGTGCGACAAGGTTACACCGAGCGTCAAACAGCCCCCCCCCCCCAGAACTACACATGCTGGCTATTGTGTTTTGCAACAAGTTCTATGGCACGTCTCGACTGGGAATTGTAGTTTTAAAAGACGTTTTTGTATTTCCCATAATTAGAAGTTGCCAGTATTAAACTGTGCACACCCCTGGATGTTTGGGGGATACGAAACACATTGGTGTTATCAAATTTAAAACATATAATTAATAAATGGGTGAAAATTGCTTGTGTCCATAATGGGCAGCATTAATATACCCACATCCACATGACAGCTAAGGTCAGAAGAGCTTTATTTAACAGCTGGTCTTATGTCTGTGACCCCTCCTGTTGTTCATTGATAAGCCTGAAACATGCACTTGTCAAGGTTCAGAGGCAGATTTTGCAAATATGGCAGTAGCCATCGATCATCTTAAGATAAGTTAAGATAAGATAAGATAAGATAAGATATACTTTATTGATCCCAAGTGGGGACATTTTTTTGTTACAGCAGCATGTACTACTTTGTTCTACTCCACTACAATTCATATATTATAGATGATATATATAATGTAATATATCAGATATTAATGTGTATACACATTAATATCTGATGTGTAAAACATCACAGACAGAAAGGTATATCCGTCATTTAATGGTAAGCTATTGCAATTCTGATTCCATAGATGTGTCTCCCATCACCCAAAACCACTGACTATTCTCTCAACTCATTATTTACATTCTTTAATTAAAAGAAAATCAGTAATATCTTTAAAAACTACAAGTCCCTTTCTATCAGCTGTGCACCGTTATGGTGTAAATATAGCCTATTCACCAATTGGATCAAATATAAAAGTCAGCCGAATTAGTGTTGATACAGCAAGGAGACGTATTGTGTGAAGAGAAATTGAAGATGTTGTTTAATTGCTGATATATGTATGATCCACGTCACGTATTTAGTTTCGGCGGCATTTCTTCCAGTTTGTCCAGAAGTCTTCTAATCAGGGCTCTATAAATAAATAACTACGGCAGATGTGTAATATTTAATGCAGCCGAACCGTGTATTACAATGCCATTATGTGATGACTTTCAAAGAGAAAAGCAAGCACACTCGGAATAAAGTATTATTTTATTCTTTCAAAATGTTTCCGGATTTCATATCGCATAAACACCATATCCCAACGTGCACTGCGGCTAAAACATCCAATCGACGAGCTTCAACGATAGCTGTTGAATGTGTCAGAATCGAAAGGGAAAAACCTATGGGAAAAACACAAAAGCATTGTACACAATTTAAACAAATTAATGTCGTGTAATTAACAAGGATAAACTGATGTTGTTTAGTGGATGAGTACTGGAGGGGAAAACGGTTTTATTATGAAAACTTTGAGACCGGAAATACTGTTTTCACCCCGTGAGGGTTGACGCTAACTTTACATGGACGCTGCCTCATATACACGTTCTCCTGGCGAGACCTCAAATCATCTTCGTAATATCTATCAAACTATAGATCCTACACATCCACTGGACGTGGATTCTGAAAGTACAATATACACTTCTCGCTAGAAATCTAATCAAAAAGCATTTTAATGGCCAAACTATCCTACAATTTAGGATTTTCCAGAGAGGGTTATTTGTGAATATACGACCCTCCGTAGCGTTTGCATTCAACGGGAGCGCTAGAGGTCGAACACTTTCAAACGTGATTATAGGTCGTAATAAGCGCTTGAACAATCGACCTATTTGGTCGTATGAGTTGGAGGACTTGTTGGAAATAATACATGTCCTTCCCTGTGTTTACCCTTATTGCTGTTGTTGCTAAGACACATTAATTACCCTACGGAGATAAATAAAGGTCCATCTTATCTTATCTTAAAGTGGACCTATCATGCTATATTTAAATGATATATTGTAGGGCCATACCTATATAAGGTATATTTATACGTTTCTGTTTTCAAAATACCAAACAGATCATGCATTTTAGCCATGCCTCATTTTGCTCTATGTGCTGTTTGCTGTCTACGGGTCTGATTCTGCTGACCACGCCCCCCTGCAGGAGAGGTGAGCCGTGCTCTGATCAGCTGCTGGGCTGTCAGAAGAGGGGGAGAAAAAGAGATCTCCGTCCTCCGTGTTTTATTATATAGAGTCGTTATTCATTTGATTTACAGCTCAATAAATAACAAAGAAGACCTTTGACCGGCACTTTTCTAATTTTGTCCGGAAGATTTAAACTTTAACGGACATCTTGACTGGCGAAACAAACTGAAACTGAAACTCTGCCTAACGGTCCCCTTGTTCCTTGGAAGAGGCGGAGAGGTGGGTGTTTGTCATCTGCTGGTGGACTAACCGGAGAGAATTACAGTGCTTGCCTCGACGGGGAGGGATTGCATTGCAGCGGGAGCAAACGCTTGCCTCGGGGAGGGAGAAAAAAAGCCACAGCGGAGAATAAACAGAAGGGTAACCATGGTAACTATGGGCGGGAAGTCTTCTTCGCTGCTTTTGTGGCAGACTACCTACAGCGCCACTTACAGGCCTGGCATATGTACTACAGCGTCTCCAGCGCTTTCGAGCGGCAATGGCCGGCCGTGGCCCAACCCCACATTCCCCTGATAGGTGGAAAGTTGGCCCAATAGTCCTGACGTCAGGACAGTGTTCAAATCTGGATCAGTTTTTATCAGATCCGTTGCAGCCCCTTTTTTAGAGATTTGGGTATGGAGGAAAATAGAGAGGGTTATGTTTTCTGACACTTGGTGAGTTCCCTGGAACACAGGGGACACATGTTCATGTATAAAAGACGTACAAAAGTGCATTTTGCATGATAGGTCCCCTTTAAATGATCAACCTATGATTAACGTGGGAAATACAAATGACCCAACCAGATCATGAAAATATTGTTATCTTTAAACAAGGACTAAACAATGCAGTAGGCACCACACCTTCCACATTGCACATGGCCATTTCATGTATTGGTTATTTACTTTTTATTGTTATTGAGGGTCCAAATTAGCCTAGCCTATTTCATCCATTTTATATTCCCAAGCAATGTTAACCTACATGGTCGTTCTTAAATATACAAAACAATCAGCATGGGTATAAAATGTAATAAAAAAACATTGATTAGTGAAGCATTGAGCAAATTATAAAGGCATATCAGTAATTTTCTGCTAGAATGCTTCGTACGCAGTGTTTCTTCCTTTCAAAAGGTAGACTAATAGGACACATAAATGTACTTTCACATAAGCCATAGTTTATAATACTATAAAACTGATTAGGTAAGAGGTTATTAAAAGGAGACAGTTCAATTTACACAATTAGATGGGAAGTGTTTACGTCAGCTGAATAATTCCTTTTAATGACATCATGCACTGACTGGTTGAACAAACACACATGCGAGAATAAAACAAACTTGAAAGATAAAGAGGCCATCGATTTCTGTCCCTTCCTGTCCTGTCCTCCCTCTGTCTCGGGGCCCTGAGCGATGGCTCTCAGTAACTTATGTGACGGGGAAGTTATCGCCATGATTGATGGAGCCCCAAAGGAATCAATGGCATGCGTGCCCCCCGACGGGAAGAAAAATGCCTACATATTTCAGAGCCATTAACTGACCACAGTTACCATACTCAGGGCAATGTTTCTCAATTTGACCTGCCTCCTCGTATCAGCAGGTAATTTGGGCTAGATATAAAAAAATCTGAAAATCAGATACTGAATGCAAAGGTGCAGCACTCTCTGCTGAAAGAGTCTGACGCGGTCCATTTCTTCGGTCAAAGGAAATGTGTTAACAGCGTCTGCTAGATCTCTACTATCCCGTTTTTTAAGTGATAGTGTTTACAGGCAGGCTAGATGATTTATGACCTTACCGCCCACAATCGTATATCTCTCTCCTACTCTGAGATACCACATGTAAAGCAAAGTCAATTAAATGAGTGGGTGACATGGTGTTTTATCAGACGGGGCAACAGCGCAAATGGAGGAACTACCTTGGTCAGTCATTTGACCTTTAATTATCTTCCCTCAAAACTGGATTAGATAAAGCTTTGCACTCAATGAAAACATGTTGTTATCTATCCTTTCAATTACCCCGGCCCTTTGATGAGGAGGAAGAGGGATTACATTTGAAAGAAGGGGAGAAAAAAAAGGTTTGGACCTTTCGTGTAAGTGTAGGATTAGGCATGTTATTTGTAATGCAATGGTTATTTCAAAGTTATGTTTGATATTTAACTTATGTTATCTGTATCCTTCTGTATTGTTCATTATACAACAGTGTCCATGCATGTCTGTGTTATGCTTTTCAAACTCTGGCTACTATATTATGTTAAAGGGAAATATTTTAAAATAGTGTACAATTAAATGCCTTTATAGGATAAACCTTTTCTGCGCAAAGTTTTATTAAACAGCAATGTCAAGCTATTTTGTTGTACTTGTTGCGTGTCTATGGACTCAAATGACTTTATTGTGATCCCATTTAGCAAATTGAGAAAGACTAATCAAGTAAACTAAAGTAGTTAGGTGGTGACTTTTACCACTCTAAGGCTCAGTTTCTAAAAAAACCCTGCCTTTGCGGTAGTGTTGCTAACATAATGAGAACTCACTACACTAGGATAAGGGATTTATTTGTCAGTTCATTTGTTCATCAATCTAAAGAGTCAAGCTAATATATTTGTTGCCTGAATTATTTGGTTGGAAAACACACCTTCTTTTGTAAATAAATCCCCCATTTAAAATGTCAAATTATCATTTGTTAAAATGGAGGCTTACAAATAGTGTGCCTGATGTTAATGAACTATTCCTTACAAAACGTATATAGTTCAGAATAGATCATTAGATCATCATAAACAAAATAAGACATAAACAAAATAAAATACACAAAATTCACAGTAAGAGGTCCAAATGAACAACCAAATGGATCATAATAGAATGAGTCGAGTACAAACTATCCACTTATTGGGAAAGCTAACTCCATTTCAGTTATGACGGTACATGAAAGCCCCAAAAGACATAATACTGAGATTAATCACAGCATTTTTATGCAAAGCAATGGCACTGTAAACACAATTAACAAAGCAGATGAGAGGGCCAATAAGGGCCTTCCCAGTGACAGCAGAGCATTATTGTCTCAATACACACTATGATATTTCCTCCTTGGCATTGCATGTCATTATGAGGCCAGAGCAGCTTGGGCTCTATTAATTAACTTGGCAGACGCAACGTTTGGTTTTTGTTCAGCAAAGGGTGCACAAGGGTGTTTTAGGGATGTTAAATGAGGGCTCGGGAACAGGGGAGTGCTTGCACCAGATTCAGGGAAAATTACAGCCAGTCAAACCACGAGGGAAGGAGCCTCTTCTGGAAGTGCTCTGTAATTTAACATGGCTGTCAATCACAGCTCCTAAAGGACCCCTAAATCCCTGCTCTGTAGTGGGGATAAAACAACAACCCCATGGATTGGCGACAGCTCTGTAAACGTTCTCCAAAACCCTGAAAAACAGATGTACAACATTCAAAGCCTAAATATATGTAAATGGCAGACAGTCTTGAAAGCAGGCCAAATTGCCATGTTCAGTTTCCCAGCAAATGCCCATATCTACTTTAACTGTGGAACATAAACAACCACATTATGTTACAGAGGTAAGCAATTATAAAACTGACTTTGAGTTTGGACTGACCTGTTCACTGGCGCAAAAAAAAAAGAAAAAAGCTTCTGGCAATGACCTTTCCTTGTTTTCGGGTTAATGACGATGTGTACACAAATATTCTATTTCTGGTTCTATGTACTTTTGGGATTTCATTTCGAGTCAGTTCATTTAACTTTAACCAAGCAAAGGTTACCAAATCTTTCAGCAGCTGATATATGTTTTGACAATCTGAAAACACTGTGGCAATGTGAGAAACCAACAGAGAATAATAATGAGGTTTAAATAGGTATTTGGAAAAACAGGGAACAATTATGTTGTTTTAATTCAACAGTGTTCATCTAATGTTTATAGATATTGACAGTTGTGAAATGCATGGACAAAAACAACAAATTTGACCTGTCTATTATGCTGCCATTTCATTATTAATTTCACACCACTTAATTTCCCCGATTAACATTTATTTTGACAATCATCGCATCAACTTAACTTGCAACAATACCCCTTTAAACTTTCAGGGCACTTTACAGACATGGGAAAAAAACACAGTTACATGCACTTCAATGAAAGGGAAAATAGGACTAAGAAGTTGAAGATGAAAATGTTTTATTTTTGTTCACCGGTCCGCCCACTCAGAGGCTCAAGGGTTAAAGGATGCATTTACAAAGACCTTTCTTCAGACTTTTTGAATAAGGAAAAAGTATTTTGAAAGCAGAGAAACTAACTCTACTTTCATTTCATGTTTTTAAATAATTTGCAATGCACAGTAAATGTACTTTCATCTGTATGTTGCAAGGCAATTATCATGTAAATATTGAACATAGTTTTGGTTTACTTACTAAAACTTGACTGTTATGTGAACCTACAACACACTCTCACTCCATAAACGTCCAGGAGCGACGCTTGGTCAGGGTCCCGAGGCGTGCAGCTTCATAAAGGGACGCAAATAGCTTTCAACTGATTGCAATGTATTCCCATCTGCGGCGGGATTTGACGCTCATGGAAGCACGGCATTTGTTTGTGTCGGCTGCCCTTAAAGGCAATGTGAGCGTCCATTCCCATTGGATAACGGAGAATTGTACACCCGGAAGTAAGTATTCCCCTTACTGTCTATTGATTTGACAGTGATATCTGCACTACTCATCAACTAAAAAACACCAGATTATCCTTGTTAATTACACAACATTGATTGGTTTAAATTGTGTGCAATGCTTTTGTATTTTTCCCCTTCGATTCGGAGAAACAAATATTTTTTCGGAGTTGAGGATGGCAGAAGACACTACACTACCCAGAATCCCCAGCTATCGTTTAGGACTACACCATGTGCTCTGTTTGACAAACCCCATGATTAGTTCTCAAGCTCTGTGATTGGATGTTGGAGTGGCAGTGTGCGAAGTTTGCACGAGTCAAACAGCACTTTTGAAATGGAATGAAACCCATCGACGGCCCCCCCCCCCCTTAGGTCACAGGCTCCTCCAACAGTGCAACACAATAAAACAGATACACAGAAAAAATAGTGCAAGTAAATACAAAAAGAAAAATAGTAAAATAGTAAAAAGTTGAATAGTGCAATAAGAGTCTATACACAAGTGATTGGAATATGATATATTTGACAAATAATTTCTAAGTAGCAGTCAGATGAATGTTATGGATGTTGTTTAAAAGTTCAGGTGTTTTAATAGTCTTATGGCCTGTGGGATGAAGCTGTCCCTGAGTCTGGTGGTTTTAGTCCGGATGCTGCAGTACCGCCTGCCAGACGGCAGCAGACAGAACAGTTTGTGGCTGGGGTGATGGGTGTCTTTTATAATCCTGAGGGCTTTCTTTAAGGTTAACCTGGTATTTTTACTACATTTATTTTAGTTACTTTACAGATTTGGATTAATGATGTGAAATATAAACAACCCTTTAATCAGACTTTAGTTACACCTGAGTAAAATTCAGTGAAGGTGATTGTCAAGTGCAAACAATCAGGCGAGATATTTGATAGTTGGTGCTTGAGAAGACAAAAAATGTATCTGCAGATCCCTATAAAGCATATTCATTACTCGTTATTCTCTAATTGTTCATCAAAAACTGTATATAATGGCTATTTTGCACATCCCTTTCAAGATTTAAAGATTTTCAAAGGTTTATTGAAATATCATATACACAACTACGGTGTAGTTATGCAATGATGACAAACATGGGTCATAGGTTCCTCAACAAGACATCTATCAATATGTGTGTACCTCCACCATTAAACTGTCATATTCTGCACATTTCTTATTCTATCTACATACATCTTATAAGAGTATAATAAATATGTATAATATCGGTTAAAATAAGTGCTTCAACATAGTTAACTTTGCAGGAAAGTTGATTGTCAAGTCCCAAAACAAACCATGCAATATATTAAACGTTAAGTACTTTGTCAGGCTTAATATAGATACCCCCAAAGCTTTTTGCTTACATGTATTTAAAAGAAGACCTTAACCTAAAGTATTATTTAATGTTTAAATAAAGCCTAATTAGTTTGTCTGTTTTGCACATCCTCCTATTAATATCTCTGTACATCCGGCACTAAACTGTTTTATTCTAGATACCATTTACAGTATCTTCTTGATATTTTCTATTCTATATTTCTATCATTGACCTTCTACTTTCCTCCTATTTTGTATACTCTTAACCTGTTAAGCACCAAGCCTGTTTTTCATGTTTCAGGCTCGAAAATGATATGCCCAAAACAAATGACTACAACTTAACTTCTAAAAGGGTTATATGAATAATTTATTTTATCAAAGCAAGGTTACATATGTGAGTTGGATGTAGAAGTGTCAGAATCAATATAGATGTTTTTTATTTTAAAGAAAATTCAGATTTTACATAGTAAAAAACTGTAAATTATAGTGTCCGTCCAAAAATTCTTTTTTACAGATAGTGAAAACTACCCTTGGATGATGGGTTAGTAGACTAAAAGCTTTAGGAATCCAAAGTACAACATATAATAAGTACCCTGTATCAAGATTGATGCAAAACAAGTGACATTTGACCTTTTTAGAGAGTTTAGCCAAAACCTCCCCACCTCTGAGGTGATTTGGGTGAAAATGTTTTTTTTTCCATATATCTGGCCCCCCTTGCTCGATTTTGATGGTTGACACCTCTTTCTGACCGTTAGAGCCAATAGAATCGAAGGTGGAGGCCCCCACACACACACATTGTGAAGAGAAGAGGTGGGTGCTTCGCGCATGTAATTTTGCAGCAGAGTGGACCTATCTCTAGCTCTGACATTTGGAAACGAAAAAGCAGTTTTATTTCTTATGGATTATCAGAAATCATTTCAAAGAGGACACAGACACATTGGATTAACCTATGGATTAACTGCAGCATCGTTTTTTATCGTTTTAATGCCATTGAAGACCAGTTTTGACCAAGGTAAGCCATGTTAGCCTTTCTAGCTACCTAGCTCCACATGTTATGATGTACGCTTTCGTTTATAGCGTCGCAAATGTTTATCACTGAGTGTTGAGGTTTTTTACACAGATTCTGTGTCTCCAGGTGATGCAATACGAGTGGTTAGCTGTGCATTTAGGATAAGTAATAAGGGAGTTATTGTGAGTTTAGGTGCCGTTTTAGGTTACATTTTTTCGCTCGTGGCTAATTCAGAGGCTGAGTGTTAGCATTGTGGGTTTTTTTTGGAAAAAAAATTAAAAAGATCAGTTAGCTGAGTTTCTTCCCGTTACATGGATATAAAACATTCATAGTTTATTAAATATTAAGATTCCGTAGACGTTGTTTCCTGCAAATGACGCGTTTATCCGCCCGGTACCGGGGGGGCCGTGCGTAACAGGTTAACACATTAAAGAATACTTTAGGTTAAGGTCTTCTTTTAAATAAGAAAACAGCTTTGGGGGTATCTACAGATAAATATTAAGCCTGACAAAGTACTTAATGTCTAATATATTGCTTTCCTGCAATGTTAACTATGTTGAAGCACTTATTTTAACTGATATTATACACATTAATTATACTCTTATGTATATAGATAGTATAAGAAATGTGCAGAATTTGACAGTTGAATGGTGGAGGTATACACACATATTGATAGATGTCTTGTAATGCACTGTTGAGGAACCTGTGACCCAAGTTTTTCATTCATTGCATAACTACACCGTAGTTGTGTATATGATATGTCAATAAACCTTAGAAAATCATGAAATCTTGAAAGGGATGTGCAAAATAGCCATTATATACAGTTTTTAATTAACTATTAGTAGAGAATAACGAGTAATGAATATACTTTATAGAGATCTGCAGATAAATGTTTAGTCTTCTCAAGCACCAACTATCAAATATCTCGCCTGATTGTTTGCACTTGACAATCACCTTTCCCTGAATTTTACTCAGGTGTAATTGAAGTCTGATTTAAGGGTTGTTTATATTTCACATCATTAATCAGAATCTGCAAAGTAACTCAAATAAATGTAGTGAAGTAAAAATACCAGGTTAACCTTAAAGAAAGCCCTCAGGATTATAAAAGACACCCATCACCCCAGCCACAAACTGTTCTGTCTGCTGCCGTCTGGCAGGCGGTACTGCAGCATCCGGACTAAAACCACCAGACTCAGGGACAGCTTCATCCCACAGGCCATAAGACTATTAAAACACCTGAACTTTTAAACAACATCCGTAACTATTTACAAAATTATTTGTCTAATATATCATATTCCAATCACTTGTACATAGACTCTTATTGCACTATTTCACTACTATTTTACTATTTTTCTTTTTGTATTTACTTGCACTATTATTTCTGTGTATCTGTTTTATTGTGTTGCACTGTTGGAGGAGCCTGCGACCTAAGGGGGGGGGGGGGGGGTAGGACATGTTTGATTCCTGTTTTGAATAGTGTGCCGTCGATGGGTTTCATTCCAATTCAAACTGCTGTTTGACGCTCGGTGTAAACTTTGCGCACTGCCACTCCAACATCCAATCACAGAGCTTGAAGACTAATCACGGGGTTTGTCAAGCAAAGCATATGGTGTAGTCCCAAACGATAGCTGAGGATTCTGGGTAGTGTAGTGTCTTCTGCCATCCTAAACTCCGAACAAATATTTGTTTCTCCGAATCGAAGGGGAAAAATACAAAAGTATTGCACACAATTTAAACCAATCAATGTTGTGTAATTAACAAGGATAATCTGGTGTGTTTGAGTTGATGAGTAGTGCAGATATCACTGTAAAATCAATCGACAGTAAAGAGAAGACTTACTTCAGGGTGTAAAATCCTCCGTTATCCAATGGGAATGGACGCTCATATTGCCTTTGAGACTGTGTTGAAATTACACCCTCGCCTACTGATTTTAATTTAACCATATATCGAGCCCGATCGTCGATTTCAAATGGGTGCTCTAAAATGATATTTATAAATGACTATTATCATTATTATAAGCAAGACAATAAATAGATATGTAGAAAATAACCGTATTTAAGATACGTTCATAACAAACGTAACGTGGGAGAAAATATGTTTCTAGAAGATATGTAGAAAATAAACGCATTTGAGATACGTTCATAACAAACGTAACGTGGGAGAAAATATGTTTCTAGAAGATATGTAGAAAATAAACGTATTTGAGATACGTTCATAACAAACGTAACGTGGGAGAAAATACGTTTCTTGCTAAACGTAATTGAGAATGCAGTTTAGTTCTGTGGGAAAGTAATTTTTAGGAGACAGGGTTGGTAATTAACAAGGATAAAAATGTTTTTTAGTTGATGAGTAGTGCAGATATCACTGTCAAATCAATCGACAGTAAGGGGAATACTTACTTCCGGGTGTACAATTCTCCATTATCCAATGGGAATGGACGCTCACATTGCCTTTAACCCTTTGGAGTCGACCGTCACGCCGGCGTGATCAGATCACATGACCTGTTCAAGCCGGTGCCGCATAAAAACAACAGTCCGGACAACATTGCCGTGTGTTTCTCTCGAAAGTACTGGCTTGAAACTATATGCCAGTCTTTGTTTCATGCAAAAATACCCAGTAAACACGGAGATACGATGATATACATTTAATACAAATATATTTCAAAAGTATGAAAAATGGAAGCACATATTTTAATATCTTCGCCGTATTTTATCATTTTACGAAACGAAAAATACTGGAAACTGTAGATCCTGCTCAACAGGATGTATTTACCAGGGAGGGGGTGAGGTAATCAGGTAAACGGAGTGATACGTAACGAGACGAAGAGGGACGGCGGGAACCGAAGAGAGACGGCAGGAAATGGAGAGAGACGAAGATATACGCAGACAGGCGGCGGGCGGCGGGAGACGAAGAGAGACGGCGATTGAAGTAAAGTGACAGACAAACGTTGAGAATTTAGATATAGTTAGATAGATTTAGAGTTTTGAAGATTCAACTATGATGAAGAGAACTCTGAACGTGAGTCAAGCTATAAGCTTGTTTTTTGACATGGAGGAGGAGGAGGAGGAGGAGCCTGTGATGTTGCCCTCTGTTGACAGAAACTGCTTTGAAGCGTGGCACAGATAAAGACAGAAAAAACTGATTTTTGTACATAATGTGTATATATATATATTTGTATTATATTTATAATAACATCAGAATGAAAATCCAATGTACATTATTTAAGCTTTTAAATGTTTTGTTGTGCCTACTGTGTCACTGTTGACAGAACTTGAGAAATGAGGAAAGAACGCCTATGGATACACCTGTTATTTGTTCATAAAATGTGTATATAGGTTCATGCTACCTCAATCAAACTTTCACATTATCATAGTGACATCCCATGTATATATTTCCAGCTTTCAAATTGTTTCGTTGTGCATGTTTGTGTTACCTATATAAAAAATAATATCATTTTCAAAATCCGTTTTTAAAAATTTTTGTGATTTTGGGTCCAAAATGTTCATATAGTATCTCAAAATGAAACAAATAACTATCAGGTTATATAGGTGAGGTTGTCCTTAAAAAAAAGATACCAAACATTGACATGCCAAACATTTGTTAATGGGGTTTAGTAAGACAAATCAAAAGTATGCGAAAACGGCCAAATTAGCCCAGGACTCCAAAGGGTTAAGGGCAGCCGACACAAACGAATGCCGTGCTTCCATGAGCAACACATCCTCACTCCCAGGTCGGCGTATGTTGACGTTATGTCAAGGTCCCCTGTGGTCTTTTTCCAACGCAAGGGGGCGGCCCTTAGCGTACATTTTCAACTTTCCGGGATGTCCATAGGCTTCTTGAGATCGCGAGCGAATGCTTCCTGCCGCGGGCCATTCTCTGCTGAAGCATACGTTGCGAGACTGCATTGCATTAAAAACATTATGCTCTCTATAAAAAAAACGGGATCGAAAGATAATCTTTCTCTCTCCATTGACTTCAATGCATACTTTTTCCGAAATAAGGTCCCATGGAGGAACCCGGAAGTTTGACGGACATTACCCACAATCCTCTGTAGCAACCATAGACTGTATACAAAAATTAAATAATACATTATTCCGAGTGTGCTTGCTTTTCTCTTTGAAAGTCATCACATAACGGCATTGTAATACACGTTTCGGCTGCATTATATATTACATATCTGCCATAGTTAACTCTATTTATAGAGCCCTGATGACAAGACTTCTAGACAAACAGGAACTGCTGCCAAAACTGAAAACTTGATGTGGATCTTAAGCAATTAAACAACATCTTACATTTCTTTTCACACAATACGTCTCCTTGCAGTATCAACACTAATTCGGCTGACTTTTATATTTGATCCAATTGGTAGATAGGCTGTATTTACGCCATAACGGTGCACAGCTGATAGAAAGGGACACCTACTGGTTAAAGCACGTTATTGCATTTTATAATTGTATTATTAGATATTAATAGGATCCCTATAAAGTATATTCTTTATTCGTCGTTATTCTCTACTAATAGTTAATTAAAGACTGTATATAATGACTATTTTGCACATCCCATTCAATATTTCAAGATTTTCTAAGGTTTATTGACATATCATATTATACACAACTACGGTGTAGTTATGCAATGAATGAAAAACTTGGGTCGCAGGTTCCTCAACAGTGCATTACAAGACATCTATCAATATGTGTGTACCTCCACCATTACATCGTCATATTCTGCACATTTCTTATACTATCTATATACATCTTATAAGAGTAAAATACATATGTATAATATCAGTTAAAATAAGTGCTTAAACATAGTTAACATTGCAGGAAAGCAATATATTAGACGTTAAGTACTTTGTCAGGCTTAATATTTATCTGTAGATACAAATGTCACTGTGTGTGCTGTGTGCTCTGCATGTGTGACCATCAAAGAGGGTTTTATCCCTCCATATTCATCTTCTATACCCCCAAAGCTTTTTTCTTATTCAAAAGAAGACCTTAACCTAAAGTATTCTTTAATGTTTAAATAAAGCCTTATTAGTTGGTCTGTTTTGCACATCCTCCTATTAATATCTAATAATAAAATTATAAAATGCAATAACGTGCTTTAACCAGTAGGTGTCCCTTTCTTTCAGCTGTGCACCGTTATTGCGTAAATACAGCCTATCCACCAATTGGATCAAATATAAAAGTCAGCCGAATTAGTGTTGATACTGCAAGGAGACGTATTGTGTGAAAAGAAATGTAAGATGTTGTTTCATTGCTTATATATTTAAGATCCACGTCAAGTTTTCAGTTTTGGCGGCAGTTCCTGTTTGTCTAGAAGTCTTGTCATCAGGGCTCTATAAATAGAGTTAACTACGGCAGATATGTCATATTTAATGCAGCCGAAACGTGTATTACAATGCCGTTATGTGATGACTTTCAAAGAGAAAAGCAAGCACACTCGGAATAATGTATTATTTAATTTTTGTATACAGTCTATGGTTGCTACAGAGGATTGTGGGTAATGTCCGTCAAACTTCCGGGTTCCTCCATGGGATCTTATTTCGGAAAAAGTATGCATTGAAGTCAATGGATAGAGAAAGATTATCTTTCGATCCCGTTTGAATTGTGCCACGAATTACACATATGATGTTTGTCAATCTTAAATAATAATTTCCATGTCAAAAAAGTCACAGTTTGTCGTAAAACTGTTGAAATATAAGACTATGAAATGTGTGTGTATGTACAGCTCTCAACATGCCCAGACTTGTAGTGATTTTCACCTCTTTTAATACTTTTAATACCACATTACGTCACACGTTTGATGCGCGCCTGTGATTGAAAATCTCTTTATTTAAAAAATACGGGGAATACGGATCTCGGGGTCTCCCTGCTCCCTGTGCGCAGATGCGACGCGTCATATGACGTCACATGTTTGGCATGTCTCGATTGAATATGCTTTATTTAAAACAAAAACAAGGACAATAAACAAAGCAGTCTTCACAACGGCCGGACAAAATACTTTGAGCCGCCCTATAGACAAAGCCCGAGACACTGTTTAAAGCATAATAAAGACAATATATAGAGAGCATAATGTTTTTAATGCAATGCAGTCTCGCAACGTATGCTTCAGCAGAGAATGGCCCGCGGCGGGAAGCATTCGCTCGCGATCTCAAGAAGCCTATGGACATCCCAGAAAGTTGAAAATGTACGCTAAGGGCCGCCCCCTTGCGTTGGAAAAAGACCACAGGGGACCTTGACATAACGTCAACATACGCCGACCTGGGAGTGAGGATGTGTTGCCATGAGCGTCAAATCCCGCCGCAGATGGGAATACATTGCAATCAGTTGAAAGCTATTTGCGTCCCTTTATGAAGCTGAAGGAGCCTTGGAGCGTCCCAACTGCACGCCTCGGGACCCTGACCAAGCGTCGCTCCTGGACGTTTATGGAGTGAGAGTGTGTTGGAACCTACAGTACAAAAACCTTATTTCAATCAGGAGGAGACATTTTTTGTTTAAAGAACATTTAATGAGACGTGCCCGATATGAAATAAATGTCAATATTCTTAGGCCATTAGACCCCAATCCTGATACTGTACAGCTTAAGGGGGTAGTGCAGCCATAACATTAACGCCTGAAATTACAGCTGTCTGCAGGAAAAAGGAGAACAATTTTTTTATTTGACTGCATTACAATGAATGGCTGCTGAAGATTTTGGTAACATGTATTTGGTGAAGAGTGGACGCCTGACATGATCCAATTATATGCACTTGCAAAGATTCATTGCATGACATGAGAAGTAAGTATAAATCATTGATTAATAATAACCTGTGTCTAACATGAAAACACATCATTGAAATGTAATACAAAAACACAATTACTAGCTTCCTAAAAAAATGGATTTGCTTCTTATTTAAGTCATCTTATTAAATGGCAGGTATACCTGCCATTTAATAAGATGACTTAAATACGTTTTAAAGTACGGTTACCCTAATGTGTTTTTTCTTTTTTAAGGTTTCCGTGAGTGAATTAAAATAGGAAGGACTGGTTTTTGCTCTATGGCCAAAAGAAGCAAATCCATTTTGCTAAGCTCCGCTGTAATTGAAGTAATTAATTTGGGCAAACGGGAGGGTATTATGGTAATGCCTAAAAAAAGAAATCAGTTTCTCTGCATAATGTGGGAAGTGCTGGGTTTAGTAATACTTCAATGCGGAAAGCAAGGTTTTATGCTTGTACTGTAATGTGTGTGTGTGTGTGTGTGTGTGTGTGTGCGTTGGTGCGGCCGGTTTATGAGGACAATTCGCATGGATACACACCAGCATTATAAGGGCATTTCGACTTGTGAAGACAAAACTGGTGTCCTCACAAGTCGCGCAGTGTAGAAGCACTTATCAACATGTAAATAAAACCCTCACGCTTTTTCTCGGTATGTCCTAATAAACCGCCTTCACCTGATTTTTCGTGTATATTTGTGTGTGCTCGTTGTGTATAAAACGCTCGTACAGCCGATTCATGATATTGCAGTTTCATACACATTTCCCTCTCTTTTTACACAAAATAAGCGCTTTTCATTGGCTGGACACACCTGCTCACTGATTGGGCGGCTAAAGACTCAATCAGGCAGGTTCTCATCAGGGATTGGCGAGCAGTCATCACGCGGGCAGGTTCTCATCAGGGAGTGGTCTTTCAGTATTCGGTCATTGACTCACCAAGACACAGTAGCAGGAGTACATGGCTGAGGACATTGCTGATGGCAAAGTGGCTTTTAACCAAAACTGGTAAGTGATATTTTTATCATGTATTTGAAACAAAATATAAGGATTTAAATGTTTGTTTGGTGACTAGCTACAACCTAGCATCAAAACTTCAGCTGTTCGTTTATGACTTTGTCCGGCTCAGTGTATCGCCACGAGGCATACTGTTTGGTGGCTAGCTACAACCTAGCATCAAAACTTCAGCTGTTAGTTTTCCGGCTCAGTGTATCGCCACGAGGCATGCTCCCTATCGCGTTTCGTGTGTTTAAAAAAAGCAATAGGATGAATTTAGTTAGTTAGTTAGTAAGTTAATCCTACCAAGACACTGCATTTTACTGGAAACGTTACATTAACCTTTAGCTCTGCTGTCAGTTAGCACAGTTTAGCTTAGCATCAACCACATGGTAATGACTTCTGCTTTACAACTGAATTAAATGCAATGTGATATTAAAAGGCTGACTATTTATGCCCACTCATGTGTGTTGATTACTAGTTATACTACTGGCCTGTTACTTTTTGAATAAATAATCGTCTTAAAAATGCTGGTAAGACAGATGTGTGTTACTGTGTAGCCCTCACACCCGTGCAGAGGGCAGCCGTCATGCGGTTTCAACGGAGCGGCTCCTCAGTGCATGATCTGTGCATGAATGGAGGAGGGGACTACCGTGTTTTGCAAATGAAACTTGCAGAGTTGTATGCACCTGAAGGTTTCATGCAGACGTAGCTGTTGACTGTAGGTGCACTGCCGTCAGAGCACAACAGGAGTGGAGTGCACCAGCTGGGCGTAAAAAAGGAGATCTTAACTCTAAGGTCTGGCTTAGCTACGTCCAATTTATGGCGCATTTCCACTACAGCGCGGAGCTCGCTTTAAGCGTGCCGTGCCCGGCACGTTTTTGGTTGCATTTCCACTTGGCGTAGTTCCGGCTAGTGGGTACTATTTCAGTTTTTCTGGCCCCATAAAATCGAGGTTCTTTCCGGGCCAACAACCAGGCTGAGTCGGGCTGATGTAGAGAGAGAATCGCTGGCAAGGGGGCTACAACTACAACAAAATGAACATATTTGACCGTGATTTAATTGTTATACACGTTTCAAAATGATGCCGAAGTAACAACATACTGATACCGGTTAGTAAAAACCATGAATTAATGCTTTGACAAGTCTGCAGACAGACGGCAGGTGAAAACCCTTTTAAAATGCGTGTTTTCTAAATGGAGATTCTTTTTACCCCAAGAGATGTTATTGTTAACCATGCTTTGGTATATTAAACTTAGCCTGTTCTCTGTTTTATTTTTTAGCAATAGGAAGGATGACACAAAGGAGCAGGAGAAAGACTCCTGAACAGGATGCAATAGACCATATAATTCTGGGCAGAGACAAACCCTTCCTAGAGGCCAGGTTCATCAATACGTTTAAAGGTAAGCTATTTATCTCATACAGTATGTAGTATCAAAGACCGTATAGCATTGTTTCATCAATATGGTCGAACTGGGCACACAGGGAACCCTGACCTTTTAGCCATTGCTCTTAGGCCATCAGCCTCACGTATTTTCAACAATGTACGTTTTCAGGAAATGTCTTTAAAATGTGTGCTCCTCTCATTGAAAAACAACACTGTATACCAAATCAATTGTGTCCTAAACTGCCAGACACCCGCTGTGTTTAGAGATGCTTTGACTACACTTTTGGGGAGGTTTCACAGAGCCTCTCCTCAGTGCAAGGGTTTTTTGGCAGGGTTAGCAAACTACCCGGCCCTTATTATTATATCATGAAGCCTTTTTAACCATGCATATGATCATTTATTGAAATCAAATGTGTACAACAGAACTTATGATAGCACAACATTGTCTATCCTCTCAATGTAGCCTCTTAACCTCTTAAGCACGGCGGTCCCCCCATTGGACCCCTCCCACCTTTTTGTTTTCGAGATAATGTCTCAGGGCTTCTTAACATTTATGAAACTATTAATGTGTAGCACCAGATTAACGGGAAGAATCTCAGCTAACTGAAGATATGAACCATTTTTACCAAAACAAAACACAAGTCTCATAAGAAGGGTCTAAATGACCCCTGAGCGAAAAAATTCGAACGCACTGCGGCACACAATTCAAGATAAAGATACCCTTATTACTTATCGTAGCTGCACATACAATATAGCCGATTAAAGCTGAGACTCCACTGATTATTTAGGTATAGTATCATCACTGAGCGATCCGAACTTGCGACAGGGGAAGCAAACACAGACATCACAACACGTACCTTTACAGAGCTTTTACGGCAGATCGTCTCACCGTAGCTGTCAATTAGGTCAAAAGACGTGTTCAATGGCATTAAAACGAAAAAAAAAATGTCTACAACTGTTGATCCATAGGTTGATAATGTACCTTTTAAAAAATTATTTATAATCCATAATTCCATTTTTTATGTAAAAATCGGAGCGGAAAAGTTAGCTGCTAATGGTAGCCACCAGAGTGTATGCAGCTTCCGGTTTTGGTAACGCGTCACTCTCACTCCTTATTTGTTAACGTTTTGGTGTGTATATAACTTTCCCTCGATTCCATTGGCTCTAGCGGTTATAAAGAGCTTTCATTCATCAAAATCGACCAAGGGGGGCCAGAGATAGGTCAAATCCACCCAAATGACCCCAGAAGTGGGGTTTTTTGGCAAAATCTCTCTAAAAAGGTCAAATTTCACTTGTTTTGCATCAATCTTGATACAGGGTACTTATTATATGTTGTACTTTGGATTCCTAAAGCTTTTAGTCTACTAACCCATCATCCAAGGGTAGTTTTCACTA
This sequence comes from Trematomus bernacchii, assembly GCF_902827165.1. Classification (NCBI taxonomy): domain Eukaryota; kingdom Metazoa; phylum Chordata; class Actinopteri; order Perciformes; family Nototheniidae; genus Trematomus; species Trematomus bernacchii. Next base: position 19,408,145 of record NW_022987739.1, read on the forward strand.
TGAGTAAAAAATAATTTTTGGACGGACACTATAATTTACAGTTTTTTACTATGTAAAATCTGAATTTTCTTTAAAATAAAAAACATCTATATTGATTCTGACTTTTCTACATCCAACTCACAGGTTTATCATTACTTTGAGAATAAAGATTATTAATTTAACCCTTTTAGAAGGGAAGATATGGTCATTTGTTCTGGGAATGTCATTTTCGAGCCTGAGACCTGAAAAACAGGCTCAGGGCTTAAGAGGTTAATTATGACAGTGCACAATAATGGTACTTTTAACTTTAAAATATAACATTTGTGTTGACATTTTACGTTTTATTTTGTATATGTTTATACATATGGCAACAAAGTACTATTGCTTTACAAGTATTTTCTAATATGTTGCAACATCTAATCTGAACATTAGATGGAACATACTGATTAAAACAGTGCTCTGATTATTTACAATGAAATTCAATTTAAAATAATGTGTCACTTCATACCAGTAAATAATCGTGAACTCACCCCTGGATATAGTCAAATCACAGCTACCCTCAACCCTAGCAGTGTTGGCATCACTATGTTAAGCGTTTCAAAGTACTGTTAACCAACACCTTTTGCATATCACTGTGGAGCTTTATTGGAGAAAGGAGTGCGTGCTGATCAAACAATTTTACTCCGTATTTACCTGCAAGGCACTTTACATGTCAGAGGCTAACTTGGATGAAGCTTATGTGTGGATAGCAGTGTTAGGCATCTAACACACTCATGGCAAATATTTACAAATAATTGGGTATAGGTAAATGTTAAATGTTAATGCATTTTTTTTGCTATTGTAGGACGTGGTGTTTTTACACGGGAATATATTGCACCGTCAACTTTTGTGGTGGAGTACCGTGGAATATTGGGTGTAAGTGAAGATCTAGATGTCAAAAATAACATCTTCTTATTCGATTTCATCTGGTCTGGAATGCACTTTTGGTGAGTTTGCTGCTTATTGATTACCTCAAATGGATAATTGACCATTACCAGATTGATGTGTTTCCTAGTGACTTCTTGTATGAATTCAGTGCTTTTCTGTCATGATACATGATGTTGTATCTGGACTATTTGTCTTGCAGTATTAATGCTTCAAAAGAGGATGGAACACTTGGACGTCTTGCAAATGATAATCACAGGAATCCAAACTGCAGAGTGAAAAAAATCGTTGTCAAGGGAACCCCACACTTGTGCCTATTTGCTGTAAAGGAAATATTTCCAGAGGAGGAGTTAACTTACAACTATGGGGATTCTGCTTGGCCCTGGCGCTTAAAGGTGAGGTTATGTTCTCTATAGGACATTGCTTAACTGACAGGGAAAAAGTGTTGCATTGTTCTTCATGGTACTACCACTCAGCTCAGTTAAGCAGATTTAATTTATTTCAGCAAAAAATGTGCAGGCCTACTGTAGGGACAGCAGTCCTTGTAAGGACAGAGGATTTTAAAACCTGTTGACATGACTAGACATTAGATCATTGCCTTCATCCAGCATGTGCACACCTCCATAACTGTTAAACCTTTGCAGCACACACGTCAGATCAAACCACTACCACGGTGACAACAATGTCTTTTGTTTGTGCTACAATTTCAGGCTCCCCGGGAAGTAGCTTCTAACCCTGAGCCCGAGAGAGATCCTCCGTTGTCCCCACAAACCAAAATGGCAAGTTGTACTTCATATCACAATCACTTTCTGTGTTGGGCTGTAGAGGGAAACAATACACTGGGCCTGTGACAGTATTGCACTTTTCTTAATGCTGTGAAAGATTAGTCACATTCCAGAAACTGAAACATATGTGTCTCTATATTATTTAAGCCATAGTTTGTTGACTGTTATTTACTGCACCATGAAAAGATAAATGCTCAGTAAGAGTTAGTAGTCGTATTTGGAACAGAGGAGCAGCGCTACCATGGCATTCATGAAACAAAATGAGGATGCCAACTTGTAATATGGTTAAAATTACAGTCCTACTGTGCTAATCAGCTTTCTTCCTGGGATGAGATATGCTGATGGCTGCTGCACACATAGCATGCTAACAGTCAATGTGTTAGTAGATTTTTTATCAATTATTGCTCTGTGATAAATTGCTTTTAGGCCCTAACATGTTATTTAGGGGCTAATAATGTCTTTTTATTTTCATTGCTGGCTAATGAATTGGATAAAGTCGTGTTAATGTTCAGATGTGTGTCCCATTGATAGATGAATGGAAATTAGTCGATAATGTTTTAAAGTCGTGCCTATCTTTCACTTATTTACAGGAAGTATGTGGTGGGACACGAGAGGCTGGGACCGAACTTCATACAACTACAAACGCATCAGGGGACACGATGGTAAGTTTCTATGTATTGTTTTTCCATACATTGTTGCGTGTCGCTGACTGGAATAGATTGAAGCTGTTTTACCAGGACTATTGTCTTGGTAAGGGGGCTCCGTTTCCCCATACTTTGGGTCACATTGAAACGGGTTAAATGTTATACTACACACAAAGATGAAGGCCGTCTGGTCACAGGGTGTCTTGTAGGGACAGCAGTCCTTGTAAGGACAGAGGATTTTAAAACCTGTTGACATGACTAGACATTAGATCATTGCCTTCATCCAGCATGTGCACACCTCCATAACTGTTAAACCTTTGCAGCACACAAGTCAGATCAAACCACTACCACGGTGACAACAATGTCTTTTGTTTGTGCTACAATTTCAGGCTCCCCGGGAAGTAGCTTCTAACCCTGAGCCCGAGAGAGATCCTCCGTTGTCCCCACAAACCAAAATGGCAAGTTGTACTTCATAATACTCTATCACTATTGTTTTTTCACACACTGGTAAAGGGAGGAATCTTTGTCACATATATGGCAAACAAGTTGGATATCTGTCAGCTTGTTAGCGTTGATGACGCCTTGACCTAAGATACACAATTTAGGCAGGACATACTTTCAATACTACTTCAACTGCTCTTAGTCAGATGCTAATAAGAGTTTTTCAAAATGAAGAGTACAATTTGTGTTTTTTATAAAATAAGGTGTCCAAGCAGACAACCTTATTGTTTTTCATTGTCATAAGGATTATGTCCTAAAAGTATCTGGGTCACATTTCACACTCAAACAAAATAAATATATATGTTATTTTAAGTGTGTTTATGTTCAATTTTTGATCCACAGTGTCATCATGAACTCACCAGTGCAGTTATTTCCGCTTTGGATAATTGTCAATTCAAGCCTCAAATGGATTGGTTTTACGTGTAAATGTAAGTACCTGTCAAACAACACCGTTTTATTTTTTACTCTGAGATGATAAACATTTCGATAAAACAAACTTAATTTCAAATACTTAACTTAGATTCTAAATGACTTACTTTCTTCTTTGTTATATAGTGAAATGCACAGTGATTAAATGTTAAAATAATGCTCAAGAAATGTTACCAGTACATTTTTCTTGTGTAATTGTGTTTTTAGTATGTTCAACCTCATGGCACAAAACCTGCTTCATCAAGAACAACGAGTCACCGGTACGTAATGTGTTTATATAAATATCTGATTTCTTTGGATAATGAAAAAAATACAAACTTGGTGTTCCTTTATTTATTTTTTTTAAAGATGAAGGACATCTGCCTTTCCAGTAATGAAGGTTCCGTCAGTGATAAAGACTACATTCCTGAAACGGCGTCTAGCAGCAATGGATCCAGCGTTGATGAAGACTGCCCACCTGACTCTGAAGCAAATACTGATTGGGATCATCTCATTGCCACCATCAGGGATTCAAAGCCACCCCATTGTAAGACTGCACCAACTGTCTCTACAAAGAACTATGTTGAACACCAAGACACGGCTGCTACTACCTCTGACAAATTCCAACTTCATGAAGATTTCATCCCTGATATGGCATCCAGTTCTGAAACAATTGAGAGTGTTGCAAATCCCAAAGACTCTTCTTGCACCCTCAAAAATTACTGTTATGTTTGCAGTAAACCTCAATCTAAGATTGCTCGTCACTTTAAGAAGCATGAGAAAGAACAACCTGAAATTGCTGAAGCATTTATGTTCCCTAAATACTCTAAAGAGAGAAAACGGTTACTAGAAAAGCTGCGAAACAAAGGTAATTACCAACATAACCAAGAGACAATGCAGAATCAAAGCGGACCACTGAAACTAAAACGAAGACCACGAAGATCAAATGTCTCACTGGATGCCAAAAAATATGTGCAATGTGTATATTGTAAAGGCATGTTTGTCCGCAAAGAACTTTGGCGCCACATGCGTAGATGTCCTTCAAAGACCGTCTCAGACACTGAAGCAACTGGTAGGGCCAAAGTCCTAGTTCTGGCTGATATTGCGGAGTCAACTTTCTCCCAAGCAATTTCTCCTGTTTTGTGGAAGATCCTTGGAAATATGAAGCAAGATGAAGTAACATCAGTTTCACGGAATGATTTCCTCATACTGCAACTGGCTCAGTCACTCTACAATAAACATGGTAATGATTCGACAAAATTCGAATATATCAGACAGAAAGTCCGTGAAATGGGCAGGCTCTTAATGAGCTTGAGAAGCAAATGTTCCTTATTCAGTTTTGAAGATGCTGTAAAACCAAACAACTTTTACAAAGTTATTGAGGCAGTCAGAGATGTCGCTGGTTACGATGAGGAGAAGCACTGCTACCACATACCAAGTCTGGCTCTGAAATTAGGACATTCACTCAAGAAGATTGGCAGTATTATTCTATGTAGAGCCATTGCTGCAGAAGATGAATTGATGATCAAAGCATCAGAGCGTTTCACACAACTGTGCACTAAAGAATGGAATGAACTTATCTCCCACACTGCTCTTGCTACTTTGACCAAGTCGAAGTTTAACAAACCGTGTACAATACCTTTTACAAAGGATGTGCAGCTCCTCCACCAGTACCTGGAGAAGAAATCAGCTACTGCTATGGAGAACCTTCAAAAGAACGAGACTTCACAGAGTTATGCAGAACTAGCCAGAGTTACACTAGCTCAAATCATTATCTTCAACAGACGCCGTGCAGGAGAGGTCTCAAAAATGACACTTGAAGCATTCATGAAAAGAGACCAGACTGAGCTTCATGAGGACATTGCTGTTGGCCTCTCGCCATTCGAACAAAAGCTGGCCAAGCATTTCAGTAGGGTAGAAATAATGGGCAAAAGAGGAAGGAAAGTTGCCATTTTGTTAAACCCTGAAGTTGTCAGTGCCACAACACTCCTTGCTGACAAAAGAGACTTGTGTAATGTGCACAAGGACAACCCTTTCCTATTTGGAAGATCACAGTGCCCCTCCACCAGCTTCTACAGGGGACAGGACTGCATCAGGCTTTTTGCACGTCAGTGTGGTGCAAAAAATCCAACATTGTCCCAGATTCTTAACCTTAAGAACAATGAGCTAGACCAACTAGCCAACTTCTTGGGCCATGACATACGGGTCCATCGAGACTTTTATCGACTGCCAGAGGCAACTATTGAGATTGCAAAAATCTCAAAGCTTCTACTGGCGATGGAGAAAGGATCTTTGGCTGCATATCAAGGAAAATCTCTTGATGAGATTGAGATTGAAGGTATGTGCTCAATTTATGTATTATTATTACTACTTATGATAATATTATTATTAAAATGATAATAATACAAAGCCTTTTCAATAGATATCTTCAAATACATTTACAAAGTACATTACAAAAACAATATTATTTCTACAACAACATTCAGAAAATATATAACTACACGAGGAAATTGACTAAAAGGACGGGAAAAAAATTGGACAAATCAACTCAGGTAAATTATACATAAATATATTGATTTGTGTTTTTCAGATGAGTTGGAACCAGATCTGGAAGAAGTTCAGGGGGAAAACATTGATGGAGACGATGAAGACGATGATGAAGATGATGGAGACATGGAACATGATGGAGACATGGAACATGATGGAGACATGGAACATGATGGAGATGAGGAAAAAGATGGAGACAATGAAGAGCCAGATCCTGCACATGGAGTAAGGGGTATGTAACACAGATGTTCTTTTTCAGTATATGTGTGTAATGGTACAGATTTGGGAGAGTACCTTTTGTATAGGACAATATCTAGCAATTAAGGGCTGCCCACTGTAGAGCCATCTTGTTGCTTTATTGGCACCACAAAATCAGTGACATTTCTAGCACATCACTCTTCAGACATGAAAAAAGGTGTACAGTAATCACCTTAAAAAGGCACAACAGTTACCACAATTAGGTCTCCTGGAGTAGGTCATATGGTGTGGTAAAGTTTAAAATCTAATTGCAATCATATAAGCCAGGGTTACTTTTTACTTGTGGTCAAACAGAAAAAATCTTTGAAATTGTCCTCCATTAAATCTGTAGACTCAGTTACTATCTCTACCATCTAAAGCTTGCCTGTTTTCTAATTATTTTCACCAGAAATGCGAGGAATAAAGAGTCCTGATGAAGTGTCCTCCAACTCTCAAGGTAATGTGTGGAAGGGCCTTAGATTGTCTTTTTGTTATTTCACTGTGTTGGGGGCATACATATAGGTTACATATACTGTGTAGGTTGTGCCTATTTTGGTTGATGAAAAAACATGTTACCATTTCTGTTATGTTACTACTACAATGTTTCTTGGATAAAGAGACTAGTTTAATTACAGATTTTCCCCCTCCAGCTATCAATACAAATAATATTGTAGTATTTAGTATATGCTGTTGCATTAGCTAAATCTGTTTATTTTTCATGCTAAGAAACTTCAAATATGTGAATTGCCTTGTTGATATATATCGTATATTTCAAGATTGTTTTTTTATTAGGAAAAAGAAAAAATGCGGATTTGACTCAGCATGAAGCCTACCATTCCAAAGGTAATGTAAATGTGCATGGAACATTTTAATTATTGATTTCAAAGGAAAAAGGGGCATTGAATATTATTTTTGAAATGAGATTCAAGCACCATTTGCATTAGAAACATGTTTTTACAGTCTGGCAGCTCTAAATTCTAACATGACACATGCAGGGTGCGTACGGGTGCTGGAAATCCTTGAAAATGCTTGAAATTGTACGAGGTGTTTTCAAGGTTTGAAAAGTGCTTGAATTTTGGGAATGGTGCTTGAATTTGGGATAAAGTGCTTGAAATTGTAAATGCTTTACTTTGCTTTTTAGATTAAAAGAAAATAAAGAAGTCGGAGCGCGCTTAATTGCTTCGCTTTTACATAAAACAGCTCCGCTCCGACCTTCCCGCGCAATGCGCGTGACCGGCAAGTGTTTTTGTTACGTGTGTGACCTGGGCATTCTGATGAGAGTGATAGATGACAGTATGCCAGGAGGTTGCCGTTTCAACGAGCGTTGGCTAGCAGAAGACAAATACAAGCCATGGCTAAGACGAGGGTCAAGCGAAGCCCAAGAGGAGCCTCCTGCAAAGTGTGCAACAATAACGATGCGAGAGTCTGCGCTGACGAGCCACACACCACACGAAAGGTACGCCGTAGTAGAGCATTTTAGATTAGGCTATCGTTGCATGTAAAATACATGACACTTTTCTCTGTGCGCGGCAAAACAAGCTCGCCAAAATGGCTTCACTAGTCTGGCAGTATTTTAAGTGTCCGAAAATGACAATAAAATAGCGGTATGCAACGTGTGTGTGAAGCAGAAATCCTGCAGCTCCACCCGCTGTGACGGACCGGTGAGCGGAGCAGAACACACATTAAGAGTTAGACCTAACACACTTAGCTATTTTATCTACCTCTGGAACAAGCTAAACTAGTTATACATATATTTATTCTTCACTGTCGGGTCGCTCATTACTGGACCAGTGAGCTGCAGGAGATACTGACGGGCTGTCAGGAGAGAGAGAGGGGGAGAGAGGAAAAGAGAGCGATATCGGTATCGGCCGATACTGATTCCGGCGATCGGCTCCAAAATTGGCGATCGGAGCATCCCTAATAATTATATATGATATGTTTTATAATGATTGATCATGAAAGTGTTCTCAAAGCTGGTAAAGGTGCAGCTAGTTTGAATGACTTTATATACTACAGAGTAGCTTGTGAATTTACTCCAGGTGGAACTAAAGTCTGATTTAACACTTGATTATATTTCACATCATTCATCCACATCTGTGAAGTAACTAAAGGGATTAAATATATGTAGTGGAGTCAAAGTACACCATTTACCTCTGACTTGTGTTTACTGCCAACCTAAAAGTACCTCAAAAATAGTAATCAATAATATATTGAAAAGTTATTTGGCTGATTGTTTTATATTGGCTCAGCCAGGTTATATGGGAGGCCCAGTCTACGTACAGATGGGTCACACATTTTGAAATATTAAACTTAGTTTTCTTTTCTAACATTTTTAATTTTTCATCCTCATGTAGAATGCTATTATGAAACACACATTTGGTTGTTTATAGCATAAAGAACATCTGATTTAATGTGAGGTAGGGAAATAATCATTTGAGTATAAGTATGTGTATATAAATATGTAATTTACAACAGCTGTAAGATGCTTGAAAAGCTTGAAAATGCACCTTGAAAATGCTTGAAAAGTGCTTGAATTTGACTTTGGAAAAGGTGTAAGAACCCTGCACATGCCATGGTGGCACAAATTTAAATGAATGAATGATAAACTGCAGCCTTCTCTGTCAGAGATGTTTGTTTTGTTTTTTTATATATATATATATATATATATATATAAAAAAAAAAACAGGAATTATCATAAACCAAACAAGGCAAGAAATACAAATAGCTGAAAGAGGCCAGAGCACAAAAATCCAATCTGCTCGTATACAAATAACAGTGTGAATGGCCCAGGTTTTGGATGATTTGCCTGCAGTCGGAGCAAATGTTATTGTCTCGTCAGATTTGAAATGGTCAGACACCAAAATAAAGTTAAACTAGGTGAAGTTTAAGTTTTGCTTTTTTTCCTCGGAAAAAGATTAATCCAATCCAGGAAGAGGCCATGAGTTCAGAAGGTATATTGAGATGCCAGTAGGATACATTTTGACTGTAAACAATACGTTTTTTTAGCAACATTTTAAGAGTTTGTTCTCATTGATAATTGTAAACATGTAAAAAAAAAAAAAAAACTGATAGCACCATAGAGAAGAATAAGCTTATCTAAAAACTATTATTTTACATCAACATTGATTCTTTTTTTACAGGGTCCAGTTCAGTTACAGCTTTTGTTCTGTTTATATATTTTGAATAATATAAATTCAATTGGCTTTCAAAATTAAGTTCCCCACAAATAACTTTGAGTCTGTATAAGCTATTCTAATAAAAGCATTTATGGTTTACTTTAGGAAAAACAAATCAGTTGGACACCCAGGGTGAGGTCACCAGCTCCAAAGGTAGGACTCCACATATTCATTACTTTATTTTCAAGGGGCTTATCCTTTAAGGGTGCAGTTACAACCCAAAAAGGATCCAATTTAATATACTACATGTAATATGTTTCTGGTTTCACCAATGATGTAAGTTATGTTGGTGTTTCTTCATTTAAAATCTGATCTGCTCTTGTCATTTTGACTAGCCACTTCTGATTAATTAAACCAATAATTAAAGCAGTGTAATGCTGTAAATTGATAAATGTCGCATTTATAGAGAAGAGTAAACATTTTTCACTAAACAACTCAAAATACACCTTTTTATTGCCACTTCAACCTCTTCTCATACCCACTGTACCTGGATAGCTAGTCAAGAGAACACGGTAGTAACCCCCCTCCTAATTAACAATGTACCCCATGTAATTTTTATATATTTTTTTTATATATATATATATATATAGCAATTACAAAGATTGAAGTCCAATGTTTTTCTGTACCTAAAGGCATCAGAATCTGAGTATCAGATTCAATTTGGGTTTATAGCTGAGCAAATGTACACCTACAAATAATTTATAAACATTGAATACAAGCTTGGTTAATACTACTCAAGTGTGTTGACCAAAATTAAACTTCTTTTGAGTTTCTTTCTTTTGAACACTGGAAAATGATTTTCTTTATTGTATTTGTGAAAGTATACTGTTAACACCTTTTAAATGATTAGTATTAGGAATTTTGCAAAGTATATTTACAGAGCACTATACTTAGAATTCAGTTGGGGACATGATTTTGTCTGCATAAAGCTCTAGGTTTTTAATATATTTTAATTAAGGTACAACTAACAAACCCCATACATGTTTCTATTGAATGTATACGTGTTTAATCTAAATGTAATGGTTTTTTTCTACACATTATGAAAATGACATTCTTTTTCTCATGATTTGCAACAGTCCACCAAGGAAGATCTGTGAAAAGACCATGGAGCAAAAATGAAGTTAATGCTGTATTGAAACACTTCAAAGCACACATTACAAAGGGGCGCCTCGCATCAAAGTTGGAGTGTGAGCAGTGCAAGCTTGCTGAAGACCCTATTTTGAGAGAAAGATCTGTTCAGAACATAAGAGATTGTGTAAGGAACAGGGGCCTGATGTTTAAAAGGAAATCAGTCTCATAGTGAGAGACCAGTTTGCAGAACTTGTTCACAGTATTTAAGAATCCTTGTTTTTGTACAGTTCCAGATAACAGTTCCAATAGAGTGGCACAGTTAACATCACAAGGGCTTCCTCCACAAAAAGCAATGGTATTTTTCCATTACATTATTGTATATTGAAGAAAATAAGCTTTGTGGGTGAATGCAGTTGGTTATTTAAGTTTTTCATTTGCTTTTCTTCACTGCAAAATCATCAGTTTCTCTGGTTTTACTATTTATAGGTATGTGTTTAAGTAAAATTAACATTTTTGTTTAATTCTATTAACTACTGACACAACACAATCCTAATGTTTTAACTTAAGAGTTCAGAAATCAATATTTGGTGGAATAACCCTGATTTCTAATCACAGCTTTCATGCGTTTTGGCTGCTCTCCACCAGTCTGTCACATGGCTGCTGGGTGACTATGCCATTCCTGGTGCAAAAATTCAAGCAACTCAGCTTTTATGGATGGCATGCTACCATCCATCTTCCTCTGGATCACACCTGGACAGACTGGTGGAGGGCAGCCAAAACGCATGAAAGCTGTGATTAGAAATCAGGGTTATTCCACCAAATATTGATTTCTGAACTCTTCTTAAGTTAAAACAATAGTATTGTGTTGTTTCAAAAATAATATGAACTGGTTTTCTTTCTTGCATTATTCAAGGTCTGAAAACACTGCATCTTTTTTGTTATTTTGACCAGTTGTAATTTTCTGCAAATAAATGCTCTAAATTATACTATTTTTATTTGAAATTTGGGAGAAATTTCAGTAGTTAATAGAATAAATCAAAAATGTAAATTGTACTTAAACACATACCTATAACTAGTAAAACCAGAGAAACTGAAGATTAAGTAGTGGTAGCATTTTTTTTCTGTATGAGCTGTATGTATTTGTACATATATAGATACACTTTTATTTTTCTAAGCATTTAACCTTAAAATGTATTAATAACAAATATATTTGGTAAAAGATATTTTAGTTTTAAGTGAAGGTGAAGTTTTAAGTTTGTTGGTGATGAAAAAAAGATCATTAAAAATGAGGTAAAGTCTATTAAGTCTTGTCCTTTTATTTGAAAAAATCCCATTGACCCTACAGTTTGAATCTGTCTAATATTCACTTTTGAGGCAAAACGTATAAATTATGTCAGTATATTCTTTCTTTAGAATTTGAAATATCGGGCCGCAGGTGGCACAGTGGTTAGTGTGCATGAAGGCGGTCTCCGCTCCCTAGTAGGTGGGCTCGAATCCCAAGCCCTTGAAGCTTACAGGCAATGTCTTCTCCGTCTCCCCACTTCACAGTGGTCAAAAAAATCTTAAAATAATTCAAAATATCTGCAAATTAAAGTCCTTGTCATTTTGGGCACTCAACTGGTACAGAAATCCTGTAAAACAAAATATGCATTTGCAGGCCACACAACAGCAGCATCTTAGGGAGATCACTCCTTTGTCATTGGTGAGAGATGTAGGGGCTCTTTCACCTCAGCTAAAACTGCAAGTGATTTAGACTGTTGTCAACCAACAGAGAGCTGATGTTGGTCTAATATGCAAATCTTGTAGATCAAACTGTCCAGCTCCCTTTATTACAACCAGTCTAACATACACAAAAGCATTCTTGATGTTAGAGACCTGTTCAATCTGGGTGGTTCACAAATTCGCCTGATTTGCGTGTGCATGTATAAGTCATATATATACACTATATTAGATGGTTAGTGTGTGTATACAAAGAATTGCATAGTTATACCAGATGTCCTTATAACTAAGGTCTTGTTAAGTTAGTGTGTGTGTATAAAATGTCCAGTTATACCAGATGTCCTTATAACTAAGGTATTATTAGGTTAGTGTGTGTGTATAAAATGTCCAGTTATACCAGATGTCCTTATAACTAAGGTATTATTAGGTTAGTGTGTGTGTATAAAATGTCCAGTTATACCAGATGTCCTTATAACTAAGGTCTTGTTAGGTTAGTGTTTGTGTAAACAATGCCTAGTTATACCAGATTTCCTCATAACTTGGGTTTTGTTGTAAGAATTATAACCATTATACCTTTTGAGCTCATCATAACAATGGCCTCTGTGTTTGTGTGTGTGTGCATAGGTGAACTCCAAATAGTGGTGCAGGAATGAGTCCTAAAACCAGAAAGTGAGTCAGCATTTCACCACTTCCTGTTCCCTCGTCTCGGAGCCAATGGGATCTCTCCATAGGATTTTGGAAAATAGCTGGAAATAAGGTCTGTGGTTGAGACTCATTGAAGAGACGGATCACGTTTTGTTCTAGGACATTAAATCCATCAGCAGTGACCACACTGGTGATTTCTGAAGAGTTGATGTGTCTGAAAAACGATGGTTGTTACCAAGTGGCTGAATAGGACTACAGAAGTTGTGGAGGACGTTGTACGTCATTACACCGAACACGTAAACACTCTAAGTTAGTTAGCCCTGTTCTGCTTGAAAGCAAGTACCTGCCTCCTGCAAACTGTTCAAACAAACGCTTCAACTTGTACCATTTAGAATCTGTATGTTTGAATATGGATCTTAAGTTGGCGTGACGTTGAAGTAGCGACCCTGCTGTAGTTCGTTTATAGCATAACGTTAGCATTTTGCTTCTGGCGACTAGATTTATGATTAGAAAATGATAAATGTAGGGTAGACGTGTGGAGATGAACCGGCTGAACAAAACGTGCATTTATCAAACAGGTTCGTTTTCCACAGACCTTATTTCGAGATATTTTCCAAAATCCTATGGAGAAATCCCATTGCTTTTTGTCGAGGGAATCCATGCGTAGCTTACTTCCGGGTAAATACGTCATCCCTGCACCACTCTATAGACCATAATAGTCCTTATAATTCAAGTCAATGAAATGAGATTGTGAGTGCATTCATTTTTGCTTCAGTCGGTGTATTTTTGATTTAATGTTTAGGATGTTGGAGAGATATGATAATGTAATTATCATTCAAAAGTATATATAAGTTTGCTTTTTGTTCAGGAGTTAAACGCAATTTGGTTTTTTTCAAGAGGGGAGACAGTCAGGACTGTTCAAATATTTTTATTTGCATGTCCTAGTATATAATCATGTTGCCACTTTAGTATTTTATATTTTTTAGAAGTAAATTAACTTAACTATAACTATATCTTTTTTGTAATATTTTTATTTCACTGTTTAAGTGTTTGCAATGTTTGTATTGTCACAATACCAGAATTGCCAGTTATCAATACATGACTACATTTCAACTTAGCTTTTGATCTTGACCTTATTTCTGAGCAACTCAATCAACTTAATATTCACTTGTCCACTAAAAAGACAACATTTCTCAATATTTCACTTCCTTCCATGATAATTTTAGGCTGCGCGGGTTCTATCATATGTCAAGGTCTCTGTCAGAATTAAATCCTCTGTCACTTTTCAATGACAGCCGACTGGTAAAGAGATTGTCAGAAATACTTGTATTGTCCATCGCAAAATCCCTGCATATGGTTATTAAAAACAGGTGTTTGTCATCAAAGCAACAAGAGAAAAGCTGCATATGTTGATGTTCAGGTCTCTGAACACTGAGGTCTGTGAAAATGAGAAAGTGGTCTGCTCTCCTAAGTTAAATACCTTTTTCTCTTCAACATTTAAAATAAACGGAAGTATTGGGCTACTTTTTCAGTAACAAAATATTGCGCAACACATGTTTGAGGATAATGTCCAGTGAAACCATTATTGTCCTCATGAGTACAGGTTTTCTACAAATCTGTGTGTGTGTGTATATTGTCCAGATATACCATTGCGGTCCTCATAACGTAGGGACTTGCTTTGTGTATGGGTGTGTATGGGTAATGTCCAGCTAATCCACATGGGTTCTCATAAGTCATAATCTTGTCAGGAAACGCCCACTCCCGCCCAGTCCCGCCCCCGTCCCCACAGTCCTGTAGAATTTCAGGTCTACAGATCTCTAGAGTCTTTTACCAAAACTGAATTCTAAATAGCCAGAAATGTAGCTGAATTTTTTATGATCAGTTCAAGCACTCTGGGGTCTCTCTACGGCAGGGGTTTTCAAAGTGTGGGAAGGTGAGCCTCCCCTCAGAGAACATAAGAACAGCCGCGCCCCCCCTCCCAATTATTATTGCTATTATTATTATTATCATTGTTGTTGTTGCTATAATGCAGGGGTATTCAATTGCATTTCAAAGAGGTCCAGTAAGATAAAATGAAGACTGTTTCTCTCCTCTTGTCTCGTCTCTGTGTGTGTGTTTGAATCTATCGTGCTGGCTCACTGACTGCACCGATTTGATTGGCTGAGTAGCGTCACCTCCTTAAAACATTAAACAATAACTTTTTTAAACCTTTTTATCTTTATGTTTTAAACATATTGTATACAACTCCCCCACTACTTGGACTATTCCTTGCACCCCTCTAGAATAAGCCCAAATGGTCTCAACCATATTGCATCAGTAATAACGTGCACTTTGTTGTTATCGTTATAACAAGATCGCAAGGACAGTGGTAGCGATCGGACAATTGAGTGTTGTTCAGTTTGTGTGTTGTGGAACATGCGTGTCCGTGCATGAAAATATACCACACACCCAATTACAATAGCATGTTCAATTCACTACCCTGGAAGTTAATAAAGTTGTTAAAGTTGGAACAGCCTGTGGACAGCCGTTCTTCCTTGCATGTCAGTCGCCGACACCTTCTTACAGAGGACAGGCAAATCTAGCTGCAGCACGACCCGTATATTTTCGCACGCCGTGTTCTCAACACATATTTTTAAAACATTTTTAACATTTTCAACATCGTGGATAAATCCTTATATGTTCCCGGCAACACACTGAACGTCAATTTTGCCTCCTTATTACACTCATCCCTACTTTAGTGGGAACAATGAGTCTGCGTCTTTGATGCACACAGGAATAAACGCAGATCATACTCTGCACTTGATTTTGATCAAAGTCCATGCGGAAAACCCGCACTCACACAGGTAGGTGGAGATGAAGGGAATGAGCACTGTTACAGCCTTTTTGGCGAAGTGGGGGAACTCGGTCTCCACAGACAGCCAAAAGTGGGCAAGTGTCACTTTTCTCATCTTTTCTCGTTATTTTTTTTCTCACGCTGCGCCTCCCCTGAAGCTCTCTGGCGCCCCCCAGGGGAGGCGCGCCTCACACTTTGAAAACAGCTGCTCTACGGCAAAGGGAAAGGTGGGTCCCCATAAATCAGTGTTTGAACTGGTACGAGGAAAAAGTCCTGACAAACCACCTGTGTGTGTGTGTGTGTGTGTGTGTGTGTGTGTGTGTGTGTGTGTGTGTGTGTGTGTGTGTGTGTGTGTGTGTGTGTGTGTGTGTGTGTGTGTGTGTGTGTGTGTGTGTGTGTGTGTGTGTGTGTGTGTGTGTGTGTGTGTGTGTGTGTATTCGGGGCTCATGGTCCACATAATACATCCATAAGGGCAAATGTTGAGATCTGCCTGCGGCTTTTTAGATACTTAAAAAATCCCTTTTGTAGAATAGAATAATGCTCTTCATCACATAAAGTTATAGCACAAAGGTAATTCAACCTATACTCACACCTATTGTCCAGCAGTCTCACGTTTCTCTTTTCCTCTCATTTTCACATAGTGATTTGCCACATGACTGACTGTTTCATGTATTAAAACCTACCTTAACCATGACTGTTGACATGGTTACGACTCCCAGCAGAATCAATATGTAGCTAAGCAGCAGCGGCACATTATGATATGGATTTTTCGAATCAGTACCCATATAAAAGCCTTCCATAACTAGTTTCTGTGGCATCTTCTGCCTTCGAATTCACTGAAAAAAAGAAAGAAAAGAAAGCCGGAGATTTTGACATCTTTAACGACGGAGGAAGAATCAACACCCAACTGGCCAGACAGCGCACCCGCCAGCTCCTCCCTGATAAATTAACTGTGGACAACACAGTGCCAAAGCCATCACTGCTTCGACAGCTTAAGTAGAGGTAGGTGTAATAAATGATTCACTATAGTCCTGAGAAGTAGGGTGCCAATTTGTACTGTCCTCCAAATGCCCAAGCAGCTCTGCCTACAGCCACAGAGCTTACAGATTTGTCTGAAACCAGTCGTAAATTTAATTTTAATGGTGCGACACCTTTCGCTGAGTCATGCACTTTCCCCCCTTCTGTGCTTTTCCCCACTCCTCTGCTTTTCCCAACGCTGTCACAAAACAGTCTTTCTCTCTCTCTGTATTATCTCTGTCAGCAGAGATCTTTCAGGCCAAGCTGGGAAATACAGATAGTGACAGGGGTAATGTGGACCGGGTCACTTCACAAGCCTTTACTTGTCCTTTTCTTTCAACGCTCAATCCTCTGCAAACCACATGCTGGGAATTTATCTGTGTGTCTTCCACTCAGCGTTGTGTCATCTGTTTACTCTGTTCAAGCTGAAAAAAAAAAAGTTGGATAAGAAGAATACACAAAGGGGAAAATGACAAGACAATCATTACATTTGCCAACACTGCGCAGTTGCAGTAATATTTTTTAATTTCTTTAAAATGTAGAAACCCACCCCCCAAGCCTAAATCATAAAGTGGTGCTGGGATGAGATGCCATAGATTTATTCTTAAAGGGAGCAACATCTCATCTCTCAGCAACTGATAACAAAGAAACATGAGATATCATTATTCTGTCCTTTTTCACGACCCAGGCAGAACTAGATCCCAACACCACACTGTCGTTCTTCTCTTTAAATCGACATTGGCCGAATAATAGTGAATAAGTAAACTGAAATCAAGCAAGATGGTTCAACGTGTACTTTCTTTTCTGCTGTTCTGTATGACCTTTTGAAAATACCATATCTGCCACATCTCCCTTGGGCAGCGTCCTTTTGCTCAGTGTCTTATTGAAAAATGTCAAGTAAAAGCAACGAGCAGCACATGGACACCATGCGCCGACCTCAGTGTCTGAGGAGTAAAACTAGTGCTAGAGTGCCTTAACCCTTGTGTTGTGTTCAAAAGCTGTTTCCGTTCATGGTGTTCGTGGGTCAATTTTGACTCATGATTTATCTCAGTCCAAAACACAAAAAAAAAATGACTATCATCCAATATTGTTTTAACTGCATCATAACTAATTTATTATGCATTCATAACCATATAGTACAGCGGATAAGCTCTCATATTATAACAATTGTGCATTTTATGAGAAAAGCATGACATTTCTAACATAGTTAGTGCATACCATAAGGTTTATTTTCAGATGTGGAGGGAAGTCAGATTTGACCTGTGAGGACCGTGAGAGGTCAAATCCAAGATGGCCGCCAGTCTCTCGGGTCAAATGTTCAAACACGCTTAATTTTGGAACCAAACATTGTAGAAAAACATTTAAGGTGTCATATCCAACAAAATTAGGGATGCCCAATCATTTGGTGATACTTTTGAGATCACCAGAATTCAAGAAAATGCATTTAGGTGAAGATAAAGGTAGAAATTGACCAAAAATAAGCTGTCAATCAGTTGAGGTGTGTGTGTGTGTGTGTGTGTGTGTGTGTGTGTGTGTGTGTGTGTGTGTGTGTGTGTGTGTGTGTGTGTGTGTGTGTGTGTGTGTGTGTGTGTGTGTGTGTGTGTGTGTGTGTGTGTGTGTGTGTGTGTGTGTGTGTGATGGCGCAGTTATGTATTGTATTTAATTTTTGTTGAAGTATTTCACTAAAAAGCAACCTTAGCAAAACAGGAAATTATGTCAAATTCATATTTTAAGAATTAGCAAGCACCTATCTATTTTCAAACGTTTTATTTAGCTAATGTTGCAATCGTTGCAAAATCGCTACTGTATTTTTTTAATGCGAAATATTGGAATATTTTGCATTTTTTTGTTGTTTACACTCTCATGATTTTAAGTTATTTCAGGTTGAAAATATCCCGTACAACCACAAATTAAAAAGGGCTTCGGTACAGGATTAGTGTAGCATCAGTGTGGACATGTATCATGTCTCTGCTGTTATGTATGGGTTGTAGATCTTAAGAGGATGACTACAAGGGATCCAAATTAAGTTTATTATCAGAGATATTTAAGTTAATTGATTTTCTACATAAAAAGAAGGCTCCTTGCACATTTGCTTGAGCTTGAATTTAGTTCACCTTATAGTATAGTCCCTGTTCATCCCTTTATAACCATTTATTGCCACCACGACAACGAAATGGTGTGCATAATATATATTTTAAAAGTAATAATTCCAATATTATGTCCTGCTCGGATAAAACTTGTTATATCCTTAGAGTCATTTAAAATGAGTTTTGTTCTCCATACCATGGAGTCTAAATGGGTAAACCTTTGTATTTGTAATTGTACAGCCATGCTAGGACAAACAAATCCCCTTTGCCCATGTTCTCTCTGTACTCTCTGTCACACACACAACATACATAACCCTTTCTTTGCATGACCTCTAAGTGTCCATGTGAGCCACTAAAGAACAGAAAAAAAGCTGCGCTACCTTGGACGTTTTATAGGTGGACAGGCAGGGAATCGAACCCCAACCCTCTATAAGTGGAAAGGGACAGCGGTGAACCTTGTAGTTGAGTGCATCCCTTTGTTATAACAGCGAGGGTTAAGAGAGCTGTTTGTGCTCTACATGGAACTGTTTTCCATCTCCCTCTTTGGTTTACATTATTTCAGCATGTTGTCCCTCTCTAAACCTTTCTGTTCCCCATTCTTCTTTCTCCAATAAGAGGTACATCATTATTTTTCTATTAAATATGACATTGGGGAATAAAACGCTGTTTTGTTGATAGTTCCATCCATTTATACATACTTCATCCTCCTGTCACGGAGTTCAAGCACTTAGACTTAGAGTGTTGGGCGGGGAACAAATATTATGCTCGTCACAATCATGTAAGTATGTATTTGAAGACAAAAACAAATGTTTTCTTCAGCATGCAGACTGTGCCAAGTAAAGCCATATTCCTCCAGTCTCTGTATTAATGCTAGCACTGGGTGACCATAAATCCACTGGAATATACTATACCACATCACTCACATACGCACACGCACACACACACACACACACACACACACACACACACACACACACATTTTGCAAATTTCAACTGATTGACAGCTTATTTTTGGTCAATTTCTACCTTTATCTTCACCTAAATTAATTTTCTTGAATTCTGGCAATCTCAAAAGTATCACCAAATGATTGGGCATCCCTAATTTAGTTGGATATGACACCTTAAATGTTTTTCTACAATGTTTGGTTCCAAAAGTAAGCGTGTTTGAACATTTGACCCAAGAGACTGGCGGCCATCTTGGATTTGACCTCTCACGGTCCTCACAGGTCAAATCTGACTTCCCTCCACATCTGAAAATAAACCTTATGGTATGCACTAACTATGTTAGAAATGTCATGCTTTTCTCATAAAATGCACAATTGTTGTACTAATACAATCCTGTTGTAATTTAATGTTATGGCCCAAAACACATTACACCACATATTGCACACGTGCATATGCAGTGGCGTTTTTATATGTACAAAAGTGGTGGGGCACAAAAAACTTAGATGTCTATATATAAGCTTCTGCAGTGACGTGCAGTGAGGTTCATGGCTGGTGAGGCACTGGCACTGACTCTTCAGGTTTACAAATTTATATTTTGACCTAAACCAAAATATAATATTATTTTCAAAAGCTTTTTTTGTCTGATGCTTCGATTAATTTTAAACAGACAGTTCAACAAAAGGATACCCAAAAAATGTCATTTTATCATTTAAATATTGAATTGTTCTCTCTTAGTAAGATCCCATTTTCAATAAAATGGCGGTCTTACCTTGACTTGAAGATGAAGTCCATTTGCCTATCCTTCTGGACAAACATTTCTATTACTTTTTTGTAAAAGTCCTCCTTATGTTCTTGTAGTTTCAAAAGTCTATCATAAATCTAATCCATAGATTTATGATAAAAAAATTATATAAGTAGGGTAGACATGTGGATGTTATCCGGCTAATCAAAACGTGCATTTATCTAACAGGTACGTTTCCCACAGATCTTATTTCGAGCTATTTTCTAAAATCCTCTGGAGAAATCTCATTGCTTTTTTGTGCTTACTTCCTGGTTTTAGGACGCGCCACTGCAGCTCTCTCGTCTCCTCTTCACACAGCACACTTTTCGCGGCACACGTACTTACAGCCAATCAGCTCTGAATGATTTGAGATGACGTATGGTGGGGATGGTAGCTCCATGCCCCTCTGGTCATTATTTTTTTGCCACACACATTTCATTACAAAATACTCTGAGCATGCGCAGTGAAGTTTTTACAGTCACCGTTGACTTCACAGCGAGAGGAAGGGGCATAATCAGGTTTTGTCCCACATGGCTCTAAACAGCTCAATAGGCACACACTGTGACTGTAGACACACTAATTAGAAGAACACAGACTAAAACAGCAATGTACAGACGAATCAGATGATTAAACATGATCTTAAAATATATTTTATATATTTTTTTATTTATTTTTTTGCATTTTTGTAATCATTATTTGTAATACTTTCTGCTGACACTAGGTGGGGCTGTGCCCCACCTGCCCCTAATGACCAGTCGCCACTGTGCATATGTGTGTTCAGGTTCAAGTGTTAGTGTACATATTCTTTGAGAAAGGTTGAGTTCCCGTGGGGGGAAGGGGGCAGAGGGAGGGGAGACCAGGTGCTTGTTGCGAACAATTATTGTTACAGTGGATGAAGGGGGTTGGGTGTCTAAAGTCAAAGACGAATCTTGATTGGGCCAAATTTGACCTCGAGTCACCCAAAACAATTCTGCCGGGTACCCCCAGACCCGAACACCAAATTATACACTTTTTTTTTTAGAGACCTTCAGACTTGGCAACAATTGTCAAAATCTGTTTCGTAGTGTTTATATAGCTGTTGTGGAGGATATCATGAAGCCTTGTTCCAATACAAAAAACTAGAGCGTAGTTATTATATAATTTTAACTTGAAACGGGTCACAGGAGACACGAACGCAACATAAGGGTTAAACCAAAAGGGTGTGACTCCACTGATCTCACAAAGAAGTTTGAATGTATCGAAGTCTACGAGAAAATTACCTGATTTCTCCCAACAAAAATGTTACCTTTTTACCACATTTACCAGTGGTGGTTGGCATCCCAAAGGATAGTTTAAGCATTATGTTTATTTTGTAAATAATGGTTCATTTCCTTCCTATAAATAAATTGAAAAAAACAGAGTATGCCTTAGGGCGTGGCCACATTGTGATAGATGGATTACATTACATTGGTAAATGTGGTAAAAAGGTAACATTTTTTTTGGGAGAAATCAGGTAATTTTCTCGTAGAGTTCGATACATTCAAACTTCTTTGTGAGATCAGTGGAGTCACACCCTTTTGGTTTAACCCTTATGTTGCGTTCGTGTCTCCTGTGACCCGTTTCAAGTTAAAATTATATAATAACTACGCTCTAGTTTTTTTTATCGGAACAAGGCTTCATGATATCCTCCACAACAGCTATACTGTATAAACACTACAACACTTATTTTGACAATTTTTGCCAAGTCTGATGGTCTCTAAAAAAAAAAGTGTATAATTTGGTGTTCGGGTCTGGGGAAACCCGGCAGAATTGTTTTGGGTGACTCAAGGTCAAATTTGGCCCAATCAAGATTCATCTTTGACTTTAGACACCTCAGCCCCACCCCCTTCATCCACTGTAACAATAATTTGTCGCAACATGCACCTGGTCTCCCCTCCCTCTGCCCCCCTCCCCCTTTTTTCTGAAGTCTTTACACTGGCTTCCAGTCTGCCAAAGAATTGATTTTAAAATACTATTGCTAGTTTTTAAATCACTAAATGGCTTAGGACCGAGGTATATAAACAATATCCTGCATAACTATGAACCATCCAGGAGTCTCAGGTCCTCTGGGTTGGGTCTGCTCTCTGTTCCAAGAACTAAACATGGAAAAGCAGCGTTTAGCTACTATGCCCCGACAATCTGGAACAAACTGCCCGAATCGTGCACGTCCGCTGAAACACTTCCTATTCCAAATCCAGACTAAAAACATATCTATTTGCCGCTGCTTTTAATTGAGCTGCCCATACTCACACTGCAGTATGTCTTTTATTCATGTATTCTGTACCTGCTGTGTTTATTTATTTCATTATATTTGCTTTTTTATGCCTGTTTTTAAATGCCATTCAATAATGTGTTTATGCTGTATTAATTCTTAAATGTCTTTTGTAAAGCGCCTTGCCTTGCCTTGCCTTGCCTCGCCTCGCCTCGCCTCGCCTCGCCTCGCCTCAAAGCGACTTACATACATTCAATACTGTGTGAAATCACAGGAACAATTTGGGGTGAAGTGTCTTGTCCAAGGACACAGCGGAATGTTTGACTGCAGCAGGATTCGAACCATGTGATCCGAAGATCAGCGCACTATCCACTGAGCCACAACCTCCTAGTTCTCTCTCAAGACTTCAGAATATCAGAATAAATATTTCATAGGAGACATGTGCACACCCCAAATCTGTCTTCTCGAAATGATGTTGATATGCAATATAATAATAATAATCTGTTTTCCCTATTATGTGGTGATAATATTTCAAAATTGCTGAAGGGAAAATGTTCACAAGCTTGGAAGCCAAAGGAAGTTGATCAGGGCCAATGATTGGGCTGGGTATACCTAGGAAATCTGTATTATTACGGACTTGTGTATGCATACCAGGTGATTTTAGGCAACAACTGTTAATATAAAAATAATACTTCCTGTTTCAAACTTTTAAGTTACTCTGGACTTTTACTGTATAAAACCAGGCCAAGGATCAGTCCATAACCTTAACTAAATACTGTGAGTGCCTTAACCAAACTTAAAAGTGTTAAATTATGCTTAAGTTGCTAGGAACAGCTAATAGGAAAACAAAATATGTATTCAGTATTGTTTCCTAAAAATTATGTATTCTGTTAGAAATGAGTTATATTTCTAAGAGACAGAGTTGGTACAACAGTCAATCATTAATAATAACACTGTTAGTAATAAGATTAACATTTCTTAAAATGTAAACATGTTTCAGAAGTGATTACAAATGCTTTTGGCTGACGTGTGTGTGTGTAATTCTATATTTTCTTCATGGGAAACAAAAAAGGCCGTCTGAATCCTTTCCAGATCCCTGCTAAAAAACAATATACAGGATATTACCTTTTATTGGAAACCCTAAGCTATAGGCTATATTTCTTTAATGCATGGACATACTTTTTTTTTTTAAAGTGTATAAATTGGCTCATTAACTTTAATGCATGCATTAGGCAATGCATGTACAGTATAAAAGGAAATGTAATATAAAGTGTCTGCTGATGGAGGTCAACCCAATATTCAAAGGAGTGCAATCAGGACTGTGGGCGAAAATCTTAAGTAGAACATTGCTATTAAAACGAGACTGTTATGGTCAGGATATTACCATGCAATGTTATTGCTGAGGGTCATGTCTTGTGCAGCTCTTGAAAGATGAGTCACATCGTGTAGGTTGAAAATGTCTGTTTACTTCACACTGAAATACAAAATCAAGTCTCTCCAGTGCGGCAGTTTGGGGCCACCAAAGTGAAAAACCAAACACAGCTTGGGACAGATTTTCTCAGACTCACGGTCGTCAAACATTTACAACAAAACACAACATGCAGGCTCAGCAAGAGTCTGTTTATCACCATCAATGTCGAATAAAACAGGTGCAAGCTAGTGAAGACACACTCCAGCTGCACGGTGTGACAATAGCCTTCTGACTTCACCTTCGAGCGCTGATGTTGAGGAGTGGGGGCTTTCCTTCCCGTGTCTGGAGACAAATTGTGTGTTTTTCTTGTTTTCGGTCAGTGCACACACACCACCCCCCAACAAGTAGTGTTGATATGAGTTTCCTCGTACAAAGACAAGCTCTGCTGTTGTATTGAAAAGAGGAGGCAGTGTATACGGGGATGGCCATGGGGGGGTTGTTGCTTTCATCAAGGAGGTCAGCCCCTCAGCAAGAGCTTCTGCTGCCTAGTAGTGTATCTGCAATACATCACCTGTGATGGATGGGTAATGGAGAAACCTTAGCCTTCTCATTCACTATATCATTTCTGATAAATCTCCAACCTATCTGTTCAGTGGGTTTCAATGATAGGCTTCCTCCCTACTACAAATAGTCAAGGTAGAAATGAACACAGGTCTATCCATATCTCGCCTCTCAATAACCCATTTATTTTCCTGGAAGAGGACTGACTGATAATATCTGCCGTTTTGAAATGTGTAACAACAAAGAAGCATAGACACTGGGCTACAGATCACAATTCTTTTTTACATTTTTTAAGTTTTCAACTAGACATTTGAAAAATAATACATTGCAGCAGCAACAAGGGAGCGTTTGCAGTGGGAATACTTCGTCACATGTTTATTACATCGCTGTTTTGTTGGCCAATGAACAGCTTAACAGAGATGGTTAAAAGTTCAGTACATCACCTAAGGGTACTTTAACGGTTAAATATTTTTTCTTTCAGTCTGTCCAGGGATTTGTGCAAACAACTTATTTTTGTTACTTCTCCAACAAGAAAGAACATTTGCATTTCCAGTTAAAACTTTACTAAAGCCCTCTAAGCCTGGAGTTGTATGGCATCATATGTGAAGAATAGCACTGATATTGCTAATGTGATCCATGTTTACTCAAGTGTAAACAAAGCAGCTTACCTTCCTCATCCCCCTCCACAGTTGCTTTATCAATCCTGAAATCCCACCGAATTAGCAGACACACTGTTAAGCACTGAAGCTGTCATACCATGATAAATATCTTGAATGAAATCACTGATGACTATCGCAGTATTACCGTCGCTGCTTTCAGCCCAAAACAAGGTTATCTCACCTTTTATAACACTGCCTGTGGTATCAACTTAATTCCTTCTCTCATCAGGGTCATCACGAAGCCTCGTATTCACCATTACGCAAAGTGATGTTATTCTTAATGGTATTATGAGTACAACAGTAGGGTGATTTAGGAACAACAGTAGGGTGATTTAGGAACAACAGTAGGGTGATTTAGGAACAACAGTAGGGTGATTTAGGAACAACAGTAGGGTGATTTAGGAACAACAGTAGGGTGATTTAAGAACAACAGTAGGGTGATTTAGGAACAACAGTAGGGTGATTTAGGAACAACAGTAGGGTGATTTAAGAACAACAGTAGGATGATTTAGGAACTGGTTATGATATGAGCAGAACCAGTAGATCAAAACATTAACCCTGGCCACCATTAAGTCTTATTCAGCGCCCAGTAAGAAGCCGTGTCAATGGGCTTCTTCTTGAGATTTTTATCAATAATGGTGATTGCTGCTCAACTTTTCAAAAAGTCAAGAGGTGTTGTAGCTGAATGTGCTCTGTGATCAGAAAAATTCAAAGTAACATTTTGCCTCTGAGCTTTTTAAAACTTCCTTCTGTTCATGAACCTTTTGTCCTGGGTAAGCTGTGATAAGCATACAGCCTAACAAACAGGGTATGATACCGCAGGCACCGGCTTATATTCTAATACTGAATCTGTAGTGCGGCAATAGATGGAAGGTAACACAAGATAGCTTGAGGTAATCTGTATGAAGTATGAGGTATATTCATCCCCTGCACCAAATAATCCTGGCTGCTTTAAATATAGAATAGATAACTGCCGGTCTGATGGTATTCTTGGGGAAATGATAGACGGTGAAATGGAGCCAAAATGAATGGGCCTTTAGTTGAACAGACCTAAATGCATTTCACAGGCCCAGCGGAATGGAGCTATCTGAATCAACTGTCCTCCATTGCAGCCGGAGGGGTATTGGAGACGGCTAAGGTCAAATTATAGAGGGGTTCAGCTTGTGTGTGACTGGGGAGGAATTGCCTTAAGAGTCCGATGGAGCCTGACTGTCAGGCATCCTGCGACGTTATAAGATCCCCTAAGATGGAGAACAGAATGGGGAGAAAATGCAAATCCCGTTGTGTGCATAAGTATTGTCAGAAATGTAAAAACAAACAAGCACAACCAAACTGCCTCAACCACTGAAAGGTTATCTGTCTGAATCAGACATTACTCATCTTTGACATGGACGTGAACTCTTCTTTGCCGGATTAAGGAAACGAAGAAAGTCAAAATGTTTCACATAACAGCCTTCCAGTTGGTGGAACATTTTCTGCACCCGTCCAGACAAGTCACAGGGCTACAATAAATGTGATGCTCTCTGTAGCACTCCCAAGTCCCCTAATGAGTCTGTGCTTAAGGTGTAAATTAGTTACACAGCCTAGCTCATCACAGGCGCTGCAGCGGCAAATCCACTGGGTTGCTCCAGTTCCACCAGACATGATGGAGATCCGTTTCATGAACATCGCTCATTAATATGCTAATGCCTGTCATTAATGGTTAATGGTTAAATTAATGGAATTACAGTTCTTAGCGGGTCGTGGCCAAGAAGAAAAGGAAATGTGAAGAGATAAAGGTATTTCCGTTGTTAAAGTGTTGACTCATGTTTTTCGTCAAACAAAACACAATCATATTAAGTGGTTGATAATTATCATGTTTTGTTTGCTGTTATGTAAGGAGAGCACTCTTGATAAGGCATGGATAAACACTTAAAATCACTCATCCAAAGCTCCATTTGAACAGATTTTAATCGAAAAGTTAAACCTTGATGATCACAGATGTTCCAAACAGCTTGTTGATGGTTATTCAGCACCACGGACAGCACCCCTGTCCACAAGATTATCACTGACAACAACAATCGCAGAACTGGAAAGCTTTAACAAGAATGATAAATGGAATGGGATGGGAACAGCGATGTTGTTTCTCTAAAGCTGCACGCGGATGGATGAATACACTTAAGGAAACGGTTAAATTAATGACACTTTCTCAACAAGTTGTCTCTTTTTGGCACCAACATCTTGATCAGAATTGACAGTTAGGAATATAGAACGGAGTCTTTGTCACACCAAATCTGGCACATATCTCTGCTGGGACGCGACATAAATCAACTTCAGAACCACGGACAGCTTCAGGACAGCACAGCATACTAAATGGACGCTGACATGCACGGGGAACTGGGTTAATTAGCACCACACTGAGGCTGCTGTGCCTGTAGAATTCCACGACCTGATTGCTTCCACAGATTAATTTATGCTGTTTCTGGGTAGATATTGTGTCTTTTATGTAGCCCCGGAAGAATATA
The DNA here is from genome assembly GCF_902827165.1 of Trematomus bernacchii. NCBI lineage: Eukaryota > Metazoa > Chordata > Actinopteri > Perciformes > Nototheniidae > Trematomus > Trematomus bernacchii. The sequence continues at coordinate 19,435,809 of NW_022987739.1, forward strand.
TAATTAACAAATGGGCTATGGACACCACCCACAGTGTACTGATACAGCACCCCAATCCTTCACATTAGATACATGTCTCAACAGTTCCAGTATTTATAACAAGCCTGCATTTGTCCACATGAAAACACTAATCACAACAAAATAGCATTTGAATTTCATCATTTGGTACATTGGACAGGTGTTCCCTACACACACTTATTACAATGCACTTGGTCATCCTGCACACATGCTAGATACTGTGATATCTGCATATGAAAACATTATAAAACGTATAGGCTATAAGGGGGGATTCAACAAACGTTTCTTATTTTCTTAATTAACTGATCAATTGTTCTATAAAATCTCAGAATAATGGATTGAACATCAATTGTTTGTATGGTTATTAATCTGTCAATTACTAACTCTCATTGATAAATTGTTGAACAAAATGTCAGAAAAAGTTGGTAAATGTTGATCAGTGTTTCCGAAAAGCCAAAACGTGATTGCATTTGATTCAAAAATATATGAGTAAATAAAATAAATTGAAATAAAATGTACATTTTAAAAGCAAAAATCGAAGAAATGTGTCTGTTTTGAGTTCAAACCCTTCTCTTGCACTAGTTCGGATCAATGAAATATGAATTGATCCAAGTAGCATTAGCATACAGTTTAACAGCACTGATCCCTATAATTATAATGTGTGCTGCCAGAGTCATTATGAAAATGCCAGCATATTCGTTCACTTAGTAACCTGTCTGCTGCATGGGGCTTTTAGCAGAGCTGCATTTGTAGTGCCACTTAATGACTCATGGCTCATGCATAGGCATGCTCCACAAGACAAAACCAAAAGAGGATTAAGCATTATGCTCAGCACCTTCGCTCCTCTCTGTCTAATGTGACAGCTCTCACAGATCAGGACTCAAATGTTGTTATCCTCTCTGGAGGACGCTTTTTTGAACTGGACTAGCAGAGCAGTAATGAGGGTATGACATAACTCCCATTGCTCCTTTTATAAATAACTGCGACAAGAACTATACTGGGGCATACAGTTAATGATACGAGTGCCATTTCGCTTAGTTTGCACCCGTGCTTTTAATTTAAAGTGAAAAGGAGAGACTGTTAACTTGTTATAATTCTCCCCACGTCGCCCACGTTAGTCTATACTCCTTTGGCGGCTAGTACAGAGGGTTACTTGTGTCTTAAACATGTGACTGAGTGAGAGAGGGCGAACACAGAGAGCTCAGGCGTCCATGCCTGTTATGCTGGGGCGCGTATCTCCAGCTTCCATAGCTCCTGCGCTCCTCCACACAGCGATGCGCAGTAGGCGGGACAAGTTGGGGAGAAAAACTCCGCTGGGGGTGAATTCATAACGGGATATTTAACAGTCTTCATGGGGTGTCTTTCTGCGTCCTGCTAGCTGCATTCCGTCGCATATGTCCGAGGCTGGACCCCGCCGGTGTGTGGCTGAAACAAATGCGCAGACGCGTCTTTTTAGTCCTGTCCGACAGCCCCTTTGCGCTCCTTGAGTCTCTCTCCTCCTCTTCCTCCTCCTCCTCCTCTCTCTCCTCGTCTCTCCTCTTGACTACATCTCCTGCTGGATGATTTCATTTTGTAAAGTCATTATCCCCCAGAAAGGTCAAAGCCTCTGCTTCCAGGAACTGAATTACACTGGGATAAGACGACTTTTCACCTCCCAAGCGAAAGTCAAAGTTTCTTGCCGGTGTAGAACCGTGCGACGGATTGCTCCGGAGCAGCCTTCAGCACCGATCACTGCTCCCTCTGCTCGGATCCCTGAGTCTGTACTAGTGTTTTTTGGAGTGCTGTTTTTTGCCTCTCTCCGCGGAGTTGCTGTTGAATGCTCATAAACTGTGACATGAGTTTACAATATCGGCAGTTGAGATCCACCGAGATTCAGCAAGAGAATGGGACATACTGAGTTAAACTTTACCTGCTGTTCCAAACCGCGGTGAGTTGTTGACATCATGCATTTTATTGTATCGAATTTGGATGTATGAATATAGCATAGAAAACATAAAACATATACATCACCTACCTGTGGATATTTTCTGCAAATGTGTTTTGTTTCTTTTCTGGAAAATAACATAACAGCAGTGTGCTCGACCTGGATACAAATCTGCTGTGCTGTTGTACATGTATTGCTTTCTGAGGCTTGACCATAATACAAGTACAAACTCCCACAGAAACACAAATACACACACACACACACACACACACACACACACACGCACACAGTCACTCATGCACGACCATGACTCATGCATATAAACAAACTATCTCCAGCTGCTTTCAGGAAAAGCATACACCATATTGCTTTTCATGCCTTGTCAGTACATACATGAGCACAATCAGACTCATCTCCGCCCTTCCTCACTCCTTGCCTCACTTCTCCACCCCCCCCCACCCCTTACCAATACAGCCACCCTCTATCTGCCTTTCCCAACAAACATATCTAATCTATATTCCTTAGGGTGTATTGGCATCCTTGCCTGTAGGATCAGATCTCAAACACTGATGTGTGCACGCAGCACCGTTTGCCAAGCACCAGGGAGGCACACAAAACCCAGCTCGCTTTCTCAAAAAAATAAAAAGTCTCAGTGATTTCATAATTATACATTTCACCCTCAAGCAATAACCCTGGAATAGGGCACATGAGTCAGGGCAGCCTTGTGGGACTGTCGGTGGATGCTCTGATTATCTGCCAAATGCCCTGGAAGAAAACAAATAACATTTTAAATGCAATCATATTGGCCCAAGGGCAGGCTGGCATAGGTGTTATTTAAACTTAACTTTATATTGAGCCAGTGAGAAACCCACTCCAGTTGCAAGAAGGTGGTCTTGTAGCAAAGCTTTATGGGGGAAAAAATATGTGAATCACCGTTGTTATTCGCATTGCCACTTGCCAGTGTTAGGCAGAAGTGCCAGATTCTTAGAGTTTTTATAGGGCCACAACAGGGCCACTGTTCAGTGCTGTCCTCATCTATCCTGGGAGACTGGTGAACCCGACCGTGTCTAGGCCTGAAAGGCACACTGTCTCCTCCTATGAAAAGAGAGATTTCTCTCCTTGAATTGCTCTCCTGCCCCACAAAAAAAGAAGAACTCACCCACTTAACACATTTCTAAATGTTCCCATTGTTAGCATGTCCATTTCAGGCTTGTGGTTTTTTCGTGTGTGCTTTCCTTTCAGGTTGCTTGTGGATTTGCTTGTCGCTGATAAAAAAACAGATGTCTCTGATGAGCACATACTTGAAAAGGAGACAAATTGTGCTTGAAAAACACTTTAACACGGCAACTGTGACTGAGCAGAGAGCCATCTATAGGCTTCTAGACTAAGGAGGGATTGCACGCCTGACAGGGCTCCTTGTTCTTACTGTTAAGTGTTGGGTGCCTGATATGGATGAGGCATCATCCGTAGGTGTGATGGCTGGGGAGAGAATGGGAGAGGAGGGAAAACGAAAGGAAATCTGCCACCCCCCACCCACAGCCACTGTAAACACATCACAAGGGAATGGAAATACTCTGTGGAGTAAATGGTTCTCTATTGCTTTCGGTAAGGGGTGGGTGGGATGTAAGAAAGCTAATAAGTGTTTGATGTAATGAAGAGCGCCTTTTCTGCGTGAAATGCCATGGAAATATATGCGATCATAACCTATTTTTGCAAGGAAGGAAGTGGGAGGTAAAGACAGGTAAAAAGTCTGAAATAAGAAGATAAGGGGTAGAAAGTAAAGAACTGGGCATGAAAAGAAGAAATGACTGACTAAGCAGGTTTTGGTGGTATTTCGGGGTCAAGTCTTGCCAGGATCTGCTCAATCTCCACATCCCATTATTTTATGATAATGAGCAAACAGACCAGTTTGACTTTAATCTGAGCCGATGGAAAAGAGTGGGTTGAGAAGACAAGATGAGAAAAAGGCAAAAAAGGGAGAATGTCTGTAAAAGTGGACCGACATTTTTTATCATTGGGCGGTTTGAGACTGACAAGGGTGTTAAAGTAAAATATGTCAGATTAAGTCGGACTGTTGCATTAAACTGAACTTCTCTCCGAGGTCACTGGTAATTGAATGTAGAGAGTGAACATAATGCTGTAAAAGCACAGAGAGACACTTCCTTTCTCTTGCGGCAAATGTGCAGTGAGGCACAAAAAGTAATGTACTCAATTTCATTATGTTTGAAGTGGGTACTTCTTTTCACTAAAACAGGCTAGCATCAGCGATTCAACTATCATAACCAAGGACGAACTAAATGCTTGACTAAAATGAATCAGTACGTAAATGTACGTCAAATATCTCCCTCGTTATGTCATGTTATCGCCACAAAACGAATCTTAAACACTCCTGTCATGTTTGGGTCAAATCTGACCAATTTACTACTGTCATCAATCACAAATATTGTGTTTTAGATTTGATTGCCTAAAGGACTTATGACTCCACTGTAGGCATTTGAACATACTATTTATACAATTGCTGATCAGCACTTCAACTTTGTAATACCTGTGTTTTTCCTGGTCAAAAATGAATCATAGGAATTGAATGGGTAAACAGCCTAGATTATATTCATCCATCAGATAGTTCACACTAACAAATCGACAACCATGTTAATTTTGGGATTCATTTTCAGTGTCTATTTTTTGCTTATTCACTGCAGTGACAGCATCTATGTAAACCAGTAGTCTAAGACAGTGTGTATAGCTTAAACGGGTGTTAAATAAAAGTTAGTGATGATTAATGGTTTTTGGAGCTGTTAAAACTGACCGAACACCAAAGAAAGGGGGGAGAAAATAACACGACGGGAAGTTAAAGCTGCCTTACAAAGGAAATGTTGAAGGGTGTATTTTCAACGTACAACGACAAGATGACGTGAAAATAACAGCCTTAACAGATTGCATGCTTTCTACATCTCCTAAAGGAAGTGAAGTAAGAATAGACCAGAATCATGTTTTATTTGGCCAATGTTCCAGTAGAAGACAGAAGCTAAAAAAAAAAATCCAGAGAGAAAAGTGCAAAAGGAATGCATTGCAACCTTTGTCCCTGTGTGTGAAAGGCCACCAGCCGAATAGATCTATTTGTGTTTTACTGAGATTTATAGAAGCCTTAGTCTCTGTTTGCTCACTCGGTGATATGCAGCCCATATAAAACACGTGCAAGCCAGAAGTTTTACAGTCTGAGTAGCAATTATTAAGGTGACTTTTCTCCTGTTTGCTTTCAACTTGAAAATGTACAATAGCTTCAAATGATTTGCGACAACACCCTTGAAGATTGGAAATTGCACACATCATTTCAACGTGTTAAAAGCCTCACATGTACACACATATGGACCGCCAGCTGAGTAATTGATTGACTCCGCCCGTATAATTAATCTCCTATTGCTGCCACAGTCATCAAGGAAAAGATTAACACGCACATACATTCTGAGATACACACACACACACACACACACACACACATGTTCTGTCTGTACTTGCCGAGTTATATTGACAATCAAATATCAAGGTTTGTATAGAACTGATTCGTGGGAGCATGGACATATGGGAGTTAGCTTTTTGTTATTATATTTAGCATAATTTTTTTCCTATTTGCGTGATGATAGGAAATGTATATTGCAGACTGTGAGGTGGCTGGCTTCATTGCAAGCCGTCTTCCATAATGAATTGTCGCCGTATTAAAAAAGGTCCATTTGCTTTGGTTTTTCATCAGGTTAATGCTTCCTGCAGCCAAAATACGATCTTGCTTCTGTGAGAGAACGGATTTGTTGGCCTGATCTGTTTCCATGCTGGGCCTTGGAGATGTCTTCTGGGTAGTTTCTCCATTTTTATGAGCAATGCTTTTTTTTTTTTGGAAATATTGGTTGAGGGATAAAATGGGATTTCAGATGTGATTTATTCCTTATGCTCCTTGACGCTTGAGTAAGCAGTTTTCTGAAAAAGGCAAACAAATAGATGGAATAAATGTTCTCGTCCCTGCAGTCAAGGGACGAGATTAAAATGTAATGTCACAAATTCAGGTCAAATGTAGTTGCTATTCACAAATGTATCTTTATAATCGTCAAACTATTTCCTAAAAGATTCCAACAACACATAGTGGGATCACTTTATTTTACATTTGGTTTGGATCACAGATAGGATAAATGCCTGTTTTGGTGAAAAAACAAACAGTTGGTAACCCTAAACAAGTACAAGTACAAGTACAATAGCTTCGCATATACTTTAAGACCTGATGTTAAAATGTTTAAGTTGTATAAAAATGACCCTTCTGTTTTCACATACTGTCTTTTTTAAGGCTTTTTTTTGTAAGGCTCAAGCTAGCTACATAAACATCAAGCTACAGTAGCCACAATCGTGAGCCTTTAGCTAGCAGCATTCTAAACTATTTGCAACATTTTCCTCTCCTTCTATTGAGACATGTTCTTAAACCTTACGTTATACTGTATGGATTGTTTGCCAAATAAAAAACCCAAAAAAGACTGCCTTTCCCATTTGTAATAAGATGCTGTCTTTGTGAATATTGGTTGAAATATCGAATGGGATCTTACAAAAGTCGTTTCTGATGTTAGGTACATTTCTGATCCTAGAAAACAATGACACACTATAACAAATCACTGGTGTATTTGTGGCACACACTGACCAGGTCTAACTGTTACCTGGTTTAAATGTTGATCAACTGCTTTGATTGAATTTAGAACACAGCAATTTTAGACGATTTGGATTTCTGTCTAGCAGTAACAACCAAACCCCAGCAAACTGACTAACAGGCAGATAACCTCGGAGCTTTGCTTATTCTTGTTTAATCAATGTTCAAACCGCTTGATATTTCATGACGTTTACTCATTTTTTGAGAATTGCTTATTAACATGAATGGATGGCATGTTTCAGAAGCCAGCTACAGAAAGCTGTTTGTTCTTTGAGACTCCTGCTGTATAACAAGGTTACAGTAGATACAATGGATTTTCATATGCTCCATAACTGTGATTGATGTTGGCGGTTCTTTTTTTCGCATATTTCTGCTTCTCCCAGGTCCCAAATTCGTCTATTTGGATTTCTGTTATGTTTGTTTTTGGAGTTTATTATTCTATAGCAAACAAAAAGGAATATATAACTACTGATGAATAGCCAATAACACAAGATGTAATCCGTAATAACGTAATGGTGGATTTTGTATTCTGTTAATGAAATGTTTTTTTATCAGTTGCCTTGACTGTTACAAATCAATCTAAAAAAAATCAGATTTACAATGTGACAATGGGTTTTTGGTTAAGACACAACAACGTCTTGGTTAGGTTTGGGGACAGATAGTAGTATATCAAGGGTTAAAATAACTGCAAAGTGTCAACGCCTCGCTCCGCAGACTTTGACACTGTATAGCAATGTTACCCTACTCTCTCCTTTGTTCCTGTCCTATATTTACAGCTGCTAAATGGTTACAGGCATAGTCCACTTAGAGGGGTATTTTTTAAAACAAGTTTTGTCCCTATTTACTCTTTAAATAAAGTCTTGTCCACAAAAAAAAAAGAAATCATGTCCATAAACATGCAAAAACACAATTGAATTGCTGTCATGGCCAGTGTACAGGTTAGGACACACACACAGGTAACATTTAAAACTGGTTTGGGGTCTGTGTCATCAGGATATTGTATTAGGGGAAATGTAGAACATTCTGGGGCCTTTGTTAAAACACTACACGAAAAGATTGAAAGTGAAGTTTCTCAAAAATATCGACCCTAGTGTTTTACAAATGTCAGTTTTCATTGACCTAAAACTGCTCGGTTGTAGAAAAAAGGCCAAAATGCATAGAAAAAGCTTTCGTTAGGAACAAAAAATACAGTGTTCTTAAGGACTAGGCTTTGGTAAAGACATGTCATATTGGGGCACTCTTTACGAATGTGGAAGCACAGTTTGTGGCAAAACAATTGAAAACGCTACAGTAAATTGTTATACTTTGGGTTAGATTCTGTCAGATGAAAAAAACAAACTAATTTAATACATTCTTCAATAATAATTAATTATTAAATATGCAGCACTGGGGTTCACAGACCCAAAACAATTAGGCTGTTTCAGTTTGTGTGCTCTTCTTATTAATAATATCTCTAAATATACAATCTCCATAAATGAGTCTGCATCATTATAACAGCAGCCCATGTAAAAAACCAAAGTAAATACATTTGTTCTTTGTTGTGTGGCACCACTTAACTAATTTACATACAAAATGGATTATAAGAGATAAATAATATTGAAGCTAAAATGCAAATCATCATAATTTAAGTCAGACTTTACGGTGCTTATCTTTTTAAATTTGTTTTAAATGTTATTGCCTTATGTTGGGGTTTTTGGTGGGTTATTTTTTGTATTATTTTTCAAACCATTCAATCCCTAATTTAGAGCTACAACATATCTAGGAGGTTAAACAGTTAATCCAGTAGTTCACAGAAAAACACCTTCACAAACGTTTGAGCAAAACAAAAAAGCAAAGCAACATCTGCTTTTCATGCACTATCACTTTGAGTTTTCATACTTTGAGTTTTCATGTCTGGCGCTTTTATACGCCCATTTGTAGATCTGTACGTGTGTGTTCGTGATTGTTTGTAGCTGCGCTTTACAATGCAACATGTTTTGCTTTGATGTGGTTTTTTTCCGAGGACACGACGGGAGCTCATCCTTTGTATTTATTTGTAAGACAGCCGGATGAGTGCAACTGGCAGTCATATATTATAATTTCACAAAGGCTGTGTTTCACCGCTGGTGCCAGTTTGAGAGGTATTGTTGACAGTTGTTGGAGGAGAAGATAACTGGGTTAATTAGGGCCAAAAACCTCATTAGTCAGCACGGAGGGGAAGATGTAAAGTTTATCAGTTCCTGTTTCCCTACTTTGAGGATGATTTCAGGGTTGGCTAGCAGAAAAATTACAAAGCGGATACTGTTGGAGAAATTATAATGAAATGTTTTAATCAAGCCCCCTCCACCCCCTGCAAAGCGTGCGCCTACACTCCATCTCTTTTTTCCCTTCAAATGTGTTCAAAGTGTGAGGTATCACAAAAAGAGACTCATTTCAATTTGCATACATGCAGTGCCAACTAAGAGGATCTGCTTTGGCGAGTGTTCCAGTACTGGATATGAACACACATTGCAACAACACACATACATACATCTACACACACGAGGCTCAGGTAGGTGACCGATACGGCTCCGTCATCCCAAAAGAGAGCAGATGTTTGGGGAATGAATGCTCTGCTTTGTCCCGCTCTCCAATGAACACGACTGCTGAAATGCTCGAAAAAAAGATTAGGCTCGGGGGTTCCCACATCTCATCAAGCTTACTGTATCCTCCAAAAGAAAGGGTGAGATTCAGGACCCAACACTGCATTTAGTAGCTAGACCTATAACTCTGCAGGGAAGATGGGATTCTGGCAGCCGCACAAAGTTACAGGAAGTGCTGCCTGGAAGAAGTGCTCCCAAATCTTGTGAAGACAGATAATCTATTCATCTAAAAAATCACAGATTGGTGGGAAAGGCAAATAAGTGAGCTTGTTCTCGTTGTCAAAATCAATTGAGATATTAACTCAAAGTGGCAAGACCGGCCATTTAATTTAATTAAGCTCTCAAAGTCTGCGACTCCATCACATCATTTCTTGAATAACGTCAATAATATTACCCACCATGGCTTTTTTTAAATGATGTATTTCACCAAAATGACACATTTGCACATTTACAATATGTCAACTCCAATATGGATGTTTTTTCAATGTATGTAATGGTACAGGGAAAGTGGAAATACAAAGAGAGATGTGATTCCACACAGAGGTTCCAAATAGCCGCAGGACGTGCCAGGCCCACACTGTGTACATCGTACCTTAATGTAACCACCAGTAGTGCTCGTAATGAAAAATGCCTTTGACTCACTCTCATCGTTTTGTTGACTTTTCTTAACATTATGCCTTAGGGAAATACATTTCAATATATGAGAATGTTATGAGCATGTTTTCCTTTTTGCTTGAGTGGTTGTCTTCCAACACGTACTCCAGTTTTTTACATTTTCAATTTGGTTTCTTGATTGAATTTATTGACTGAGGTTATCTCTATTTTTGGGTCATACCAGTTCAACGAGCAAATAGCATGTCCTTGGTTGAAGAGGCCCTATCATGCTTTATGGGGTTTTCCTCTCCCTGTAGTGTGTTACATTGTTTTAGTGCATGTAAATGGTCTGCAAAGGCTTAAATCCCAATGTTAATACCAGAGACAGTTTCTCACACACTCCTTCCCTGCCTAACACTCCTCGATTGGACTCCTTTGTTTTAATGCCGCGACATAGTGTCATCACCACGTAACACTCGTGTATCTATTGGCTGGTGCTACAACACATTGTTCGCGATAGGCTAAGGGGTGGTACATCTCTACGCGATTGATCAATCACAACAGAGCCGGCCAGCTAACCAATCAGAGCAGACTGGACTCTGGTTTCAGACAGAGGGTGAAAAGAGGTACTGCAGCACAGGCAATATGAGAAAAAATAGAGACCTTTTGAACATTAAAGCATGGAGACATATAGAGGCACAACATACAATTACAAAACCTTAAAATTAAAATAATATTTTTAAATCATTCCATATCCAATCATTTTTCTTTTCAAATATAAATGCCCTCAGGAAGAAAAATTACTGGGAAACTAAACTCTCTTTCTCTGCCATTGTAACAACAAGAGATTACAGGTGACATGAGTCATCACAGTCGACTTGTTAAGTAATTGTGCAGATAATGTATTTTATATTCACTGGTGATTACATAATTTAGCCTGTCATTATGACGGGCAGTGGGCTTTAAAATGTTGTAGCGTTTGATCCAGTGTTGGCTGTGTCTCTCTCGAAACGGCCATTTGTTTAAACCCCTCCTTTCTTGACCGTTCTGACAGAACATAAAACACTTTGAAACAGATATTCATTTCCTGCAGAAACACACAGGTCCTTGACATTGGTGTCATTTGAGAGATAAATTGCAAATATCTGCTTCCTTTCTATTCTAAGAAGGGGTATACTATACATTTCCTCTGCAAATGTTTCAGCTATTTTTTATGCCGGAAAAATAGTGCGTCACATGACAAGGCAGAGGCGATTTTGCAAGGAGGCCACAAGCTGAATGTTTATTTCGCCAGAGAGCCATTTCTAAACCTTGAGGGCCTGTTAACGGATGTTTCCAAAAGCAGAAAAAATGCTTCTGACAGCTCATACTGTTTTTAATTTAAACTTACCGTTATGATTACCTTGGTGCTGCGAGAGCATATCTGGCAAGGTTTTCTAATTCTGAAAGGAGGTTATGAAAACATTAGAAAACAAAACAGTCAGTTAAAAGCTCAAATCTACATGGGTAATTGGTAAAAGGCTGCTGTAGGATGCCACATCCTGCCTCTGAAAGATATTATTCCTGGCATTTGCCTGTTCAGAGACCAAAGTCCTCATTACATTCATGTGTGGGAAAATCTATTCCCCCATCATTTACACTCTCCTCACAATTCCATTGAGAGGACATCACAGGAACAAACAGAGATTTCATTTTATACAGAGGCTCCAAACAGCCCCGGGTTATTGGTGGCCCACGTTGTGCAAAATCATATTCAAGTGGATTCACTGCAGCCCGGGTGCTTGTCTCCTGTTTGAAATGAAAATTCTTTCTTGTTGAATCACCCAACATTTTGTTTCTTTTTTTTTCTGCCTAAAGGAGAAGCATTCACTAACATTGTTTGATGAAAAGCGGTGATTGTATTAGGTGGGATGTGTGACATAATACACTTGTAAGTGAAAATGGCATTTATCTGATCTCTTCTAGGCAGTATATAACAAAGGCTTAGTGGAGGGCTTTGTTTGGGTGATAATGTGATTATAAGACTGGCACAGACCTGCTTGAAAACAACCAATGTTTACAGACATGTCATTTCAAGTGGGTGAACAAATAACGGAGGATGTGAGTCCATATCGGGTTTTAGAGGTATTTGAGAATGCAGAGAAAGAAGGGAGTGTGTTTGAGGATGGAGAGACAAAAAACCAAAGACACAAAGAGAGTGAGAGGAAGGAAAAGAGAGCAAGCGAGCAACAGGGAACAGAGAGTGTTCTCCTGCATCAGCTTTTTGGACAGCTGCCTGTAGGATGATAGGATTAAAGAGTCTTTTAATGTCACCTCTGTGATATATTTTTCTATTAACACACCATGCACACCCCTTAGAGATAGGTCACTCTATACAAAACATGCACTTTGTGAGTCAAGGCAGTGTTTCACCTATAATATATTGAGTCACGGTGAAGACGAAGGGTAATTTTCAGACTCACCTAACAAAGGATGCACTTGTAGCTGTTTTGAGGCCAAGTTTATGGCAGTGTAGACATTGTCACATTACACATCATCATACAGCTAATCTCAAATAGGATGCTTTAAGATAACTATAATGGCACTCTGCCAAGAATGCATTCATGTGCTCCTTGGAAGGTGCCAATTCCCATTCCGTTTGTGTGTGTTCAAGAGATTAAAGTAGTACATTGGAAACAACATGCATGCTACAAAGACAATGGTTAGTGTTTCATCGCTCAGAGCGATAACAACACTGTTTTTTAAGTTGTTCACATTTAAGGGGGCGTTCACATGAATTCTCTCCCAGCTTTTTGATTATTCCAAAACCACAAAAATGCAGCACAAAGGCGCTATTTCGCAATGTTAACCTAAATGACACTTCATTCGTATATGCCAAACGTGTTGTATCTGCTACAGAAATAGGTTATTCCACGGTCCGTGCTTCACCCTTTCACCAACTTTCGGGTCAATTGGGTCTATAGTCTTTCCGTAATCCTACTCGCAGACAAACAGACCAAATGAGCCAAAAACATAACCTCCTTTGTTGAGTAAGACACAACCCTAAAGTCAGATGTTGTCAAACCACACACAGATGCTGCTGTCTGTGTGGCCCTCCGCTGCTGTAGGTAGCCTATAGAGAGCTAAGTGTGATGCTGGAACATTGAGCATGGCAGAAGATAACAGAAAAGCCGGAAAAGACAGCTCTTCTTCTGTGCGAATAAACTATTCAACACCGCTGGAATGAGAACAAAAAATTGCCGAAGGACTCTTTCACAGCTTAAAGGCATCAACAACAAAATAAGTTAATACAGAATTGGTGAGAATACACTCCGTTTCAGTATTGGGTATCTTTATCCCCGTTCTTATTTTTCTTTCAGTAGCATGCTGTGGAGACTTCGAACTGGAGACTTTTATTATTCAGACTGTGCGGGGAAACACGTTGCAATTATTGTGCCAATTATTCTTTTGGCTGCATTGACATGTTGGACCATCAAAGCCTGGAACCTGTTGTGTGGACAGTTGGGATATAATGTTTGATAGTTATCTTTAATTATGATCATTGGCCTTCTGGTCAATTTGCTGCCCGTTTGCAAACATGTCATCTTTAAAACTGGAATCTAGACCAAGGGGGAAAATGCAAACCAAGCAAATGGTAAAATACCTTTGGAGCTAAGAGTGAGAACTATTAAGCGAAATGATGTATTATGTTATGTTTGCACCAAAGAAACAAACACCTTTTGACATCAGCCCATTTCTGTTTTGGTACAGGAGCAAGGGAGCTTGTAGATTCAAGGCTTTTATTGTCATTTGTACATAGCTACAGTGTAGATATGTCAATGAAAATATTAAGTCACAGGCTCCTCCAGCAGTGCAACACAATAAAACAGATACAATAGTGCAAGTAAATACAAATAAAATAGAATATAAATAGTGCAAGGAGAGTCTATATACAAGTAATTGGAATATGATATATTAGATAAATAAAGAGTAGCGGCTTCTACCTCTAACACTTGTTATCCAAAGTGTTGTCCAACCTTACACATGTGTAGAACTAAAAGCATATGTGTATGTTGGTTGAAATACAAATATGTGTGAGATGTGTGGTCAGTAAATAATGTTTCAAAACATACTGAGGGTTGATTAGGACTTGAGGGCTCTGACACTTGATTTACTTAGGATTTAAAACCATAAGACTTCATTTAAGACTTAATCAAATGTAAGGGGCTGAGAGGCAGGGTAGTGGGAGGCACCTACATTCCCAACAGGTGGCTCCACCCTCTTCCAATTAGCAGTATTGGGAGCAGGTGTGGAGACCCACACACCTGGTGCTAATCACTCCCTCAAGGGAGACAAAGCACACAGAGTTGGTCAGTTGTGTGTGGCACATGGAAGGAGCAGGAGGCTCCCAGTGTAAGAACACGTTTTGGTAAGCTGGTAAGTCGGTTAGCGGCCCGGCTACGTTAGCCTTTGTTCTTTGGAAGGTATTTTTGAGTTTGATAGCAATAAAGCCTTTTTTGAATTTGAACACTGCCTCTGTCGTGATTGCTGCACTACCACTTTCCTCTTTATCTGCCCAGTCCTGTTACACAAATACCAATCGAACCAAAGCCTGATGTGTTTAGAGTGTTCCATGTAAAACACTACAGAGCTTTGAAAGGAATTTGTGCAAAGACTGACCTACAAACCTTGGAATGTGACTTGCGATTTGCTCAGGGGGCCGCCACCACTCTGTTGACAGGTGTTTGAGAGTACTACTGCATATGTACAAAAAAAGGTTGACATTAAGTAAAGCCTTTTGTGACTCCACAGGGAGCTTCAATCTGATGAATTAGCATTCAACTAACATCACTTGAGGCAATTTCAATTTTTTATGCACAGAGTGTAGCCTACTCTTCATCTTTGCTTGAGGCTAATGGTGTGGGGCTAAATTAGCTGCTACTAGCATAACATATCTGAACATCTTACTGAAATGTTGCAATGAAGTTGCATTTTAATTTAAGTCCAAGGTTTTTTAACTGTTATTCATGACTCAATGAATTTTTAAATGAAACTATACTTAACGAAAATACACTCTACCTGTAGAAAAAAATTAATATGCATACATCTGGTCCAAAAATGTTCCCTCTTCTATGCAATAGCCTCATTGCAAAAAACATTCCGATTCACAAAGATCATGCAAACGCAGTCACAATTAAGTTTTTGGTGACTCCACAAACTTTGTGGTAACTCTGCAACTTGTCAATCAGGATATTGAAATATCTCAAAACCAATAAAAAAAAAAAACGACATGTTAAAATGTTAACTAATTTCCGTGATCTGGGACTCATTCCTGCAGCGCTCTATTGCCAATGAAATCCTATTATCATAATAGCAAACTAAAACATAATGATAGTGTGATAGTGTATGTACACACACACAGACACACACACCGAGGTCAGGCAGGCCTAGTCCTGGGAGCAATGACAGTCGGCCTGAAATTGATCTGGTGTTATTTAAAAATATGATATGCGTCCACAAAAATAGGCAGCCATAGGGCTAATTATCGAGGATTCAAGCATGCAGGAGGAATGTAATATTGTTTGTATTATTACATTTTAAATCTCTCTCTATCCACCTCCGGCTGTTGTGCCCTCATCCCATTCTGTCTGCTGTGTTTTCTGAGAGTAATGATTTCTGAAACGCACATGTGCACACACACCCACACACATGGTCATATGGCTGAGTTAACTTGACAGATTGTCATCAGAATACTGTAATGGGACTCAAACCCTACACACACACACACACACACACACACACACACACACACACACACACACACACACACACACACACACACACACACACACACACACACACACACACACACACAGCAAAGGAGTGTGTAACAGCAGGGGGAGATGATTGACAGGTCTCAAGGTGGTGATGGAGACAATTGTAAGCCCTGGACAGCAGTCTGAACAGCAGGTAGTTGGATGAAACACAGCGACTTCTTATTTCACCAACAAAAGTGTGACTCTGGGTGTGTGTGTGTGCATGAGTACTTTACTTAAAAACATTTGCATTTGAGGTACAACTTTTGTTGCTTGTTAGAGAAAAGCGAGTGTTGAAGGAAGATGAGTACAATTTTCAAAACAGCTGCACAGCAATTAGACTTGACGGAATGAATTCACACTTAGAGGCAAAACTATTTAATCACAAAGTATTAACAGTATAACAGCTATGTGTTTCATTATTAATCACCGGTATGTACAAAAATAAAGTTATTGTGGTAGGAGGGAAGGATGGAAGTGATGAATCATAGCAAAAGTGTTAAATTGTTCTTTCCTCAAAGAAGAAAGGTTGATTCAGAGCACAGCGCATTTAACTTTAAAGTGCTTGGATTTATTTGATGACTCATTTCACCAGCAGCCCTTGAGAAAACCAATTTTAGTTTTGTCGGGCAGTTTATTTTATTATGGATCAATCTTTGATTCATTTTTTTACAAATCATCTTCAGTTTTATAAAATGTCAAAAATAATTTTCTTTTACTTTTTTTCTCATAAAATGTTAAAGGTTTCGTTTTAAAACACCATTTTGAAAATGAAAATGGAGGAAGAATATTAGAGTGTTTATTAGAGTCAAGCAGATGGTGTTAGCTTATATTGATTGATATTGCAGTAACCCAAGGTTTGAGTGTAGGGAAGTCTCCCAGCATGCCCTGGGGTATTGAACTCATTGATTTCTCACATTGTTGGCGGTGTTATTCGGTTCTACATCATGTTCCACAGTACAATATTTCCACTCTTTGTTTTTTAGAGAGGGGGGCCTTTATAATTCACGTGAATCATGATCTTCAGCAACCTTAAGCCCACCTAAAATATGCTACGACGTGGCCCTTATTAAAGCACTTTATTGGAAATGATATTACTTGCATGCAATCAAATGCACTTCCATTAAATCAGGTGAATTCGCATTAAATGATAGAGACCAGGAAAAAAAGGGAGTGAACTTTCATCTGTCGTGGCTGAAAAAACTTGTAAATGTAAATCTGTTGTATTATGTGGTTTATGAACAGATTAAACTTGAGGACAAGGTCATTGCAAGGGCGTTTTACCTATCAGTGATAAGGGTTATGTTAACACTGGGGTTCGTAGCTGAAGAGGTTTTTTCTTTCCATGTGACATTTTTTAAGTGTAACATCGATAGAATATAAGGAAGAAATTCGTAAATGTATATTTGATGTGAGTGCACACAGTGGACAAAATGATTAATGAAAAGACTATTCATGATTATATTAGGCACACTGCAATAGTTGGTCTGGCTCTGTCCTATTATATATATATATTTTTGTTTTTCAATCTTAGGCATGTTTCTTTGTTTTTTTTTGTTTTTATACTTTTTGTAACAATATGAGTTTGTATTTTTAAACAAATAAATAAAAGGTAGGAAAAAGAAAATCAAGAAATATTGATTTGTCATGATATTGAGTCAGATCTCTTGCAATGCTCCTACTTTCATTCAGATTTTCATCATGTTCTACAATACAGTTTCCAGGAATCCACTTTTGCTATGTTTGGTCATTGCCAGTGAATGTGGCTGGATTGTGATTAATATGTGAACAATAGGTTCCCCAATTCAAGCACTTTGAGTGATCAAAAAACAGTGAGGTTGTGCATAAGCCTGAGTTATGGGAAGGGGTTTGAATACTTTAGCAAGCCACTTTAAAGGACATTTTGTGCGTCATGTCTGCATATTTAACAATTTGTGTGACATATACGACCGCAGTCTCATTTGCAACTTAACACAGTCAAATTAATACACATTAGTATGATTCTTTTTCAAGATAGACCCTGTAAAAGCAAGCATTAATCAAAAAAAGAAATGTGATTTCTGCCGGTACCATCTATTAGCTCATGTCCATCTGCAGTCCCTGGGCATGAACACACAATCAACAGTAACTAAAAACATCCATTTACATGCAACACCATTACATAGTCTCTGTCACACTGAGAATTATACAGACAGCACACATCAACATACAAATACCAGCAAATGTGGTTAATGCTGTGAATCCAAACAAAACAGCTTGGCTATGTAAACGCAAAAAATGGTTTTGGAAGACTTTGCTCTTTGATCAAGACCCAATTTGCTCTAAATTAGTAGACCAGTGCATGACATGCTAATATGAAAACATAGCTCTGTATTTTTTTGCATGGTCACAACCATAAAAAGAAGATGACATTTTTGAAAATGTCAATGTGATATTTAAAAGTGTCGGATTCACATGCTGCGTTTGGTTCCATTAATAAAAACTGCCTATAATTAAAGTATTTAGCAGTTGAAGAGGTTTCTTCTTGAGTCACTAGTAAAATGATCAATTCCTTATCAACAATGTTAGAAATGACCGGCTGATATCACATGTCTTTGTAATATTTTCTTTTCAAATAAATAACAATTCATACAACTAGCTGCACATCATGCTGCTGCTAAAGTTTGAAATATTGTACATTTGATCTTTCTCTGTGGCTTTTTATTTTGTAAGAGGGTGTTGTTATGTATACTTATCCGAACCTTTGTCTCTGTGTGTAGGTGTTCGGGGGGCGTTGAGGTGATGCAGGTCCCCCGGTCATCCCAGTGGAGGAGCCAACTAACGACAAGTGGCTTTGGCTGCTGAACCCCGGCCCTCCTCCCCTCCACCATCACCACCCTCACCCCTCCTTCGCTCCCTCCCTCTCTGATGGCTCTATGGGGCGTCCTCAGCCTGAGCCTTCACTGCTGGCTGTGTTTACGGTCTTCAGTAACAGCAGCAGGAGCGACAGCCAGCCTCCCCAATGACAAGCCCGGGGGCCCCCTGGACTGGCTCCTGTCTGATAAAGGGCCTTTCCACCACTCCCCGGAGTACATTGACTTTGTGGAGAAGAACCGGCAAGGCTTCTCCACCAGATACAAGATATACAGGTGAGTCGTGACAGCAGGAAGAAGGGCCACTTTAAACTCCTACTATATCACTGCCCCTTGTATATGCATGACAAATCTCCCAGCAGCCACATCAAACCGTCACCATGGTTGTCCTTAGAAAGATCGTCTGTGTGTAAATAACTGCCACATGCATAATCATCATCAGCTTTTATTGAAGAGACTCTTGGTCCATTATTAAAAGACATACAAGACTCAAATATAAAATAAAAAAGGCAGTTATACCAATGTTTCCACAGATGTGACTGGTATCGTACAGCACTGAGACACGGATTTGAAAGCAGCATAATGACAGTTATGAGAAACATTCAATCGACAGATGAATTTGTACATCAGATTTCTCAAGAGAGCATGGAACGTGTTGACTTGTGCATTACAAAACATTTCACTTGCACTGCACCACCTTGGTTTTCTAAGCAGTATACTAGGGTGTGCATCTCCATCACTGAGGCCGATGCGATGCGCTGCCAACGATACGATACATTAACGATACATTTGAAACAGCAGGCGATACGATATGATACGATTCACCCCTGTTGCGATACAGTTCGATACGATTTGATTCAACATTATGCGATTCGGGGCGATACGATAGCGATTCAACACGATGCAAAATAATGATACTTCAATATGGTACGACAGAGGATTTTTGTTTTATTCCTTATATGCAGCAAATCATAAATTAACAAAAAAGTGCTTTACATATTTGGTTCTCTCTACTAGTACTGCGCATCCCATCATGCTGTTTCTTTTTTGCCTTTTTTACCTTAAAAAACTCTCCAGAGTAGAGTACAATTGTACTTGTGTACTTTAAAGCGGCACGGCATCGTTTACAATTTGCGAGCGATTTTTCAAGTTGACCGTCTTTCTTGAAAAATCCGAAGTGTTGCCAAACGTTTGATTTGTAGGTATTTTTCGGTGCGCTGTGTTTCTCTTTCTCCTCGACTTCCATGTGTGTTGATAACTGAGACTCTCGGCCTCCGTAGTGCGAAGCAAAGATCAAAGATCGTCTATGCTGAGTGCTGACAGGATGAGAGGATATTATATGAATTAATAGTTTTTTTACCGATGCAAAGACGCTACAATCGATGCATCGATGTGCACTCTTTCAACCGGTGCACTCGCATCTTGAACGTTTATGCCGGTGCACCGATGCAAATCTGGTTTACAATCACATTACTAATCACACATCCTGTTTTACAGACACTTAAATCATCTGATAGATCATTCATATAGATATTAAAAAGGCATGGTGAGAGGAGCCCCCCCTGGCGAACTCCATTACCAACACCAAATGGCGCCGAGACTGCATTCCCCCATTTTATCCGCATGCTCTGGTTGGCATACCAATAAGCCAGGATCCTAATTATACTGTTGAGCACACCCCTTTGTCTCAATTTTTAAAACTGTTTATGATGGTTAACTCGGTCAAAAGCCTTAGAGGCATCAATAAAACCAATCAGAACAGTGGAATTATATCTTCTACAGGTTTCTACCATTTCCTTCAAAGCATAGATGCATAGCTCAGTACCATGCTTAGCCTTGAAGCCAAACTGGTTATCTGAGGTACATAAATAAGAACATAATCTATCTAACACAATTATTTCCAGGACTTTGGATAACACACTGGCTAGACCAATTGGTCTATAATTATCCAAGCTCCCTAACTTGCCCGCTTTGTCCTTATTGACAGGCACCAAAGTAACAGTCAACATGGAGTCCGGCAACACACCATGAGTCATGAGGCCGGCAAAACAAATGGCAAGAAGAACTGCAACCTTCGGGCTTGCCAGTTAAAGGTGCGCTGCAGTGATTCGGTCAGACCCGCTTGCTTTGTCGTATAATCACAAGCACTAGTTGCAGTGTAGTGTAGTTTAGGTTCAATTAACATGAACAAACAGTTGTTTGTTGATTTTACGGATTAGCAACAACTGCAGTATTCATATTAAGATGCCAGCAGCCTCTGCTAACATTACATTCTTCACTCCTAGCGGCAACCTGCTTTTTCTCTTGCAGGTTTATCACAAGGTGAGTTCTTTTTTTTATTTCCTGCTTTTTAAACACATGTGCTCTACAGCACAGGTTAGCTCTGAGTGTTAGCGAGGCTTGCTAATGTAAACAAAGACGAGATTACGTCCAAAACACGTCAGGCATTGTTTCTGATGGCAACTTTCTGTGGGTCCGCCGCCGATATAACGTCATATCGGCAGCAAATCTGTATCCGCTCGTTGTCGCCTGTTTTTAATCCCTGACACACCGGGGACACATATTTATGTATAAAAGACATAAAAAAGTTAATTTTGCATGATAGGTCCCCTTTAAATCTAGTCTAGGTGTGTGAGCTAGCTTGCTCAGCCGTGTTTAGCATAAGATGAACAAGTAATACTAGCGGACTGCATATATTTTCGAACAACTGACATTGCAATTGCGAACTGATAAAATGTACCAGTTAAATCATACAAAATTGAGCTATATATTGCTGCTGCAACAACAACACATCACAAAAGCAGCAAACATACGACTTTTCTCTTTACAAACAATAACATTAAACTTCCCAAGGTTGCTAATATGCGCTTTGTCTGATCGGGAAAAAGATTGATATATTTCCCAAAAGTTGAAACTATTCCTTTAAATGCAGTAAGCTCAGCCATGACCCAGTTAACTGATAACAACTATAGCTGCCCAAAGGCTGAGTACCTCCAATATATATTTGGGGGGGTATACAGTATGTATTCAGTACATACATGTAGGGTTTGCAAATATAAATCTAATGATTCAGTATCTTTTTAGGACATTGAAAGACATATCTGGATGTTTTTCATTAAAACTGAATGTCGTACCACAATCCAATCAACACCCAGCTGTTTGTGAGTGTTCAGACAAAATATAAATTAAGAGCGGTCCTCATAATTAATATGAACCATGAACCCCACCCTGAACATGTCCCTACCTTACCCTTATTAAAGCAGTCTAGTGGAAACCAAATTGCTTGCAATGAAATGCATCGCAGTTAAATCAGGTGAAGTTGAATAAAATTATAGAGACGAAGAGGGAAGGGAGTGAACTTTCATTTGTCTTGGTTGAATTAACTTAGGTATGTACATCTGCTGTAAAACAGTTAGGAAACTTATAAAATGGAAGACAAGGTCAATCCAAGGGCATTTTATCCTAACAACTGAACAGTAGATCCAAAGCTGCAGAAGGCTTTTATTAACGGTACATTGCTTTTCCTTTCTTTTTCTGTAACATCAAAATTCAATACAGCTGCATATTTGATGCACAACAGTGGAAAATATGAAAAACCCTATTCATGGTTATTTAGTAGGCAGACGGCATTATTTGGCCTGTGCTGTCATGCTGAAAAGGTTTCCCACAGTCTGTGTTCACATCATCTGGGACATGCTGGGACGGATATTTAATGTTGCTGGCTGTAGATTACTTTCAGCTGTCTTGCAAACCCTCAGGGAGTCACCTGATCAGGTGGTCAAATGAAATATGTTGATTAGCAGCGGAAAAAAATTATGATTTGTCATGACAGCAACACAGTCCAAGGTATCGGCATGCCTCCAAATTAGCAGAGATAGTGTCATGAATCATATCCGTCGTCATTTAGCAGGATGTTGTCCAGGCTCCTGGAAATAGACAGACATGGGTTCCTGACATCTATGGATCTGTGCAAGCATGCTTTATGGCTTCAGTGATCGGTTGCCGCGTTAAAGCTTTTTAATATTTCGCTCTCTGGCTAAAAAGGCAGAAATCCTTCGGAGCTGAGCTGCATGGGCGGCAAGATTAATGGTCTTATCATGTGGCCAAGTGATTAGTGAGCTCTTAGTACTTATTACTCTGCATTATCACAGAATCCCCCGAGAGGTTTCTGTCAGCTGCAAGGTTGTGTTTGAGGCTCTCTAGATTACCACAATGCGGCATTGATTAATAGCGATGATATTAAAAGGAAAAACGAACCTAAAAAGTAAATAGCCTGTAAATCTTCCTGAATTGTATTCACTTGGATTCAGTCCCATTCGATTTTTAGAAAGAAATCTGACAAAGACAGAAGAGATACAGCTGTGGGTAAGCTTCTGTTTTTGTTTTGCTTTGGCACATAATAGCTCTCTTTCAGTGGATGTGTTGGGAGAGTGAAATGTGGTGATGATTTTGGGAGCCTACACCTGGAGCTGGCTCATACAATATTCAGTGTGGGATATTTTATTAAAGAGAGTTGGCCCCCTTCAATATCCTTCCAAGAGGGCCAAACTTCATAGCTACAGTATGCTCCTGCTTTGTGTTGGAGGTCGTAACATTTCAAAATCACGCTCTAAAACACATGTACAAACAAATAGAGGGTGCTCACATCTCAGCCTGTTGCATATGAATGAAAGCAGAATTATGTTTTTGTTCTTGGGTTTGACAGAAAAGGACAAACCTTTCAATGCATCAGTGATTTGAGCAGCTGTAAGGGAAAGTGTGTAAAACGTATTAGAGCTGCAAAGTAGTGTAACATGAACAAACAGTTGATACTTGGTTTTAAGGATAAGCAAAAACTGCATTGGTCATATTAGGATGCCAGCAGCCATTGCTAATGTTAACTTATTCACTACAAGTGGCAACCTACAGGTCTAATAATGGAGGCTCAGGCAGCTTTAAACTTGCATTCTTTCTAATGAAGCGCCAGGGGGCGACTTCACTTATTGCAAGAATACATCTAATTGTAAAGAAGTCTATAAGAAAATAATAGACCTCTATACAATCAAATAATACATCAGTAAAACATTTTACTGACAATTGTATGGTTTTAATCACTACTTTCAACTTTAATACCTATTGTTCACTTTTGTAAATGTAGTTAATTTTTAGAGTAAAATTGCAATGAATCGAAATTATGTGATTATGTATCCTTTGATTCTAGACAGATATCGATACTTCAATTCAAACTTCAGATAAATCAAATATTGATGTGTACTTGGCCAGTGATTCCTTATTAAAAAAAAGATTGTTGTTCCATACATTGTGTGGGATATTCCTTTAAGGTCAAACACAAAAGGAATTAAAGAAATTAATTGATTTCTCTCACAGAATTGTAGCTGAAAATGCTGTCTAGACAGATTCTAAAATCATCATAAACACTCAATTAAAACTAATGATGGAAATAACCCAAGGGTTGTTAGAAACAAGTAAATAACAATAGTGTTAACAAGCATCTCGACACACAATGATTTTTTTAAATACGACGGATAATGATCTGCAATTAGTTTATTCTGAAAACTGGAGCATGTGGGACAAGTCTAGCTTTGTGTTTCACTTGATCAAAATAAAGCTGCTTCCTGTCTGATTTAAGAGACACTTCAAGTTAGATGAACAACAGCAGATTTCCTAAACCACAGGGGAGTGTGCAGGTGCTCTGAAGAGCTTTGAGGTTAGTGTTTTAGAGCAGACTCCCTCAGCGCTGCTTCTCAACATCCCACTGCTACTCTCATTGATGTTCTTTGTCTCCTCTCCTAAAATTCCCTCAGAGGTTTTGGCAACTTTGCTTTGCTCCATGTGGTATTTGAGGAAACCGTATTATACAATAGTTGTTTGTGCTAAGGACACTTTTCCTCAGCCACTATTAAGAATATGGGAAACTAAATATTCAAGTATTAAAGTCCCAAGAGACATATTCAACTTTTCCCCTTGAATCAGCACAATTAGTTGAAAAGTTTCTGCTTAAGTTCTTACTCCCTATACAACTTACTATTTCTCTCTAGTTATGCTTTTCTCACTCGATTCAATAATGAGGATGAAAGTGTGTAAAGCGGCCATAACTCCACTATTAATAGAGGGAAGCCTCATCGTGATTTCCTTTTTATCCTCTATTCAGGTTCTTGGCCACACTAATGCAGTGAAAGATAGCGGAGTCAGTCCGTATGTCGGTCTACCATTTTCAGACTGAAATATCTCAACCAATATCAAGTAGAATTTCATTGCCATTAAATATGTATAGACATGCATGGTCCCTAAAGCATAACTCCTACTGACTTTGGTGATCACATGACCTGCTCTATAGCTCCCCAATGAGGTTGTGATCTGTGGTTTTGGTTTATATGTTTAAACTTCCCCTTCGTAAGATTAAATAACTTTGATAGTCCCTTACACTTATATGGTAAACATGGTAAAAGTCATGCTAAACAGTAGCATGTTACAGTAGCATTGCTATTGGGATAATACCAGCAGGCTAGCACGTACAAGCATGGCTTTGCTTATGAACATCCTCAAAGAGCTGCTGGCATGACTGTAGACCCTTAACCCTCCTGTTGTGTTCGTTTCCCCCCCTTACTTTGGTGTGTGCGGTCTAATTTGACTGGTCCTGTTTTAACTGCTATTACATTAACACATAAACCATTAATCATCACCAAATTTCATTTAACACCCTTTTAAATTGTAAATATTGTATCGGACTACTGGTATACATGAAAAACTGCAGTAAATATACACTGAACATGTATTGCGTGTGCCAGGTGTGATCCATGTGGGGGGATGCGATGCGTGCGTGCGTGCGTGCGTGCGTGCGTGCGTCCGTCCGGGTGGTTCCTAATTCCTTTTCTTTATGGCGGTCACCAGGAACACCATTGGTGTTACAGAGTTGGCTAAATCATCCAAATTTCAAAGAAAGTGGTAATCAGCAATTTTATATGTTCAAATGTCTACTGTGAAGGATATCATAAAGGCTTAATGCAATCGAATGTAAAACAAAAAAGTTATGATTGATGAAAGTAGTAAATCGGTCAGATTTGACCCGAACACAACAGGAGGGTTAATATGAATGACTTATTGCAACGATCTAAAAAAGTCAGCGACTAATATATTTCCATTTTACATCATTACGTTCAATTCCCACACTCTGCCTACAGTTACTGCTTAATAGTGAGTGAATCGGTGTCAAGATTTGTGATTAAATGAGAAATTGCTTCCTGAGTGCTTATTATATTCACACAAACTGTATCGCATTATTGATAAGGTTTAAGATAAAGATATTTTTTATTTAAAAACACAGGTGCTTGGATTTGTGTCGGGGGACAGCAGCTTAGATTTAAAAAAAAAATTATATAACGGCTGTAATGGCTTTACAAGAGACACATTATGTTCGAAAATACAGTTAATGTCTTACGAAGATACAAAGTTGGACGTGCTAACATCTCATTGTCTCAGCAGTTTCTGCACTGAGTAGCTGCTATTACACATTGTCTTTTTGAGGAACGTACATCAATAAGTGTCAGAAGAAATTGCTCAGATAGAACAATAGCAACAGTGGACATCTTAAGCTTGTGTTTGTTGTAAATAATCATTTTTGAATGTCCATCGTTGGTTAAGAGGCACCTCACTGTGCAGAATAGAGGGCGGAGGTGATTGAAAGTGACAATGTTATTTTCTGGTCTGGTCTTCCTCATGTGTAGTCAAGATCTCTGCTAAATCCTAATAAATTCTCAATGACAGAAGAAGATGGATCACCAGAATCGGTGCTTCGGGGTTACAGTTCTTGAGCTACCTCAGCAACGATGGGGTAATGAATTCACACCACGTTAACCCGCTACTTAATTTCCCGCCTTTCTCACTGATTGAATTTGAAAGGATTTTTAAGAAGTCCTCTGAAGCAAAAAAATAAAAGAGGGTTCATGTTTTTGTGTCTGTGTGTTTGTTTGGGGATTCACTCCAGCACATTCTCATTGCTTGCAGTGCAAACACAATGTGGGCCTTCCGCCTCGGCCACCTGTCCACAGGAAACATTGCCAAGGGGAAAGCAGCAGTATTCACCAGGGTTAAGGCAGGAGTGTTAATGTGCATCTGCATCTGCATTTGGATTATTTTTAATGGAACAAGATCAAAATATTAATATTATTTTAAAGTGAAAAATCATTATACTCATTGAATATTATTTAACTGTTTAACGGTTAGACCACATGCCAGCCAATACATGTGGATAGTCAAATAACAGTATTTATAACCTTTAATTAAATAACTGCAGCAGTACATCAAGCTAACGATACTAAAATAATAGTTCTGGTTTTAAAATCATACTTGAGTATTTTCTGCTAAATATGTTTGAAGTACCAAACAGTAATAGTGCTTCTTACTGCAGAAGAATGGCTAACCCTAACCTCATACTGTGGCATTTGAGCTGATTGTTTCTAATGAATCAATGCATACACTAACCGTTGTAGTTATGTAGTCATTAAAGGTCCCCTATTATACTGTTTTCATCAATATATTATAGGTCTCAGATATATACAAAACATGTCTCTGAAGTGTTTGGCTCGAAATACCAAACAGATCATTAATTGTAGCATCCTATAATCCCCTCTGTTTCAGCCCTGTTTCAAAAGTGCTGATTCTCTGTTACTTTAGATGAAAATAAGGAGCCACTCCCCACGCCCCTCTTGCGGCTTTCACACCAGCGCTTTTCCCTTTCTAGCTCCTAGAGCCTAGAGCTTTTCTGGTTCAGTTCCGGTTTCCCTTTTCAGCTCCCGCTATGTTCACACCGCCCAGAGCTGCCGCTGCTGCGTCATGACGTCACAGTTTACGTCGCTGATTTTCTCCCACAACAACAACGGGCCGGGGACTGCGTCGGGTCGATGATCGTGTTGCTTTTAATCATACGAAGCCAGATTAAATTAAATAACGACTTCTCCAACCTTATACTTTTCTCCAGAGTGCCGTGGTTCATTGTTTATTAATGTGTTTCAGCGGCATTTACCGACCGCTGCAGTGCTGGCTGCTCTCCACGGGAGTTTATTCTCCCGTTAGCTCCGGGTTAGCTCACACGGCTCTAAAGTATTCACTGTCTGACTGTTACACAAGCAGCTGATACATATCCCCAGTTCCCCTTAAGTGAATGTGTGTCAGTCTGAATTGACGCTGTTTGGCATCAGAATGCTGTTATGAAAGTTTCTCTGGTATAACATGGGTGATGTTAGCATAGCAACCGAAGCTAAACTGACTACTTGCTAAGCCGTTTTCTACAGGCACATTTTACCAGCGTATTTTTCATTATGATTCTACTTGTGATAGTCGGACATGACAACCTGTACAGCCCATGTATTAATTCCATCCGATAGCTGCTATAATAACAAACAAAACGTCTGCCTGCTCTCCACAATGATCAATAACAGCGAACGGATGGTCAAAGTAAGGTTTCCTGCACGCCTCGATGTAAGAGAGACGTAAACGACGCCGCGTCATAGCTCCGAAGCTCTTGCCTCTGGACCGACAATTTTTTGGAGCTGGAAGTGAACCGCATTCCGGAGCTATGACGCGCCGCCGCTGCGGTGTGAACAGGAAAAACCGGCGCTTTTCCAGCTCCAGCTCCGAGCAGGAGCTGGAAAAGTGCCGGTGTGAAAGGGGCATCTGAGAGAGATTTGGTTAAAAAAAACACAATGGTGCTCTAGGAGGAGATTCAGGTGATAAGGTGTGGGGGGGGGGGTTACCTTGGTTGGTTATTGGCTAATGGTTACACAAGCCAAAAAATCATTATGACATCATAAAGTGGCCAAAATCTAATCAGCTCATTTTCAGATAGGTTTTTATATAAAGGGAAGTTTCCTGAAACTTTCAGAGTCTCTTTATACAGAGGGGACATATGTTTATGTATACAAGACATGAAAAAGTGGATTTTGCATAATAGGTTACCTTTAAATCATTACATACAGTGAGGTATAAATGCAATACTTCCCAACCTAGGGCTTGGATGTTGTTCTGTAATAGGGTGAAGCTGAGTCTCAACATAAATTCAAATATAACTTTGTGATGTCTGTAATACTTGCTAACAACTCAGTGATATCTTACATATTTTTGTGAGGAACTACTGGCCAAAAAGGTTGTGTTTTTTTTGGTTTCAAATTATAAGAATTTATTCTGATATGCAGTGAATTACAAGCATATTTTGGAGCTCGAATCTACCATGTTACTTTCCACAAACATAGGAAAACAGCCAACATAAATGGTTTCTCTTTGAATGTAGAGAAAAGTCAATAACTAAAACCAACTTGACTATGATAGCATCCAAAGTGTTAAACTGATGAAACTGATGTACCTCGGCGAAAGGGAGCAACAAAATTGATAATAATAATGACTTTGCTAGTTCTAGGGAGGATTGCAGCCCCTAAAGTCAACTTCGTGGTGAAACCCATTTAATTTCCTCCTCTCTCCTTCAGGACGAACCATTTGGCCTATCGGGGGTTTAAGATAAGACAGGGCTAGCTTATCACAGCCAGCGATAACTGAAGAAACGAACGACAGCGGGGATTTGCGAATACTCTTTCTATACCTGTTCTCTTACCCCCCCTCCCCCGACCTCTCTCCTTTGCGCTCCCTCCTTGTGTATTCCTGTTCTCCTACGGAACGTGCTGCAGCTTTGAAATAGTGCTTTAAGGCTGCAAGGCACAACTCAAGAGACACAGTGTTCCATTTGAAGAGGTCATTTATTTGTATGGCATGAAATGAGGTGAAGATTAATAGCTACACTACATTTATCTGAGCAAGAGATCAGTCAAAGGCTTTGTCTGAATACCATAGCGTCAGCAAA
The DNA here is from genome assembly GCF_902827165.1 of Trematomus bernacchii. NCBI lineage: Eukaryota > Metazoa > Chordata > Actinopteri > Perciformes > Nototheniidae > Trematomus > Trematomus bernacchii. Next base: position 19,465,143 of record NW_022987739.1, read on the forward strand.
AAGGTCAACGGCTACCACATATCCATTTAACATCATTATGTTTACTTCCCACTCTCTGCCTACAGTTTCTGCTTAATCTTGTGTGAATTAGTTTCCTCGGTTTGTGATGACGTATAAGAGAAATTTAAATCGATGTGCGTTGAAATCTTCGCCTTCAGCTTCTTCTAACTTCTGTGGGAACAGGGATTTACATTGTGTATCATTCAAACATCTGGTTGTTTGAGATTTCCTCATTACTCCTGGTTTAATGTGATATATACCCTTTCAAAAGGCCACACTCCCTTCATCCATCATAAGCAAGGAAGGTTGTTCAAGCCACTCTGATTATCGCAGTCAAGGTTTCACTTTGGAGAGAGAACAAGTGCAACATTTGACTGATAGAACAATGCATTTGTGAATGTTTATTTTCTTGTCACATTATGTAATCTGACAAAAACATAGCCTAAGTCATGACATCAATCATGTTTATGTTTAGGTGGCTCCTTTGTTGGTTTTAATGTTTACCAAGAAAATGTTTGGGTTATTTCTAAAAACGAATAAGAATGGAGCCCTTCAAATAATATATTAAACTTTCTTAAAGGCAGGTGTGTCTTAGAGGAGCATTTTTTTCCTGTTGCCTCCTGTTTCTTTCATCTCATATACGCGTAATTATGTGAGTAAATTGGGGGCAGTGCCAGGCATGAAGTAAAAAATTGGCACTGTTCATTGAGCCTTTTCGAGAAATGTCAAAGTAATCACAACTGATAAGTTATAATTACATCTGAGATATCTGCCTGCGACTTCATAAATGTCTCTTTATACATTCATTGCTATGCAGATTTGCGATGGAGGTTAAGTGTTTGAAAAAATAAATGCAATCTTGCCCATGGTCTAATATCACAGTCTTACTTTTTGATCATCAAAGATAGTTATGGTCTTCAAAGCTAGTTATGGTCTTCAAACAGTGTTTTCATTTAGCAAAGACAGAGGTATTAGTCCTTGGGGAATGGGGAAACAGGTTATTTCTCTGTGGGTGGGTTTTCTTATTTGTTGAGCAAATGTTACGTCTGCATCCTGATTTGAACCAATACTTATCAACACATTATACAACTGCCTTTATTCTTACTCTGATGACTGTGGTTAAGCTGTTGAAAGAGATCACTTGCTTTGCTCAAAAAACATTTCATGAAGAACTTACCGATAAGCCAGGCTTTACCGATAAATCCATCCATTGACTGTATTCATAAAAAAACAACTGCATGACAACGATAACAATACATTGTGAACATAAGAAAGGAAAAGGTAAGGGGCAGGACTCAGATGGCATAATGTGTTAGCAAAGGTTGTGGAGAAAATGTGAATTTCGTCATTAATATTGAAATGGAGTCTCTTTTAGTGTCTCTCCTTGGAGGTCATGACATTTATCTTCTGTATCAGTTGGCCACACAGCATTTTAAAGAGCAATGTTCGTATTATGTGCTGAGACTTTTAATTTACGTTTCTTTAAGTAGGTATTCTATTAAAGTACATTAAAAAAAAAGGAGAATTTGTGAACTAACCGAGAAATGAAATTTAGCTGCAGGTTAAAGTATTTTGTTGCCTGCATATATAACATGATTAGCATCCTTTTAACATTCAATATGTGTTTATTGAGCAGCAATCATTGTAGATTAGTGACTTAGCAAATACTCTATGTATGTCAGATTTGACTAAGTGCTTTTCCCTGTAAACATTAGCAAGCAACCTAGGAAATTAGATTATGAATAGCTTTGGAAACTTTATTCGACACAAGTTTTCTTACATTTAGGTTTAAGGAGACTGTATCACAATCTTAAGCTCTGGCCAGTAGTCATGGAATTGATCTATTTGTTGTTAAAATGTAATTGATAAGTATAAATAAATGATGTCACATTTAAAATGACATCTTCATATTGTATGGCCTTTAATCGCAAAGCAGTGATACAGACCCAGAAGTCCTAAACTGAATGCTCACTTCTGAGAGAAAATGTTATGCTAAAAAACAGTTTCGACCTTGCATTTTTTATCTTGTTCTGCTTAAGTCACAAGGAGTTCAGCCCACGGTTATTTTATCCAATTTGTTATGACAGCAGGTTAGCAGTGGTCAGAGTATGAGCCGTAACTTTGGCTCCTTGGGGAAAGTGGAAGCACTTTCATCTAAATGAGTTCATTGAATTTTACTTTGAGAGGCATTGAGTTAAATGACCAGGCAAAACAGCTTCCTGGGTACATGTGCACTTTGTGTCTGGAAGACCTCACCATAAAAGGTTAGGTGCATCTATTAGCAGGACATATTTGAAGAAACAAAAGCAAGGGCCTTCACAGTGTGAATGACTATATATTGTATCACTTCTGTTCAACAATTTACATGATTCCCATGTGGCTCTCTCACAGTGTGTTGTCGGTACATCACATTTTTGAACTTTTTTCATTGGAAATATTGCATTTTTAGCCATGCTCTTGGCAGAGCTCTAGTGATAGGAATGAACACTTACCATGAACTGGGCGACTATGGGTGAGGTGGGGTTGACTGTCAATCGAAATGTTGTGGGTTCGATCCCAGCCCCTGCAGTCAACATGTTGATGTTTCCTGGGGCAACATACATAACTCAGAGTTGCTCCCAGATGGCATTGCCAATAGTGAATGTTTGTTAATGTTAGCGTCCTTGAGCAAGCGGAACATTGCTCTACAGTATATGAATGGGGTGTGAATGGGTGAATGATGACTTGTTAATATAAAGTGCTCTGAGGGGACTTAAAGACTTGATATAGCACTATATAAAAACAGTCCATTTAATCTCAACAACTACATTACATTACATGTTACTTGTTAGACACTTTTATCCAAAGCGACTTACATACTCAATACTGTGGGCAATCCCCACAGGAGCAAATTTGGGGTGAAGTGTCTTGCCCAGGGACACAACAACATGCTGACTGCAGTGGGGTTTGAACCTGTGCTCCCTTGATCCGAACACCAACGCTCTTACCACTGCGCCACACGCCTCCACCTTTTGGTTGATTTCTTAGGAATTTTTTACAGACACAGATGGTCACTAGAGGATTAAACATACTGACTTGTACTGTAGTGCCACTAGATCAAAGTTTTAACTTCTCATATGAATTCAAAGATTTGATCCCTTTTTCCTTGAATCATTTGTAATTCTCGGTGAAGACTGCGGTTTGGATTGCCATGCAATTTGCAACATTAACATTGTTATCCCACTGAGATGTTATTGTGAATCGTAATCATTTTGGTCATCTTTCAATTTTTCCACTTGGGCCTTCATAACATTTAAATTCTGACATTATTAAGTTAATGACCAAAAATGGAATACTAATGACCAGTGGATAGAAATATATTAAGACTCAGTCTTGTATAGTACCGCAACAAGCATTTCCTGTCAGTAATCACAGTTCAGCCTCCATTTACAAGTTCATGAGTTAGTTTTATCTCTGCTTTTGCTCCTCTGGTGATTAACTTGACACTCATGGGGCTTCTCCAAAACATTCCAGTCATTAGTGTCTTAGATCAAAAATAAAATGATAAAATGGGGTACTCTCAGCTATCGTTAGTCCCCGATGTATGTCGTGTTCAAATTCCAGCTGCCGTAAATGCAACATGATGAAAATAAACTATTAGAGGTTAACCATTTAAATGTCTTTGGGCAATCTTGTTCTGAATCCAAACAACAAATAAGGAGATTGGCATGTTTTATTCCAGTAAACTGAACTGCTTTGAATTGATTTTCAAAAACAATAAGTGACTTTATTTGATTTGCAAAGCTTTTTCCTCAAAACACAATGCCCTGAGACTACAATGTGTACTGTTGCCAAATGTCAGACAAACAAAACACATTCAGGTTTTTAATTCATAGCAAGCTCTCTCTGTTAAACCAAGTGTGGCACTGCAAGTCAAGCAGTACACACAAGTATCTGTGAAGGTCATTTCACAGGGAAAGTTTCCAATGAATACCTTGAACTTTTTTGAAGTAGAATAACTTTGTATGTAGTCAAAGCACTTCCAAATGTAACATCAGTCCAAAGAGCTTTTCCCTGGGCAAATCTTGTACAAATAATAATAGAGAGAATGTGTGTAGGGGTCTAGGATTGAACATCCATATTCTTTGGTTCCTCGAGTTTTGCTAGAGTTCAGTTTTCTATGCTGCCAATGCCTTTCTTTTCATAATGTATGTGCCAAGTGTGTACATAAAGGGAGAAAATCACATTTACTTGAGATAGGCACGTCGAAAATATTGCCTATGGTACACAATGCTTTATGTTAAAATTCAGCTCATTTCCTGCTGCTAGCATTGCTATCATCTTAAAGCTGTCAAATATGTCATGCAGGCAATCAAATATGAACATTTCCAGATATATTATAATCAATGAAGCATTAGGGATTCATACAAGCACAGCACTTACGGTTGAGGTCAGTTGTCAGAAGGAAGGAGAAGAACATGAAAAGGCAACAAAAGGCTGACAGTCTTTTGTTCGCACTGCTTTCATTTTTATGACATTTTTGCTCCCACTTTGTATCTCTCTCATTACAGAAGACATTCTACATTTAAGCAATGGGGCCATTTCTTGTACCACCTTGTACTTTATCCATTCCGATGTATATCTCTGTCATGATGGGCTATTAGGGAAAACATCTGTCAGCTGTGTAGCAGGAACACATGTATGTCCCAGGTGACAATCATAGTTTGATAATAATAAAGAATTTTGTGCGTCGAAGAACAAGTAGTTGGAATGCTGTATCAGCATTCCAACTACTTGTTCTTCGACGCACAAAATTCTTTATTATTCCGCCGGGTTATTTTGCGCATCTTCCACATCGCAGAAACTCTGTTCAAACATCAAAACGTTCAGCTCGGTCGGGAATCGATGGCTATTACTTTTCTCATTCATAACTTTCATAATTCCAGAGATATATCCCATAATTCATCACATTTCTAACATGGAAGTCAATGGAAAATGCTCCAAACGGCCCAAAACTTCACAGGTTTGGTAACGATGCAGCCATCAACGCATCTAACCGTATTATGGGGTGTCATCAAATGCCGTTGCCATGGCGACAGACCACTCACCACTGTAAGTCCAATGGACACGGTCCGATTGTCCCCCAAACTTCGCTTGTATATCACCGGTCCAGCCCTCAACAGCTCTACGTCAATTATGGGGTTTCTTCAAATGCCGTTGTCATGGCAACACAATACTCGCCATGAAACACGGTTTTCTCATAACTTCAGTGAAAATGCTCCAAACGGCCCAAAACTTCACAGGTTTGGTAACGATGCAGCCATCAACGCATCTAACCGTATTATGGGGTGTCATCAAATGCCGTTGCCATGGCGACAGACCACTCGCCATGAAGCACAATGTCGCTGTAAGTCCAATGGACACGGTCTGATTGTCCCCCAAACTTCGCTTGTATATCACCGGCACAGCCCTCAACAGCTCTACGTCAATTATGGGGTTTCTTCAAATGCTGTTGCCATGGTAACACAAGGCTCGCCATGAAACACGATTTTCTCATAACTTCAGTGAAGATGCTCCAAACAGCCCAAAACTTCACAGGTTTGGTAACGATGCAGCCATCGACACATCTAAGTGTATCATGGGATGTCATCAAATGCCGTTGGCATGGCGACAGATCATTCATCAAGTTAGTTCAAAAGTTTGCAGTTCAAATATTCTGCTGCTTTTCCAAGCCTTTTTACTTTATTTTCTTCACTCATCACACATTCAAGCCCCCAGTGTTCATGTATCATTTCAATCTAAATTCTTCACTTTCTTCTTACACATTACATTTCAGCATAGCAGTTTAGCATCAGATTTTCAGCATAAAGCATTCCCACTAGCAATTTCTTCAGGAATTGCATTCTCTAGTTTTACTTACAAATGCAGCTTCAGCTAAATAATAGACCTACATGATGGGATTATATAGATAATAAGAAGTTTAATTTGACATGCAGACCCACCTCCACCGTGTTAACCCTGCCACAGGGAATATTCTTAATAAGACTTCAATTTTGTATTATTAGACTATACTAAAAAAATCCCCAAAATGTTAAGCTCAAGATTATGTTAAATTAATTGCTTTTTTAGACAAATACAGTTCACATTAAAGAAGATGGCACTAGTAATTGTGAGGCTGTGTTGGTGTATAAATTACTTGTTGTTTTGTTACTTTTAGACTTAATAATGTACATATTATTGCAGTTCTCAAAACTGAACTCTATATTGAACATGTTGTTTTTTTCCAGGGAGTTTGGGAGATGGAAGGTGAACAATTTGGCAGTGGAGAGGAGAGATTTCTTGGAGTCTTCGTTACCTCTGACTCCTGAATTTATCCGGAACATTCGACTTTTAGGCCGCAGGCCCACCACCCAGATGATCACTGACAACCTGATCAGGAAGTATGGGACTCACTTCCTGTTGTCAGCTACACTGGGAGGTAAACAAAGCATCTGTTGTTCTGAGTATAGATCTGTTACAATGTTACAGTAGATATCCTCATGGTAACTTATCGAACCCTTGGAATAAACTGACTCCACCAGCAATGTGTTTTTTCACTGTTCCATCCACCGCTTACTTTTTAATTTCAAGCCTTGCATTCTAGCTCACATGAATGCTCACAATTACCAATAACAGGCAGTCAAAAACCATACTAATCATTGGAACAATAGGCATTTGATTTGAGGCAGAATAAGACTGAAGCAGCCCTATCATTATAAGTGTCATTATCATCATTAATGAGCAACTACCATTCTTGATGCAATAGTTACCGCCAGCTAGATAATTAAGAATAATTGTTGGAAACTGTCTTTGGTTGATTTAGAAATGTTTCAACTGATTTGATTGAATATGAGAACCCTGTAAAAAGGATGTAATTATGATAATCATGCTTAGTCAATACAGACGCTATGCAAATAAAGGTTGAGCTGAAGTTTATAGGACCCAGGTAAAATCAGAAAGTATTCCAGAATAAGGGAAAATGTGTAATTCTCAGAATGACCTGAGATTCCATTTTATGTTTATATAAGCTTTTAGAGTATGCTAACCAAGGCGTCACATATACATAGCCTGGACATGTCCAAACTCAGTCTAGCTGAATAACTCATCATAGCAACATAACGTGGCACTGGCAGCACAGATATTGCTCTTCAGGGAGGTTGGAATACATTTCAACCCTTTGTACAGTAAACCAGCCACTCACATTGTTGGTCCTCTATGTGAAGAAAAAAAGAACAGACAAAAAAGATTCAAGATGCCAGAGAGGTCGAGGCGAGTCTTGCAAATCCGATTTGCTTTTACAGAGCAACACTTGTCAATTATTTTGTACTGAGTCCTGGTTTGGAAAAAGTCGCAGTTGTGAGTGGCTGTATATAATGCAACAGAACCAGCTTCCTGAGCTGATGCAGCCCCCACACACACACACACACACACACACACACACACACACACACACACACACACACACACACACACACACACACACACACACACACACACACACACACACACACACACACACACACACACACACACACACACACACACACACACACACACACACACACACACACACAGGCTCCCAGCCAGCACTTAGTGGTATGAAGAGAGGAGAATGAGGAGTTTGCCTTGGATTGTTGCCAGAGATATGCCTCTGTGGTTCTCAATGGATAGCCTCTATGTTCGGAAACATATGGACTTAATGAAATTAATAAATAGATTATGATATCAAGAGGGTGCCCTTCAGCATCTGAGGAAGAGAGGCAGTGGGCAGAAAAAATAGCCATATAGCATTAACGCTGCATTATGATGAGGAATATGACGTGCAGTGTCTTGGAGACTCTCAAGCAAAGAGTGTGTGCTGCACCATGGCCCCTAGACTGATTGCTATGATCTACGGCTACTGATGGGTCACGTGGCTTATTCTAATTGTGGTCAAGTATCCATAGCGCTTCAGGGGCTCCTGTATGGCTGCTCCAGGGCTCTTAACCACGTGGAATATAGTGTGTGTGTGTGTGTGTGTATATAATATTATACTGGAGCAAAGCAGGACCCAGTTGTTAATGTTATGTGATATTGTAATGTAATCTTTATACATTCAACACTTAAAAGGTAAGGTATCATTAGCAGTAATGAAAAGATTGCAAAAATGCTGACACTTGAACTTTAGACACTGATAATCAAATGTCTGACACAGTTGAAATGCTTTTTGATTGACATATTTGTATTTTGTAGGAAGTGTAGCACATAAACATCTCAGCAATGAGTGCTTTTAGGGCAAACATATAAAAACAACTACCAATAATCACTAAAACACTTAAAGATGCCTTATTATGTCTCTTTGAGGTTTTCTTGTAGTGTGTTATACATGTTTTGTGCATGTAAATGGTCGGCAAAGGCTTGAATCCCAAAGTTCCCTCCAGAGGGAGTTTCTCTCCCAAACACTCCCCCCCCCTGCCTGAAACGCCTTGATTGGACTCCTTTGTTTACTACCTTTTTATTCTGTAAAATAGTGACATCACTACATTACACTTGGCTCGCGCTCCAAAACATTGTAGGTGGTAAGCTAATGGGCGGTACATCTCCAACACATCTGTAAATAGTGGAGCAATCACAACAGAGCTGGTCAGCTAACCAATCAGAGCAGACTGGTCTATGGTTTCGGACAGAGGGTGAAAAGAGGTGCTGCAGTACAGGCAGTATGAGAAAAATAAAGCCCTTTTTAAACATTAAAGCATGTAAACATGTCACTGTAGAAGCACAAATATGAACCTGAACATGAGGGGGCCTCTTTAAGACACTAACTCTTTGTTTTTATGTAGGAGAAACACACTTAAGCCATGCAGAAGCCCGCATTAGCAACACTGTATAATGTCACTTTACAAATTGTAATCTACATTTTCTGAAATCATGCGTTTTCTGTGCAGGAGAAGAGGCTTTAACGATATTTGTGGACAAGAGGAAACTGAGTAAGAAAGCAGAGGTGAGCGATTATTCCGGAAACTCGTCCACTGTGACTCTGGAGGCTCTGCACCAGCTGGCTGCCTCCTACTTCATTGACAGGGAGAGCACTCTGCGCAAGCTGCACCACATCCAGATCGCCTCAACTGCCATCAAGGTAATGCCTTTGTATCTCTATCTCTATTGTTCATCAGCCCAAAATCAAGTCAATATCATCATGCAGACATTGACAATAAGCTGAGATGGTAAAGATTCAAGAGGCTGAGTGTTTTGGTCAATAACTGTTTGACTTATGTCCTTGACAACCTTTTGTTACCATGTCTTTCATATTTGTACAAACTTTTTTTGCATACACATTTTGCAAATCCATCCATCCATCCATCCATCCATCTTCTCCCGCTTATCCGTGGTCGGGTTGCGGAGGTAGCAGTTCCAGCAGAGAGCCCCAAACTTTCCTTTCCCTAGCCACATCAACAAGCTCTGACTGGGGGATCCCAAGGCGCTCCCAGGCCAGCGAAGAGATATAATCCCTCCACCTGGTTCTAGGTCTACCCCTTGGTCTCTTCCCAGCTGGACGTGCCTGGAACACCTCCCTAGGGAGGCGCCCAGGTGGCATCCTTACTAGGTGCCCGAACCACCTCAACTGGCTCCTTTCGACGCGAAGGAGGAGCGGTTCACCTCCGAGTCCCTCCCGGATGACTGACCTTCTCACCTTATCCCTAAAGGAGACGCCTGCCACCCTGCGGAGGAAACCCATCTCGGCCGCTTGTATCCGCGATCTCGTTCTTTCGGTCATGACTCATCCTTCATGATTATAGGTCAAAAATGGCCCGGTAGACAGAGAGCTTTGCCTTCTGGCTCAGCTCTCTTTTCATCACAACGGTGCGGTAAAGCGACTGCAGCACCGCTCCCGCTGCTTTGATTCTCCGGCCCATCTCACGCTCCGAGATACTTGAACTCCTTCACTTGGAGTAAGGACTCATTCCTTACTTGCAGTCACTTGGCATCGGTTTCCTGCTGAGAACCATGGCCTCAGATTTGGAGGTGCTGATCCTCATCCCAGCCGCTTCACACTCGGTTGCGAGATTTTGCAAATCATGTTATGTAACTAGTACCAAGCCAAACTAGGTTTATTTTAGTTAAAATATCATTTACTTTATCTACTGGAGACATATGGCCGACTCAAAAGTAATCTAATCTCAGTGTTTACAGACTTTGAATAAGCAAGGTACCTTAAAAAGGTAACATTTAGAAATAATGAAGCCCATTAATATTGTTCGAATTACATTGGAGTTTAATTGACTAATTAAATTACTTGAATACACTCTTCTCCAAAAAGATTGTGTTAAAAAACAAACATAATACCTTGTGCTCATGTCCCTCTTTGTATCCTTGTTAAAAAGCGGCAGACCAGCTTTGATTCTGAACATGGAAATCTACAAAATCAAAGTGTATGATTTCTGGTTTTAAGGATTTAAGATGTACCTCTCACTGCCAACTGGAGCTGCTTACATGGGAAGCTGCCCAGAAGAGCTTTATATGAAATCCTTCTTTGAAAGACAGAAGAACAAAATGACCATACTGTAGCTGGAAGTGTTACAACATATTGTTATATCCTAAACTACAGGATATCTGAACTATATAAGCTACGTTAAAATATATGATGGCTAGGGAACTGTAGAGACCATCGTACAGTAGATGCACCAAATGTAAGGCTTTACCACATTCAACAGGGAATTATATGGACATATTAGCAATAAAGAAAGATTGTAGCGACATTGTTTGTGTTTATCTTTAGTGATAACATTGCAATGCAATACCTAGCAAGTAATACATATATATTAACTATAAAATAAAAAGGCATCCGCAGAGCGCAGTCCTCCGTCAAGGCCAATGGTGCGTTCAATGCTCCTAGTATGGTCCCATTTTCCAAGTCATTCTTCCGACTTTGAAGTGCGATGAACATGAGCATGAACGATTATTGGAAAATTGAAAACAACATAGAGGCTACAAAGAAAATGTGTTTTATCGCTCAAAGCATTTAAACAACATGTTTGCAGTTACAGAAATGTTCCCAGTTCTTTATAATAATTATAATTATTGAGCACAAATGCCTATTCCTGCAATGGGTAACTATATACTCTATGTCATCAGCTCCCTTATTTATTTGTTTTCCCTTGGCCAACATTTCATCCAGTTTCATAACAATCAGGCTAGACACATTTCCATAATCTTGCTAATAGACAAGGAGACAGAAAAAAACGGGAAAAAAAAACAGAACTTCCTGGGCATAGGTAAATAAAAATGTTCAATATATAATAACCTCATATCAAATAAGAAGGCCAATAATCAGTAAAATCAATATAATTTAACACTGCAGCACCAAATAAATAAAGTGAGTCTTGAAATACATTTAAACTATTTGTGTATCTTTTAACTCTATGTAGAGTGAACGCAATATAAACAATTTCAATTTCAGAGTTTAAATGTGTTGCATTCAGGTGTCATTTGCACAGTAGAAAAATGCACCAGAAGGAAATTATTTCCTTGTTATAAAACAATGACTACGGTGATAAAAATAAAATGGGAGATGACGCTTTTTATCAGCCTGCTTGTGATGAGATATAATCTTCACCCATCGTGAGCACATAAAGTCTGTGATGAGCACATATGGTGAGGGGGAAGATAAATGAATCTTGTGAGACACAGCTTGTGACAGGTTTCTGCCTCCGGTGTCACCTTCAGGCCGCATGGGGTTAATAGGGCTACGGAGCGAAGGATGACCCTCCTTTCTGTCTCTTTCATTCCTCGAAAAAACAGCTGCAGTGGGCTTGTGAAATGTAGCTTTCTCTGCTGTAGCAGAACATGAATCAGACTTCCTGCACTTATATCAAAGCTCCATCCTCACACAACATTGTGTTCAGGGAGGGTCGGGTATTTCATTTGCAGCTAAGGTGGGCGCATCAGAGGTGCCGAGAAAGATGCTTTTGTCTGTTTCATTTCTTGGGAATTAGGGTTTTTCTGTAGCTACAGAGAGGAAGAGAAGAAGAGAGAGTGTGCTTTCATGCTCCAAAGGCACTCATCTGGCGTAACTGACAGGTAGGAAGTGGAAAGAGGAGAGATTCACCTCCATCACTGGTAAAAAGCGAGTCAGAGGAGCGATACATTCCTCTACACTTGTGCATTTTTTTGCACAGGACGTTGACCTACCAAGCAGCGGAACAGATACAACTAAGCACTTTTCTGCATGAATTTGTAATCGAACAAGTTTAGGTATGAATAACAGAGGGCTGGCGAGGCGGAGACCCCCCTGCTGTCTCCATGCAAAAGGGGAAATTGAAGCTCATTTTGGAGGAAAAGCCTGTTACTATTGTTGTGTGCTGGGGATTGGTTGTGGATATTTAGGCTCCCTTGAAAGATACACGGAGCAGAGCTAAGTCTGGGATCAAGCCGGGTTGTTTGTACAATGAGTAATGAGCCCATTTGTTCGAGAGCGTCAGGGATCAGTTTTGTTACGATTTGAGTATTTGACTAAATCGATGACAATATCCCCACCTGACTGAGGCCATGTTTGTCAGTCTGTCTGAACAGTAATGAAAAAGACTATAGACTTGAATGAGGAAACATTAGTATTGCATTGTGTTCTTTTGTATTGTTGATCTGACTCAATCACAGAGTAGACAGACGGCTGACTTGATAATCTTTAACAGTTAAACCTTTTTAAGTTTCACCTTTTTACGGAATATAGGGACACCATTTACACCTTTTATTTAAGTAGTGTACCACTGCCTCAGTATTACATTTCAGACAAACATGGCAGTGATTATCACCATATACAGTACATCTACAGCTTTTGAGCCCAGTGAAGCTCATTGTTTTGGTTTTGGGACCCATCGCTGTAAATAACATTTATTTTGGGTGAAGAAACCCCCCACTACCTGAATTGCAGCTAGCTTTTGATTACTTGTTAAGATCTTAAACATGATAGTTCACTGAGGAGCTGGTATAAACCAAACAAGAGCTAAAACTCTTTTAGGCAGTGGGCAGCAACTCCTTAATACAGATGCACCTGTGCTTAAGTGTTTCTTATAAACATTGGGGTCTCCTAGTTAATATCATAGACTGTATATATACAGGTTAATATATTAGGCAGGAATCAGAGCTGCACTTACGTGTTTAGCATTGTAGTTGGAATCAAAACAAGTTATTCCATTATTACCCAAAATCTGAAAGAAAATGTAATAACTCTATAGATTATTGCAAGAGACCCACATGAAATAATTTACCAGACCATCGATCTTCAATTGTTGTACGACTGACTCACTAGACAGACGCTCATGCCCACTCAGTCATTGAAGTTTAACTATAACCACTTCTTAACATGTCAGGCAGTATGGCACTAGCCTTTATTGGCAAACAATCATTTTGTGCTCAATATGTTGGATGCCGGATAAATAATTATAATTAAACAAATAAATGTTTAATGTTTTATCATTTGTGAGTATTTTGCTCTCAAGTAATTAGTTGGTAATATACTCCCGGGACTCTAGCACATTGAAGTTCCTATAATGAAATAAAACCAAAAATATTCCAAAGAAAGGCACAAATCTAGCAACAGTTCAAGTATTTGCTTCAATCTCTCAACCATGTACCGATACAGGTGGCCAACAATGTCCTATTACATATTTGTAATATACCACAATGTATCTACAGTGAATAGCAGCTGCTATGCAAAGCGGAAATTGAATGCTCTGCTCATCAGTCAACGTTTTGCCATATGGCTTATCATATGGCATATCAAATAATTCCTTATAAGGATTCAATATTCATGTGGTCTGAAACCCAGGGTTGTTTTTCATTTCCTCACATTCATATCAGCATTAGAAAACCCCATGAGGGAAACAAGGGATTTATAATGTGATAGTCATATTATTGCTGAAGAATTGTACTCAAATTATCTTCATTTCCTTTTCTCATTCACAGAAGATATGTATTATTCCTCTATCAAACCCCTTTATTCTGGATTAGGGTTTTCATTAAAAAGCCTCAGTCTTCCCTGCATGCAACACGGGCATCATTTGAGTACCCAGGCCCTTCAGCCCTTTATGATTGTGTTACTGATCGACTGACCCTCATTGTCTCACCTCATCCATCCGTCACTTTATACCAACTGTCCTCTGACAAGCCTGACCAGGACAAATTGCTGAACAAAATATGGTGTCCTAGAACCACAAAGAGAGAAAAATGAGAATCAGTTAGATGCTCTCCGCCGTGTCAAAGCAAGAAAAAGGAGAGCGTTGAAATAAGATCTCTTCTTGCAAATGAAGTGAAAACAGATGCTTTGCTGGAATTGCTCTGTGGCTAAAAGGTCAATCGAAACAACTTCAATCATGGACTAGACAAACAAAAAAAGGTGTAGCATTCTCGCAGAATAACGAGAGAAGGAAACCAATCTTTATTCCAGTTTTCTGTTTGACATTCACAAGTACATATTATTATGCAGAAACCACTGTGATTCAACCTAACACAGAAAGCCATTACACAAGGCATATCCTTCCCATCAAACTCATTTTGAATCTGATGTATAGAAACAACATTTTTAAAATGTAGTATCATTTAACCAGAACATTTTACAAATGAGCTTTTTCTTTGTTGTTGCCCAGGTGACGGAGACCCGCACAGGTCCTCTTGGATGCAGTAACTATGACAACCTTGACTCTGTTAGCTCTGTGCTGGTTCAGAGTCCTGAAAACAAAGTCCAGTTGCAAGGTTTGTCTAATTTTGACCACTTTCTTGTGTAATTAAAGATGATTCTGAAAAATATGTACTTTGGATTACCAACATAACATACAGATTCAGAGATTGTGTTAAGTAAATTATTTCAGGCAGCATTATATTGTCATGAAAAAGTCACTTCCCACATTTGACAATTGTTAACCTTGGTTTCCCAGGCCTGCAGGTGATCCTCCCTGACTACTTGAGAGAAGGTTTTGTGAAGGCTGCTCTCAGCTACATAGCCTGTAACGGCGAGGGTGAATTTGTATGCAGGGACAATGACTGCTGGTGCCATTGTGACCCCAAGTTCCCAGAATGCAACTGTCCCTATTTGGACATCCAAGCCATGGAAAAGAGCCTGGAAAGGATCACAGAGACATGGGGGATACTCTATAAAGAGTTTGAGGAGTCAGGTAAGAAAGGCAAGACCATCATGGATTTTTACTTATGTTCACGTTGCATGCCTCATCCTAAATGCAGGAGTAAAAACCTTTGGAATAATACATTTGAGAGGGAGTGATGAGGAATTCAAAGGTTTTATCTGTACCGTTAAATCTGAGTAAGCTTCCTATATATATTTTCCTCCCTATTCTGTGATTTATAGGTGAACTACCCTATAGTGAATTGTTAGTTCTGGAAAACTTTTTACATAGAAGGAAGTGAACTGTAGAAACGGATAAAACAAATAAAATAAATGAATTGCTTCTGGCTCAGGTAGTTTCCAATAGGTCTCGAGCAGATTAATCAGCCATAAAACCCACTTATTGCCCGTCCAGCTTTTTATATCACAGGGGGAAACAAAGTTTAGGCAGAAGCTCTTAGTCTAATGTTTGGTTATTATTGCTGTGCTAGGTCGCTCTGCCTTGGTGATTATTACTCCGGTGAAATAAAAATATCTGTCTTTTTTTCCACTACTTAGCTTTGGAAAAAAATATCCTAAGTGCAATTACTTTTAAAGTTTATGTTTTAATAGCTGGGTGTGAAGAGAGGGCAGGAGTGTGCCCAGAATACAGACACCCGCAAGTGTTATAGATGTGTCCTTCAGCGAGGGATATAACATGCTTCTAGCCGGCTGATTTATCAGCAGAGGGAGATACCAGGAATATAAACTCCCACACTAGTTTGGTTAACCTTGAACCAAATGACAAAACAGGTGAAAATAAAAATTGCAGTGTTTTTCAGGGTTTTATGTAACTCATTGTTAAAATATGTGGCATTTGCATTCAGAATGAATATACTTGACTGGGTTTATGTGCCATTTATGGAGCAATACAGTAAGTGCAGATAATCAGTGTGACAAAAAGCATCATATTTAATTTTAATTTTAAATAAAAAATTAAGTCTCTGACATAATAAACACATTGGCCAGTTGTAAAAGGAGAAAAGTACATTAAGGAGGTTAACCTTATGGAGATACATAGGACAACGTTCATGATTGTCACACTCGCAGTATTACAAATAGCTTCAGTCGTACTGTCATTAGTAATCTGTCAACCAATCAGTGAGATTATATTGAGCATTTAAAAAAATAACATATAATGGTCTTTCTATTCATGACACTGAACCTCTTAAGGACGGTCCCCCCAGTGGACCCCCCCCCCACCGTTTTTGTTTGAGACTGTGTCTCAGGGCTTCTTAACATTTATGAAACTATTAATGTTACCCTGTGTCACAAGAACAAACGTCCCTTTTAAATTATTTCTGCTTTAAAGTGGACACTCTATTGTCTTTTATCGTCTCATTCATTATGGAAGCTTTTGGTTTATTTTTACTGACCATAGTCAAATTGTTTGAGTTAAATTTAAAAGCACCACCTGCTAGATGCTGTACCAGAATGCAAGGTAAAATCTACATGTCAAGCCCAAATAGAAAAGCCTGAGGTCTGACGAATTTCAAAGGGCTCTTCAAAAGCAACTGAGAAGCAAAGCATATATTGCCTCAAACTGAATGACACATCTGTTGCATCCTTTGCATTGTATAGCATCACACAATCAAAAGAGCACTGGTCCAAAGATAAATTGAGCGTTGAGGTGGTCCTTTAAAGGTTTTTAAGCACACCACGTTGTATGATAATCATTGACATAAATGATGTGAGAGAACAGAAGTTAAAAAAGGATATAAACACAGGACAGAAAAAAAGACAGTAAGGCAACATAGGCAACATAGATATAGTATATTTTTTGTCAGGGTCCCATTATGCGTATGTAAAAGTAAAATACCACAACTCATACTGTTTAATAAGGTACCAGTGAATCAGCATTTATAATGTAAATACCTTATATTGCATAAGAGGAAGTCAACATCCAATAAAACAATTAGATATCCCCTTGTAAAATATGTGTCTTTTTTGTTGTTACAGATGAATTCAAGGCGTTCTACTCAAGACTTCCGCAGAACTATTTCCTGAATGTGTCAGGCATACAACACTTGTGGGCGTTGGACAACTTGTTCCAGTGGCGTTATGAGCAGCTGGAGAACAGCATGCGAGTCCTCTCCAGTAGAGCCCAGAGAGTCATCTTCAAGCTCTTCAGTCTCAGTAAAAGATGTCAGCGCCAGCCCCAAGTCCGCCTACCGAGAGAACGGTGAGCAATGAAACACTCATCTTATGTGCAATACAACTATGTATGCCAGATATATTTTTTCACAATTTGACAAAGCTTTGATGATTTCATGTCAACTTTGGTCTTCATTAAACCTACTGCCGCCTATATTTTTCGTATAATTTAATGTATTTTTGTATTGAAGTTCATTTTCCTTACTGTTTGATTTATATAACTCCATGTGATTCTGAAATGATTTGCCTAAAGCCACTGATCAACAAGTCCTGCAGTTATTTATATAGACTAATCAAGGGATATAGGTGGAAGTAACAAAGCTGGCATTGCTGTGGTGGCTTAGCCATTACATTTATGGATTCATCATCTCTTTTTTTACAGCCGTCGCAAAGAAATATGTAGATCCTGCCCCATGTTGAAAAGCAGTAAAATGCCATTATAACAAGCCACACATCTACTGCTCACAAGCTTTCCTTTTTATAATCTTTATTTGGATCCTGAAATATTCATGGAATCAAGACATCCTTTAATTGGACTTCATTGGACTTCTCCATGACATCCCTCTGCAACCCCATTCTCTGCTTTTATTTAATGGCCGTAAACAAGAAAATACCACTTCTTCTGCATATTAGAGGATTTATCAAACTCTGTATTGTTAGGGTTTAGTTTAGGGAATATTATAACCAAGTTGGTTAAATTAGGAAATACTGCCCTAAAGCGAAACCAATGTTGACTGTTGTCAGAAAACCGAGTAAAGATTTTATAGAAACTAACTTCCACTTCAGCCTCAGAGACCTTTTGAGATGCTGTAACATCACTGCCAACCTTCAGCTGCTGACAGAAGAGAGTCATTTTTCACATGCCGGCAAAGTCAATAAAATAAATACATACATACATACAGGTCCTTTTGAATGTTTTACAAATGCTGGTAAACACATGTTCTGAACATTCAGACTATTGTTTTAGATGTAATGAAATTCACATTCACTCAGGCTACATGTATTTGTCAGTGGACCTGATTGCTGAAGGTGACGGATCCAACCATTACTGTCAGTTACAACACATCAATCATCTACCGCTCTATTCAATGTCCAGTCCCTCACTCTGTTTCTTCGCTTCTTCTTTGTTTCCTCTGTCTCAGTCCCGATCTGTGTTATTCTCGCAGCCGCCACATTGTCACAACACAGATTAACCTCTGATCTACGCAGCTGATATTTCCAAACACTTGGCAAGAAAAGAAGTGGGAGCGCCATAGCCCAGGCAGTGTTTATCTATGTTATTACCGCCATGGCAGCTATAAAGCTTTCCCTTTCTTTTCCCTCTTCACAGATATATCCATACTCAGAAGAAAGAGATTGAGAATGGGGTGTTTGTCAGTTTTGCCTTGGAGAGAAACGGAAGCTCTCGAAAAAATCCTCACTCTTATTTCAAAATCCTGTTTGAGGCACTTGAGATAGATGAGGGATATGTGATTGATTTTGCTTCCTGGGGGTTACTTTTTTCTCCGCGCTGACAATTATGAGCGAATAAGCCAGTCGAAGCAGCAGTCAGCTTGGCTTTTATTAGGCGGGTAATGATAACACTGAACAGCTCGCTTTGTGCTCAAACTTTTGCCATTAGGCATAACGATGAATATTGTCATTCATGTAGTGATTTCACTACTTTTGGTTTAATCAGCTTAGAAAATGCCTTTCTTGTGTGTAGGCTTCAAGAAAAGGTGCCAATGTTGTGCATGTATGCCAAGTTGTTCAATGCTTCACTGGAAGATTCCTCTCAATTCTTTTTTTGACTATAAGAGAGTGCAATTATAATTTCACAACAAAACAAGAAAAAGGGAAAGTTGAATAGCTTTTTAATTAACTTGTCAAGGGATTGAGTAGATCAGACCAATTTCATCTTAGCAGCCTTACACTGTTTCAATTACATGATTTCACACTGAGGAAAAATTGCCAGAAGGCGTAATTATTGCATATCATGACACTGGTATTTTCTTCCTTTGATTTGTCTTGCTTGATTCAAGCTTCTGATTGACTGACTGTTTTGCCTCCGTCAGAAGATCAATATAAGTTATTTGGAATTAATATTATTAGAAACAATACAATATATTATTTACAAAAACAAATAAGGTGTTACCCAGCTTGTTCCTATGCTATGTGAACCAAAATATATCTACCCCCCAGTTCTTGACACATACGTCCATTTGGTTTGTGGATGATTGTGGTGGTTTTTAGACATTGCTGTCTTTCTAACTGTTCTAACATGACAATGTGAAAAGTTAGGTCCATAAAGAATGGTTTGCCCAGTGTGGAGTTGACTACCGCTCAAATAATCTTAAACTTGTTAGATATATTTTAGATTAACTGGATCACCAACTGTAAAACAGGCCCTATAGTCCAACATCAGAATCGCACCTCATTGATGCTCTTGTTTCTGAATAGGAGCAAATTTCTGCCATGTTCCAAAATAGTGAAAGCCAGGAACAACCAGCAAACTGCAGGCTGTTTAGAGCCAAATCATGTTTCTCAATGGATTGGGAATGGCATGGTTATTTATAACATGTGGGTGTAATATTTGGGTGTAGACACTTCTGGCCAATAATTGTACATTACTTCAAGGAAACCAAATATTTTGTATTTTAAATTCCACCAACCTAAGGGAGGTCCCTTTTATCTTTCCCTTTATTAAATAGTATTTTATCGATAGAAACAGAAATTGAGTGTCCTTTGAATTTTTGGCTGAGTTGTTTTATTCAAAAAACAGTCACTGTACATTTGGCTGATTTATTTTCAGTATCACTTGCTCTTATAAAAGCGTCATATGAGTTCAAAGACACTGTGATTTACAGCAGCTGTTTGTAGGAAGTGTAGGAAAAGGCTGTACGTACACCGGGGAACTAACAATACAGCCACAGTCTCGTCTTGGTGACCGCTTTGCTCTACTGAAGCTGTCAGAGATGAAATGCCTTGTCCACAGGTAGCGCGTGATGGAAAGAAAGAGCCTTTCCGGATCATTTCCCATGACCGCTTTTTCCATTAGGGGGTTTTGATATTTAAATCAGTGATTCTCTGAATTCAGACTAGCTTCCAACTGCCAAGCACACAATATGATTTGGATACAATGGAAGGAAGCCCCATATGTAATCCAGCACACATTTTAAGATTAGCATAAAGTTTACCACAATACACCCTCATCAAAGAAAGAGGGTTCTTTTTTTTCTGAAAGGAAAGCCAGCGATATGTACAGTGTGTTCCCTCTCTTCAGCGAGCAAAGAGGATAAGAGGCATAAAGGGATCACAGTCAAGAAAGTGCTACAGACGGGAATCAAACTCGGGCCCACATGTGGGAATTACATGCCTGAGAGTCATTTACCCTGCGGCTGCAGCTGCTTCTAGTATTTATGTCACAAATTGATCAAAGACAACTTTCTCTGTCTATACTCTTGCGCTTTCTGTTCCTTTTCAAACTCCGAGGTTTGTGCTCACATTCTTTGCTTGTGTAACCTTCACTTTTTAATACAACAAAAAACTGGTAGTCAACAGAAATGTCCAGCCAGCCTGCCTCAATAACAATTATTTTTGCAAACCCTTCCATGCAATCTTAGGACAAAAGGCAGCTGTGACATTAAAACTAAGATTCAAACGTAGTGGAGCCAATACATTCCAGTAGGATTGGAGGTCCTATATAATCTTATAAACCATATTGTACTATGTAGTTAATTATTGAAAAAGTTGTTGAGGAAATGTTTATGTAACTTACACAGAATTGTTTTGTATTAAATGTATTATGTCAACAGCTTCCACATAATTGTATTAGGTTAGTTGAAACAATAGCATCAAGTTGAACCTATTCTTTTTTATTTCAACTTAATATTATTGCTTTCAACTAACCTAATACAATGAGTAATTTGTTCAACGTTTAAATGTTGTGTAGATATCTAAAAAACATCCACTTATGACCCTACCTAAACCATGCTTACTTGAATCCTATGGGGCAAGCTGCATGCTTTACATAATGCTGATGATGCTTTCTATTTTGTAATGAGCAAGCTGTCTGCACACCCGACAGGTCTCCTGGACCCAATAAAGCAGCAACCTATTAAACTAGCTCAACCTATAAGCCCTGTTCAATAACACTCCCCTTCTTCCTCTCTCTTTCCTCCTGTTTTTTCTATGGTGCAGGTCTCAGTCATACTGGCTGAGTCATATACAGTCCCTCCTGTATTGCTCAGAGAACAACCAGCTTGGTGCTTTCTCTGAGGAGCTCCACAGCTGCAGCTGCCGATACGAACACAGCCCCTGTCAGCTGCCCCCGCCATGCTCCGTTGGGGAAGGCTCGGCCTGTGCTGCCTGTGCACCAGACAACCACACACGCTGTGGGAGCTGCAACCCTGGCTTCGCCCTGACGCAGGGGGCCTGCAGGTCCATGGTGGCTGACTCTACGGAGAACTACCTGGGATTTGAGACGGACCTCCAGGATTTGGAGCTGGGCTACCTACTGCAGAGAGCTGACCGCAGGCTAGAGGTATTTTTCTTTTAGCCTTTTGTTAAATCAAGTCAGCATGAGCTGAGCTGTCTTTCACACCAGTATCCTGGGGAGGATATACTCACTTATGTGAGCAACTCAGCATTAAAAAAGTCTTGCCCTTCTGGCTACTGAGGAACTTCATTGTTTCCCCATACTTTTCCACTTTTTCAAACACATTTTAGATGTTCTGAAAATCCATGGCAGCTTGTAGTGCATTGATTAGAAATAGGCTAGTTTTAAGGGTAATTCTTGACTTGGGAATTGGCAGATTATTGCTTTTTGTTGCTTTCACAATGGCATTGAAGACCAAAGGCTAAAAAATAACTGAGAGAGTGCAACATGTACATGCTCCTCAGATGTTCCTATTCTTTTGACTTTGGTGTGTTCATGAGCTTTAAGTCGAAACGTTGGAACATGAGAGGTACAAATACAGATGTATGTATTTTATTTCTCAGAGCATTTTAAAAACATATTGATTTCTCAATGAAGGTTTCTCATTTCTCTAATTCCCCTCCTCGACTCCTATCCTCGTGTCTTAGTCCCTCCCACAGGAGATGCGAGCAGAGGAATCGAGGAGGGGAACCGAGGAGAGAGGAAGGGAAGCAGCAGGCGGTTAGAGAAATGAGAAATCCTCTCCTCTGAGTGGTCATTTTAAAGAGACGTCCATTAATGATGACAGGAGGCACAGCCCTCTGTCTGATGGACAGATGTGTTCATGATGACTTATATATTTACTTTTAATTCATTCACAGTGCGATATAACGAGACAATAACAGGCTACAGATGCGGACATATATACACACACACACACACACATATATATATATATAATATATAATCACAATCAACTCGAAATGCGGCGCAGCTTTTGCGGGCTTCACGTAACGCCCATATTTGCCTATAAATAGTCAAAGAAACGCCCATTCATTCATTCATTTTGACTGACTGCATGAAGAAGATCGCAGGAAATGACGACAGAACAGCTAAAAAATACATCTCACACCGTGTCAGATTTTGGTTATTTTGGGGAGGTCGAGATAAATCATATTGTTTGGTGGATGCAGTTTGAACCAGAGTAGCAGCATGGAGGTCGGATCGTCACCAAAATAAATAAATAAGTGGTCCGAAAAAGGTTAATGACAACAAAAAAAAACATAGCCTAACCTTCCTCAGGCAGTGTGTTTGTACCGGGGACAGGAGACCCCCCTTGATGAGAAACTGTAAGAAATGATCGGAGAATCCCTCCGGAGTGGAGTCATGACGACTGGATCTGAATTATTTTGTTGTATTTGGTGGTTTGTGTTCCCGCTGTCGATCAGCAACTATAGATCCATAATCCACCAGTTAAAGGAAATACAATGTGTTGTTATATTACCTGTACAATTTACCACATATGGTGTTCTTAGTTTCCATACCTCCTGTGTTTTATGAGCGACTTACAGTATCAAGTATTGGCGAACGGCATAAAACATGATTAAACATGATAGTATATAAAACCATGCTCGTATTTATACAACCTATAGAAAAGCAAAACGGCGTCAGTTTAAAGTAATTCTGTTATTCTGTTTACCACATCATTTATGAGAATACATTTCTTAACAAGAGAACATAATCGAGGGTTGATCAATACCATTTCCGTATTTATTTATTTCTCCAAGTTAGGTTTTTGTGTGTACTGAGGAGTCTCAAACAGGCGTTTGTTTAATCATTTTAAGATTGGCTTTAATCAATGTTTGCAAATGAATTCTTCATATATGATACATGAGAGGTAACATTTTATTTATGGTATTATTTCCACATATTCCTTCTGCCAACGGTGTCGCAGTTTCTCGTCTCTCTTTGTGCTTAGTGCGTACGCATGGGTCAGAGTTTGCGTGAAGGAGTCGAGGAGGGGAAATTACAGAATTGAGAAACCTTCAAAGTGTTTCAACTAAAGTTCATTTTGCAAGTTGGAACGTGTCCATTCAAATAACTCTGACATAACATGAAAGCCCAAAAAATACTCAACAAAATGGGGTTCTTACTTGGCTCCTGCTGCACCCTTTCCGAAAGTTTCATAAAACATGTCTTTTTATGTAATCTGCCTGTTTCTTAGCCAGATTTATTGCATTTTGTCCCCTTATGAGACATTGCAAAAAGATATACCATACCGTATGTATGATTTTTCTTCTTTTTTTTAACATCCGATTGCGAGTTTAAAAAAAAATGTTGATACAATTAACTTCTGCATGTATTCACTGTGTTCATGAGTGCTGTAAGTCTATCCTGTCTTCATGTCTGTCTCTGATAGGTCCATGCGATCTTCATCAGCAATGACATGCGACTGAACAGCTGGTTTGACCCATCATGGAGAAAGAGGATGCTGCTGACGCTGAAGAGCAACAAGTACAAGTCCAACATGGTCCACATGCTGCTGGGAGTATCCCTCCAGATCTGCCTTACAAAGAACAGTACCCTGGAGCCTGTCCTCACCCTCTACATCAACCCCTTCGGAGGGAGCCACTCAGAGAGCTGGTACATTCCTGTCAATGAGAACAATTTTCCAGACTGGCAGGCCACCAAGTTGGACCTGCCTTTCGAGTGCTATAACTGGACTCTGACGCTGGGCAACAAGTGGAAGACATTCTTTGAAACCATTCATATCTACCTTCGGAGCAGGATAAAGACTCAAACTGGAGTGAATGACAGCTTATATTATGAGCCGTTAGAAGTGACAGATCCCGCTAGGAACCTGGGTTATATGAAGATCAACAGCATCCAGGTCTTTGGCTACAGCATGCACTTTGATCCGGAGGCAATCCGTGACTTGATCTTGCAGCTGGACTACCCGTACACCCAAGGGTCCCAGGACACTGCCATGCTTCAGCTGATGGAAATTCGAGACCGGGTGAACCGGCTGTCCCCTCCTGGTCAACAGAGGTTGGACCTGTTTGCTTGTCTTCTGCGCCACCGGCTCAAAATGACTGCAAGCGAGGTGGTTCGCATTCATGCCACCTTACAGGCTTTCAGCTCACGTCTGCCCAACACAATGGATTATGAGACCACCAAGTTATGCAGTTAACAGATACTTGATGGATGTCGGGACTGTACACAGCCTCAAGGAGAACTCCTGGACATATGAAGTGCCCGTGGGGTGGAGATGCTTACGGGCAGGGTTGGGAGGGTTACTTTGTAAATGTAATCAGTTACTGATTACTGAATACATGGCTCTGAAAGTAATCCGAATACAGTTACAGTTACGTGTCTTAAAAACGTATTCAGATTACTTTTAGATTACTTTTGGATTACTTTATTTTTCCATCACAGATGGGTATGTTTTGGTGTACAGGAGACACAAAAAGCAAAAGGAAACTGAACGTGTTTATACTCTTTTAATGGCTTATCAAGAGCAGAACTGAAACATAACATCTGAAACGATGTAACAACATAATACACTTTTGGGGGATGCAGCTTGGGATGTGAGGAGTGAGGGACACGGCTTAGAACGGGCGTGTCATCTTCTGTCCTGCCAGTGTTGGCACACGCCAACACTGGCGTTAGCGAGGTTGGCGAGGCTGAGTTAACCCTCCCGCTGCCTCCTGGTGCTGCAGAGATTTCATGAAGTGAAGGAGGTTTTCCTGTGGTGTCGATATCGCCACGATTTAAACGCAGACTTTTGTTCCTCCATGTTTCGTTGTTATTGTTCCACGTTTTTTTCAAACGCTCCCTTTTTTGGTCCATCTGCGGCGGTAAAAGTTTTTGTGCGCTGTGATGATTCGGCTGTACCTTTAGTAATGAATATTAAATGTTGTGAGGAAATCTTTCCACCAATAATTCCAATAAGTAATCCAAAATGTATTCACTTCAGGTTTACTAAAGTAACTGTAATCAGATTACTCGTTTTTCAAATGTAACGCGAGCTGAATACAGTTACTTGATTTTTGTATTCTGATTACGTAACGCCGTTACATGTATTCCGTTACAACCCAACCCTGCTTACGGGTGTGTCTATGGATTACCAAACTGTAGGGTAAATCAGGAGAGAACCGACTGTGGACAGCTGAAGATTGTACTTATCGGGTTGTTTTGGTTTCTGTTTTGTGGCAACCTTTTTCAGTGCTATATGATTGAGTATGAGGTGGATCACCGAGAAAACGCACAAGAACAAACTCTTTAAAACAATAATTCTTCATTACAAATTCCAATTCCAATTCATAAAAGTTGAACCATCCTGTTTCAATATGACTCTGCTCATTTCTACTGCAACTACCAGTGCCAAATGAATGGACATTTTATGGTAAAATTAAAATGGTACTGTCTGTTTGTTTGTAACTTTTATATGTTCTTTCGCTTTAGTGACAGTGCACTTTCCATGAAGACAAGAATACAGTGGTGTAAGTCAATATTTTGTAGATAAATTGATATTAAAACATCATGTTATAACAAATTCCAGCTGTTGGAATATTTGTCATCATTCGTTTAGCTAGCTTTCTCTACATACATTTCATGAAGTAATTGCATACACTGTAAGCAGTCTTTTCAAACATCAATCTAAAGCTGTCACTGATCTTGGAGGGGTAACTGATACACTGATTAGCCTCCATGTTACTCCATTAGTTTACAGTACATATGACATCTCAAATACTGTGATTTAGGCTACTACACAATGCAGATTGGAAGTGAGTAAAAGGCAGAGGTCAGCTACAACAGGGGTTCCCAAACTGTTCAGCCCGCGACCCCCAAAATAACTGTGCCCCCACACACACACACACAATTCACGTGACGGGGGGTTGTTAGTGAATTGTCAACGGGGGGAGACATTCTACAGATGGCCAGTCCGCCCCTGAAAAATGTCTATGCACACGCTATTATTAATAATAGTAATACAAATAACAGTGTTTCCCATACATCGACATACAAACCCCACAGATCCTCAACTCCGGTGTGTCTCACTCATTAAGGCGCCTTAATGAGTGAGACACACCGGATTTGTATTACTATTATTAATAATAACGTGTGCATAGACATTTTTCAGGGGCGGACTGGCCATCTGTAGAATGTCTCCCCCCCGTAAAGTACCGCGACCGCTGTTTGCACCATGTAATCAGAGGTATCGTTCGAAAGCTCCGTCTCTCCTGCACAATCTCATTGGATCCAAATATGGTCATTTCCTTTGTATCATTAACCAATCGTGAAAGTGCAAAGGGGTCTTAAACCAAAAAACTAAATCTCATTGGCTGGTGTCAATTTCTGACAACGTGATTCGTTCAGATGGATCACGTGGTGTGCTAAAACACTTCTTGGTTTAGCTTTCGCTGGAAATTTAAATCTCAAAATGGCAAAAGAACAGCGAAAAAAACGTTCACAGAGAAGACAACAACAATTGTCACTTGCACAAAGCAAGGTTAGACAAAAAACAAATGCCCCTACAAATAGAATAAAATTATGTGGGAAACACTGGATAATAATAATAAAAAATATAATTGTTTTAATTTCATTTTAAACCCCCACTTTGGGAACCCCTGAGCTACAACACATGATTGTTGAGGGCAGGATTGTAGGCCATTTGTTCAAACTTTCAAGACCAGTGAGAGAAATGGTAATGTTTGGCAAGATCTCTCTCTGCAATGTATTTTGCAAATATCAAGTTGACGATATACACCAGCTGTGTTGTGATTTGTGCCTCACACTACGCACTTACACAAAAAGATATGCTTTGTATTTGGCAATAAGCTTTGTCAAATATGTTTTGAGTGCACACAAAAGTAAGGCTAAACAGATCCAGTGCAGAAACTGATAGAAGACAGCAGCTGCTGCTATTGTGTTGCTGATGAGCTGCTTCTATTTCATGGCCAGTTTCAACAAGGTGATGAGACCAAATACCAATTAAGCTCAGGCAGCACACAGCACTTTCCGTCCAACCGGAGTGCACAGCAGCTCAAACAACTATTGTTAAAATGTGCATGCAAGACAAGTTGTAAATGGTGGTATCAGTGTGGAGGCAAACAGGAGCATTTATTTGCCATGCCATTTTGCACCAATTGGTTGTTGTCTTTTCCACAACAGTTAATCAATCTTTCCCTAACTTTTGTAAATTGTTTTAATAACGTAAATAGCATAATGCCAGTTTATTTGCCATATCCCAAATCTTTGCATTAGCTGAAGTAAAAACGTAACTATATTATTAAAGCACAATAGTTTACATGCATTTACATTTTAGGGATAACCAATGGCTGAGGTGCATTAATACAGTATGACGTTATCGCAACCTTAACATCCCCATTCATTCAAACGCAGGTCATGACCAACGTTTGTCAATTCAAAACCAATGGCAGTATGTCAGTGTGATGTGACGAGACAAAGCACTCTGCAAATGGATGCACTCCAGCTTCAGCAGCACATAGCTGTTTAATAAAAAGATGAATTTGATACAAAGGTCACCACTCACGGAACCTGATCAGAGCTTTTCACGATTTACATGAGGAGTACAAGTTTGATAGCGAGAATACTAGCCATGTAAGCGCCAGACTGTCTTTTAGTGTGGGTTTATGGCTTGTAATTACTGTGTGCAGCCTACAGCAGGTTGCAATTGGATCTCTATACCAGTTTGGGAAAGTGTTGGCGGACTGAAAAACATGAAGTAAAACTAACTTTATAACCCTCTGTTGATGAAAGTTTTAAGTCAAGATATGTGCATTAATGTTTCTTTTTTTTCCACCAGTGATTGAAACATCGTGAAAATATCACATCGGTTTGTGTGAGGGTTCGTGCGTAACAGAGTTGCCAGGTGTGTATGACAAAACCAGCTCAATGGCCTATAAAACAAGCCTAGAAAGCAGCCCAATAGCAGAACTGCAAATGTACCCCTTTCCAAAACATATTCACTGCTTTTGAAGTCCAACAGCATTGCTACTGTATATTGCCAAATGTATTTTATTATCTACAAAGTAACACCATAAATATTGAGTGGCCAGCATTAAAAGCAGGTTACCCCAAACAGGTATTTCACCTAGGTTCCAAAATTGCCTTGTGTAATTACAATTCGCTGACACACACACTTATACTTTCTTTTCCCTCTCTTCCTGGACAACGTGAATGTTGTTCAATTGTTTGCTTTGCTAGCAGATTGCAGTTTGTGTGTGCATTGGTGTGTGACACATCCAACACAGGCTCACAAAAAATGTGTAATAGCTACGTTGGTCGACAGGGCAAAACGTAGTATATTCACAAATAACCCTCTCAAGACGTGACATGGATACAATATTTTGTAAAAAAAAACATGGAGCTCAAATAATCTTCGTAATATCTATCAAACTATAGATCCTACACATCCACTGGATGTGGATTTTAAAAGTACAATATAAACTTCTCGCTAGAAATGTAATCAAAAAGCATTTTAATGGCCAAACTATCCTATAATTTAGGATTTTCCACAAAAAATTAATCGGGTGTCCGCCATGTTTGTTTTCTCACTAAAGTTTGCGATCATGTGACATGGGCACTGGTCATTAGAAATGAATAGGACACAAATATTGTATCCATGTCACGTCTTGAGAGGGTTATTTGTGAATATACTACGTTTTGCCCTGTCGACCAACGTCGCTATTTCACGTTTTTTTGTGAGACTGGGCTCAACACATCCCATATCCATGTTTCCATGCGCCAGTCTGGAGTTGGCTTGGTCGGATTTGGTTATTAATACATTATTTCTTTTAAAATATTCCTTTTCATTTATAGGAATTAGTTATGTAATTGACATGGGAAATAGGTCTACCAAACCAGCAGATTACAAATTCAAGCAGAGGCAACACTTTAACCTGTTAAGCCCGATTGCCCCCGTGGGCGGGGGCAAACACAACAATATTCACAAAACTGTGTCTCAGGTAGGGATGGGTATCATTAAGGTTTTAACGGTACTACTACTTTTATCGATACCGCTTATCGATCCGGTCTTTTAACGGTACTTTTATCGGTTCTTTTGGAGAAAAAAATAAACAAATTGTGAACAAAATTAACATTGCTTTTTATTTAAATTAAATAAATAATATTTCACATCAAAAGAAACAACAATGTTTTAACAAATCATATTAAATAATCTGATGACAGAATTGTAAACAGAATATCTGAAACTTTAACAAAATAAATAACTCAGTTACCTCTAATCATTAACCCATGTTTGTATCATTGAGTTAACTCTGTGTGTTGCTGCTAGCATACATAACATACCTGACGTGGAAAAGTTACTCGTGGATGGGGCTATAGAGCTACTAGAAAGACAGTCGAAAACGGTGCATTTCTCCGTCTGAATGTGGTGCACTTTTTCTAAATGTTTAGACAAATTGCTCGTGTTACCGCCCTTACATGCTAAACTCCCTTACATGCTAAACTCTTATTGCACTTTTGGCAACGAGCATTGTCCACATCGAGACGGGTAAAGTTTAACCACACCTCGGAGCGCGTTCTCTTCACCATCTCCTCCGTGTGTGTGTGTGTGTGTTGCTGCATGTAGCAGCCGCGTGTTTGTAAACTGCCCCGCCCCCTCGCAAGCAGGCGGGGGAGAGAGATCTCTCGTCTGGATTGGAAAGATCGAAAATACAAAAAAATACGCATTTTGTAGTCTTTTTGCGTATTAGAAACGGAGTTGGCGACACTAAAACTGCAATATAATGTTTGTGTAGCAATAATACATATGACATATTTTTTTAGATGTCTCCAGTACCGATAAAAAGACCGATAACGTCGGAGCTTAACAGTACCACAGTCTTTAATAATTCAGACCCGGGGCCCGTTTAATACCGGGGCTCGGTACCCATCCCTAGTCTCAGGGCTTCTTAACATTTAACAACCTATTATTGTGTCATACCCACTTAACGGGAAGAAACTCAGCTAACTGACGATATTAAGCATTTTTAGCTAAACGAAACATAAGGGTAACACCAAGCCTCTGAATTAGCACTAAGCGAAAGAGTGCTAACCAGTGGCGTCGCCTGGCCTGGGCATCCGGGGCTTTAGCCCCGGATGTTTTTTCTGTAGCCCCGGACAATTCTCCCTCAATAATATAATACATTAACCGTGCTTTACGTGAACCTCATCATGACACGAGAGGACGGCAGCACTGTAATTTCCCGTGTTCAGTGAATGCAACAGAGGCATGACACCAGACCAATCAGAGAGTTGCATGGAAATAAACGTGTGCTTGTGTCATTCAAGCTCGGCTCTGTGTGTGTGTGGCAATAGCGCATTTAGTGTGATAGAGAGAGAGAGAGGGGGAGAGAGGGACCGGTGCCAGCAGGGACCGTGTTGTTAGCATCTGGTAAGCTAGCTGCGCTAACGGACATATGGAGCTGTTTGTTCCACAACAAGCTGGAGGAGAGTCCTCTCCTCTCAGACTGAGAGACTCAGGTGAGCTAAAGGACTCTATGAGTGTTTAGATACTTAACTTTAGTCTAAGTTATCTCAGTGGGTCTCAAACGGTTTGGCACTTCACCCCTGCCTATATGCCATGAGCTGATTATCGAGCCTTCATTGTAACAGTCGCGGGTGTATTGTGTGTGTGCGTGTGGGGAGTGTTGCAGTAAAAAATGCCACTGTAGTGCCGCCGCCACTGTGGGCTAAGCCCCGAATGTTTTCAGGTCCAGGCGACGCCCCTGGTGCTAACGCACTTAGCACATAACTCACGGTAGCAATATTTTATACTTCATGCTATCTGCACTAGATATCATATTAAAGCTGAGATTCCACAGATTCCATTGGTGTAAGTATCATCACTGTGCGACCAGAACTCACGGCAGCGAAAGCCAGGGAAGACAACACACAACTTCATTTTAAGGGGCCAAAACGGCAAATACGTCTTACCTTTGCCGTTTTCTGATCAAAAGTTCTGTTCAACGGCATTAAAACGCATATAAACGCTGCTCAAGGTTATTCCAATGTCTCTGTGTCACTTTGAAATGATTACTGATAATCCATCATAACATTTATGGCAATAAACCTATTTTTCAGTGTAACGGAGCTTTCGGTTTTGGGCAAACTGCGTGCAAATCACTCTAACTCCTCAATGGTAATGTGTAGGTGGATTTAGGAACCCCCCTCGATTCTATTGGCTCTAACGGTTAAAAACTGGTGTCAATCATCAGAATCGGCCAATGGGTTCCAGAGATACGGCAAATACACCCAAATGTACCCAGAGGTGGGTTTTTTTTCTAAACCTCTCTAAAAAGGTCAAATTTGACTTGTTTTGCATCAATCTTGATACAGGGTACTTTATTATATGTTATACTTTGGATTCCTAAAGGTTTTTGGCTACTATCCCATCATTCAAGGGTGGTTTTCACTATAAGTAATGTTTTTTCTTTTTGGACGGACACTATAATTTACATTTCTTTACTATGTTGAATCTGAATTTACTTTAATATAAAAAAGTCTATATTGATTCTGACTCTTCTACATTGAACTCACAGGTTATCATTGCTTTGAGAACAAAGATTATTCATTTACCTCTTTTAGAAGTGAAGATATAGGCGCCGTTTACACGAGGACAAAACTGCTTGTATCTGCATAGTTTCGCGTGCGTATAGCCCTATTATTTACACGAGGCCCATAGAAACGGACCCCACAAACGATAACGGGTCCCAAGGTGGATAGATTTGCAAACGAAACGCTCTGGGGGGTCAACCGAGTCCGTGTAATCACCTCTATACGAATATTTCCTGAAAAAATAACGATAGCCCCACCTCTCCCCGCCTCTCCTGCTCACTGCTGTAACGGCCAGTAGCCATCTGTAACGATCAACTATCAAAAATAGCTGTGTTAATTAAACGCACAAGGGGTTCTTGAATGAAATAATATTATAAAAGGCAAACCAGAATTGTTAACGCCCAATATAGTCCTTAAACAAAATAAACAGAGTCAGATTTCATGCATTGATCCATTATATTGACAATTTTCCAGCCAAACAACACAAACAAAATTAAACAGTCCGCTCTGCGATACACCAAACTTGTCTTTACTGCCTAATCCAGGCCATTATTGTTCATTGCTCCTGCGCCCGTCGGCGGCAAAAAGAGAAATGTTTGTAGGCAGAGGACCGGCGTGTCCCAGAGGAGCGATCTCACCCGGTGTTTGTAGAGAATATCTCTCTTTCTGAGCGCGTCCTCTCCACGGAGACGTGCTTCTTGGTCGGTCGATGCAATATCCACAGATTCGGTTTCTTTCAGTTAACTTCCCCGTTGCATTTATCCATATGCTGAGGAAATTGCTATATCCCGCTGAATACCAGCAATCGCCACACACACTTCCTCCTGTCAGTAGCTACTGCTAGTGCTACTGCTACTGACCATGCTACAGATATTAGTGCAAAATCTACAGCTCGTCTACCACAACCATCAGCAACAAGTGGACATGGAGAATTACATGAACTACATGTTGCTAAATCCACCGCGGGGCATAAACAGAAGGGTAGCCATGGCAACATTGCTGCGGGGCTGCTCGAGAGTCTTCTTCGCTGCTTTTGGTGTATTTTGTGGCGGAAGTTACAGCGCCACTTACAGTCCCGGCATATGTACTACAGCGTTTCCAGCGGTCTCGTTTGAACAGACACGTTAAATGAAACAAATGCATGTGAACGGAAGACTTTTTTGAATACGCATACTGTGCATAAACGCAAACGTTCCCGTGTGCACAACGCCATAGTCATTTGTTCTGGGCATGCCATTTTCGAGCCTGAGGCCTGAAAAACAGGCTCGGGGTTTAGCAGGTTTAAAGGCAGTCCATTTACACAGGACCTTGGACACAGGGTCTGAACATAAACTGTAAACAGCAAGGCTCGGCTGTGTAGGTTCTATCAGTCATGGGCATACTCATTGTCTTTCTTCTCATTTATTTCAAAGATCTCCTATTATGCTATTTTTAGGCATAGATTATGGGTCTCAGATATATACAAATATATAAAAAACATGTCTATGATGTGTTTTGCTCAAAATACCAAACAGATCATGCATTTTAGACATCCCTCATATCCCTCTAGTTCAGCCCTGTTAGAGAATGGCTGATTCTCTGCTGGCCCCGCCCCCTTTTGAGCATGGCAAGGCAAGCAGTGAGGTCTGTGACGAGAAGGCCTACGGTCTACTCTGCTCAGATGCAGCTAAATACTGCCGTTATTAAACGCCATATCATGTTCCAAACATGGAGCTCAAATGCTTTTTCTCTTGCGGGTTTACCACAAGGCGAGTTCCTTTTTTTATTTCCTGCTTTTTTACACATATTCTCTCCAGTACAGGTCAGCTCTGAGTGTTAATCTGCATCAGCTCCGTTGTACCCCCTTTTTTTGGAGATGTGGGTAGGGAGGAAAAGAGAGAGGGTTGTATTTTCTGACACTTTGTGAGTTCCCTGACACACCGGGGACACATTTATGTATAAAAGACATCACAAAGTGCATCTTGCATGATAGGACAACTTTAATTACAAGCTGATAATGTCTGAAGATGACTCTTTGTTAATGAGATACACACACGTGGATGTTTAGTTCTTTCACTGATCAAACCCTTTGATGCCTTTGTACACTACGTCGAAAATGAAGCCCCTAATCTGTGCTTTAGAGACAGTGAAGACCAAAGGTAAGTCAAACACCTGGGAAGGTTAAAAATCATCACATAAATGTGTCTGTTCCTCCAATCAAGTCATGTCAAAAGTTACGTTAGAAGAAGGCTGTACATGGATGAGTAGACTTTGATGAGATGTGCAAGTGCCGGAATGTGTTAGCAAATGTCAGAATGTCTTTTCCTCAACACAGCCGTGTCAATTATACGTGGTTTGCTTCACCAAACCATGAAAAGAGCAGGTCAGGAAGAGTGAGTGACAGATTGCTTGTGAGAGTGTGTGGTGACTTTGTTCCAACTTTAAAGTCATTAAATGTCCAAAAAACAGTGTTCTGCACCACAAAACAGCAAACTAATCTTTTTTTTAGTATACGTTCATTGTGTTACTGTGTAATATTCTTTTGGGTTTAAAATGTGCTATATGAATACATTTGCATTGCATATTCTTGCTCTCAGGAGTACAATACTAAAACATTATACTTATCGTAACCAACACTTTTTTTAGACATCAGCAAAGAGAGAGTAATTAGGGATATAGATGGTGAATACTTCCAAAGAGAAGTGGAAATGGATGTCAGAAAAACTAATCTGCCCTCCCTACAATAGTGCTCCATCAGAATAAAAAGATCCCATGGTAGCGTACCCATAATTATGATTTTTTTAAAGCATCCTGCTCATATTGCAATTACCAGAGAAATCTGTCCTGCAGATGTTATTAATGCATGTTGGTAATGTTTTATTCCAACAGTATCTCAATGCAGCTTTCCTTATGACAGTGTGAGTGGGTGTGAGGAGGCAACCTTTGATTAGAGAAGCTCTGACCTTTAGAAGTCTGTCAATCAGGTATCAAAGGCAAGAAAAGCCCACCCGATTCACTGTAATCCTGCTCGATGTAATTCTCGGTTTGTGATTACTGCCACTTTGGGTTTTTTATTGGGCTTTGAGTGAGCCTGAAGGGAAATGTTACCCAACGGCAGAAAATGTACTCTGATGTTGACCTTGGACGTCTTAAATCAACGCTTAGGGAAACTCTCATTTAATGATGGAAGCCAGACAGGGCAGGGGAGTTAATTTGGAGAACACTTAAGACATTTCATCACTCTGACTAAAGAAAGCTGAGAAAAACAAAGGGTTGTGGCATTCTGGTCTTTTAGTAAGACTGATATCTAGCTGAGTCAGGTTGCTTCTGCTCTCACATCTGTCACTTCATTCATTCCTGCTCGCATTTTGCACAATTACAGATGCTCACTCTTGTTTTGACAACCCAAGGAGATCATTAATCCAAGAGTGGAGATCATCACAAGGCCTGTTTTGTAATTTGAGTCAGAAAAACAACAGACATATTTACACTTCTTTCTAACACTGGTTCAAGAATTAAATGTACTTGCGCAGAGAGCTTGAATGTCACTGTCAGTATAGACGGGCAATGTACTGAAGCAAAGTGTACAGCTTCCATACCGACCAAACTTTTCCTCCCCAGGGACCCGACAGTGAAACGAAACAGAGAACAGGAGGAGGAGGCAAAAGGTAACTGTCGCCTGCCAATAAATCAATACGCTGCTTTATTACTCCAGAGAACAAAAGGCTCTGCTGCAGCGAGATCGATGGCACCACCGAGGAGCCTCCGAGAAGAAAAAACACAAAAAATAAATAAAATTCTCCTGGCATTTGGTTGCTCCGTCCCCAGGACCAGATCAGCATCAATTTATTACTGATGTGATGGTTTCCGCCTGATGTGTTTTTGTATAAGCACAAATCAATCCTGAGTTTATTAGCCGCTATGATGCATTGTAAAATCACATTACTCAGGGTGCCAGATGAATGCCATTCATTAGAAAGAAGGCTGCATCGACTTTGGATGTGCAGAGAATACAAGAGGGAGATAGTATGAAGGAAAAAAGTTGTGGTGGTTGGGGTGAACTTATTTTAAATTGACTAGAATTTTTTTCAGTTTTAATTATAAAATAGATTACTAGATAAAGCAGTCATGGCAAAACTAGTTTTTAGGAGGAATATCACAAAATGCATGTTAATTGGTAAAATGAAGTTAAAAAAAGATAGAACAATAAAAGTAAAATATACTGGCATGTTACAAAATGTGTATAATAAATTATTATTATTATTATATTTTTGGTTATAGTATACCGTCAAATGTTCATATTGCAAACACGCTATACAAATCTGATAAATGTAACCTTGTTATTGTAAAAATAAATGATTATTCTGAAAAACCATCAATGTACGAGTTTTAAAAGATAATATAGTACTTTTTAAATCTGTGTGTCATTATTTATACGATGTATATGGAGAGGTCGAAGAAATACACAGATCTTGTACATAAGTAAAAGTAGAAGTACAAGAGTGTAGGAATACTTTGTTACAAGTAAAAATCGTGCATTCAAAATGTTACTCAGGTAAAACAAGTATGAGCATTAAAATATACCTAAAGTACCAACAATACTCAATAAGCAGATTGGCTGTTTTCAGAATAATATGTATTATATTAGGTTGTGATTATTATTGATGAGTTTATCAAAGCTGGTAAAGGTGCAGTTAGTTTGAATGACTTATTTTCTGCAGAGTAGCTTATAAATTGTGTTGATTTATTGTACATCATTAATCCAAACCTGCAAAGTAACTAAAGGTATTAAATAAATTCAGTGGAGTAAAAGTACACAATTTACCTATGAATTGTAGTGGAGTAGAAGTACAAAGTAGCAAAAATGTAAATACTCAAGTAAAGTACAAGTCTCTCAAAAGTGTTTCACCACAGTCTATATGTTGTATTATTGGACTATCCCTCATGCATTGACAAATAAGCAGCATTGAAAAGTTGTATCTTGTCATTTTAAAGCTATTTTACCTTATTTACCTGAACTTTAAGATGAGCATATTACAAATATTTAGCACCACCATCAGCACAGCAACACCGATTTGCAAATAACCCATTTAACTCCAGGCAACTTTTAAAAAATAAATCAATGTCAACTCAGTTTTATTTATGTATTTCCCTTTCTAAAGTCAACAGAAGATGTGTCCTAAAAAACACAAGATAATTGTGGCCTTGCAAGTCAAAGCACACAGAGTGGAAGGAAACAGCATGAAGGAAGAGGGACTGGCTTGGACAACACTTTTACTTTTATGGAAATATTCCTTCAAAAATCACACAGGGCACCATGATAAACACTGGTAAAACAGCACAACAAAACACAGTTATTGACTTGAAATGCTGCTCACAAGTCATCCAAAGCACACTGTGTGCTCGTTTCAGAGCATTATCATTAATGTCAGATTACTAAAGCATATGCTACACACAGTGCGGCATGCATGGGTTTAGTACTGCTGGGAAGCTGCATGGAAATCTAACACAATGTTGAATTCATAATGTATGATGCTGTACTTGCTTTATTATAATATGTAAGCGGAGTACGTGGATCAGGACATTTGCATTGACTCCTGAGAGTCCACACGTCTGCGAGTGCTGTGAAGTAAAATAAGGGGGCTCAGAGAAAGAGAAAAATAGGTTCTGGGCGTTTTCACAACAATAAATTATAGATTGCATTCAATGCTCTGAAATCAACTCTGTCTGTGTTTGATTTCACCACTGTGCATCAATGCAAGTGATAGCCCATAATCAGACTTAAATATTAATAAGCAAACCCTTCTGGACTGCAAACAGACATTTAGAGACGAGATGAAAGACACACTGAGACACACGAGAATGCGGTCTGGCTTAATGGGATAATTGGATGTGACTGTGTGGTGTCATTCCACCTGGTGAGTGACTGTTTGTGAGAGGCTTGCGGCTAGACGGAAACAAAAAAAACAACCTAATCAGCCTGGCCCACTGAGAGCCATTTTATGTTGCTACATCAATTACAAAATAATTGCTTTAGGGATCCTCTGGCCAGGCTTTCCAATGCATCACTTATTAGACAAGCCTTTGCTGTGACATGTACTCATCAGAGGACTGAGGCACCGGCGCTGCACAAGGTCATTTATGAATTATTTGGATTTGTGTCAAATTTTGACAAATACGCTGCACTATAGTCTATATCTGCGTCTGTGTGTTATCAGAGTAAAGTGTGAAATGCACTATTTCTCCGGATAAGTGAGGCCATGGAGTACTGCAATGCTTGAATAAGTATTACTTAATGACTTAAAGCTCCCCTATTATACTGTTTTGAATCAATATATTATAGGTCTCAGATATATACAAACATGTCTCTGAAGTGTTTGGCTCGTAATACCAAACAGATCATTGTAGCATCCCATAAACCCCTCTGTTTCAGCCCTGTTTCAAAAGGGCTGATTCTCTGTCTGTTACTTTAGATGAAAATAAGGAGCCCCTCCCCACGCCCCTCTGAGAGATATTTGTTTGAAAAGAACACAATGGTGCTCTAGGAGGAGATTCAGGTGATAAGGTGTATGTGTGTGGGGGGGGGGGGGGTACCTTAGTTGGTGATTGGCTAATGGTTACACAAGCCAAAAAACCATTATGACATCATAAAGTGGCCAAAATCTTATCAGCTCATTTTCATTTTTATATAAATGGATCAGGACAAAAAGAGAGAGAATCTTTTTTCCTGACACTTTCAGAATATCTTTATATCGAATCATGAATCTAATCGATAGATTTATTATTCGAAAATGATAAAAGTAGGGTAGACATGTGGAGATTATCCGACTGAACAAAATGTGATCTGTCTCTTAAATGTGTGCCAACCACAGACCTTATTTCGAGCTATTTTCCAAAATCCTATGGAGAAATTGCATTGCTTTTTTGTCGAGGGAACCGGAAGGTACACATGCGCAGCTTACTTCCGGGTTTTAGGACGCGTCACTGCACCACTCTATTTATGTATAAAAGACATGAAAAAGTGGATTTTGCATAATAGGTGACCTTTAAAGCTAATCAAATGTAAGACTAATAATGCTAACTTTCAAATATAGTCATTTAAATTGGGCTTAACACACAATGTATCTTGAAGGTAGGGAGACCAACGTACTCCTCCTATAAAAGGGTAACAACTCTTGATAGGTATGTTTCTTAACACAGTATTAACGCAATTACTGATGTCACAGCCACTACTGTTTGATGGGTTTCCTAAAGCACTGGTGGGATGAGTAATCACATCTTTTATTTCAAGGACCAGTGTGCAGGATTTAGTTGCATCCAGCAGAGAGATGGCAGATTGCAATCAATGAATACCCCCCCGGCATTTTCTTTTTAAACGCCACCTGTTCATCACCTAAAAACTAGCACCCATTTGCAGCAAGCCATCAAAAGATTTAGGCTGGTGTTAAAAAGTAAAAAAAAACACATTCTTTCTATAAACCATCACATTTGTACAACTTCCCTACTTTCACCACTGCTTAAATGTGATCTTCATCATGTTACCTGACTCTAGCATGACACACGCAATGTAGTTGTTAGTTCTGTGACGCAGTTACAACAGGTTGCTGATGTCTGCTTTGCACCACCGTGTCAAAATGACAAATAGTAGTTCACCCAATTTACACAAAAATATAACCAGTTTAGGCTTGTTCATCAGAACGGCTCAAATCGGGAACTGATCGAACTCTAATGCAAACCTTTTGACAGTAATAACGTCAAAATAACCTTGTAATAACATTGTTACAAATGTATTTGATGAGTGTATGTATAATCATGTATTCTCTTTATAAAATTAGCTCCACATAAGGGCGAGCCATGCATTATGCTTTCATTTGCTTACTTGACTTAGCATCAATGTCTTTCAATGTCAGTTTCTCTTACCCAAAATAGAAATCAATCAATGAATCTTCAAACGCAAGAAAAACATTGAAGATAAACACACCAGAAGATAGAAACACACTCAAATATGAGCTTTAAATACATTTGCTCCAAAGCCTTCCTGCCTAATATGATTCATATGGACACGCTTATTTGTTTATGACTCATCAAGGTTAATGGCACACACACATTGATCGTCTCTTTATGATACAAGATAGCTGTTTCTATACCTGCCCTGGCTGAGTTTAATTGAAAAAGCCTAGAAATCAATAACATATTACAAGATCAAATGAGATTATTATTTAATCGTATCGAGTTCCTGTGGTCTATTATCACAAATCTTAACTTCATGTAACGATATCAGCTTCTGTTTATGTTGATTTGACTGTGTTTTTTTCCCTCAGCTATATAAAATCAAATAATATCCATCTATCCATCCATCTATATATCTATATATCTGTCTATCTATCTATCTTAATATTAATTCAGTGTCATAATTGCTACACCCTACGTAATTTAATACAATATAAACACAGGTTGAAATTAAAGCATGTTTGTGAATCAACATACTTCCTATGTAAAT
Source organism: Trematomus bernacchii (assembly GCF_902827165.1). Taxonomy (NCBI): domain Eukaryota; kingdom Metazoa; phylum Chordata; class Actinopteri; order Perciformes; family Nototheniidae; genus Trematomus; species Trematomus bernacchii. The sequence continues at coordinate 19,505,907 of NW_022987739.1, forward strand.
GCAATATGGAAAATAACTTATCTAATCACTTCAGAGGCAAACCGGTGTTAACATCCTTCAGAATGATGATTCAAGAATAGGCAAGTTCATGAAAATGCAATAAGTGTGTGTTTGTTGAAAAAAAAGCTCCCCATTCAATGACACATGCACTCAAAATCAAATCCTGAGGCGCCTGAAGGGCTTGAAAATGATCATTAGGTGCCTTAGTGGCACTTGAAATGTTGCTGTTGACGTTCGCCTTGCTACCTTGTGGTGACATGCGTCAGCAATCAGAGGGAGGAGATGCGTACCAAACTGCCGGGATAATTAGGGTTGAACCAACAAACATAATCAACGCCCAATCAGGCTGCATTGTGGCAAGCAACTCTGCGTGAAGAAGCCTCTGTTAATTTTCTGTAGCCAAGTTGTTAGTAGTGAGAGCATACCTTGTGTCAAGGGGTGAACTCAGAGGCATGAACCCAAATGCACAACTCAGACTCAGACTCAGACGGTGGCAAAAATAAAGTACTTTACTGGGTATTTCACAGTAACAAAACAGTACAAAAAATCACTCTTTTGAGGAACAACTAAACTTCCATACGGAGCTTTGGAACAAAAATAACAAACATGGCACAGGCTTGAGGGTACGCTGGTAATTCGAGTCATGAGAAGAGACGAACTGGCACAGGACAGGTGGAGACTAAGACAATATATACACATGAGGTAAGGGGCACAGGTGGAATCAATCAGGGCGGGGTAAACAATCACAAACGCAGGAGACACAAATGGGCGGGGAGCACAGTGACCTGAAACGAGAGGGAGAATGACTTTTCAAAAATATAAACAGGGAGACACAAGACAAAGGGACATGACAAAGCTAATATAATTTAACAATAATCTTTCGAGACATGACACCTTGCCTGCATTCAAATGAGTATTTTGCTCCAAAGAAACCACAACTTTACAAAGGTTTAGCAGTTTTGTTGTAGACAGTTAAATCCAAATCCCAGATTACCTAGAAAGTTGGCCGACAAGTGCAAACGCATTACTTAGCCAAAAAACATGTCCATTAGGGGAAGCGCGCTGCAGTTTCAAAGATGGTTCAACTAAAAAAAAAAAAAAATGGCCAAAACACATGGAATAGAAGAAACTTATTTACCAACTTCATAACACATGTACACATAATAAATAACACACATAAATAAAACGCTGCGAAATACAAACAATTGAAATACAAAATGCTGCAAGAAGCTCAAAACACATTGGAAACAAGAGGACACTAAACGTGACGCACACAGCTGGGACCCGAGCGCTTGTTGGCGTTATGGGATTATAAAGTCGGCCCACCATCACTATCGCAGAGCTATTATTTTTCCATAATTGTAAGAGTTTGGTCAGTATATTTGCCCTTTCAGTGCATGTTTCGTCAAGATGGTGAATGTTTTCTAAATGCTGCGCGTGTGTTGTCAATTTGGTGAAGATGTTTCTACATGTGCATGTGTTTTGACACAGTTTTTATATTTGCAACATTTTTGAAAGTCCAGTGTGTTTCTTAAAATTGAAAGGTTTTCGGCCATTGTAGCGTGTTTGCACCTGTCGGCCAGCAGGCTACTGTTACGTGTCAGTTTGTTGGCTTGTGTGTGTTTGTTTGTGTCTTTCTCCCTCTTCCCCTGATTGTCTCCCTGCAGGTGCAGCCTCTCCCTCAGGTGATCCCTAATCAAGGCCTGCATAAAGGGAGGTTTCAGTCTCTCTCTCCATCTTTCCCCTCCACAGTGTCCACACCATGACACATGGCCCTGTCTTTGCGTGCCCAAGTTTTCTTTGTGTGATAATAATAAAATATTTGGTTTATTCCCACTAACCCTGAGTTTTGTTCCTCATTGTGTTGCGGCTTTCAAGCCAGTCGTAATGTGACCACAACTTTTCAATCTCCATGACAACTCTGTTTACATGCTTGAATGGTTTGTCTTTTTTTAGAAAAGAAGAAAGCTGTTCCTTGTTCATTACATTTTGATTTACATATTGATTAAGACAGAGTGAAAATTAGATTTTTTATATCATATTGGTAAATATAATAAATCTGGGACACAGAAACTGTGTCTGCCGTCATTTTGGAGGTCAATAGGAAATGGCTGTGTGTAAATTCTAAAAATAACAAAAAAGCGGAGCTAACCTGAGCGATGTTTTGGTGAGTCTGTAGGTCAGAAAATCTGATAAAGCTTGCTGCCCAAACCTCGGCGTTGCTGCCAAAGGGTTTGTTAAATCACCTGACAGGCTTATATATATCATCTCATGGACTGTGTCTTCCCCTCCCAACTCTGCCCTGATGAAAACAAGCCAGTACCGCTATGAGAAAAATACAGACACATCGAGTAGATTAGAAAACATTTGTCACTTGCATCAAAATGAATCACTACGAATCTAAGAAAGTGCAAATGAGGATTTCCCTCCTACTCCTAATACTTCTTCTTCTTTTTTTCTTTTAGCAGAGGCATGAAATTCTGTTAAATAATGACGAGGCAGGAAAGCCTCAGCTTTAATTAAAGAATGCTATCATTGTAATCATTTTGATTCATAAACAAGAGCTAAAAGCTGTAAAATGTGCTTTAGAGAGAGGGATATATTATTGATTGAGGGGATAGATTAGAAATTAATGACCCATGTGTCCCAGATTGAATAATCAATTTCAATTAATATCAATTTCACAGTGCAGCTGCTCGGTAACAGTTCCTCAGATCTGCCTTGGCGCCGTTCATTTTTCAACCTCTCGGGGAGAACAAACCCATTGTGGGAGGGCAGAGACTGTGCATGGGGGGGGGGGAATCAGCACCTCCCGAGGGGCAGAAGACTCAGTTACGTCTTTGATCCTTTTCCTCCACAGGTGGCAAAAGTGACTTCCACAGACACCTTACTCACACCACCCGTTGTTTTATCTTCACATGAGGAAAATATCAACAGCACATATTTATCCTCCTCCTCCTGGCAGAGCACAGAGCAAGAAATTGGAGGAGCTAGGGTGAGAGAACTCAGCGTTCCCATTTGGCCTTGAATACATCGCAAAACCATCCATCATTCAAGTCTTATTCCAATTGACAATGATGAGGTGCTCGATGTTGTGTGTGTGTGTGTATGCGTGCATCTGTGCATCCATCTACATGCTTTGGAGAGGTAACAATCTCCCGGGAAAAGTGCAAGTGATATTTTGAATCCAAATTGAATGGATGGGGTGATTGCACCGCGAGAGCCGAATAGTGACATCTCAATAGGCATGCCCTTATCAAGAAAATAATAAGGCTATTTTCATGACCAACATTAGACATGCAGACTGTCAGATGAGAGGGAAAAAGAATCTGGACCAATTGAACCAAAGAAGATGCTTATTAGAGAGGTTCAATTTGCATATATTGCATGTCAGACATATTGGCGAAAATGTCAAAAACGAAATAAAAAAAAGCCCTTCTGGTGTATCTGCTGAAATTGCTCCTTGATCAGAGTGAATGAGTTTGACAGAATGGTGACGTTATGGGTATCTGACGGAAATAAATCATTGGCGAGACATTTATGAGACACAGCAGCGGTGCAAGTTTCTCTCCTAGATTGCTTTGACCAAGAGGGGAGTGAATGGGAAAGGCTGTACTTCACTGCAATTTGCACCAATTTGTATTTTCTTAAAACCCATTCTGACACATCGGGAAATTATGTGGCGCTGAAAGTATGCAGTTAGATTATTTTGGAAGACATGTAGGAAAATGAGTATTAAACAGAATCATTTCCATCATCAAGTGCCTCTTGCAATCGTCCATCCCACCACTTTGGATCCAATTGTCCAAAGCCTATCATGCTCAGTGAATAATCTGTTCATCTGCTCATTATGCAGACATGCAACTCTGTACAGTTGAGGTCTGGTCTCAAGTTCCCAGAAAGTATTTTTCGTGGGTAACTTTTAAACTGCATGAAAAAGAGACTTCTGACAGATCAGCCCTGTCTCAGATGTCTCCTATTCTCCTGGCAGATTCCCGTCAACCTCTTTTTGAGATGTGAGCCAGAGGACCCGTAATGTCAAGTGCCTTTGACACTTAAGACAAATGACGCTCTCAGCCCAGATTTCAGGATATTTCAATGCCACAGATAGATGTAATGCAGACGGGTGCCTGAACAGACACACAGGAATCTAAATAGAGCTGTTATCATCAATGCCGCCATCATCGCGTTCACGTCCATTGATTCCAACAAAGCGAGTGCGGGCTGGTTAGAAAGCCATATCATTTGCTAAGGAACTGGCGCCTTTCAAAACGTACAAGCATTAATTAAGAATCCATTATGAGTGCAAATCCATCAGAAATGTGGACATTATGCAGAGTGACACCCCATTATACGAGCCAGCGTTGTGTTTTGCATGCAAGACTTGTACCAATTTCTGGTGGGTTTATGTAAAAAGAGCAGCAAAGCCATCTGCTTGGTAGCGGTTCAGGACGCAGAGTGAATATTGATAGAGACACCAGTGTTCTCCATAATTTGTCAGCTGGCAGCGCCATCAGATAAGCTGGAGTATCAGGATATCATGTAACGTTATGTCATAACTATCAATCTGGCAGAAAACAGGTACAGCATTTTATCTCTCCGCTGGGAATCCTACATATCCTTACATGACAAATTCCGCTGAATTATAGCCCATTTGCTTGACGGAGACTAATTTCCACAAGCATTTACTGCTTCCAAGCATTAGACATTCCATGCAAGGTTACTGCAGGCCTCACAATGCAACGCTAGCGGACAATATAGGGTTGTTATGATACCTGTCTTTGCACATAATTCCGACTCAGGTGTGGGTCAGTGAGTAATTGCAAGTGAACATTATTCAAATATCCATTGACGAATACTTTCTTATTTTAAAAAGGTGAATAATTGGCTCTTTTTCAGCTTTTACTGTTTATGTAATTAAGTCTGGTTTTCTCAAAAGACCAAGGGTTATTTTGAATATGTGTGGGAGATAAAAACAGGGTTTTTCTTGAAACTGAAGCTTTCATTGCAAGGTGACATTATTCTGTATGAGGCATGTATGAGCAGATTGGAATATAACCACTACATTGTGTCAGAAAGCATCAGGATCAGAACTTGATCGAATTTTGAAATCTGAGGACAAAAGTATTTGGAGTGATTGTTGATACATATTTTTCTAAATCTGCAAAGCTATAGGGTCATATAAAGTCATACATAAATCAGCGGAAGGGTCAAATGAGAGACACAAAGCTCCCAACACATAATTTTAATGTTGCACAGCTCTTCCAGCTTTCAACAAAAAATCAAACAGGAAGCAGCAAACTACAGAGAAACAAGATTCATCTCAAATCCCTCTAAGCCTTTATCGAATAAATGCTCACTCACAATGAACCCAGCACACTGGAACAGATGTAAACAAGGACTTCACACACACACACACACACACACACACACACACACACACACACACACACACACACACACACACACACACACACACACACACACACACACACACACACACACACACACACACACACACACACACACACACACACACACACACACACACACGGCTCAAATTTGCAAAGAAAAGCTGTGACAAACAGCCCTGTAGATGCTCACGGATGCATAAAGAATTATATTTTACTGTAGGGCTACAACTAATGACGATTTCCATCATCCAATAGTCTATCGGTTCATTTTTAGGTTCACTTGTTTTGAATAGTATGATCGATCAAATGTAAAAATAAAATACAAGCAATAGTGAAACATTCCCCAGGCCAAAGCTCTATATCTTCTTATATGTTTCCAAACCTTCACCATTCAGAAGCTGAAGCTGCAAATGTTGTCATTTTTGCCCAAAGGGGAACTCCCAACGATTTTCAAGATCAATGCTTGCGGAAAGAGTTGTATAATGTCACATTTGGCTTTGAGGGGGGACTACACATTTGTAATGGAAAGCCTGAGTTATGAACTGAAGGGATGCAGCTTTGAGGCATACAGATCTAATATCCTCTACTCACTGGGGGTGGTAGGAGCTGTGTTTGTTGCCAGCTGGTACAGTGCAGAGGCAAACTGTAGATTAGATTCATGGTACCAACTGTTTTAGGTTGCTAGGAAAGTGCCTGAGCAAGGATTTTTTTTGATTTATTTATTTTAGTTGAACACAACAGATGGTACTTGCAATTGTCAGGAGGACAAAAAGAACAGATGAGAACAGAGATAAAGCTCCTAATCCATATGTGTCATTTTCAGGTTTGGACAGCTGTCATTTTTGATTGAGGAACCAGTGGAGAGCTATTGCTTACAGCTCTCCACAGGTTCCACAATACAAAATGTCAGTTCAACAAGGTCAAATTTGAAAACGACTAAACGTTGGTGAGTTGATTAAACTTGTATTGATCTCTCACGTTCCTGTCTGTGACTCATGCTCATGGGTCTACCCTTTTTCTGTTCTCTGAGCTGTTACATCAATGAACAGATGTTGGGTCCAGTAGGAACTCACACACACTGTACTAAATATCTGTACCTCCCCCCTTTATACCTAGGCCCTCCGACCCCCACCAATTCCCTCGAAAAAAAGAAAAAAAAAGAGTTATGACGTCACAGCGTATACTTAAGCGGAATATCAAAACAACGGCCCAGGGTGCAAAACGCATCAATGACAGCGACCCTCAACCACACAAAACAACACCTGGGAACCCCATTTGTGTTCTTTGACATTGAAAATGATATTGCATTGTGTTTGTTACTTTCGTTGCAGTTGTATGTCTTAAGTGTAATTTGGCATGCTTTTATTTTGAAGGCGAGTTCACGCTGTTGACAGGAAGTTGTTGTTGCTATGGAAACAAGAAAAGTTTCACAGCGGGCGGAACTTGTCATAAAGTCCGCGATAATAAAACCCACCCATTTAGAGGGAAGATATGATTGGTCAATGGTACTGTCATTTGACATTACTCTCTCGTTCAGTTATTATAGCGGGCCCTCTGTGAATCGCAGAGAGGGCCAGACGAGCTTCTTTCATGTAACCCTTCACATTCAACAGAGACTGAACAGGCAGATTCGAAGGATTTATTTCTTTGGAAATGTTATTTTAAATACAATTAAATCAAGTTTTTTTTTCGGTAAAACTAATGAAAAATATAACAAAAATAATATTAAAAAAATATATATTTAAAAAATATATATATTTTTTAAATGTTTTTAAATATTATTTTTTAGAATATCTTAGGCCCTCACAGAGGGCCTAGAGGGCCCTGACGGCTCGCCACTGCCCAAGAGACAAAACAAGGGTTTAATGCATGTTGGTTGTGGTTTGGAATAACAACATCCCAGCCTGTCCCAAGACATCATTAGACCCAAAAATACTTTTTGACTTACATTGGGGAAACTTTTTTTTTCAAATACTAGCAGTAAAAAGAAAAACCTTATTTAATCCATGAGATTGTGAAGTTATACCTACATTTCACTATTGGCTGTATCCAGAGTTGTTTTTGTTTATTCATGTGAATAACAGTGAGGACAAAGCAATCAGGAAATTAGGTTAAAGGAAATGCTAGTGTGCTAGCTCAATGAAACCTAGGAATGTGGAAGATCCAGGTAATTTTACACACGATAGTCAAACTTTTTCGGCATAAAGCAACACTGAGCAACTTTTAGAAATGAACAGGGCCCTACCTCTGTTAGTGCAATGTATGGCTCACCAACCTTAAATGTTAACACAGAGAGAGATCAATAAAACACAAACACAGAACATGGTTGAGATTAATTATTATTTAGTTGCGCAACAACAAATAACAATCGGGAAACATTTACCTTGCTTCTCAGCAACCAATCACAGAAATGTCCCCCAACAGTAGCAACAATCATACAGCATATATAGCCACTGCAATGAACACACACACATTTTATCATGCAGCCTACCACACAACCGTCACATGTTTTTCTCTCTGAAAGCTATACTGTTATATGTTGAAAAGTCATCATCTCATGACGTCTTTAGGAGTAATTAACTAACAAAGACTTAAGTGTATTATCTCTGAGTAGCCTCTCGCACGTCCTATGACCTCGGCATCAGCTCACTTAAAATGAATACATCTATTGATAATTCAAAACGACCATTGTCTCTCTAAACCTGTGTGACCCAACTCAATAACACACATCATATAGCTTACCATGTGATCTTAATGAATAAGCCAGACATACACTGTAATAAGGATTGCCATAACACCTCCAATGCTGTATATAATAGTCTTTATACATACATTATTTGTCTAGCAACATTTGTGCTGCCAAGTCTTAGCAATTCTGTCCAGAAGATGTCCTTTGACATTTCCCCTGCCCACCACCACACCTACAGTAGATGCTTACTGCTGCCCTACAATAACCCCTGTCCCTACAGTTCCAGTCACCTGACCTCCTCCGCCCACCTGCTCCCAACTTTCTCATGATTGCTGTCGATATTTAATCAGCCCATTTTCCTCCCACTTATTGTCAGTATGTCAAAGTTGTCATCTTGCTTTGTGTTTTTGCTTTTGAACACTAAAGCTGGACCAGTCTATCTTTTGTAGTCCTATGAAGACACATTTCCTTTGGCAATGAATAACTGAGCTGATCCTGTCTGTCTTCTTTGTCTGTGTTCAATCCATTTCCTAAATAGTGAGAGGAATAAAGGATTTGGAAAACATTAGCCAAATAAGGAACTGAAAGCACAACCTGAATGACAAGAACATGCAAAATGATTAAGAGTCCTTGAACATGTCCAATACCATGGTTTTCAAAATTCTCAAGAAGATTGAGGATGTTTTTTCACCATTCTTATTTTATCCAAGCCTTTTCCAAGCTCCCAAGATGGTTTAGAGTTCTCCCCTTGATAAATTAATTATACGATTTATCAATAGTCCAAACTAATACATTTTTGTTCATCAGCTTTTTAATCAACTAATTATTATATGCATTTTGTCTTTGTCTTAACTTTTTTGCTATTAATTAACAATTGTAAAAGTCAAATAAAGAATATCGAGTCATTTACATCTACTTGTAATTATCATGGAAAACAAACATTAATCCCTTCTCGAGGAAATGAACTCGAAGCACCAAGACTATCTTTAATGTCAAATTGTCTGGAGTTTTGTGATTGCTTCTGGAATAACTGACCTGGTGGAAAACTGATTAAAGCAAATTGCTCCCCAGCGTGCTATGACCAATCACGACATATTGAATAGTTACGTACAATCACAATTACGCCCACATAGCCGAGAGTGAATGGATACCTCTCTGGGTGCTGCCAAAAGGGATTGCCGAGTAGTGCTAATGTGAAATCTATCCATCATGTTTCGATCACTATATTCCTGAGTTCTACTCAGAGGGAGCCGCCAATAAACTGCTAAAAACCCTTGAGCCTGAAAGCGCTACAGCGTTTTTCTTGATAGAGAGAGATTATTTAGAGTTAATAGTTAAAATATACAGTAAAGGCTGGTGTATTATTATTTTTTCCACAACTTTCACAGATCCAGTTCTGTCTTAGTTCAATCAATCAATCAATAATTAATCTACCATATCACGGGATATGAACATACATCATAATGCTAAATATTGTCCGAACCAGGATGGGTTTACCAATATATTACGAAAACAATATACTGCATGTAAACACTTGATTATAACCAGAAAGACCAAAGGCTCCTCAGTGTACTTCAACTGGTTTTTGTCATTTCGTAAAATAAGTGCTATCTCATGGTGACACCTTGCAATTGAATGAAAGGACGTATTTATTGCAGAATCTAGATACGCCACGTCAGTAAACAGTACGTGGAAGGGGGGGCATATGGGGGCTCCCATCGGCTGGCAACTGGTTGGTTTTGAGCTGGAAGAGGTAACTCATAGGTGTCTGCATCTGTTTAAACTTGGCTCTGAGGAATTTTGTAAATGTATACGCTAGATTCCCTAACTTGCATAAGAGAAGAGCATTATGCAAATACAGTGTGAATTAAAAACAAATCTAATCATTTGATTAGTATGGGGTGACGGTCATTAAATATTCAGAGACTGTTTCCTCCATTTTCAGCTTTGAATTCACGTCAACACTCTTACCCCAGTGTTACGTCTCTTGAAAAAATATGTCACTTACATGTAATTAATTTTTCTGTCAAGGGACAGTCTAACTAACAGGGCTGGTAGAACGAGTTCGTAAAAACACATCTTCGGGACCATGACCTCATCGAAAATGATATCAAATATTTGCACATAGACTGTCAAAAAGACAATTAAGAACAAGATGGGACTGTGTCCAGTGCATTTGCATTTTAATTACTTTCTTTCATACAGCTATTGTGTTTTTTGATACATTTCTAATTATGTTTTCCTGAAGGTGGATATGGTTCCATTTGTAAATTAAACACCTCTTTGATGAAGCATTCATAACAAGAAAGACAACATATTCACCAACTTGCAAATAATTAGGAAAAACAAATAAATGCAGTCGGAGGTAAATAGTTCCTCCAGGGGAACAAATCCCAGCTCCAGTGACGCCTTTCCTGGCTTCAAACGATAATGAAGAATACAAACTCGTATGCTCCTTAGAGATTGTTGTATTTATTTTTCCCTCATATCCTCCATTATGCCTAAAAAGCACAATACAAATTCCGTACACATTTTCCACTGTATGACGTGTTTGACTGATGTTGCAACTAGACAATAGCAGAATAAAGGCAAACTAAAGGAAGAAATGTCGATAATTATTAACCAAATTACTTAAAGTTTTATTTTCCTTTCGAGTCCCTAACAGTTTTTTAAAGAGGGACTCCAAATAAATGTGATGCTGCACTATGAGCAACTTTTACGTAATATGACTTTGAGTTGTACATTTCCTGACACTATTTACAGGCTGAACAATAGTCATGTCAGGTTTATTTTTGCATGCTCAGACCTGACTGCACACTTTGCTTTAGTGTTGCAACAGCACAATAGACAAATGTCCACAACTACCAACTATGAGGATAAAACAAAAGCATTGTTTGGCAATGTCAGCTTCAGTAGGTGGCATAATTAGTGGTAATTATAAGTACATGCCAGACTGAGGTTAGTAGGAAGAGAAGTGACGAACAGTACATTTAAAAGAAACACCCTCAGTGTAACAGTAAGTGGAGTGACAACATGAATAATGATGGTATAATGCATTCAAATGTATTTGAACACTGCAATAACACAATCTAATTGTAAGGCAATCTGATGTCATGATTGACGTTTTGCATTGCTTATGATGACAAAAAACCGTGACCTTACCAATCCGGATCAGATCAATGTCCACTGAGTGTGTAATATACACTGTGTATTGACTGTTCTCATACATTGATTGTATACTTTAAAAAGTGTATGCACTGAAATGCACATACAAACCCATACAATCAACCCTAAACCAATTTGTAAGTAAGCAACATACATTAAACGGTTGGGGCAGATAGATATGTCCAGAAATGCAGGATATACATTTGTAACTTAACTTCTGTGCTGATGTAACCCCTCTTTAGTGGCTATTTGGAACCAAACCACACTTGTTTCTTAATCATAACTAAATAGTTGTATTGCTTAAACAGGTGCATCACTGCAGGGGCTTGAGCAGTCTCACTGATAGCTCATGTTGGTGACCATTCCCAGAAAAATACAAGAAAATGACTTTTCACAAGATATCATGCAAACTGCACCATGACATACAGTACATTGACATTAAAACTGATTCCCCTGCAATTAAAGTCTACCACTCTCAGTTGGATCAGTGCTACATTCCTTAATTAAAGATGAGACAGAAAAGGCTAAATGTGTCTTCAAGATGAACTCTTCAGCAATTCAGTTTCACCAAACAGTGTCATGGCACTTTGCATTTGAATGTCTCAAAGTCAATTATTTTTCTCTCTCTGACCTTTTTAGTGTCTGTTTGTCACAACTCTTGGGAATCGAAGACACATGGTGAGGAGGAGATCACTTCAGCTTTCAACTACACAGGACTTTCAAGTGTCCTCAAGCAAGACAGTGCATTTCCATATCAACTCCTGCTTGACTTTTGTGTGTGATGACCTGCCTTAACCTCTGCATATCTCACACCATTCCTATCCATTTAGATTTGCCAATATTGGTATGTACTATAACCTTCTTACAATGCTTATCCAATAGATGAAGGAAGTAGAGTTTTGGTGCTTGAATAATAAAAGCAAGTAAAAAAAATACTCAAGAGCATCTTTAGAGATAAAACACTTCAAATGCATCTGCAAGTGTGCAAAGTGCCCATCTGTGTCTGCAAGGAGGATTTACATTTTCTGTAGATGCCTGTTTATTAACCTACAATTTATTGCAAAACCATGTAAGGCATGACATCAACATCCTACACAGAATGACCTGCAAAACAGTGTTTAATGAACAATCACTAATGCTTAAGATGTGTCTAGACTTAATGAGAAACCTTCGACACAGTGCTGACGAAGGGCAGCAATGACTGCTCATCGAAGCAGGGACTGTAAAAATGCTGTCGATTAACACAAATTAAGAATGTGAAGTTAAGTAATTTTCAAAGAGTGTTTATGTTCTTTGTATATGTTCTGCTAGTATATCCAATCCTGGTGCAGAATGCATCAACTTTTGCTTTAATTTGCCTTTCACTGACACATTTCTTAGATCTTAGGCTGGAACGCTGATGTCAACACGGAATCCACGCTCCCTCCCGTCAGGACAGGTTGTCTGCTTTAAGCAGTTCTCAGACGCGTCTTAACCTCGTTATGCGATGTCCCAGATGCTACAGCAATTTATGGAAGCCAAAGCCTAGATTCACTAGAGCACCTCGGAATGCAACAGTGGCGAGAGATATTTGGTATGAGAGAGAAACAATCCCAAGGGAGAAGGCTAAATGAAAACGAAAGAAGGAAAACGCTCACACACACAAAGACACGCTCATACAAAGTGACCTCTTGCGTGTTTTGTTGAATTAAGTGATCCACCACTCATGGATCTTTGTACATGGAATAATCTTTTAATGAGTACGTCTCAGATCGTACAACCCCACGTCAGTATGAGAATAGTCTAGGAGCATGACAGTTATTATGAGAACTGCTCGTGTAGTTTGCACTGCCTTTTGGCTCATTGATTTGGCAATTCTGAACCTTCAATGAGTTCAGTCATTGTGTACAATTATGTGGCATCTTTTTCCATCGAGATATTGACAACAGGTGTTTTGGTTATTGAAAAAACAACAGCATTGATATACTATTGCAATTAAGTCATGCACGTTGATGGATTGCTCTACAAAATGCCTGACTTGGACAACAATATGTCATTTTTTCACCACTCATACAATGAAGAACATTTAGTTGCCTATATTTGGTAAGATAATATGAGAACTGCTCCTGTAGTTGCAATGCCTTTCAGCTCAAAGTCTTCATTGATTTGGTGATTCTAAACCTTCAATGAGTTCAGTCATTGTGTGGCATTTATTCCCATCAATATATTGATAACAGGTGTTTCAGTTATTGACACCAAACACCAACATTCTGTAAAACAAAGACTGCCCTCTTGAGGAAAAAACAACAACACATTGATCATTATGCTTTTGCGATAAAGACATTAACGTTGATGGATAGCTGATATTTTTCTGATATGTTTGCAGAACTGAACCCTAAGCATGACAATAATGTGGTTGTCTACATTTGATTATTGCACTGCTGGTATTCCTTTTTCCACAGAAGGGTCCAACAGCATAACACTCACATTGTTGGTTATATCTCTCACAGGCTCCGCCCTCTACTGGACTCTATGGGTACTCCCCTCGATCCTATCATGCAAGCATTCCTTCACTGAGACTTTTCTAGACGTAGCCGCCTGGTGCCCAAAAAGACAGGCGAATTCAGGCCCATTCTGGATTCGCAGTCTGAATCTCCACATTGCACGCAGAAAATTCCAGATGTTAACTATAAAACAGTTACTGGGACTGGTGCAGCCAGGCGATTGGTTTACAACCATCGACCTGAAGGACGCTTACTTTCATGTCAGGATTGCTCCGAAACACAGAAAGTATTTGCGTTTTGCCTGGGGAGAGCTATAGGTGGGCGCTGGTCTCTAACAGAGACACGGCACAGCAACCTCCTAGAGCTGCGGGCAGTAGTGTTGGTCCTCCAGCATTTCAAACCCTTAATTCAGGGGAGACATGTAAATGGTCAGGAGCGACAACAGCACCACAGTGGCATATATCAACAGGCAGGGCGGAGTCCGCTCCGCCGCTTTGTTGACCACAGTGGAGAAAGTGTGGTTATGGGCTGCAGAGGTGGTGTTATCTCTGAGAGCCCTCCACTTTCCGGGTCTGGAAAACAGGGGGGCCGACCTCATGTCGAGGGGCGGACCCCTGCCAGGCGAGTGGGCACTTCACCCGGAGGTGGTGAAGCGGATCTGGGCCCGGTTCGGGACAGCAGAGGTGGATCTGTTCGCCAGCCGGCGCAACACCCACTGCGCCCTGTGGTTCTCCATGGCTCTGAGCGACGACCCGCCCTTGGGGAAGAAGCTGCTTTACGCCTTTCCACCGTTGCGTCTCATTCTCCCACTCCTCGGGAGAGTGAGGCGAGAACGTCTGTCAATCATCCTGGTAGCGCCGGATCGCGTGGGGGCGCCGTGATACTCAGAGATGACACAGATGAAGGTGGGCCAGTCCTGGGCGCTCCACCAAGTGACGCGCACATGGGCCCATAGGGGCTGGAGGACTCTTGTTCCCCTGCTTTATGGCAGGAGGGGGGAGTCCTCCACGTTATAGCACACCTCCGCGGGGTAAGCGCGTCAGGGTGTGCTCTGTCAGCCGTAGCCTATTTTCTCTCCACGGTTACGACCGAGGGAGAGGTGAGTGAGGCGCAGCGGCTGCTAACCAGAAAGCCGGTCAGAAAACAGTGAGATGGAATAGTGTTGTTGTGGGACGACAGCGCGTATATACATCGGGCTCCGCCCACTGTCCAGTAGAGGGCGGAGCCTGTGAGAGATATAACGAGGGGTTACGTATGATAACCCTTGTTATATAAATACAGGTGGAGCCCTCTACCTCTGGGGCCCTGTCTGTCCCATGCTGCTTGCTGAAGAGAAGTAAAGGATGGCGGTGAGATGCACACGCATTCAGGTAGGCCCGCCAAGGGTCCGGCTACGTCTAGAAAAGTCTCAGTGAAGGAATGCTTGCATGATAGGATCGAGGGGAGTACCCATAGAGTCCAGTAGAGGGCTCCGCCTGTGTTTATATAACAAGGGTTACCATACGTAACCCCTCGTTTTGGATTGAGCCCAGCAGGTATCAGGGACAATACTCTCATCAAAAGTAACCTCAAACTTCTTAGCTGTGTGTGAGAGTTATAGATTTTAATGCGTGACTAAGACATTTGGGTGCAAACAAAGACTCTGCTCTCTAATATTTAATGTGTACACTCAAATTAATGACATGTTCTCTCAAATGAAAAGCATCAAGTTAGGGTTGCACCAGGTACTGACGTAACACATTTTCTTTGGTGTCCATTGTGTGCATACTTCTGTCATACCTGTTTACTAAGAATTGGGGGTTATGTATTGCAATTTAATTGTCCAACATACAGTATTGCTCCATATAAAGACAATACCTAGAAGATATATAAGTTCCTGCTTTAGTTATACATCAATATTTTAACATAAACCTCACTAAAGCAGCTTATTAAATACAAATGTAAGCACCATTGATCAGAAAGGTAGAATGTTATTATTGTACCATATTTGAGTTCAGCTGTTCCTTATGGGAGTATGTGAGCTATGCTGAAGTTTCTCCCAAAAAGCATTGCTGTGTTCAGCACTAACTCTGAAGAAATATAGGTAGCATATATATATGATATCCTTGTACCTTGAAAGTAGCATTCCATTATGAAAGAATCATAACCAGGCACACCTGCAGAAACTGAAAAGAGGGATAGAGAGAAGATTATTTATACGTTCCACGTTGAACTCTGTGCCCTTTTTTGGGCTGTTACTGGAATAAATGCTCACCATCAAAGTTTCTCTAAACATATTAATTGCTGGATTTGATGAGACCTACATTCGTGCTCTGCACCTGCTTATTAAAACTGTGCACATCCTGCCTGGCTGCATTTTCTGAGTCATTAACGCTGTGCTACTGCCCAGTGGGTTGCCAATTTTCAACAGAGGGGTCAACCAGGAACAAAGGGAAAGTAGCTATTTCCAGCCAATGCATGGCGTAGTCATGTATGCTTTTTGCTTTCCTACTTTCCTCTTTATATATTCCAAAGTATCAGATGTGGACCTCTGCGATAAACCTCCCACCCATATATTTTGTCTGCTAATGTATACTCTTATCTGCATTTAATATGTCTACGTTCCTAATTGTCAGCAACATAATGGTGATTTGTATTCAGATGGACAGTCCTTTTTCACTAATTCTGAAGATTACCATGGGGATACGCATGGGGATACGCATGTGTTATTTTCATGTGTTATTTTCATTAATAAGATAAAAACAAAGGCCCAAGTTTACTGGCTGGTTACGCTATGTTAATTATACATGTGCAAATTGTTGCAAAATAACATTGGCTTTGTGCAGTTAATGACCGCCTGCCAACATTGTTTTCCCTCTGCACAAACTGATACTTTTCTCTTGCCATAAGCAACAATAGTGACAGATGCTCAAGCTCAAATTCCACACGCTAATTATGAAGGCTTGGATTGTCAGCTTGGTCAGATCCTTCTGTGGTTTTTAGTCACAGTAGCAGCTGGAGTCAACGGATGGAGGTAGTTTGGTGAGTCCACTGCCAGCTTTCTGTAATAAATATCATGTGTTACCAAGCTAGCATGCATGCTAAACTAAGATGGGGAACATGGTAAATATTATAGCTGTTGAACATCAGCATGCTGTAAGCACCATCTGCACCACGTTAGCATGAGTAGCACATCCATGACTGTAGTCCTTTTTTAAACAAAAAAATGTACCTTTTTGCACATTTTATTGGTTAATTTTGTTGTGTAGACCACTTACCAAAAATGTCAGGATAATGCATGCACATTTCCCACATGATAACATCAGAGTATTTACTTTTAGAGACAATAAAGAAAGTTGCTTAAAGGGCCCATGTCATGGCCATTTCCACTGATCATAATTACATTGTTGAGGTATACTAAAATAGATTTATACTGTGCAATTTTCCAAACTCACATTGGTTTCGCATACAGCATCTCTGTCAAGCATGTGTATTCAGCAGTATTCACTTTCTCCACTAAACGACTCGTTGGAGCTCTTGCCCCCCCCCCTCCCTGTGAGCCTAGTGTGCTCCGATTGGTCAGCTCGGCCACTCGTTCTGATTAGTCAACCACCAGAGAGGCTGCGCCCATGTCTAACAGTGCTTTTCCCGGCTGCTCTCAGCGTAACATCAGTCTTATCATGGCGTCGGCACAGCCGTATATTTTATATACATATATATTTTTAACTGTTGTTATAGAAGAGTGTGACGGCCCCAGGGCCTTTGTCTTACGATGGGGTGGGAGCTGAAGAGGCTAATCAGCACGATCACGGACACCTCCGGACACTACGGCCCCAGTCTCTCTCCAAAGCGGCTGCAGGAAGACTAACTCTGCGATCCTCTCAACCACCTATCTCTGCATTTACCACAATAAATGTGCCGTGGTTTTGTAAACTCGTGTATGTCTCCTTGTCTTTGTGGCCTACGAGCCGCTCATAACAAAGAGTAAGTTATTTTTACCCGTTATAAACTACTACTGTTTGATGAGAAATCAAATCATGGTTTGCTATATATGAATTCAGGGAAGAAAGGATAGGCCTACTAAGTATTTCCATTAAACTTTATTTTTAGAAATGTACAAAATGAACATAAATATACATATATACACGGTATATCATCCATTCCTCCTCCTCGCATCTCGCCTGCGCACAGTCGGTGCGGTGCCTTTTAGCACGACGCCTCAGTAGTAGTAGAAGTGCCTTTTAGCACGTCATGGATTGTCCGCCAGGATCTGGCTGGACGAAATCAAATGCAAATCACAAAATATTAGAGAAACTTAGTTGTTTTAGATTCGTTAGTAGTAGTTGTGTAATGAACAGCTTGCCTGCTAATATGCTAACCTAGCTTTGTTTACCTTGGTAGCTAACACGATATGAACGTTAGCTTGGAGGAAAGGCAACTATAATGCAGTGTAATAAAACTACTATGAACAAAAGCTAGTGGTTCATATTAGGCTAGCAATAACGTGTTTATAATTGCAATCGTATACGGGTATTCTGCTACCATACAATGTAACTTGCATGAATACATTGTTTTGCGCTAGCATACAGCTAGCCTCGTTAGCTACATGCAGTATATGTACGGTCACAATGTACGGTAAATCACAGTACAGTATACTGTATGAGTATTCCGTGTGTGAATGCAGACATTCTCCTGCTATGAGATACATGTATGCAAGGCCATCTGCTGATATTAGCGTTGATATATGGAAACTCTAGCAACTTAGTTAGCACAGTTAGCACTGTGTCAATGGCTTAGCAGTCCAACACAGTTTACACATTTAAACAGTCTTGTTTGATAAATACACAAATAACAATGCAAACTTACAGGTTGTATACCCAGATCTTCCCCTGCTCCAAACGGTCCAAACAAGCTGTGCATATCCGGCCTCAAACTGGGCAATGTTTTGGAAGCTTTCGTCTGTGAAATGCCGGTTCTTCGAACCTCTGGAGGAGGAACACGCCGCTGCTGGTGTGGCCATAGCTCTTCGGGATTGGTCCATTTCGTTCCGGGTACCGCATGACATCAGGCGGTACCCGGAAGAATCAAATGGGCAGTGACGTATCTCCAGCGAGGCGTTTTGGGGAGGTATTTTCTGTGTTAGAGTTTTAATCGCTACAGGGTGTACTTTGAGGGTTTTGACTCTGCACACCGTTTACATGCATAAAAACCTTCATAACACACAAGGGGACGGGTAATAACCGGAAAAGCATGACATGGGAGCTTTAAGCTAACATGCTGCCTTGAGGTCATTTGGGGAATCTTTAAATGTGTGCAAATGGCCGGATTTATGTGTTTTGTTTATTAGTTGCCAGAAGTTACCAAGTGTATACAAATGAAGTTTTACACTGTTTATCATAATCTCCTGGCTCATCTGCAGTAAGCACGTAATAAAACACACTCAGATATATCCTAGACATACTCAATCTGCCTCTTCGTCTCTTCACTCCCCAGTCCCCCTCATGCCATTTTCCATCCGTCCACCAGATGCTTTTGGACTTTCCCTCCTTTCCCCATCACCTGACTGCCCTTCCCATCTTCACATCTGTTCCCACTTCCCTCATCTGCACTGCAGATGCCAGCAGGCCTTCCCCTGCACTCCCTTAACTGCATTTCTTTCCCTCCTCAGCCACTGAGTTCATGTACCGTCCCAGTTCCATCCTTACCAGTTCAAGTTTCTGTTACACATTTTTGTTTAATGCTTCTGTTTTCTGGCCACCTGCACTAGTAACTACACCTGCCTGCTGATTTGTTTAATAAATCATTTAAAATCTCCATCTCTGCCTTCTGCATTAGGGTCATTCCCCTGTTGCCTCACACACAGCCGTGACAAAAGTGCCCCGCAATGATATTTGCTCCTGGCATATTTTTTAGAGCCCCAACACAGTTTAGGCTAGCGCTTGACAATCTCAACACCTCACAACCCTGTGTTTTTTCTCACCTTTAACAGAATGATAATACATTTTGCCGAAGCTTCCTCCTGTGCTGGCACCAGGCTCTAGAATAGTGGAGATTAACCTGGCAACATGGGATTATGTTCACCCAGATAAAGAAGGGACAGGGGAAAACCGACTAACTCGCCCTATTAGAAGTGTGAAAACTTGATTTATCCAAAGACATCAACAAGTCTCTAAAGCTTTGTTTGTAATAGAAAAGCAATTCACACGTTTTCCGCTTTTACTCGTGGGTGGTCTGAAATGAAACATACAAACAAAAGTTATGTGGAAATCTGCAAGCAGGAAAAGTGCGAGCCAATTATACACTTTGCCATTAATGAGGCCTGAATGAGGGCTGGAGGGTTTCACAGGGAGTCTCAGCCTATTTGGGACTAATGTCTGGCATGGCAGAGCTCTGGGCCCTGGTGAGATCAGCTCTGGTTCCCTCCGCTTTGAGATATTGCATTGACCTCTGCAGCCCACATCCCAAGATTACCTTGACATCTGCTGGGTAGGTTTCAAAAAGCTAATTAATCCCTGCTGACCTGAAGTTTGGCTGTCTGTTCTAAAAGCAGCTTGGGTCTTGGGGTAAAGACCCACTATAGGTCAGCCTCATAGCTCCAACACGACTTATTCTTGGTGCAATGCTTTTCTTGGACAGTTCTTTAGAAAGTCCTAGTAACATTATGTGAAATATTTGACAGGAAATAGCATCTTTGTGGCTGATTTCCCCCCTGTGAACTTATTTATAAAGAAAAATAAATCAAGTGCTTATTTCAATGGCTGCACTGCACCAAAAGCCCACAGCTCCCTCTTCACATTAGCCAGTATTATTTTCCCAGTTCTATTTCATGGCCTCTTCCAGCCCACTGAGTACTGCAAACAGATCCCACCATGAGGCAACATTAATATTCATGAATAATGTTATGCAAAAAAGAAAATATATAAATAAACAGCCAACACACTTGGCAATGTCACCCCCTAAAAAGTGCCAAGGGGTCCCAGATGGAGCTTGTGATTTTTCTTCCATGACACGTGTAATTGTTACAGTCTGAAAAAAATACAATTGAAGGCAATATTTCCCAAAAGTCCTCAAGGGAAAACGATATGCCCCTGTGGAGGAATAGTTTTTGCAGGTTCAGAGAAGAGGGAAATCTTGAAGGTATTTGCAAATGTATGGCTCCAGTTTTCAGGCAGGTGAAGAGAGCCTTGGGCAAAATTAGGTTTATCTAAGCGATGTTTGTGAGGTATTCTGAGGGGACCGGATAACCCTTTCAGTTTGCCATCGCACAGACGAGTCTGCTCAGCTGCTGTGTCAAGGGAAATTACAAGGTTGTTGCCTACATACAAAATCCTCCTCTGAAAGGGGATGGCTCTCAGGCAAACATTTCTGATTGTGTTGGTTAACAATATGGTCTTTTGTGCCACTGAAGGTCAGACAAAAAGCAAATAGGAATATCATTTTCAAAACATTTGCTCTTTTTGCATGAGAACCACCTTGTTTACATAAAAGCTTTTTAGGATTGGTTTTGTTGAAAATGTACAAGTGATGAGTATTTGGAGTTCTGCTTTTCCTACAAACAAGCATTGGTTTAAATTAGGGTTGTTTAGTCAAATTAAACAAAATTACATTAAATAGCAATGAAACAGAAGGAAGAAGAAAACCAATTAATTAAAGGGACAGAGAGACCTTTTTCTAACAACATGTTTTGAAACGATATTAACCTGTTAAGCCCGGAGCCTGTTTCTCAAGTCTCAACAAATGACTATATCTTCACTTCTAAAAGGGGTAAATTAATAATCTTTTTTCTGAAAGCAATGATAAACCTGTGAGTTGGATGTCGAAGAGTCAGAATCAATATAGAATTATTTTATTTTAAAGTAAATTCAGATTGAACATAGTAAAAAATGTAAATTATAGTGTCCGTCCGAAAAAAAAACATTACTTATAGTGAAAATCACCCTTGAATGATGGGATAGTAGACTAAAAGCATTAAGAATCCAAACTATAACATATAATAAGTACCCTGTATCAAGATTGATGCAAAACAAGTGACATTTGACCTTTTTAGAGAGGTTTAGCAAAAATAATTTGGGTGGATTTGCCGTTTCTCTGGAACCCATTGGTCAATGTTGGACCGTTAGAGCCAATATAATCAAAGGGGTAGTTCCTAAATCCACCTACACGTTACCATGAGGAGTGAGAGTGATGCGCACTCAGTTTGCCCAAACCGAAAGCTACAGTATGTTACGCTGTGAAAACTGAAAACTAGGCTTATTGCCATAAATATGAAGATGGATTATCAGTAATCATTTCAAAGTGACACAGAGACATTGGATTAACCTTCAGCAGCGTTGTAATGCCATTGAACGCAACTTTTGATTAGAAAACAGCAAAGGTAAGACTTATTTGCGTTTTGGCCCCGTAAAGCTACGTGGTGTGTTGTCTGGGTTTGTCTTTTCTGCCGCGAGTTTTGGTCGCTCAGTGATGATACTTATAACTCTAGAATATGTGGAATCTCAGCTTTAATCTGATATCTTGTTTGTGCAGATCCGATAAGTAATAAAGTATTTTTACCGTGAGTTCTGTGCTCAGGGCTCATTTAGACTCTTTTTGTGAGACTTGTGTTTTGTTGCGGTAAAAATGGTTCATATCGTCAGTTAGCTGAGTTACCTCCCGTTAAGTTGGTATGACACATTAATATATTGGTTGTTAAATGTTAAGAAGCCCTGAGACACAGTTTCGTGAAAAAAAAGCACGTAGCTTTTCGTGAAAAAAAAGCACGCACCCCGGCCATAATGGCAGCCCACTGCTCCTAACACTAGGATGGGTGAAATGCAGAGAAACCATTTCGTTACATAGTAAGTAGGCCTACTGTGTAATGACAATAAAAGTATAAAAAAAATAAATAAATAAAAAACAGGAACATGCACTAATGTGCTGAACAAAAAGGTTAAATCTAAAATATTAGCATGAAGGGTTGTTGTACAATGCCTAAGAGATTCATCTACTCTATCTAATCTAAAACAGGTAGAGGTTAAATCCTTACCGATATTCCAACCCAGTCTCACGGCATTTCGTGTTATAGTCACGACATTTAATCTATTGATTCGTGTTCACCAACACGATTTTCCCCTTTTTTTTGTGTCACACAGAACAAGGCAATGTATTTCTATTGGTAGTGTATTTCGTGCAACACGTCTTTTTGTTCGGTCGGGTCTTGGAAGACCGGAAACTGTGTGGTTCATAAAAACATGTTCTTACTCAATGTCAAGCCACGATTATTGTTTTTATTTTAAATCGTATAATGTCTGACTTTTTTTGCCGTCCGCGAGGAAAAGAAATGGGGCTCAGAGCCTCAGAATACTGAAATCTGTATTTTTTAAATCTTTTTTTCCTTCTAATTTGTTATTCTTTTCTAAATAACACACTGTTATTTACTCAACAATAACACACCATTATCCTTGTTTTTATTTATTTGTTTAATTCTATAATCTCTGGCTTTTTTGGCGTCCGTCAGGAACTGAATTTCAAAATAAAATAACCGGAAACAGACGTAGGCCTATAAGGGACATTTCTAGCATCATTGCGATACACACCCACGGAACTGATTACCCAAGATCCTCAGCTATGGTTTAAGCTCAGTGATTGGATGTTTTAGCCGCAATGCACGTTGGGATATGGTGTTAATGCGATATGAAATCCGAAAAACATTTCGGAGTTTAGGATGGTCGAAGACACTACACTACCCATAATCCTCAGCTATCGTTTGGACAGTCCCTATGCTTGAAAAACCCTGTGATTAATCTTCAAGCTCTGGGATTGGATATTGGAGTGGCAGTGTGCCAAGGTTACACCGAGCATCAAACAGCACTTTGAAATGGAACGAAACCACGGCAGACTATCCAAAACTGGACTCGAACGGGACCAGCCCACCCCCGGAACTACACATGCTGGCTATTGTGTTTCGCAAAATGTTCTATGGGACGTCTCGACTCATGGGAACGTTTTCGTTTTTCCCACAATTAGAAGTTGCCAGTATTAAACACATTGGTGTTATCAAATTTAAAACATATAATTAATAAATGGGTGAAAATTGCTTGTGTCCATAATGGGCAGCATTAATATATACCCACATGACAGCTCATTGTTATTTTGTAATTCTACTTCACTACATTTCAGAGGTTAACCTGGTATTTTTACTCCACTACATGTATTTTAGTTACTTGGCAGATCCTGATTAATGATGTGAAATATAAACAACCCTTAAAGCAGACTTTAGCTACACCTGAGTAAAATTCAGGGAAGGTGATTGTCAAGTGCCAACAATCAGGCGAGATATTTGATAGTTGGTGCTTGAGAAGACTAAACATTTATCTGCAGATCCCTATAAAGTATATTCATTACTCGTTATTCTCTACTAATAGTTCATTAAAGACTGTATATAATGGCTATTTTGCACATCCCTTTCAAGATTTCAAGATTTTCAAAGGTTTATTGACATATTATATACACAACTACGTTGAAGTTATGCAATGAATCAATCAATCAATGTTTATTTATATAGCCCAATATCACAAATGTTACATTTGTCTCAGTGGACTTCACAGTTTGTACAGAATATCAGTATGACAATACGACACCCTCTGTCCTTAGACCCTCACATCGTACAAGGAAAAACTTCCAGAGAAAAACCCCACAGTTTAAAGGGGAAAATGGGAGAAACCTCAGGGAGAGCAAAAGAGGAGGGATCCCTCTCCCAGGACGGACAGACGTGCAATAGATGCCGTGTGTAAATCGAAGAGATAATACATTTTACAGCATAGGTAGACCAAATGTTTGGAAATGCATGTGTCTATAATAAGAAGATGAATCCACGAGGATGTCAACAATCCTGTGGGAGCCATCAGGGAAGTAGTATGATGAGAGTCAGGCAGGACCACAGTGAAAGGTTCAGCCACGACTCAAAGTCCAGGACTCAAATCCAGAACTCAGGATAGAGGATCCAGTACACAGGACCGCAGCAACAGGATCAGCCACGACTCAGGATCCCGGCGTAGATAGACACCAAAAAGAAATTTGGGGGAAGCTGGGTTATTCGGAACATGAGAGTACACAAGTACAGACAGACAGAAGGAAGAAGTAAGGTGTCCCCCGACAGTCTAAGCCTATAGCAGCAAAACTAACGTGTCTACGTACATGGACTCCCTTAGGATAGGTTGAGGGAAAGGGGTAGCAAGTAAGAAGTAAGGAACAGAGGTGGAGAGGCACAACGTGTCTACGTACATGCACTCCCTTAGGATAGGGTGAGGGAAAAGAGTAGGAACTAAGATGTATGCGTCACATCTATACCATGAGCGCATTGCTCCTAAAAAGTTTTTTTGGCACTGACACCAATCAACAGTTGTGCGTCGACTCGGCAGGGATCAAGGCACGTATATGCCTCTCCCTGCTTCCACCGTCTACACACACAACCAAATTACATACCATCAGTAAGGAAAATGAATGAAAAACTTGGGTCGCAGGTTCCTCAACAGTGCATTACAAGACATCTATCAATATGTGTGTATACCTCCACCATTAAACTGTCATATTCTGCACATTTCTTATACTATCTACATACATCTTATAAGAGTATAATTCATATGTATAATATCAGTTAAAATAAGTGCTTCAACATAGTTAACATTGCAGGAAAGCAATATATTAGACGTTAAGTACTTTGTCAGGCTTAATATTTATCTGTAGATACCCCCAAAGCTTTTTTCTTATTTAAAAGAAGACCTTAACCTAAAGTATACTTTAATGTTTAAATATAGGTTAATTCGTTTTTCTGTTTTGCACATCCTCCTATTAATATCTTTGTACATCCGGCACTAAACTGTTTTATTGTAGAGATCACTTACAGTATCTTCTTGATTTTTTATATTCTATATTTCTATCATTGACCTTCTACTTTCCCTCTATTTTGTATGTACTCTTAATATTTTCTTCATCAAATATAACATATTAAAAAATAATTCAATAACGTGCTTTAACCACTAGGCGGTGCGGGTTAAAAAACTGTCAAGTTTAAAGTGTTAACACAACAAATTATACTTTTTATTATTAGTGTAGGACACTTATGTATGTATAACATCTGAAGATGTGTAGTTTTATAATTTTACAGGATATTGCTATATTATTTCACATGTTTTACTTCTACACATTAATATCTGATTTGTAAAACATCACAGACAGAAAGGTATATCCTTCATTTAATGGTAAGCTATTGGAATTCTGAATCCATAGATGTGTCTCCCATCACCCAAAACCCCTAAATATTCTCTCAACTCAGTATTTACATTCTTTAATTAAAAGAAAATCAGTAATATCTTTAAAAACTACAAGTCCTTTTATATCAGCTGTGCACCGTTATGGGGTAAATATAACCAATCTACCAATTGGATCAAATATAAAAGTCAGCCGAATTAGTATTGATAATGCAAGGAGACGTATTGTGTGAAGAGAAATTGAAGAAGTTGTTTAATTGCTGATATATTTATGATCCACGTCACGTATTCAGTTTCGGCGGCATTTCCAGTTTGTCCAAAGGTCTTCTAATCAGGGCTCTATAAATAGAGAACTACGGCAGATGTGTAATATTTAATGCAGCCGAACCGTGTATTACAATGCCGTTATGTGATGACTTTCAAAGAGAAAAGCAAGCACACTCGGATTAAAGGATTATTTTCTTTTTTTTTTTAAATGTTTTTCGGATTTCATATCACATAAACACCATATCCCAACATGCATTGCGGCTAAACAATCCAATCACCTTAAACCATAGCTGAGGATCTTGGGTAATGTTAGAAATTAAAATGAATGTTGATATGGCGTAATTTGAATTAAATACACTGTATTTAATTTAAATCTGTTTTATTCTAAAAACCGGAGATTCACACGTGACTTCCGGTTTTCCGCTGTAGAATTTCGTCATTTCCGGTTAGCATTAGCATGTGGCGAAATGCTACGGTTTCAAACCGTGAATTGAAGGTGAAATAACGGATGTTGTACACTAAACACCCTGGGTTTAACACTCATTTATTGACGCTGGAATGAGGTTTATTAGGGAATGTTTAAATAACCACAGACATCAGAGTGATGTAATTCAGCAGCAGAAACCAACAGGATTTGCATTGGACACGCCCCCGCCGACGCCGGCCAATAGGAGAAGACTACAGTTGTTACCCGGGAGCCACAAAAAGGATCTGGCTCTTTCCTTGCCCCGAGCTGACCCAGCGCGGACGGGACCAAACAGCTGGCAGGGGGGAGTCACCAACGCGAACATTTCATTTGTACACCACCGCATCTTTTGTGTAATTAAATTATGTTAACTTTTATAAGCTTGCCTTGACTCTTTTCAGTCTCTCCTGCTCTCGGGGTTCAAGAATAACTAACAGTAATCAGTTCAGTGGGTGTGTATCTGTTTCCGGTTATTTTATTTTGACAATAATCGTGGCTTGATATTGAGTAAGAACATGTTTTTATGAACCACACAGCTTCCGGTTTTCCAAGTCCCGACCGGACAAAAAGAGGTGGTGCAGGCAAGAAACATACTACCAATAGAAATACATTGCTTTTAAAATCGTTCTGTGTGACACGAAAAAAAGGGGAAAATCGTGTTGGTGAACACGAATCAATAGATTAAATGTTGTGACTATAACACGAAATGCCGTGAGACTGGGTTGAATATACAGTACGTACCATGAATATGAAGTTAATTGGTTTGCAAAATAACAAGTAATTACCATTATTAGATATTTTTGCAATAACCTTCTTTCTAACAACATCCTCAAAGAGTCTGCAAATATGTCATCCTGTAAATAATATTTTTGGTAGCAGTTGAATAATGTAGCAGTGACCTTCGTTGCACATTCTAAAACTATTTTGCTCACAAAAGTGGAAAGGTAGCTGAAGATTACACCACATTGAGCTTTCATGGATGTATTTGTGCCATTTCGCAATGACTTGCCATTAGTCTAAATGGCAACACTGAAAATGTTTTCTAAAAAACCCTCACCCAGGGGACAAAAGTTTTGATTTTAGGGAACTAAAATGCCATAAGGTGAAAGCCAAAGCTAAGTTTACACAAAATACATATGTACGTTCAGACAAGGCCCATTTCTCTAATTCCAAATGTAGCCACTACCTCTTTTTTGCAGCAATGCTTTTCCCGCCAGATGACCGTCATAGTCATTAACCAAATAATTCTGTAGCATGGATAGAGTATATGCCACTATCTGTTCACTCTTTGCAGCAGGATGTAGTTTGTATCTGCTGTATATTTACAGCACTATTCCTTACCTGAGTCTTATCCACTCTGCCTGATTCCTGGACTTTTGACTCTTTCCCTGCCTGCTTTTGTTTGCCTACTCTAACTGATCTCTTGGTTTTGACCCTTGCCTGATATAGGAATAAATCCAGCAAGGATTTGTACATAACCATGACTTTGCTGGGCATGCATTTGCGTTCAAGTTCTGTTTCCCACCCTGTTAACATAATTGTTGACATAATAAACTTAACATAAAACTATGTGGAAAAAATAAATAGATTCAGTAGTCTTTTTCGGTTTGTTCAGTTGTCAAAAGTTACAAAGTAGACATTAGGGACATGTTCCCTAATCATAGAGCAAAGTATTTGAGCAGCCTTGTTTGCATGAAGGCTTTTCAAGGTTTACCAAATGGATATTTAGACTGAAGCCTTTTCTATTAAACCTGTAACCCTAATTACAATCATTGTTATTTTTTTAACAATGATTGTAATTAGGGAGTTGAGTTGTTTCCCAAACATGCTACAAATTGGAACAAACCAAAGCTACAAAATAATTATAAATAAAAGAAAGAACATAGAGTAGACCATTTTTAAATGTATGGATTATAGTCAATGAAAATTATAATATCCAATGATAATTATAGAAATATAGACCAAACCTTCCTTCTATTGTATGTCGTGTTTGATATTTATGTTGAGCATACTGCGCTATAAACCTTTGTGATAATATATGTGGTGAGTGAGTCACTGTAATATTTCTGACAAAATTTAACAAAATATAAGTTGACCTCTGTCTGACACTTAACCATTTCAGTGTCTCCAGCATTTCAGTTACTCTGGTTCTGTAGGAGCATTGCAGTGCACATCGTGCTGCCTTATTTTGTGCTACTTGTAGTTTGTTTAAATCTTTTTCTGCAGTACTAGACCATATAACCAAACAATAATCAAGCTGCGACAGAACCAAAGCATCCAGAACTTGTCTACTGACATCTATTGGCAAATATTTTACAATTATTTTTACAAGTGACACACCCCTTCCCATTTTACATACAACATTATCAATTTGTTTAGACCAAGATCATTTATGATCCAGGGTTATACCTAGCCATTTTGTATCCTTGACCTGTTCAATTTGAATATGGTTTAAATGTAGTTGCAATTTTGGTTCACTTTTGAACTGATGATTTGATCCTATTAATAAAGATTTTGTTTTTCCAGCTTTAAGTACTAACTTATTATTTATGACCCACTCTGATATCAGTAGTAGATCTTTATTCATAACATTTGTCAACTCTCTTATAGTCGATGTTGCATAATGTATTGTTGAGTCATCTACATACATTACATTACAATTTTGGCTTTTTCTAACACTAATGGTAGGTCATTTGTAAAAATAGAAAATAAAAGTGGTCCCAAACAACTACCCTGAGGTACTCCACAAGTGACTGTCTTCATCTTTGACCAACCCTGTCTCCTAAAAATTACGTTCCCACAGAACTAAACTGCATTCTCAATTACGTTTAGCTAGAAACGTATTTTCTCCCACATTACGTTTGTTTTGAACGTATCTCAAATACGTTTATTTTCTACATAATCTTCTAGAAACATATTTTCTCCCACATTACGTTTGTTATGAACATATCTCAAATACGTTTATTTTCTACATATCTTCTAGAAACATATTTTCTCCCACATTACGTTTGTTATGAACGTATCTCAAATACGTTTATGTTCTACATATCTTCTAAAAACATATTTTCTCCCACATTACGTTTGTTTTTATTTTCTACATATCTTTGCCATTTATTGTCTTGCTTATAATAATGATAATAGTCATTTATAAATATCATTTTAGAGCACACATTTGAAATCGACGATCGGGCTCGATATCCTATGGTTAAATTAAAATCAGTAGGCGAGGCTGTAATTTCGCCAGCTGCGAGGCAGAAAATAATAGTTTTAACATGCCAAAAAGCTGCTGTGTCGTTTATTGCACCTCAAACACCTCAAACTTCCTCTAGAAGAGCTCTGTGGCTTCAGGCTTGATCGCCGTTCAAATGACAGCGTTGGTTTCCCCAAAAGTGGGCGGAGCTGTAAAGTGACGTAGATTTGACTCTCATCTATTATTCAAAACCATTCTATTTATTCTAACGTAAATTACATGCCAGTGTTTTATCTTTTTATTTAGCGATTTGTTTCTGTTGTTTAACTGGGAATGTTTTCACATTGAACCGGAAGTACGTCACTTCACTTTGTCTTCTTCGTCCCTTTTACGTTCCAGACAATGCATGGCTCAGCGTAACAGACTGAACAGCGACCCCAGGTGTGTCTACATTGGAATTACATCTTCATTACTGAAGGAAAAATACTTTACCTAGTGTTTGTTAACTGGGTTTTTAATGCAGTTGGCTTTTCTTAATAGTTACAATATTGCTATGAGTTAAAGTATATCTGAAGCAAATTATGTTTCTGAAGATGTGTAGTCAATTCCACCCTTCAATGTAGCATAAATGTGAACTCTCATTACAGGAACAATACCGGAAACAGACGTAGGAAAGATCCTCAGCTCGCTGATTGGATGTTTTAGCTGCAATGCACGTTGGGATATGGTGTTTATGCAATGTGAAATCCGAAAACATTTAAAAAAAATAATAATAATACTTTATTCCGAGTGTTCTTGCTTTTCTCTTTGAAAGTCATCACATAACGGCATTGTAATACACGGTTCGGCTGCATTAAATATTACACATCTGCCGTAGTTCTTTATTTATAGAGCCCTGATGAGAAGACTTCTGGACAAACAGGAAGAACTGCCGCCAAAACTGAATACGTGACGTGGATCATAAATATATAAACAATTAAACAACATCTTACATTTCTTTTCACAAAATACGTCTCCTTGCAGTATCAATACTAATTCGGCTGACTTTTATATTTGATCCAATTGGTAGATAGGTTATATTTACACCATAACGGTGCACAGCTGATATAAAAGGACTTGTAGTTTTTAAAGATATTACTGATTTTCTTTGAATATAAGAATGTAAATACTGAGTTGAGAGAATAGTCAGGGGATTTGGGTGATGGGAGACACATCTATGGAATCACAATTTCAATAGCTTACCATCAAATGACGGATATACCTTTCTGTCTGTGATGTTTTACAAATCAGATATTAATGTGTAGAAGTAAAACATGAGAAATAATATAGCAATATCCTGTAAAATTATGTAAAAACATGAATAAAACTACACATCTTCAGATGTTATACATACATAAGTGTCCTACACTAATAATACAAAGTTATTATTAGTATGCTGTGTGTACCTTGTGTGCACCGCCTAGTGGTTAGAGCACGTTATTTAATTATTTTTGTTGAATAATGTTATTTTTGTTGAATAATGTTATTTGATGAAAAAAATATTAAGAGTACATACTTTCATAGGGTGAAAGTAGAAGGTCAATGATAGAAATATAGAATATAAAAAATCAAGAAGATACTGTAAGTGATCTCTACAATAAAACAGTTTAGTGCCTGATGTACAACGATATTAATATGAGGATGTGCAAAACAGACAAACTAATTAACCTTTATTAACACATTAAAGAATACTTTAGGTTAAGGTCTTCTTTCAAATAAGAAAAAAGCTTTGGGGGTATCTATCTACAGATAAATATTAAGCCTGACAAAGTACTTAACGTCTAATATATTGCTTTCCTGCAATGTTAACTGTGTTGAAGCACTTATTTTAACTGATATTATACACATTAATTATACTCTTATGTATGTAGATAGTATAAGAAATGTGCATAATTTGACAGTTTAATGGTGGAGGTATACACACATATTGATAGATGTCTTGTAATGCACTGTTGAGGAACCTGTGACCCAAGTTTTTCATTAATTGCATAACTTCAACGTAGTTGTGTATATGATATGTCAATAAACCTTAGAAAATCATGAAATCTTGAAAGGGATGTGCAAAATAGCCATTATATACAGTTCTTAATTAACTATTAGTAGAGAATAACGAGTAATGAATATACTTTATAGAGATCTGCAGATAAATGTTTAGTCTTCTCAAGCACCAACTAATATCTCGCCTGATTGTTGGCACTTGACAATCACCTTTCCCTGAATTTTACTCAGGTGTAACTAAAGTCTGCTTTAAGGGTTGTTTATATTTCACATCATTAATCAGAATCTGCAAAGTAACTAAAATAAATATAAAAATACCAGGTTAAACTCTGAATTGTAGTGGAGTAGAATTACAAAGTAACAATGAGCTGGCATGTGGGTATATATTAATGCTTCCCATTATGGACACAAGCGATGTTCACCCATTTATTAATTACATGTTTTACATTTGTACACACCAATGTGTTTCCTATCCCCTAAACCTCCAGGGCTGTACACAGTTTAATACTGTCAACTTCTAATTTTGGAAAAAACGAAAACGTCTACCTGTTAAGCACCAAGCCTGTTTTTCATGTTTCAGGCTCGAAAATGACATGACCAAAACAAATGACTACAACTTCACTTCTAAAAGGGTTATATGAATAATTTCTTTTTATCAAAGCAAGGTTACATCTGTGAGTTGGATGTAGAAGTGTCAGAATCAATATAGATGTTTTTTATTTTAAAGAACATTCAGATTTTACATAGTAAAAAACTGTAAATTATAGTGTCCGTCCAAAAATTCTTTTTTACAGATAGTGAAAACTACCCTTGGATGATGGGTTAGTAGACTAAAAGCTTTAGGAATCCAAAGTACAACATATAATAAGTACCCTGTATCAAGATTGATGCAAAACAAGTGACATTTGATCTTTTTAGAGAGGTTTAGCCAAAACCACCCCACCTCTGAGGTGATTTGGGTGAAAATGTATTTTTTTCCATATCTCTGGCCCCCCTTGCTCGATTTGGATGGTTGACACCTCTTTCTGACCGTTAGAGCCAATAGAATCGAAGGGGGAGGCCCCCACACACACAAGTTGTGAAGAGAAAAGGTGGGGGCTGCGCGCATGTAATTTAGCAGCAGAGTGGACCGATCTCACGCTCTGACATTTGGAAACGAAAAAGCAGTTTTATTGTTTATGGATTATCAGAAATAATTTCAAAGAGTACACAGACACATTGGATTAACCTATGGATTAACTGCAGCATCGTTTTTTATCGTTTTAATGCCATTGAAGACCAGTTTTGACCAAGGTAAGCCATGTTAGCGTTTCTAGCTATCTAGCTCCACATGTTATGATGTACGCTTTCGTTTATAGCGTCGCAAATGTTTATCACTGAGTGTTGAGGTGGGCACCAAACGATTCTGTGTCTCCAGGACACCCAAAACGAGTGGTTGGCTGTGCATCTAGGATAAGTAATAAGGGAGTTATTGTGAGTTTAGTTGCAGAGATAGGTTACATTTTTTTTGCTCGTGGGTAATTCAGAGGCTGAGTGTTAGCATTGTGGGTTTTTTTTTATTTTTTTTTAAAAAGATCAGTTAGCTGAGTTTCTTCCCGTTACATGTATATAAAACATTCATAGTTTATTAAATATTAAGATTCCTTAGACGTTGTTTCCTGCAAATGACGCGTTTATCCGCCCGGTACCGGGGGGATGGTGCGTAACAGGTTGAAACTACAATTCCCAGTAGAGACGTGCCATAACATTTTGAATGCAGGACTTTTTATTGTAACCGAGTATTCCTACACACAGGTACTTTTACTCAAGTACAAGATCTGAACTTCTCCCACCTCTGGCAATAAATCCTGAGTGGTTACCAAAAAAAAACCCTGCTCTGAAGGCTATTTTCATTTTACAAATCCTGCACTCAGCTTTGCTTTCTCCAATATCATTGAAATGCAGCCCGATGCTGCTTCTTTTTTCAGTTTTTGCACATTTCTTGACTTTTTCCGACGCGCTTGCATTTAAATCCGGCTCCCCGTCTCCCCGTGGCTCTGTAGCTGGCCTGTACCACTACACCTGCTGTCTTTGGAGCGTCTGCCCCCCACCCTTCTTTCACATAATGGTATGATCCTAGTGTGTCCTCGCATATGATTGGCCACATGGTGGCTCAGCAAAATAAAGTCCCGCCCCTGCCTGCATGGATTCACAGCAAGAGTTG
Organism: Trematomus bernacchii; assembly: GCF_902827165.1. Taxonomy (NCBI): domain Eukaryota; kingdom Metazoa; phylum Chordata; class Actinopteri; order Perciformes; family Nototheniidae; genus Trematomus; species Trematomus bernacchii. The sequence goes on from NW_022987739.1 coordinate 19,540,048, forward strand.
CAGCGGCTGAAGATTCTGCTCTCCCCGACGGGAGTCTGCTCTTCTAACGGCAGCTCGCGATCGGCGTGTTGGAGACCCCTGAATTAAATTATCAAGTCACCTCAAGTCAAAAGGCTCAAGTCCAAGTCAAGTCCCGAGTCATTGGTGTTCAAGTCCAAGTCGAGTCGCAAGTGTTTTGTGATTTTGTCAAGTCGAGTCCAAAGTCATCAAATTGGTGACTCGAGTCCAAGTCATGTGACTCGAGTCCACACCTCTGCTGTTTGGCACTTGGCGTAACATTGGCGCACTGCCACTCCAACATCCAATCCCAGAGCTTGAAGATTAATCACAGGGTTTGTCAACGGGACTGTAGTCCCAAACGATAGCTGGGGATTATGGGTAGTGTAGTGTCTTCGGCCATCCTAAACTCTGAATTTTTTTTCGGATATCATATCGCATTAACACCATATCCCAACGTGCATTGCGGCTAAAACATCCAATCAGCGAGCTGAGGATCTTTCCTACGTCACTTTACAGCCCCGCCCACTTTTGGGGAATCCAGCTGTCATTTGAACGGCGATCAAGCCTGAAGCCACAGAGCTCTAAACTGTACTTTCTTCTTAGAGGAAGTACAGAAACATGTAACTCTGGATTTGTTTTAATGTGTGAGGTGCAATAAACGACACAGCAGCTTTTTGGCATGTTAAAACTATTATTTTCTGCCTCGCAGCTGGCGAAATTACAGCCTCGCCTACTGATTTTAATTTAACCATAGGATATCGAGCCCGATCGTCGATTTCAAATGTGTGCTCTAAAATGATATTTATAAATGACTATTATCATTATTATAAGCAAGACAATAAATGGCAAAGATATGTAGAAAATAAACGTATTTAAGATACGTTCATAACAAACGTATCGTGGGAGAAAATATGTTTCTAGAAGATATGTAGAAAATAGGGCTGTCAGTCGATTAAAATATTTAATCGCGATTAATCGCATGATTGTCCATAGTTAATCGCGATTAATCGCAAATTAATCGCACATTTTTTATCTGTTCTAAATGTACCTTAGAGGGATATTTTTCCAGTTTTTAATACTCTTATCAACATATGAGTGGACAAATATGCTTTATATGTTTGTTTATTATCATTTGAACAATGACAAATATTCTCATGAATATTAAACACAACAACCTCTGAACATTACAAATATTCGATTCAACCTGGAACCTCTCATACAATAATACAATACAGTGTGTGTGTGTGTGTGTGTGTGTGTGTGTGTGTGTGTGTGTGTGTGTGTGTGTGTGTGTGTGTGTGTGTGTGTGTGTGTGTGTGTGTGTGTGTGTGTGTGTGTGTGTGTGTGTGTGTGTGTGTGTGTGTGTGTGTGTGTGTGTGTGTGTGTGTGTGTGTGTGTGTGTGTGTGTGTGTGTGGACACTGTGATGGATCGTTGGAGCTATGTGCAGCTCAAGGCATATATGCTCGAACGGGAGCTGCAATCATGTTGCGCGCACTCTCCGTGCTGAGTGTGCTGACTTTTCGTACAATGTCCCACTGTCTGGCTACCTGCATAAAGTCAAGTACTCGGCGCAGTTGTCGGCGAAATGTCATTGAAACAGCTCCTTATATCCGTTAGCGCAGCTAGCTAGCACCAGATGCTAACAACAACACGTAAGGTGTGCCTCGCTCGCGTGAGTCGCGCCACGCATACACACACCCTCCCGGTCCTCCCGATGGCCAGTCTGGGCCTGCCGGTGAGCGTGGAAGTGTGGTCTGCCACAAGCGGGCGGCAGGAGCGGGGCTGTCAGCATCAGCTTGTAGATGGTATTTTAAACTCGATGCGCTCTGAAACTACGGGGCGGCCGAGGAAAAAAAATACACATGCGTTGATCGCGTTAAAATAATTAGTGGCGTTAATATTTTTTTCCGTTAACGCGTTATTAACGTATAAATAAACGTATTTAAGATACGTTCATAACAAACGTAACGTGTGGGAGAAAATACGTTTCTAGCTAAACGTAATTGAGAATGCAGTTTAGTTCTGTGGGAACGAAATTTGTAGGAGACAGGGTTGCTTTGACAGACTTCCATTAAAAAAAACTGTTTGACTTCGATTTGTCAGGTAACTTTCTAACCACCTCAGCATATCAAAATTAAAACCATATTGTTCCAGCTTATGTAACAACAAATAATGGTCAATGACATCAAAAGCTGAACTAAAATCAAGTAGTACTGCACTTACTAACTTCCTATTATCTAGTTTGTCCTTCCAGTCATCTGTCATTTGTGTTAAAGCAACACAGTCTCACTCCCTGATAGTCCAATAGCGACGCTTGATCAGGGTCCTTTGGCGGGCAGTTGTGACGCGCCGAGTCTCCTTCAGCTTCATAAACGGAGGCAAAGAGCTTTCAACTGATTGCAATGTATTCCCATCGGCGGCGGTATTTGACGCTCAGGGAAGCACCGCATCGGTCCATGTCGGCGGCAGTTAAAGGCAATGTGAGCGTCCATTCCCATTGGGTAACAGAGGATTTTACACCCGGAAGTAAGTATTCTCCTTACTGTCGATGTGCATGTCGAATGGCCAGGTCTGTAAGCATGTTGATACACAATGTTAAAGTTGTTACCTTCAAAGTATTTTTGTATTTGATTGAAAATTATTCTCTCCATTATCTTTCTTAACGCTGGTAACAAACTTATTGGCCGGCTATTTGTACCAGAAAATGGTCCAGCTGGATTTTTTGCAAGTGGAATTATTTTTTGCAATTTTCCATGCCTGTGGGTAAATACATTTGTCAATACTCAAATGTATATTATGGCAGATAGGCTCTGAAACACAATTAGCAACATATCTAAGAAATGTACCAACTAAATTATCCACACCTGGTGGTTTATCAATACATGTAGCCTACCTAGTAGACATTCAACATCTGTAATTGTCACTTTTTGTATTTTAAATGTACACTTCTTATTTTTCATAATTAAATCATTTATTAGAAATGTGGAGTTAATGTTTATAGTTCTATTTCTCCTCAAATGATTCACTTTATCAAGAAAATAATCATTAAAATAATTAGCAATTTGTACTGGTTTAGTCAAAGATGTCCCTTCCACCTCAAGATATGTTGAGGTGGATTATCATGCCATTTACTAAACTCCACAGTTTTTTCTTGTCATCCTTTATATCTTTAATTTTATTTCCATAACACAATTGTTTTTAGTTTTTATTTAATGCTGTAACATAATTCCTTAACCTTCTATACATTTGCTTATCTGACTCATAACTTGATGAGAGAGCTACATTTTTTGCATCATCTCTTTGTTTCATGAGATCCTAACATAATATACTGTGTGGTTGATATTGTGCCACGAGCAACTGACTTTAGTTGAACATTGGTTTGCTTATAGCTGCCACTACAGGCACAGCCCAACAGCAGTAGTCTAACATTAACTGTTCTGTCAGATCTGTTACCAAGTATTAACAGGCATGTTTTGAGTACTTCAAACGTATTCTTGTTGGACCATTATCTCTACACAGTATATAGTTAATTAAAGATCAGTGATGGCTGCATTCTCCAACAACTGAAAGAAAGGTGAGGGTTGCTGCGATAAACACAAACATGTACTGTAACACACACAGCACTTTTCCCATTCTTCCTATGAAACCTGAACCCTCCACCCACTACACTCACCTCTCCATCTCCCTGGACGCCCAGCCTCTTGATTTCCACTCTCCTTCCTCCCACTTCATACCTCCCTTTGTCCATTCTTCTCCCTGGACTTCTAAGGACCTCAACTTCTGATCTCAGTCTCTATAGACCTGACCAAACACTTGCTCATTCTCCATCTAGTTCTCTCAACCTTGTAGTAAGTCGCAGCTGATATCCTCCTGGTCATTGATCTATTCTGTCTCTCAGAGGAACAGAGGAGGGTAGTGGAAGTTTTGAAAAAGGTGAAAGTGACCATCAGCTGAGCAATCCTGAGGCTTCTTGGTAAAGAAATGGAAATATGGTGCATGTCGTCCTTGACAGGACTGGTGTGGCAGCTACACTGCGCCCTCAAGAAAAAAGGAGCAGAAGTGTCAGTGATGAGTGTGGTGAGTGTATTGTAAAGGTGTCAGACTGTTAACATGAGCCTGAACCTATCTGCTTCCACCACCAATGGGGTCATGTTGTCTGCTGTGTCCCATTTGACAAGAATACAAGTCTGAGGTCCTTAGGAGTAATTGCATAACCTCAGAAGGAATGAAAAATCACCGTTGACTCATGTGACCATTATGAAACTCAAAGTAGCTTTTTCCTTAAGCAGTAATAGCCCCATTGCTGTTACTGCTATTGTTGTACTCTGGTGTAATCATGGTTTGACTGTATAAATATTCTAAAACTGTTAGGAAAATATCACTCGACACCAGGTTGAGAATCAATAATCAGGTACTAATTTATTCTTGCAAGAAGGAGCAGAGTTAAATCACATACAAAGGATATGGTTTAACTCACACACATGGGGTATGTTGCTCAACGGAGCAGGAAAAAACATCAGGCTTATATAGTCCAAAATACGGAGATAACAACAAAGTCGTAAATCAAGGTGGCGCTAATATCATCAGCAGGTGTCGGAAAGGTGACAGGGACATCTGCGACGTCTTCTGGAAAGAGTCACGTACTTCCTTCACGCCTCATAGAAGTGGGATATTTAGGAGACAACAAGTATGTGTCTTCTCATAAATATCAACAACCTGAAATGCCCTGCCTCCTCCTATCATTAGAAGAGGCAGCTGCAAGGTCATACACAGTGCAGAGTCACACATAGTATCAGTGCATTAAAACAACCCATAAAGAGGAGACAACTTGTATGTTCTCCAACAAAAACAGTGAGAATGAGAAGGAAGGAGGCTTGAAATTACAAAAAAAATGTAAAGTGTAATCTCTGTCTCCCCTGTGGTTTTGTTTGTTTTCTCTGTGCTGATGATACAAACAACATTTAAGATAAGTACATATGAGGTTAATGTTTCATGAAAAGTATTGGATTCAGCGTTTCACATAATCCTTCATCTGATTTTATGGATGAACAGATTAGTATACATTACATTACAAAAAGGGAAGGAGTTTTCTCTCGCCCATGCAAGAATCTAATAACTATGAATGTACCATGGTGACTTTTTGGATGTTTGCTAAGCTGAATGCACTGGGCCAGCTAATACAATTGGGGAATTCATTAAGAGGAAAACTACAAATTGTTTGGATGTGACTTGTAAGTGCTTGACATATTCCAAAGCTAAGTAGGAGTCCAACGCATTGTATTATACTGTGCGGTACAATAGAATGCAGAGAACTCATGTGTAAAAGCTATTGATTAAAGTGTAATAACCCAAAAAAAAACGTAATCCACCTCTCTATTAAAGTTAAAAGGTTTTGAATTTATGGGGCATAAACACAGACCAATGTAAAAGTTTCTCTAGTTTAAAGTACTTTAACTGTATTTACCTTTCAAAATATATTTATAATGTGTTATAAGAATAAAATTGATAGTGGTGAAGTAAAAAAAAAGCAAAACATTATTTATTATTTATTCGCTATGAGAAAATGTATAGGATAGGTAGTGTTCATTGGGTTCTATTCTATATTCTAACAATGTATTTTATTAACAGCAACTGCTGTGCGGCATTAATGGTTGCCGGTAGTAATAGCAAGCTGTCCTTGCAATAGATAATATATCTGAAGTAACTCATTAAAGTACTTCAAATTTAAGGAAAACGTCTAAAAAATTTGAACTTGAAAATATGTTGAAAAGGAGGCAATGTGAAGATGCATTTGAGAAAAAAGTTTTTGCCTATTCAACATATCTCTGCAGATGAAATATAAGTTGTCTACCCAGGTATAGTTGTTGTTAAAGTAACAGTGATTATGGAAATAATCATGTTTAATATGTTATATATGGAATATATTAAGAAACTTTACAGTATTAAGGTGGTTCCATTTCAACCATCTACCATCATAAAATGCAGCAATAATCTATGATAAATAATATGAGCTTCAAATGGAGAATCTGCATAATAGGTACTTTCACTTTTTAAACCTTGGTCTTTTTTATTAATTCAGAGTGTTTGCCAATTTTTCAGGGCGCATCAAAACATTTTTTAAATAATAATTGACAGCAAATGTAATTGACAGCAATTTTAAAAGGGTCAAGGTTCTTTATTTGTCATACGAACATAGCTACAGAGTACACTGTAAAATGTTTGGCTGTAAAATTACAGTAAATTACTGGCTACTAGTTGCATGGATTTTACAGTAATTTACTGTAAATATTTCACAGTAATTGACTGTAGATATTTTACAGTAAATTAGAATAAAAGTACAACTAAATACTGTGACTTTACAGTTGCCATGCCCATGGAATTACTGTGATATAGCAGTGCAGAGCTGTGGTATTATGGTACCTTCACTGGAAAAATATTCACCGTGAATTCACAATAAATACCTGGCCAAATTTTGCATGACTTTCACAGTAAGATTCACAGTAATGTATTGTAATTTCACACCCATGATATTACAATACATTGCTGTGAATGTCTTCACAGCAATGTATTGTAATTTCACATCCATGATATTACAATGCATTGTTGTAAAGGTAAAACTGTATACTGTAACTTCACAGCTTCAATGACTAAGGAATTACTGTGATATTACAGTATGTTACTGGGGAATTACATCATTTTGTTGTACATGCATTACAACAAGGGCCTGTACTTTTACATTTCTATTGTGAAAGCAATGCAGGAGTTGCCAGTAATTTACTGTGAATTTACAATGTGTACTGTGAAAGTAATGCAAAAGAGTTGCCAGTAATTTACTGTGAATTTACAATGATATACGTGCATAACTGTAGTCCCCAGCTCCGGTACTTCCTGGAGGAAGCTCATACAATGGTTTCCTGTCAAATACTATTGGATGACGTGACTAATCACGTCATCCACATACAGCAAGCAAAAATGCACAAAAAGCATCTCACCCGTGAGTCCAGTTGGGTCAAATCAAATAGGCTACACTGTAAAAAAGAAAACTGCCAAACAAAAACCCTTAAATTAAAGTAAAATACTTTCACTGAAATAAAGTGCTAAAGCAATTAATAAACAGGAATTGTCCTTAAAGATTTTACAGGAAAACACTGTAGTGTTACAGATGTTTCCTCTCTTTTCAAAATCCATTGTCTTAAAATGTTACATTCAAATACCTTAAATAAAGTTCTGATGAGAAAAACAGTTTTTTACATTTGTTTATTAGATTTTTATGATCAAACACAAAAGTAAATACAGAACCTAAAGTTCTACAGGTAGAATACTGTTATTTTACAGCTTTTTTCTAACATTTTCCAATCAAAGACGTTCAATAAAAAGACAGCACAAAATGTTCTGTAGGGAACAATTACTAGAAAAATGTTAAAACTTAAAATATAAAAATATTTGTAGAATTATACAACCATTAATGATTACAGCATTTAATATTTAAACATCTACTTATAAACAGTATAAACAAAAAGTAAGTTTAATTTTTTAAGATTACTTTGAAACATTCTCAACTGAAAATAACAGAAATTACAAAATGGCGACATATGTTGACATTGTCCATTTGAAGGAGCAGTGTGCAGGATTTAGTACGTCTAACAATGGTAGGTTCCAACCAATGGATAACTTGTTCACTCACTACCTCCTATCCCAAGTTTGTAGGAGAATGTATATTGGCTGCAAAAAACTTGAGGCCCAATCATGTTTCCTCTGTCCATTCTGCGCTACTGTAGATGTGGCAGTGCAACCTAGAGGACAAAAAGACAACAATTAGTAAACCATAATGATGAATGTTATTATCAGCAGCTGCCAATAGATCCCCCATCTTGTATGATGGACCTTTGAAGCAGGGTTGGAAACTTAAACACACTATTGATTGTAAAACAGTTCTTGATAGCATCCCAAGGGAATTGATCAAATGCTAAACCCCTTCCAGAAAAAACAACTTTCTAATACCTTAGAAACTACAACTAGGCGCTGGCACAAATGCAATGTTTCAGCTTCCTACAACTTTAAAGCTGTGTGGATGTGGCTCTATGAAGAGTCGTTCATATTTTTCTCATTCATTTCATAAGTTTAGAAGGGGGGAACATAGTCTAACAACAGTTAGCTTTTGTTAATGTTACCTCGAGGCAAACTTGTGAGACTTGTTTCTGAAATCCCTTTCTCTTAAAGTGAATACATAAAAAAAAAACAATGAAGCTTACCCTAAAACTAACCACTGGATTGCTTGTCTAACATGACCTAGTCCATAAATGAGGTAAGGGTGGGAACAATCAAACGCACCCTCGCAGGCACTGCGTGTTAGCGAAGTACAACTGGGATTTCGAAGAGGAAGATATGCTTGGTCAATTCTTAATAAAAAAGCAAAAGTAACTAATTGAGCGCTTGAGTTTTCATTAGCAGCACCTAGCTACAGCTGCGGAGCTTCAGTCAATACCGCTAACAGTCTATTTCCTTAAAATGGTACATATCGCTGAATCTATATTTTCATCTTCAGTTGATGAAATCTGCATAATGTCCCTGTACAATAAGATTCGAGCATTTTGTAATCCAGTGAGGAAATTCAAGACCAGTAAATATTGATTGATTAAACAACACTAAATAAAATTGTAGGGTTTTCTTCAAACTCAGACTCTCTGCTGCGGCTGTACCTCAAAAGACAAAACAATTGTCTGATGATCTTTGTTGAAAAAGGTCTGATTGTCCTGTACATGTACAATGTGGGGTATTTTTTAAATACTTTACTAAACCACATTGAATATTATGTTAGACACAAGTTATTACTCACATATCAAAGTCTTTTCATCTGCAAGATGGAAGAATAGCTGGGTGCTGCCTGGAGAAACTGATGAGGGACACAGGCTGGCGTCAGCAGCTTTCCACACAGCCATCACATCTTCTCTTCCATAGTCTTTACTGTCCACTGGTGCTCTGTCAAAAGAGTGAACATCACAGCTGTCATGTTAACCCTTTGTTACACAACATACAACCAACATGCGTCAAAAGTGACCCAAATTAGTTTTAATTGTAAATATCTTTGCAATAAATTACTTTAATCATTCAGGATTCCAGGTATTCCTCAATTAACCTGTTTTGGATCAACACCAATTTTAATTTTTCCTTTCTTACTTTTTGAATACAAATCATGTTTGTATCACTACACTTCTAAGGCACAACATGGGTCAAAAATTATCCGTATTATTTTGCTATATTATGTCATGCATGGCTGAGTGTTTCTTTACTATACATTTTCAAATCTATTCCTTTAGTCATTAATATTCAAAGTATTAATTAAATGCCTTGTTTTTGATTACCACAAATCATTATTTTCATTCTCCCGTTCTTAAATGATGAACTAAAATAGTTTAGGCCAAGTGTGATAAAAATGCAAAAAAAAATACATACTATAATTTTAGCAGTGATTTGGACCAAGCATGTATGATGTAGTAATACAAAAACTATTTTAGTTCACAGTGTGACATTAGCTAGTCATGTTAGCTTGTAATATATAGAGCAGAGCTAACTAGCAAGTTAGCTAAACGTTAGCGGTTAGCCGTTTATGCTATGCTAGCTGTAACTAGAACATAACTATAACCAGGTGTGCACATAACTTTTTGAGTGAGTTACTCAGATGAGTACCAGGAGACAGCGTTTGGTACTCACCCCACATGAAGCGTGGTGTTAATAAGTGCAGTCTTCCTCACTGTCCTCCTCAGTGTCTCCTTCACTGTCCTCTATTTACACTTCTTGCATGCTAGATGATGAAGATGATGAAGATGCACCTCCCTGTCTCTTTGTAAGCCTCCAATTTGCTTTCTCCAAAACTTGTTGCCAAAACTGTGAAGTCCTTGCATTTCCTGAGGCCAAGTTGAAGGATCAAATACTAAGAAATTATCACATGACTTGAAGTCATATCTGATTTCAGAGGTGGGAAGTAACAAAGTACACTTATTCAAGTACTGTACTTAGGTACAATTTAAGATACTTGTAGTTTACTTGAGTATTTCTATTTTATGCTACTTTGTACTTCTACTCCACTACAGTTCAGAGGTAAATCATGTACTTTTCTTCCACTACATTTATTTAATACCTTTAGTTACTTTACAGATGTGGATGAATGATGTGAAAATATAATCAAGTGTTAAATCAGACTTTAGTTCCACCTGGAGTAAATCCACAAGCTACCCTGCAGTATACAAAGTCATTCAAACTAATTTTTAAACACTTTAATGATCAATAATTATAAAACATATCATATACATTATTATGAAATGGACCAATCTGCAAAATGACTACTTTTATTGTCGCTACTTTAACTAGATTTTGATGATAATACTTTTCTAATTTTACTTGAGTAACACTTCTTCCACCTCTGTCTGATTTCAAACTCTTCCATTAACAGCCTGAGTAAGTTTGCAGCTGTGTGTTTTACTCCACTTTGTTGTAAATAAAACTGCAGCAGCTTGACCACAGAGCGTGAACGTTGTGATCAGCTGATTTTGCGCAGTTCTCCAGTGTGTGCGCGGGGCACAGAATGTGCACAGGGGAGTCTCCCACCGCAGCCAGTTGACGTAGTTTTGGTACAATTCTGTTGTACACACCGACGTTAACAGCAGCTCCGTCTGTGCACACGGCGACCAACTCTGTCGTCCAGTGATCTAAGCCTCTTTCTCCTGTGAAGCTTCACAGGTCCGTCGGTTATGTCCTGCGCGGCACGGCCAGCACCCAGTTCAATCAGTCATAGAAAGTCTGAAGATTTTAGCAGGGAGCGAAACGGCAAAGTGGCTGCTTAATGTCTTTGTTTTTTTTGGACATGTCTAATAATTTACTCCACTGAGTATTGACAAGAAACATGTGTAGGCGAAATATGTGTTTTGTTTTGATGACCTATCAGGTACGCAAAGGCGCGTTGTGACACAAGTGACGTTACGCATTTCAGATTGTTGCCGCGCATGCGTACCTGCGTACCAGTTATGTGCACCCCTGACTATAACTATAACTGAACATTAACTAACTGGATACCACTGTAAGAAAGCTGTGAAACTTTACAATAAACTTGGCAACAACACTGTGACACCCCGCTGCATGTTTATGTGTAATTCTCCCGTGTTGGAGATGAGAGGGTGGCGCAGCAGCACTGCAATAAACTGTAAGCTAACGTTAGCTGCCACCTGTTAAGCCCGGTTTCCCGGGCGCAACATCTTGCAAGAAACAGCATCTCAGGGCTTCTTAACATTTAACAACCTATTAATGATAACGGGAAGAAACTCAGCTAACTAGAAGAAGAAACGTAACCTTAAATAAAAAATAAAACATTCACAAACTAAGGATATTCTAAATACATGTTTAACTCCATTACAGTCGCAGGACTCACCAGATCTCAAGTCTTCTGTTCTTTGTTGACGACGTCCCGATGCTCATATTTAACGTGTAGATGTAAAACGATCCCGATATTAATCCATAAACTCCTGCAGCAGAAATACAGGAGACCCGCTCAAACTGACGTGGATGTTTCAAATGTGAACGACAGGCGCAGACAGTTCTCATTGGCAGGTTTCTTCGATGACGTCTATATTAACCAATCAGGAGTGTTGTGGACTCATTCCAAACATGCCTGATTTGTCTGCCGTGTTTTGGCTGAATTCTATTTCAAGTGCTGTAGCTCTGGCTGTCGGCCAGAATCCGAAAACCATACATTATACTGCGTGTAAGACTATAACTAACCCTTATTACTGTATATTGACCAATGGGAAAAAAAACACAGCAACATAACACATAAATAAAACAAGGATAACTGTGACTTATTGTTGAGTAAATAACAGTGTGTGTTTTAAACCTTGGTCCTCCCTGCAGAGATTTCTCCACTTTCTATGATTTTTATTTTTTTAAATGATATTGTCAACTGTAGATGTTTACAATATATATAAGTATATAAGTTAGGAATTTCATGAAAACATATTTATTTACTTTTGTTTCAACATTGGATATTTTGTGTTTGTGGTGGATTCAATCGAATATTGAGAAAATGATTTATGTAAAAATGTTTGACACTTTTTTTTTTACAGTTTCATGTGTAGGTACCTTAAAATTACAAAGAAATATCTTAAAGTCTTATAATAGTAATACACTTTTATATTACGAGGAGTTACATATTTAATTGCAGATCATTTTTATTTTCTGAAAGTGCAAAAATACTGTAAATATGATATAGTAAATTTACTTTAAAAAAAAAATGAAATAAATGTTATTTGTTGTCAAAATACTTAAAATAATGTTTTGGGTTGTTAATTTATAGTTCATATCTGTAATTTTACGGGATTTTGCAAGTTATTTAAAAAAACATAATTACTATAAAAAATTAATTATTTCCTGTAAAATTAGGATCTTTTTTTACAGTGTATAGAATGTCTCAGTTCAAATCTTCCAGACGGTTTGAGAAGTAGGCTATGCTGCAGGACACACGCCGGTTAGAATAGTCTATTCTGCACATGTGCAATGCTGCACGATTCAAATTTTACAGTAATGGGTTGTGCTATTACAGATGATTTTGAGTACAGTGCTTTACTGTGAAATAATAGTTAAATAATGTCAAATCCAATTTTACTGTAGTTTTATAGATATTTTGTTGTGATATTACAGGGGCTTTTTATTACAATATTTCTCTGTAATATGATACTCTTAAATGCTGTGAAATCCTTGCAATGTTTACAATGTTGTTGTGATATTACAGGGGCTTTTTATTACAATATTTCTCTGTAATATGATACTCTTAAATGCTGTGAAATCCTTGCAATGTTTACAATGTTGTTGTGATATTACAGGGGCTTTTTATTACAATATTTGTCTGTAATATGATACTCTTAAATGCTGTGAAATCCTTGCAATGTTTACAATGTTGTTGTGATATTACAGAGGATTTTGATTGCAGTATTTTATTGTGAAATAATAGTTAAATGCTGTGAAATCCAAGGATACAGTCCTTTTTACATGTATTTGTTGGGATATTACAGGGGGCCTTGATTACAATATGTCACTGTAAAATGATACTGTTAAATGTAGTGAAATGCTGGTACATTTTTACAGTGTTGCTGTACCTAAATTACAGTAATTACCTGTATCTTCACACTTTTACTGTATAAGTAATGCAACACAGTAGCCAGTAATTTACTGTAAATATAAAAATGTAATTACGATAATATATTGTAAACTTGACTAGTTAACTGGGATTTTACCATAACTACACAATTCAATCAGCTCAATCAACAAAGAAAAACAAAGAAAATGCCCATTTTAACTTTGTATTACTCCATTGAAGTGCAAAGTACATTTCACAGTGTCTTGGACATGTTGTTACGGCCCCAACCTCTACTCCGCGGTAGTGGCTCGTGCTGAGACCCGCAACATGAAAGAATACACTCAATAACCGGTACTTGGTAATGAGCATGTATTGATAATCAGCCGTTTGCTCACACAAGCGAAACGGGAAACAAAAAGAGGTCTGGAGGACGGGCCAAAAGGAACAAACAGAAGGAGGGAACCCGAGCCAGCCACACCACGGGCCGTAGGACCCAGAGCTCCCCCCCCTAACCAGAATTCAAATATAAACCCTATGGGAAACATAATAAAGCCGCGAAAACTGGACTACCAGGTCCTCCAGGCTAAACATAAACACATCTGCAAAAATATGGCCTACAGCTCAAAATGGCAAAGAGGTATTCTAAGGAGAGTGTCTCGCGGCGTTAGGATAGGCGAGACATCCTTCTCCTCCAGCTTCTCTTTATATATACACGGCTGAGTGGAATTTGGAACACCTTGGCAGAGGCGGAGCCAGGGGCAGATCAGGTGCACCTGGGCAGAGGCGGAGCCAGGGGCAGAAAACAAGGAGGGGAGCACGTAACACATGTCTACACGGGGTCCTTCTCAGGTCGATTAAATGGAATCCCTAGCCTCGTCTCAATACCCCTCCTCGACTCCTCCTTTCCCTCACTCGCATCCCTTCCTTGCGTCTTAGCTCCGCCTCCGTAAGATGCGAGCGAGAGACACGAGGAGGGGACGCGAGGACAGAGGAGTCCTCAGGTATTAATTGGGATGTCCTCGTTCACTCAAACGTCACTCTTAAACGACGTCTGTTAATGATGACATGTGCACAGCTGTATCCCCTCTCATTGGGTTTAACTGAATAACCCCTTAGAACCGGCCCATTTATTGTTAAATATGTATTTAAATTATGAATCTTTCTCTTTTTAGTCAAGGAATTCAATGTATGATGGTTGGTCCAGCTTTTGTGTTCCGTTTTGGTGTAAAATGTACATTTCAATAAAATTATAATTATAATAATGTGAAAGCCTTTACTCGGAAAATGTGTGTCCTGTAGATCCCCACATTCACCAGAAACCAACATTCAGGACTGTGAATTTTAAATAATTTAACTCCTGAATATCTTAACACAAAACAAAACAAATAATTTGTATTTATCAAGATCTAGCCATTTATGAAATAGCTTTCTTAATAGCTATGTTTTAGTGACGTTCAAGATCATTAAACATGACTTAAATTGTTAGTATAACCTTAAGAAATGAATTGCACATAATAATTCCCACGGAGCTGTGAGCACTTATACATTTATGTGACGCTTTTCCACTCATTCTTCCAGTTCTCCGTTTTCCTGTGTTGAAATCGACCAGCTGTGAAGGTGGGGGCGGGGCTTTTATACGCGAGTAGTGAAAACACTTCCGCGTAGTCTGCTCTCGTGTATCCTCCCTTTCGTCTCCTCCCGCACCCCTCCTCGACTCCTCCGTGTGCATTTCAGCTATTGGGACGTCCTTCAAAATGGCGTGTCTTGATCGATTTCCGGGTCAAGTCCCGGAGGAGGGGAAGAGAGGAGTCGAGGAGGGGTATTGGGATGAGGCTCTTGCGTCCCTCACTTGCGTCGTTTCCCTGCTTTTAGTCCCTCCCACCAGGGAAGCATGGAGAGACGCAAGGAAACCACGAGAAGCAGGGAAATTAGTTTTAAGAGCAATGGGACGTCCTTTCCTCCGGAGCGTCACGTGAAGCGACGTCCGTTTGTGATGACGCCGCACAGCTGTTCGTCTGACAGCAGCGACGTCCCCGTTATTTTCCCCCGCCTCTGTTAGTACACATTTACTGACACAAACATTTGTATCATCTGTTGTAGACCCAAATACATTAAATAAAATAAGAACTCATTCTCAAAAAAGATAAACGCCATTCTTAAAATGTATAAACGAACAATAGTTGGATTAATATTGATTAGAGTGCACAATAAATAAAATAATTCAGAGAAGAAAAAGAGATATGTTATCTATCAAAACCCAGTTAGATTAACATTCATTGGATTGCACACTTTGTTTGTTTGTGTGGATATGTAGCAAATTAACATGTTAAATAGCACTTAATGACTGACTGAATGGAAATGACAATAAATGAAAATGTAAAACGAAAAAAGCGATCATGAAAATCTTTCCAATAAATGAATAAAATATTTTTTTACCACTTTGTTGTTCAGATATATCACATATTTGTAACTGAATGATGCATTCATTGAAACAAAACACAGTATAAACTGAGGAGTGAGTCCCGTGAGTTTCATGTATTTTCTTCACTCCGCTGGGAAACTCTGCTCTCATGTCAAGAAGCATCAGATCAGTGCATGCGCTGCATCGTCCAATCAGTGAGCGATACACAGTAAGGGGGCGGGGAGAGTATCTGAGGATTTCACCGGAGGATGGTCTGGTGGTTCCTCGGTTATCGCTCCTCCATTATCGCTCCTCGCTCCTCGCTCCTCGATCCTCGGTCCTCCGGCAGAAATAAGAGTCATGGGACGCTACTCAAGATGGCGCAGACAAATCAACTTCCGGTGATACCGAGGACCGAGGAAATGAAAATAGTCGACCTGAGAAGGACCCACAGACATCCACTCGAAGTCAACCATTTTTCTGAAGAATGTGCTGACATGGGGGTTTAAATTGCCATGCCTCTTTTTGGCTTTCGAGCCCGTCTCAGGATTAATGCCCAGGAAGCACCTGAAAACAATAAGCCAAGACAACAATTTCAATTTACATAGATTTATATGTTGCAACGTTTATTTTAAGGCACATGCAGCTGTGCCCCTTTCAATGTAAGTAAAACCTGCACCAAAGAAAGAAATTAGTATGTAAAGCCAAGCAAGAGCGATAAAAGCAAGAAAATCACTTAATTTGTTGTGTTATCACAGAGGATGGTCTGAATACAGTATTTTAGTATGAAAACATACAGTAACATGTTGTGAAATCCTGGTAATAATTGATCCTGTACATTCACAGTAATTAACTGTGCCTGCATTGATTTAACTGTGAAATTCAAAATTACAGTATTATATTGTGAACATTACAGGTAAAGACTGTAAAATATTACAGCTAAATATTGTGAAATCATGGTAATATTTTACAGTGTAGTTATGTCGATGAAAATCTTAGGTCACAGGATTCTCCAACAGTGCAACACAATAATACAGATAAACAGAAAAATATAGTGCAAGTAAATATTAAAAAGTAAATACAAAAAGAAAAATTGTTTTAAAAAAGTGAAATAGTGAAATAAGAGTCTATATGCAATGTATCATTTATAAAGCCTTGCGTATGATTCACGTGGGAAGGTTGCTTACGTAGGACAAAGCAAATAAATACGCACAGACATTTTCCGATTCATAAAACACTGCGTACCGGCGTAGGACTTGCGTGCGGCACGTCCTACGCCGGTTTCCCTTCATAAATCACAATCTACTCGAAATGTGGCGCAGCTTTTGCGGGTTATTTTGGGAAGGTGGAGACAAATCACATTGTTTGGTGGATGCAGTTTGAACCAGAGTAGCAGCATGGAGGTCGGATCGTCACCAAAATAAATAAATAAGTGGTCCGAAAAAAGTTAATGACAAAATACACATAACCTTCCCCAGGCAGTGTGTCAGTGTGTTTGTGCCGGGGACAGTAGACCATGATGAGAAACTGTAAGAAAGTATCGGGGGATCCCTGCGGAGTGGAGTCAATTAATGTTTATTTTTTTATTTGGTGTTCCAGCTGTCGATCAGCTGTGCGCAGCGTCTCCACTGCAGCCTGTGCGTTTCAACCCCCCTGCAGCAACTCTATCACCAGTTAAATGAAATAAAACTAATGTGTTGAGTTATATCAGCTGCCAGATCTACCAACTATATGGTGTTCTTAGTTTCCATACCTCCTGTGTTTTATGAGCGACTTATCAAGTCTTAGCAAACGGCATAAAACATGATTAAACATGATAGTATATAAAACCATGCTCGTATACAACCTATAGAAAAGCAAAATGGCCTCAGTTTAGATGTAATTCTGTCCTTCTGCATACCGCATCATTTATGAGAATACATGTCATAACATTAAGACAACATATTCGAGGTGGTTTTCAATAACATATCCGTATATATTTATTTCTCCAAGTTACGTTTTTGTGTGCACTTAGGAGTCTCAAACAGGCGTTTGTTTAATCATTTTAAGATTGGCTTTAATCAATGTTTGCAAATGAATTCTTCATATATGATACATGAGAGGTAACATTTTATTTATGGTATTATTTTTACATATTTCTCTCCATTCTTCCTTCTGCTAACGGTGTCGCAGTTTCTCGTCTCTCCCGTTTTTGTGCTTAGTGCGTACGCATGGGTCAGAGTTTGCATGGAGGACCGCACATTTTCCCGTCAAGTTTGTTTTTTATAAATCGCAAACATTGCTTAGAAACTGGCGTACGCCACCTTTTGAGCGTACGCACCGTTTATAAATGAGGCCCCAGGTGTTTAACAGTCTTATTGCCTGTGGGATGAAACTGTCTCTGAATCTGGTGGTTTTAGTCCGGATGCTGCGGTAACGCCTGCCAAACGGCAGCAGACTGAACAGTTTGTGGCTGGGGTGATGGGGGTCTTTTATAATCCGGAGGGATTTCTTCTTGAGCCGCTGGGAGTAAAGGTCCTCCCTGGATGGCAGCTCCGTCCTGGTGATGTTCTGTGCAGTTTTCACCACCCTCTGTAAAGCCTTACGATTGAGGGCGGTGCAGCTGCCGTACCAGGCCGTGATGCAGCCAGTGAGGATACTCTCTATGGTGCACCTGTAGAAGTTGCAGAGTATCCTGGAATCCATGTTGAACCTCCTCAGCCTGCGGAGGAAGAAGAGCCGCTGTCAAGCTTTTTTGGTGATGGTGGTGGTGTGAAGAGTCCATGTCAGGTCCTCAGTGATGTGGACACCGAAGAACCTGAAGCTACTGATTCTCTCTACCGTAGTCCCATTGATGGCGATGGGGGCGTGTCCCTCTCTCTGCTGCTTCCTGTAATCCACAATCAGCTCCTTTGTTTTGCTGACGTTGAGATGGAGGTTGTTATCCTGGCACCAAGATGTCAGGTTTTCGATCTCCTCTCTGTACGCCGTCTCGTCGCCGTCTGTGATCTGGCCGATGACGGTCGTGTCGTCAGCAAACTTCACGATGGTGTTGGAGCGTGTGTATGGCCACGCAGTCATGAGTGAAAAGGGAGTAGAGGAGAGGGCTGAGCACGCAGCCCTGAGGGGCTCCGGTGTTGAGGATCAGGGTGGAGGATGTGATGTTTCCCACCCGCACTGCCTGGGGTCTGCCCGTCCAACACAGTCTCACTCCCTGATAGTCCAATAGCGACGCTTGGTCAGGGTCCTTTGGCGTGCAGTTGTGACGCGCCGAGTCTCCTTTAGCTTCATAAACGGACGCAAAGAGCTTTCAACTGATTGCAATGTATTCCCATCGGCGGCGGTATTTGACGCTCATGGAAGCACCGCATCGGTCCATGTCGGCGGCAGTTAAAGGCAATGTAAGCGTCCATTCCCATTGGATAACGGAGAATTTTACACCCGAACGTAAGTATTCTCCTTACTGTCGATTGATTTTACAGTGATATCTGCACTACTCATCAACTCAAAAACACCAGATTATACCTGTTAATTACACAACATTGATTGGTTTAAATTGTGTACAATGCTTTTGTATTTTTCCCCTTCGATTCGGAGAAACAAATATTTTTTATCTGAGCTTGATGACCAGCTTGGAGGGCTCAATGGTATTGAAGGCTGAACTGTAATCAATGAACAGCATTCTCACATACGTGTTCCTCTGGTCCAGGTGTGAGAGGGCAGTGTGGATGGTGAGGGCTATGGCGTCGTCTGTGGACCGGTTTGCTCTGTAGGCAAACTGCAGGGGGTTCAGAGAGTCAGGAGGTGATGAATGATTTGACTAACCGCTCAAAGCACTTCATTATGATGGAGGTGAGTGCTACTGGAAGGTAGTCATTGAGGCTGGTGATTTTTGTCTTTTTGGGGACAGGAACGATGGTGGAGTGTTTAAAACATGTGGGGACAACAGACTGCAGCAGGGACCTGTTGAAGATGAACTGCAAACACCCTGAGAACACGGCCAGGGATGCCATCAGGTCCAGGAGCCTTGTGTGGGTTAACCCTTTTAAAGGATTTACACACATCTGCACTGTCTAAAACAAAAGGGCAGGGCTCCTGATCCTTCTCTGCACCCCCAGCCTGGCTGCTCTCAAATTGTGCGTCATCGATGCATTTCCCAATGTAGCAGATGACCGTATCCGTGTGTGTGTTGATGTTATTGTCCTCAATCACACTCCAATCCGTAGATGCAAAGCAATCCTGCAAACATTAATGGCATTTTCTGTCAGGACCTTGACACAAACTGATAGACCCAAATATACGACCCAGAGACAAAGTCTTACATGTAAAACAAGTATATTTAATTTCAAACATCAGGAAATTCCTTTTAACAGAGTAGGTACTGGAATTAACAAAAAGCGCTCACAAGGAGGAAAACATTTGCATAACAAAAATAAAACTTAAGAAAGAAACTTAAGCCTACAAAATTAACAAAACAACAAAACCTGACATGAGTGAAAGCGATATTGTCTTAGCTGAGGCTTGGCACGACCATTCGGGGAAACAAACAAGACGAACTGACACAGGACAGGGGAGAGACAGGACTATTTAAACATGAGGTGAGTGGGAACAGGTGGAAACAATCAGGGGCGGGGCAGACACTGATGATGGCGGGAAAAACACACAAGAGGAGGAAGAAACAGGGCCTGAAATGAAAGACAAGAGTTAAGTACAAAATAAAACAGGAAATTACAGACAAAATACATAAACATAACTAACACATTTCACGAGACACGACAATTTTCATTTCATTGTAAAATGGACTACACCAAAGATAATAGGAAATAAGAACAGATGTTATATTAATTCATTTTGCAATTATAATGGCTAATTATTATTGTCACATATGCATACATTAACCGTAACTGTGTATATACAGTATATTGTATTTGGAATTTAGAATGAATTGCTTCACTGATATTTTTTTGGATAATCTTTTGATCTATGGTCTCTTTTGGTATCCAGAAAGACGAAGGAGGGAAAGCTCCAATCATGCGAACATGGTACATATTACATAGTTCATTAAAGGTCCCATGTCATGCTTTTCCGGTTATTACCCGTCCCCTTGTGTGTTATGAAGGTTTTTATGCATGTAAACGGTCTGCAGAGTCAAAAACCCTCAAAATACACCCTGTAGCGAGTAAAACTCTAACACAGAAAATACCTCCCCAAAATGCCTCGTTGGAGATTTCATGTTTACTTCCTGGGTACTGTGATGTGTGAACACCCAGAGGCCACACCCTCTGCCAGCCTTTCACAAAACAAAGCTTCCCAAACCTTTCAGCGATTCATGCCGGATATGTACAGCGTAGGGAACTGAAGAACGATGCTGTTCCTACTTTGTTTGGACCAGCGGGAGATTTGGGTACACAACCTGTAAGTATTCATTGTTGTTTGTGTATTTATGATGTTTAAAACAAACAAGGTATCTACCACGACTGTTTAACCTGTTTCACGCCTTCCCCCCGGTACCGGGCGGATAAACGCGTCATTTGCAGGAAACAACGTCTAAGGAATCTTAATATTGAATAAAACTATGAATGTGTTATATCCATGTAACGGGAAGAAACTCAGCTAACTGATCTTTTTAATTTTTTTTTTCAAAAAAAAACCCACAATGCTAGCACTCAGCCTCTGAATTAGCCTCGATCGAAAAAACGGGACCTACTAAGGCACTTAAACTCACTCATAACTCCCTTATTACTTATCCTAGATGCACAACCAAACACTATTTTTTGGTGTGCTGGAGACACTGAATCTAACGGTGCCCACCTCAACACTCAGTGATAAACATTCGCGACGCTATCAACGA
This sequence comes from Trematomus bernacchii, assembly GCF_902827165.1. NCBI lineage: Eukaryota > Metazoa > Chordata > Actinopteri > Perciformes > Nototheniidae > Trematomus > Trematomus bernacchii. The sequence continues at coordinate 19,561,403 of NW_022987739.1, forward strand.
AAGCGTACATCATCACATGTGGAGCCAAGAAGCTAAACATGTAAATATGGCTCACCTTGGTCAAAAGTGGTCTTCAATGGCATTAAAACGATAAAAAAACGATGCTGCAGTTAATCCATAGGTTCATCCTATGTGTCTGTGCCTTCTTTGAAATTATTTCTGATAATCCATAAGCAATACAACTGCGTTTTAGTTTCCAAACTCCAGAAGGAGACATTCCTCCAGTTTAGTTTCGCTTTCCACACGCGAAGCGGCAACATTTTTCTTTATAATGTATGTGTATGTGAGTCTCCTCCTTCGATTCTATTGGCTCTAACGGTCACAAGGGTATGTCAACCAACCAGATCGAGCAAGGGGGGCCAGAGATAGGTCAAATCCACCCAAATGACCCCAGATGGCCCAGTTTTTGGCTAAATCTCTCTAAAAAGGTCAAATTTCACTTGTTTTGCATCAATCTTGATACAGGGTACTTATTATATGTTGTACTTTGGATTCCTAAAGCTTTTAGTCTACTAACCCATCATCCAAGGGTAGTTTTCACTATCTGTAAAAAATAATTTTTGGACGGACACTATAATTTACAGTTTTTTACTATGTAAAATCTGAATTTTCTTTAAAATAAAAAACATTTATATTGATTCTGACACTTCTACATCCAACTCACAGGTTTATCATTACTTTGAGAAAAGATTATTAATTTAACCCTTTTAGAAGGGAAGATATGGTCATTTGTTCTGGGAATGTCATTTTCGAGCCTGAGACCTGAAAAACAGGCTCAGAGTGGAACAGGTTAAATGGGTAAACGTTTTTCGGGCTGCTAAGTTGGGATCGCGGAGTAATGCTCTCCGCAGACCCATGCTCACAGCGTTATAAAAAAATGTCTTACTCAATATCAAGCCACACTTATTGTTTTTACTTCGGCTGTGAGTGTTTGTGTGTGCTCAGGATGAGTTTCGCTTGTTCTAGCTGTATCGCCAAGCCTGTCTGCTCCTCCAGCAGTGTCTGTGTGTGTGCGAGCAGTGCTAACTGGGCTAACTAAGTTGCTAGCGTTTCCATATATCAACTCCAATGTTAGCAGATGGCCTTACATGTATCTCATAGCTGGAGAATGTCTGCAATCACACACAAAATACTCATAGACAGTATACTCCGGGTGATTTACCGTACGGTCAGTACATTATAGTTGGCGTTCCTGGCGTGTATGCTACCGAGCTACCGTTCATAGCGTGTATGCTACATAGCCAAACAAGAAGGCTACCTAGAGCTAGACATGCTAGGGAAAAACATTGTTTTCATGCCAGCTACAATGAATGTCCGAACGTAGCAGACTACCCGTATAAGATTGCAATTGTAAACATGTTCTTGCTAGCCTAGACTAGCTGTTGTTCATAGTAGATTGGCATATTACGCTGAACAACTAGCAAACGTAGGTTAGCATATTAGCTGGCAAGCTAACTGTGTTGATTAGATAGATAGATTAGATAGATACACACTCCTACCACAACTACTACTAACAAATCTAAAACAACTAAGTTTCTCTAATATTTTGTGATTTGCATTTGATTTCGTCCAGCCAGATCAGGAAACTCCTGGCATATCTGGCGGACAATACACACACGGGATGACCACTCTGATGCCTCGTCCTAAAAAGCCCCGGCAGGATAGGCAAGATGCCGAAAACGCCTATAAGGGGAGGAATGGATGATATACAGTGTATATATGTATACAGTGTATATATGTATACACATGTTCATTTTGTACATTTCTAAAAATAAAGTTTGATGGAAATACTTAGTAGCCTTTCTTCCCTGAATTATTTGCTCCTATAACATATCATTCATATATAGCAAACCATGATTTGATTTTTCATCAAACAGTAGTAGTTTATTACAGGTAAAAATAACTTACTCTTCTATAACAACAGTTGTAGGTACAGTTCGGTTAGTTAGCTTATAAAATATACGGCTGTACCGACGCCTGATATTCCGCTCAGAGCGAGCCGAAAAAAGCAGTGTTAGACATGGGCGGAGCCTCTCTGGTGGTTGACTAATCAGAACAGAGTGGCCGAGCTGACCAATCGGAGCACACTGGGCTCACAGGGAGGGGGGGGCAAGAGCTCCAACAAGCCCTTTAGGACAGAGAGTGAATACCGGTGAATACACATACTTTACAGAGATGCTGTATGCGAAACCAATGTGAGTTTGGAAAATTGCACAGTATAAATCTATTACCTCAACAATGGAATTATGATCAGTGGAAATGGCCATGACATGGGACCTTTAAGGTAAAATTTGCAAATGATACTTCATCCGTCACTGTCAGACCAGAGCATGTAACAAATACAAAATAAAGCAACATGCTTTCTTGTAAATGTCAAAATATGTATAGAAAATAATAAAAAGTACAAGGTTAGATTTCCACGAGAATTTGGTGGTGGTGACAATCCCTCTCATTACTCCTTGGTTTGTCTCAATGGTCAGCTTGTTTAAAGTGGACCTATCATGCTATATTTAAATGATATATTGTAGGGCCATACCTATATAAGGTATATTTATACGTTTCTGTTTTCAAAATACCAAACAGATCATGCATTTTAACCATGCCTCATTTCGCTCTATGTGCTGTTTGCTGTCTACTGGGCTGATTATATGAGCTGCAGCTGACCACGCCCCCCTGCAGGAGAGGGTAGTCGTGCTATGATCAAGTCAAGAGGGGGAGAAAAAAAGATCTCCGTCCTCCGTGTTTTATTATATTGTTATAGGCCTATAGAGTCGTTATTCATTTGTTTTAAAGCTCAATAAATAACAAAGAAGACCTTTGACCGGCACTTTTCTAATTTTGTCCGGAAGATTTAAACTTTAAAGCTCCCATGTCATGCTTTTCCGGTTATTACCCGTCCCCTTGTGTGTTATGAAGGTTTTTATGCATGTAAACGGTGTGCAGAGTCAAAACCCTCAAAGTACACCCTGTAGCGAGTAAAACTCTAACACATTAAATACCTCCCCAAAACGCCTCGTTGGAGATACGTCACTGCCCATTTGATTCTTCCGGGTACCGCCTGATGTCATGCGGTACCCGGAACGAAATGGACCAATCCCGAAGAGCTATGGCCACACCAGCAGCGGCGTGTTCCTCCTCCAGAGGTTCGAAGAACCGGCATTTCACAGACGAAAGCTTCCAAAACATTGCCCAGTTTGAGGCCGGATATGCACAGCTTGTTTGGACCGTTTGGAGCAGGGGAAGATCTGGGTATACAACCTGTAAGTTTGCATTGTTATTTGTGTATTTATCAAACAAGACTGTTTAAATGTGTAAACTGTGTTGGACTGCTAAGCCATTGACACAGTGCTAACTGTGCTAACTAAGTTGCTAGAGTTTCCATATATCAACTCTAATATCAGCAGATGGCCTTGCATACATGTATCTCATAGCAGGAGAATGTCTGCATTCACACACACGGAATACTCATACAGTATACTGTACTGTGATTTACCGTACATTGTGACCGTACATATACTGCATGTAGCTAACGAGGCTAGCTGTATGCTAGCGCAAAACAATGTATTCATGCAAGTTACATTGTATGGTAGCAGAATACCCGTATACGATTGCAATTATAAACACGTTATTGCTAGCCTAATATGAACCACTAGCTTTTGTTCATAGTAGTTTTATTACACTGCATTATAGTTGCCTTTCCTCCAAGCTAACGTTCATATCGTGTTAGCTACCAAGGTAAACAAAGCTAGGTTAGCATATTAGCAGGCAAGCTGTTCATTACACAACTACTACTAACGAATCTAAAACAACTAAGTTTCTCTAATATTTTGTGATTTGCATTTGATTTCGTCCAGCCAGATCCTGGCGGACAATCCATGACGTGCTAAAAGGCACTTCTACTACTACTGAGGCGTCGTGCTAAAAGGCACCGCACCGACTGTGCGCAGGCAAGATGCGAGGAGGAGGCATGGATGATATACCGTGTATATATGTATATTTATGTTCATTTTGTACATTTCTAAAAATAAAGTTTAATGGAAATACTTAGTAGGCCTATCCTTTCTTCCCTGAATTCATATATAGCAAACCATGATTTGATTTCTCATCAAACAGTAGTAGTTTATAACGGGTAAAAATAACTTACTCTTTGTTATGAGCGGCTCGTAGGCCACAACGGAAAGACAAGGAGACATACACGAGTTTACAAAACCACGGCACATTTATTGTGGTAAATGCAGAGATAGGTGGTTGAGAGGATCGCAGAGTTAGTCTTCCTGCAGCCGCTTTGGAGAGAGACTGGGGCCGTAGTGTCCGGAGGTGTCCGTGATCGTGCTGATTAGCCTCTTCAGCTCCACCCCATCGTAAGACAAAGGCCCTGGGGCCGTCACACTCTTCTATAACAACAGTTAAAAATATATATGTATATAAAATATACGGCTGTGCCGACGCCATGATAAGACTGATGTTACGCTGAGAGCAGCCGGGAAAAGCACTGTTAGACATGGGCGCAGCCTCTCTGGTGGTTGACTAATCAGAACGAGTGGCCGAGCTGACCAATCGGAGCACACTAGGCTCACAGGGAGGGGGGGGCAAGAGCTCCAACGAGTCGTTTAGTGGAGAAAGTGAATACTGCTGAATACACATGCTTGACAGAGATGCTGTATGCGAAACCAATGTGAGTTTGGAAAATTGCACAGTATAAATCTATTTTAGTATACCTCAACAATGTAATTATGATCAGTGGAAATGGCCATGACATGGGCCCTTTAACGGACATCTTGACCGGCGAAAGAAACTGAAACTGAAACTCTGCCGCACGGTCCCCTCGTTCCTTGGAAGAGGCGGAGAGGTGGGTGTTTGTCATCTGCTGGTGGACTAACCGGAGAGAATTACAGTGCTTGCCTCGACGGGGAGGGATTGCATTGAATTAAAGCAGCGGGAGCAAACGCTTGCCTCGGGGAGGGAGAAAAAAAGCCACAGCGGAGAATAAACAGAAGGGTAACCATGGTAACTATGGGCGGGAAGTCTTCTTCGCTGCTTTTGTGGCAGACTACAGCGCCACTTACAGGCCTGGCATATGTACTACAGCGTCTCCAGCGCTTTCGAGCGGCAATGGCCGGCCGTGGCCCAACCCCACATTCCCCTGATAGGTGGAGAGTTGGCCCAATAGCCGTAGCGCCACTTCTGTGACGTCATTGAAGTGTTCAAATCTGGATCAGTTTTTATCAGATCCGTTGCAGCCCCTTTTTTAGAGATTTGGGTATGGAGGAAAATAGAGAGGGTTGTGTTTTCTGACACTTGGTGAGTTCCCTGGAACACTGGGGACACATATTCATGTATAAAAGACGTACAAAAGTGCATTTTGCATGATAGGTCCCCTTTAAATGTGTATCTGAAAATGTGTTATTTTAGATAAAGGAAGTGACATTTAGGCCCCATTTACACGGAGACTGAAACGAAAATCAACCGAATTTGATATAAAAAAAGTCTTCCGTTCGCTTGACCCCCCAGAGTGTTACGTCCGCAGATCTACCCACCTTTGGACCCGTTATCGTTTGAGGGTCCGTTTCCGCGGTTCCGTTACGGCCTCGTGTGAACGAACCGTCCATACGATAGAAAAAAGTAGCAGATACAACCCAAACCGTCTCCATGTAAACGGGGCCTTAGATTAGAGGGTTGATAAACTCCATTCACAGATTGCCTCTCTGCAGGTTACCTTGATGAGGCCACAGTGTCGCGACACACAGCGAGGGTAATGTCCCCGGCCTTGCTTGTACACTCCACGGTCCGATGAACAAGTAGACCACCGCGGCACACCTCTTAAAAGTCAGCAGGCATCCAAGTGTGTAATGATGCCAGGGGTGTGAGGCACTTTACAACCAACCCGTACCTTCACCCACAACTGAGATTAATTGCACTTGATTGACTATATCAGATGCACCTCTCTTTCCTGCTCTCCCATTTGGAACACGCAATAATTTATTGGAAGACTGCCGCTTACTCAATAAATATCGAGCCCTTATCAGAGAAAGGTCTAATTAAGCTCCATTTCCGTGTGTTTATTTCACATAAGTGGAGTGCAAAAAAAATGGAGTGCAAAATAAATCTATTTATTTGTTTACATGCAGTGTGCTGTCTGTGGCGTCAATAAGAAGGTTGATGGAAAAAGCAACACATCGCTAATATTGGCGTTAAACATCTAGTCACAACAGAGAGGGGAGCAGTTTTGAGGATGAACTATGTTAGCATGCACATCATGTCCATATTATTGCAGCTAATTTGAAGTATGAAAGTGAACAAAGACCAAGGGACTCATTTGAGATTTGCTCTAGGGTAACAGGTTCTGTTCAAAACATTACAATGTCCTGCACTTTCTGCAGAGCAGTTAGTATGAAAGCTATGATTGTAGCAATGTCACCTTTCACATCTACTTTAGACAAATAATCTCCGACCGTAAGGGCCCTATTATGCTTTTTTTTCTTTTTTCTCTGTGTGTTAAATAGGTTTGTGTGCATGGAAATGGTCTGCAGAGGGCCCACATTGTAGTCCTTTGTTTACTTCTGCAACATAGTGAAATCACTGCTTAACAGTCACGCTTCTATTGGCTAACGCTCCAACACATTATACATGATAGGGCGGGACATATCTAAGCGTTTGACCAATCATAACAAACACAGCTGACCAATCAGAGCAGACTGGGCTCTCGTCTGGACAGAGGGTGAAGAGAGGTGCTGCAGCACAGGCAGTATATTAGAGGATAAAGCAATTTTTTTAGCATTAAAGCATGTAAAAATGTCAAGGTAGAAGCACAAAATACAATAATACAACCTGAAAATTAGGGTCCCTTTAAGTCAAGTCAAAAAAGATCAGTTCGTAACTCAATTTAAACGCAAACAAAACCAACATTGATTGGCTGTAACTGCAGTTCAAGCCATGTCTCTGACATCTAGTGACATTTAAGATGTAAGAACATAATTTTAGCCTATTTAGGTTTGATATCCTTTGAATCAGGGAGCGGGTGGTTTAACAAAACAAAAAAACGTTTTGTAGCTTTTTTAAGAAGCCCACATCAAAAGCACACGTGTCACACCTGTGAACTGAATCAAATTTGGAAAATCAATTATGAATAGCTGGTAGGGGCTGGCATCAATCATTGCCGACTGCTTTCTCCTCAGAGAAAACCACATTGGACAGTGGTACCACCTTTTGTTCAACAGGGTCCAGGTCTTTACTTGTTTACCAACTGACATTTTGTGTTGTGTGAAATGTAATGCGCAAAGCCTTGAGAAAGTATCAGCTCTTGTTGCATCCTCTGCTATTCTGATGAGATTACTTACATTCTATACGAGAAATCCTTGCATCTAACCAAACCCGTAGATGTTCTGACAGTAAAACATCTCCTTCTCTTTGCAAGGATGCGTTTGCCTACAGTTGTTGCATTGCATTTTGTCCCCTTCAAACATCTATCGCCCTTGGGATGTCGGCACAGTCGTAAGACTTAAGTTGTTTATTATGTCTTCTGAAAGATATCCACAGAACATAAAAGCATGATGCATGGATATGAATCTCACCTGAATTGAGGTAAATCACAGACGTACTGTCGGTATGTTTATGTGTGGGGTGGGGGGGTGTGGGGTCAAGGATCTCAAATGCATCAAGACAGATCTGTCAGTTCATGTTTTTCACCAACACCCACGTAAATGTCATGGTGCACCCCTCCCCCGATAGCACTTATTCCTTTTTCCTTGCCATTCTTCCCTCCTCCTCTCTTCTCCCAGGGCTGACTGACAGGCTGCTGTGGTCTCTCACCTCCCTCCAGGTGACTCGTCCTGGCGGTAATCGCACCATGGGCCTGTGATTTCATAAGGACACCTCACAGTGACAATTTGGTGGGAAGAAAAAAACCTGCCCTTTGGATGTAATGATGGGAAAGGGAAAGGAAAAGGAAAAATAAGAGATAGAGGAAAAAACTCATGTAAACTGCGATCAAGCTGTCAGATAAACCCTAAGTCTTGTGAGTGATAGGCCTCCGGAGCGAGCTAATGAAGTCCCACAGTTTGCCTTTGAGCCCAACTCTGTTGTTGTTGAGAAAGAGTGAATCAGTGACTCTGTACAAGCTCCAGATAAGAACATTTTGATTTGCTAACAGGCTGACAGACAAACAAAACATGCAATTATACTTTAGTTATTCGTATTTAAGGAAATTAACTACAATATAAATTATATTGTGCTCCTGCTGGGATTATATTTCTGCCTCTTATATTATTGCGTCTGTTTTGACAATATGAGAAACTGAAATGATTTTAATTTTAAAGAATTGTAATTATATAGCAATCATACATGAACATATGCACAGCAGCATATCTGAAATTAAAACAATTAAATAGTAATCATTAAAAATGTTCAATAGACAGATATTTAAATTGAACTAAATCTGGATTGTAATGCAAAATAAATTGTATTTCATCAATCAGCTCATCATATTGCAATTCATAATAATGGGACTTCCATAACATTGTTTTATCTTCCATTGTATGTAACATGCAATTCTAAGCAATAACATCAGATCATCTTTCAGTTTCTTTTCATAAAGCCATGCCATTTTTTAGAAAGTTTCACCACAGGACCTTATATCAGTTGGAGCCATTGTTGAAATCTATTTATAGTCATCTTGTATGTGCTTGCTGCACTGTCAGTCCACTCCCAGGAGGAATTGCATGGGAGGTTTCTCCTGTCCTTGCACAGGACAGATCTAGTCAGAGAGATGCGTTTACTCCCAGCAATATCTCCCGTTTATATCTGAGAACTGAAGATAAAGTGCATTATGCAAAATATACTCAGTTTACTACCTAAGGAAGAGTTTCAGTGTTTTTCCACCCAAACATTTCTCACATTTTGTTAAATATGGCATCAAGGTTGGCGCTCCTACACTGTTAACTATGACGCCCTACCATAACTGTAACAAAAGTTACAATTAACTTTCATGAATCGGATTTCTATGAAAATGCTATGTCTCTAGATAAAAACCAGGACATTGGTAGCGATTCTGAGGTAGCCATGCACAAAATATTTACCGTCTATTTTACTGTTAATGGGATCATAATTTACGAAATCAAAATCATTATAAAAAACACTTATAATTGAGACCAAAGACTCATGTTTACAACATTAACTGAGATAACAAATCATATGAAAAGTTCTGTCAATTTCTTATAGACTTTTATTAAATCAGACTTAGTTTTGCACCCAGAGGATTCTCCCCGATGGCCAGTTAAGACAATTCAAGTTTTAGTCACTTTGGCATTGGCTGCCGTTTTCAGACCTGGAGGTTCTTGTCTTTCCAAAATAAATGTTGTGGTCACAGCGAAAAATCTTGGTTAGGTTTAGGCAACAAAACGAATTAGTTAAGTAAAAGAAAATATTGTGATTTGGGCTTGAGTTTGTGACAACAGTAACGTACTTAACTTAAACGTAGTCAAAGCTGACTTTTGGTTTCATATAACACTGGTTTCCTGGCTAAGATTCCGGAATTTGAAGACCCAACTTGACCTTTTCCCTACATGAACCCATACTATGTCATATGACTTTGATTTAATTCCACCATTATTACAGCTACATAGAGAGTCGTGGCTTGAAGCTTGGGGCTACTATCCAAACTGTCTTATTTGACGGGAGAACAGGATTCCCCACCAACATCTTCCCCCAATTCCCCTCCTTGATAAATCATTCTGGCTTACACACAAATATGGCATGATGAATCGCATGTTGATGTTAGTGGCGGCGGGAAGGGACTGTTGGGAGATGGTGGCATCGGGGGCTAAGGGTATGAATGTGCATGACTGTTATTTCTCTCGTCTATATGTCTCTTTCCTTTTTAAATCTTCAAAGTGCATATTCTAGGAAGCTGCACAATTGCTGGCAGGTGGAAATGTTTCTTTTTATTGGTACCATCAGAAGTGATGCCGGCAGCTACAGTGACTGATGGGGGAGGTGCTTTAAAGAAACTGAGGACACACTAATAAGGCTCACATTCACCCAGGATAAACTGAAAGCATGCTGCTGAGTTTGAAAAGCAGTGAAGTGAACATGTCAATTTCAGCATCCAAGCAGTTTCTGGTTTAAAGCTTACAATTCTGAACACAAAAAAAGTCCATCATCCTCGCATAGACAAGGATGAAGCCTTACAGTATCACATACAAGGACAAATAATCAATAATATGAAGCTACTGTATGCCAAACAATGAAAAGTTATTTGTTGAAAGGGCAACTAATTTCCACAGCGAGGGTTGTCACATATTCTACTCTGAATTCAATAAGGTTACTATTGCTGGTCAGCCGTCAGTTATCTCCCCACAAAAACCTTTCATTAGCAAATAAACAACTAAATGTTTTTAGCAATTAATTTTATTATTTGACAGAAGCCATGACTCCTCATCTCATGTGGGTTTATTTTGGTCAGATATTTTTGACACCATGTTATATTAAATATTTGGGTTGGGTTGGTTAACTGAGCTTCTTTCAATCTGGGAAGGAAGTCTAAGGAAGTGTAAGTGTATGTGTGAGCTTAATATAATTATGTAATACATATGTGTGTATGCACATGTATGTGTTGATATTCCTTTCTAAAACCCTCTTCTAAAAAATTGTTCCCTTTTAGTTTAGTTACTTACAAACATTTCCTTTTACTAATGTTTTGCTCATTTAATACTAGATGTTGGTAAGATAATAGGTTTTTCCTCTGAAATCCTCCTCCTTAGCATTAGCAGAGTTTGCCCATAACCTCAGTAATAGAAGTAATGAAACTGAATCAATTGAGAAAGACAATTTTTACTTGCTGTTGCTGATGTGACTGATCAATTCCAAGTGGTAGCCCATTTAAGTTCAGCATTTACACAATACAACTGTTTTGACAGTGGGCTGAAAGAGTTCTTAGATTTAGATTTGTTCAAATGCTTGGCTTTTTAGTTTTTGAGCAAACCATGGTTTGCTGTATAAAATACTTAAAACACATTTGATTGTCATTGTTGTTTTGTTTACTTCCAGTTTTATGACACAAACTGGAGCCATTTTAATTATAAACACTACAGCAAACAAAAGTCCTCGGCTTTCGAGATTATGAGTTAAAATGACATGCTTGGTACCTCTTTTAAAATGCCTTTTCATTCTTTAAAAAATAATAACCACAAGTGTTGCAAGCAAGTGGTGTTAACTCTGACATATTGTCATGTTTTCATGCTGCTCTTGATTTTAATAATGCATCCACTGCACTGTACGACTTATCTGTGGTTGAGTCAGAGTTCAAAAAAGGAAAAAAATAATATCTTCCAGTGTCACAACTTTCCAAGATACAGGCTGTCAAGGATTGTCTCTCCTTGCTGCAATGTGTGTGGCTAGTTCAGCTAGATGAAATCCCTGTCAGCCGTGTCACCTTATTCCCGGCCAACCCCAGAATCCCTCGGAATTGTAGGAACACAAAGCCGTTATGAATTTGTCACCTCCCGTCATTTTATCTTGGGCTGCAGGCAGTCTTTCCTCACAAAGCGGCACAGTGACTGCACGCTGCGCTCAGCCAGGTTTTTCTTTCTATAGTCTTTCTCCCAAAAACTAAAGGAGTGGTCTCAATGTAATCAGAAAATTATTCAGTACAGGACGTAAGCCTTTCATATCTCCATATGTTGAAAGCCACTTTTCTTCTTAGGTCTGCACCATTTGGGTAAGCCCCCTTGCCCAATTAGCCATCCTTAAGCCTTTGTACATGCTGGACAAAAGAGAGACGAATGTTAAATGGTCTGATTAGTCTGTGGTAATTATATGACTTTCAAAGGCACAAACCATCTCTTCTTTCCCTGACCAAAGGCGCAGAGAAAGACAGCGTGTAGACAAAGAGAACGGTCATTTAAATGGAGTGCACCGTGGGGTTAGTTTCTACTACGACAGCATATAGCTTTTAGGGCATAATGAGCAGAGTCCTAGGAGGACACCTCTAGATGCATTTCTTTCATACACCCAATTACCATGTCCTTGTTTTTCACGGATTCAATTAAGGCTGCTGCGCTTTCTGCACATTAATGCTCAATAGAGTTTAATGTGTCCGATACTAGGTGTCACGAACGTGTAAATGTGCCGGGTGGACTCCGAAAATGGGAAAATAAAAAGAGCTTAGAAAATCTGTATTTATGGCAGTCCGCTGTATTAACATGCAGGGGGGCAATGGCATAAATGTGCTGCTTAGCCTCATGAACCCCCAACATATGTTCTGCTTTGCAATAATATAGCTAGCTTCAGAAAACGAACATGGGGAAGGTCTCAAACCTTAATCGGCCACACAATCAGGCAGTAGGAATAATATGTAAGGAAAACGACACAAAATGCTTTTCTTTTGGAGTCTTAGTCAAAATGATGGTTTGAATAATTGGGGAAACTTCTTCAAGAATAGCAATCGTACTGCACGACAGATCTTTATCGCAATATAAATGTTTTTCTCTCCAATGACAAGAATTTAGTTTTAGGCCTATTTAGTGTTTTAAGCGAATAAAGATTTAATTCCTAACGGTCAGTGTGTAGTTGTTGTTAATCTGAAGATGGATTAACATACGAGTCAGGAGCAGGTATGCAATCATCTCTGTCAAAGGCTTAGCCAAACAAATGGGTAGAAGCTTTTGACTCAGCCAAATCTCACTAATACATGTAATACCAGCTCATACTGAGTTACACTTACTATAGCAGCTGCTCTCCTAAAGTCTTCCATCATGTGTAAGTCATGTACAATTAACTGCATATTTGTTCTTTCCATTACAAGAACACACACAATGACTTAAAGACTTAAGGTCATGCACACTGCTAAAAGATAAAAGGTACACTGCTTGTTGTTATAGAAGCGTTTTTAGACAAGATGATTATATTCATTGGAACAAGTTTGGACTGTAAGGCTGACAATGACTTTGCTGGACCACTAAAATCAATTGTTATAGCAGCAAAACCTAACGTAGCACCATTAGCCTTTAACTTACAGCGGACAGAAGTGATAATTATGTCAATAACTCGTCGACATGATCATTCAGTGAAGCATCAATCAGACACTAATGGACATTTTTGGAGATTAGTAGCCAGGGGAAAAACACTTTCCCTTTCATTTCTATTGCTAACAGTTTGTTCAGTATTCCAGATCATTCTCTGACAGCTAAAATCCTGGCTTCTTGGCTCATGAATGTCACTTGTGATGTCCTCACCTTCAGAGTGGTATCAGCAGAAGGTAATGTGTGCAGAGGGGACCATCTGGCCTGGCTGTCGGGGAGCCGTCAGCTGCAGCTCAGGCCAAGTGACCTTGGCAGGGACTGGACCTGGAGTGGCGGGATGGCACTAATATAACACTCTGACCCTGGAGATTGGCTAAATGGGCAAGGATACATTCTAACCAGGAGGAAAAATAGTGCTCCAACTAGCTGAGCGCAGGTGCAATTCCAAAAAATTCTAGAAGGACAAATAGGATGACTAACAAATGCTCTGTTTACCAAAAGCAGTGGTAGGTATTAGGACATTTTATAAATATTCGTGCCACGGAGGCCATCTTCAAAGACCGTTTTGCGTTTAATAAAAAATAATGGGGAAAAATGGTTAGTATACTGTAGATTTACAAAATATTGCTTTGATGGATCTAAGCTTTAATACGAGGTCAATTATAATATCCTTCACTTTTCAGAATAAGGGGCCCTGTGTCCTTCTCAAAGAGATTCCCAAATGTGTTTTCATAACATCTTAATGTCCAGAGGGCTACTAAAGTAAATGCATTTGTGCCAAGCACAAAGTCAAGGCCAGGGTGAGTATGAACATTAGATTATTTTAAAGACTTAAACATTAGGCTATTTATTCTTCAAAGACCATCAGTTATAAAATGAATGTCCTTCCATGTGCTGCATTATTCTTTGTTTGCAAACAGTCCATGACTTCAACCTACTAACTGTGGATTTAGAAACTCAAAGCCTTCAGCAGAGTCTCATGTCAGTGAAGCTGTCCAATTCAACCTTCCAAAAAGGAGGATGCACAGTTCCTGTGACATTTCTCTCACAGTCTAAACATCCCGGTCCTGCCGATTCATTTCTCAGAGCAAACAATTTACTGTTGTCGGCTGGATCTAGTCAACTCGAACGATCCCTGTAATTCCCAGAAGGAAACACTCCAGCTGAAATGGAGCATTGTGTTCCATGGACTGTGTCCTAATGACCGATGACATTTTCTCTGACACATCCAAAAACGACCTATGGAACGCCACTTAAATCTTGCCTTGTCAAGAGCAAAGTCACAAACTCATACTTGTCTCAATGCTTCCCGTTAGCATGATAGAAAACCCTTTGCTATTGCTTTACGTTGTCCGTTAAAATATTAACATTTGCTATTGAGTTGAATTTCTCCAAATTTAGAACGCATTGTAGTGAAAGTAAAGATATATTTAGTACATTTTTGTAATAACATATAAATGGCAATGAAAATTACATAACATATGTGACCAGCTCTATCGAAATCAGTCGGAAGTCTATGGGCATAGATATGTCTCATAATTATTTGTGTGAACAGAAAAATAATTTGTGTGTAAATATGTGATTTGTAAATGTAAAACACCATCCACAAATGCATTTAAAAGATTTGCAAACTCACAAATAAATGTGCAAATGTAAAACGGATCTGCAAATGCGCAAAATATTTTTACAAATAAAATAAAGATCTTTGAATATCTCTTTAACATTTACAACTTTAGATCAGGCATTTGTGAATCCATTTTGTATTTGTCAACCAAAAATGCGCTTGTGGATCTCACGTTTCTGCTTGTGGATCTCAAATCTCTGCTTCTGGATCTCAAATCTCTGCTTGTGGATCGTCTTTTTACACACACGGAGTTTTGAGACAACCTTTCCGCCGGTCTCGGCTAAAATCTACTCGTGTCACTCGGTTATTTTCGGAAGCCACGTGATGGCCTGCTGATGACGACATTTCCGCATGGTTTTCAAAGTAAGAGCATGATGGTTTGTTTAAAGCGCTGTTTTTTTAATGAACAGCGGAACGTTAGATGCCATGGCCATGGGAAGTAGGGGTGCTGAGGGTGCTGCAGCACCCCCTGACGGAGGACAGGGAATCTGCACGTCCACAAGATTAATGGAAATATAATACAAATATAATACAAAAAAAACTAATTTTCGGCATTGATGTAACAACATTCATAATTAAGTAAAGATAACACCCTTTTCACCCCGGTTACATTTTCCATTTTCCCTGAGAGGCTCAGTGAGGTAAAGGACTGTTTAAATAGTTCACTTTAGTCTAAGTTATCTCAGTGGGTCTCAAACGGTTTGGTCACAATTTATGTAAACAAATATTTCCAAGGCACTCCTTTATAATTATTAGGATAAATAAAAACAGGTTTGAAATCATTCCAATGTATACTATAGACAGTAAACCAAAAATATCCTTCAAAACTGGAGAGATTAAAAAATATGCATAAATAAATAACTGTTAACTACGTAAAATAAGATATAAATGAACAACAAAAATAAAGTACGTTACATTTATTTGTTATTGGCTATGGTAGGTTATTGGTTATGTTCACATACTTATTTGATTATTAAAATGTAAACCGATCTTCTTCATATGGGTGTTTTAGAGTTGTACCCCCTAGATCCAGTCTCTTGTAATTATGCTCAAAGTGCTCCAGATTGAAGCATTTTACTTTAAAATGTTAAAAACAATCTTCCCGGGGGGGCATACCCCCGGACCCCCCTTAGAGGATGTGACGTGTTAAAACATGTTAATACAATACTAAATACATTTTAAGCCTTTTTATATAAGCTGTCCAACATGTCAATAATGCGGCTTTCACACCAGTGCTTTTCCCATTCTAGCTCCGAGCTAGAGCTTTTCTGGTTCAGCTCCGGTTTCCCTTTTCTGCTCCCGCTCTGTTCACACTGCCCAGAGCCCGACTGGTGCTGCCGCTGCTGCGTCATGACGTCACCGTTTACATCGCTGATTTGCTCCCCAACGGCGCTCACAACAACAACAACAACAACAACAACAACGGGGGACTGCGTCGGGTCGATGATCGTGTTGCTTTTAATCATACGAAGCCAGATTAAATTAAATAACAACTTCTCCAACCTTATACTTTTCTCCAGAGTGCCGTGGTTCATTGTTTATTAATGTGTTTCAGCGGCATTTACCGACCGCTGCAGTGCTGCTCTTCCACCGGAGTTTATTCTCCCGTTAGCTCCGGGTTAGCTCACACGGCTCTAAAGTATTCACTGTCTGACTGTCACACAAGCAGCTGATACATATCCCCAGTTCCCCTTAAAGTGGACCTATCATGGTATATTTAAATGATATATTGTAGGGCCATACCTATATAAGGTATATTTATACGTTTCTGTTTTCAAAATACCAAACAGATCATGCATTTTAGCCATGCCTCATTTTGCTCAATTTGCACTTTTTTTTAGCTCTGCTCTGCAAGGGCAGATTCAGTGAGAACAGCACCATCTACTGGCCTGGCATATGTACTACAGCGTCTCCAGCGCTTTCGAACGGCAATGGTCATGGCTGTCTCCTCCTGATTGGTGGAGTTGGCCCAATAGCCGTAGCGCCACCGTCCTGACGTCAGGACAGTGTTCAAATCTGGATCAGTTTTTATCAGATCCGTTGCAGCCTCTTTTTTAGAGATTTGGGTATGGAGGAAAATAGAGAGGGTTGTGTTTTCTGACACTTGGTGAGTTCCCTGGAACACCGGGGACACATATTCATGTATAAAAGACGTACAAAAGTGCATTTTGCATGATAGGTCCCCTTTAAGTTGCAGCCCATGTATTGATTCCATCCGATAGCTGCTATAATACAAAACAAAACGTCTCTCCACAATGATCAATAACAGCGAACGGATGGTCAAAGTAAGGTACAAATAAACAGAATCACACGAAGCCTGGTTAGTGTTGCCTGACTTTATAAAGTGTTTTTTTTTTTATAAGTGTGTTGTTGCCTTCTAGTCACTTTGCTCAGCGCTACTTCTTGTAGGCAGGCATGACGAGACTCTTCAGTCGACCCATGTTCAGGGGAGGTGGGTTTAGTTTCCTGCACGCCTCGACGGGGGGGGGGGGGGGGATGCCAGCTAAAATCTTGCCTAGGGCAGCAAATTGGTCAGAACCGGCCCTGGTGTCATCCCCACAGCACCCCCCATTTGAAACATGTTCCCACGGCTATGTTAGATGCATTCTTTATCACTGTTACGCCCAGATCTAGGGGAAACTAGGCGCAGCATAAAATTGCCCTCTCCCAACTCTTCCCACTCCCAAGAACATGGACACCGAGACAGAGTATGCCGTTTGGTCATTTTAATTACCAAAGTTTTTAACAAAGAAACGCAACAACCCACAAAACAAACAAATCTCTGAACACATAAATATTGCCTAACAAATAAGAAAAATAAACGTACAGGCTTCTTACCTACTCTGACGTATAAACAGGAGAAAACGAGAATCAACCAAAAGAAAAGGGTTTCACACTTTTGCATAAATTAAAGCGTGTCCAACAAGGACAGGTTAAAGTAGTTTCTTTTCTGAGGTTTTCAAGACAAGCAAGAGGACCAGTATACGGTATAAGTAGGACACAACAGGACAGATACAGGAGGAGGGAACAATATCTACACACAAATGACATAACGACCCAGGGTCGTAACAATCACCATCATCATCATGTTACAGTGATACAGTTAGTTTGTGTTAGTTTATTGGTTCAACTTTCTTCATTGTTTTTTTTGTATTCAGTCAAGCGGGTCAAAGTTACAAAGCACTTCACATCTTGCTTTTCTACAGATTACCTTACCACTGCACTGGTAAGGTAAAACTAGGCCGGTTAATAACGTATTTAGGTCAGCCTTAGTAAGGCTACATTAAATGCATATATTCCTGTCTATTGCTTTCATTTGTATTTAATGTTATTGTTTCCACACATTTCACAATTTGGGATGAATGAGGTATCTATCTATCTATCTATCTATCTATATATCCATCTATCCATCCATCTATATATCCATATATCCATCCATCCATCTGTCTGTCTGTCTGTCTGTCTGTCTATCTGTCTGTCTGTCTGTCTGTCTGTCTACAGATAGATAGATAGATAGATAGATAGATAGATAGATAGATAGATAGATAGATAGATAGATAGATAGATAGATAGATAGACACCCATGAAACAGAACTGTAAACAGATGTACTTTTTCTTTATGGATATTTTACAAATCACTCCCCTTTTTAAACTGTATTCTTGTTTTACTGTCATATAGTATTTCATACCTGTTTTTCATTTATTCTCTTATTGTTTTATAGCCTAACTATAATGATCATATGAAGTGTGCCTCGGAAATAGTTGTTTACATAAATGGTGATCAAACTGTTTTGAGACCCACTGAGATAACTTAGACTAAAGTTAACTATCTAAACACTGAGAGTCCTTTACCTCACTGAGCTGACGTTATCTGACAGGAGAGGACTTTCCTTTCACTTAGTTGTAGAAACAGCTTCTAATATCGGTTAGCGCAGCAACAACAATCTTGCTCTCTCTCTCTCTCTCTCGCTCGCTCACTCGTGCCACACAGACACACACGGAGCCGAGCTTGAATGAAACACCCAGAAGTAGGCTACTTGTACTGTACTGTAGCAGCATATCATTTTCGAATCAATCATTTTTCAAATTACGAAGTTCACATATATTATATTATACGGACGGACAGACGGACAGACGGACAGACGGACATATAGATAGATACTTCATTCATCCCAAATTGTGAAATGTGTGGAAACAAGTATAAACATAATAACATGAAATACAAATGAAAGCAATAGACAGGAATATATGCATATACAGTAGAAAGGACACAATGAATATTATAACATTTGATGTAGCCTTACTATGAAGGCTAACCTAAATACGGTGCTTTTTTACAGATGACCTTATCTGTACTGGTAAGGTAAAACTAGGCCGATTAATAAGATGTGAAGTGCCTTGTAACTTTGACCCGCTTGACTGAATACACAAAAAAAAACAATGAAGAAAGAGTTTCCTCTGGGCTGCTTCGCTGCCAGCTGCTCCGGGACCCGAAAGTGGCAGAGCCTGTACTTCAACATCAATGCATACGAATGTGCTCGATATATGCTGTATTGAACCAATAAACTAACACAAACTAACTGTATCACTATAACATGATGATGATGGTGATGAAGAATGCATCTAACGTTCCGCTGTTCATGATAATACAAAAACAGAGTATTAAACAAACCATCATGCTCTTACTTTGAAATCATGCGGAAATGTTGTCATCAGCAGGCCATCACGTGGTTTCCGAAAACAACCGAGTGACACGAGTAGATTTTTTGCCGAGACCGGCGGAAAGTATGTCTTAAAATTCCGTGTGTGTAAAAAGACGATCCACAAGCAGAGATTTGAGATCCACAAGCAGAGATTTGAGATCCGCAAGCGCATTTTTGGTTGACAAATACAAAATGGATTCACAAATGCCTGATCGAAAGTTGTCAATGTTAAAGAGATATTCACAGATCTTTTTTTTATTTGTGAAAATATTTAGCGTATTTGCAGATCCGTTTTACATTTGCAAATTTATTTGTGAGTTTGCAAATCTTTTAAATGCATTTGTGGATGGTGTTTTACATTTACAAATCACATATTTACACACAAATTATTTTTCTGTTCACACAAATAATTATGAGACATATCTATGCCCATAGAAGTCGCAACGGCTCATTTCAAAATAAACGTGGATTTGCGTAAAAAAATAGTTTTTCGGGGTTCGGGGGTTTTGTTTGATTTTAGTTTTGGCTTTCAGAATATTAAACTTTTATTTCTAAAATCACACGATAAATACATGTTTGAAGCTTGTAAAGGGAAGATGATAGGCACCTCTCACTCATACTCTGCTCTTCCGCAGCGCAGCTCCCCCTCCCTCCGGCTGAAATTGTGAAAGTAAGGCGTATAGTAATCATAGATAACACGGCAGGGTCAGTTTGTTTTCATCTGATTTCAAATAAACAAAGTCTTGGCTTTCAGAATATTAAACTTGTTTCGGCAAATTCAGATGATAAATACAACTTTGAAGCTTGTAACGGCATAATTACAAGCGGAGAACGGAGTAATTGAACGTCACAGCAGGCATAACAACAGCCAGTGTTTCTCCTGAGGGTTTTCCCCGGGAAACAAACAATACACACAAACGCAAAAATACACAAACACACACACACGTATACACACACACACACACACACACACACACTAGCGAGCTTCCCCCAGACCAGTAATCCAAACTAAAATATTTTCCCTCAGTACTACTTTGATCATTTGCTCCGCTAATAATCAATCAGATCGATGGATTCCAGAGAAGAGGAAACTTTGAAGGCCTTTTTCTCAAAATGATGACTCGGTGACAGTCATTATATAATGTGACATATTTTGCTTAATATTTGGAGTACAAAAGCAATCCTGATATCATTAGAAAGCTAGGAATCTCCTCTTTCCAACAGTGTATACAACTCAAAATGTGTCTTCGGGTCAATGCGACTGATTTCGATAGAGCAGGTCATTATGTGATGTATAAATTACACAAAATATATCTAACGTTTAATGAGATGGAATTAAACAGAAAACTGAAAAATCCTGATTTTTTTCCGTCTTACCTTCTATAAACATATTATTTAAGCAATATACCTAGCAACCTACTAGCTAGAATGTTCATTATTTGAAACCAATAACACAATACTTTCTAGGAATAAATGATGTCCCGGATACAAAATACCACTTTATTTCAATATACAATCAGGACTACTTCAGCTTGTTAGCACATGTTTTAAATGAGCATGTTTCGAACAATTGAAAGTGTCAAATGTAAGTAGCATCCCTCCAAATTAAAACCTAAGTTAATACATTTAATTAAGGAACAACAATATCTTAAATAGCCTTTCTTGGTAATGATCCCTTTCACAACTTTTGATTAAATGTAAGTGGCAATCAAGCTCTTTCTGTCGAGTACAGAGTTCATGAAAGAAAAAGGTAAATATAGAGCCCCATTTTGCTTTAATTGTGAAAGTCAGCCGTGTTCCCCTGGTTACTTGCGTTAAGGATATTAATGAACTCTGTCCGGTGAAAATATCCTGTCATGAAGAAAAGCATGATTTACCATACAACATAACTAATGTAGACATGCACATATAGCACATATAGCACATTTAGTGTTTGTTAGGGCTGCTATTTTCAGTGTGGAAATCAGTACTGCAATTTATTTTTTATTCATGACTAATGACTGCAAGTGTATGATATCCATGCCTCTTTTCTATATTAAGAGATGGTAATCAACACTTGTGAAAAGGATATGAAAGCGCACACACATGAAGGATAAGTGAAATGCAATCACAGTGCATGGGGCTAAACCCTGTAATACAGAACTGACATTACATAATGGAATCATTCCAAGTAGCAGCACGGTGCAATTCACCTCTGCAAGCTCAGCCTGTACCCTAATTTCACAGATATTTAAAGAAGACAAGCTCTCCCACAAAGACATGTGTCTCAATCGGCAATTAGCATATGTGCATGTCAAGGTCATTTACATATCTCTGTCAGAATAGGAAACAATGATGGCCACTTTCCCTTAAAAAGTCATTAACTTCACACAGGATGCAATTACAATGGATCAATTTAGCTCTGGCCTCTGACAGCAAGTGTCTGCTAGTCCCTTGATGGCGGAAGATAGATCTGACTGGGGGGCTAATGGCTCCAGCAGCTCTCACACAGCAGTCGAGTGTTTACAACAGGAATCCCAGATGGGCCCTTAGTATTCGTTTGACTTTTTATCTTCATCAAAAGGTTAATGTTGTGAAATTTAAGCAACAAAGGCGACAAATAGCAGTAATGTCAAGTGCTGGAAACACTTAATGAAATTAGGAATCATGCACTCTTTAACACAAGTAATGCTTGAAGTAGGTTTAAATTAATTAAATCACGGTAAAATATGTTCATTTTGTTGTAGTATACCATAGTATTTACATGGATATAAGCCCCGAATATTCGCATCGCTCTAATCGCTCAAGTTTCAGGTTTCACCGCGGCTGTCAGCTGTGTTTACTTCTGTCATTCAAACAAGACGCGCTGGAGAGGGGGCGGGGCTTATATCCATGCAAATATTTTGGTACATATCAACTACAACAAACTGAACATATATTACCGTGATTTAATTGTAATACACGTTTCAAAATGATGCCGAAGTAACAACATACCGATACCGGTTAGTAAAAACCATGAATTAATGCTGTGCCAAGTGTGCAGACAAGACGGCAGGCGAAAAACCTTTTAGAATGCGTGTTTTCTGAATGGAGATCGGATCGATCAGGATAAACCAACCTGTAGCGCTCCGTCAAAACTCACAACAACAGCATACAGACATAAATAAAGCAGCGACTGTAGTCTCCATGACATAGACAGTCTGTGGTTTGTTCATGTTTAACTTTTGTCCAGTTTCTGAACAGATATGAGGAGCTGTGAGCTCTGTGTGCTAACAGCTAACGGCTGATGTTTCGGGACATGTTGCGCTGTCGGGTGCTGACCAATCACGAAGCATCATTTCTTGACTGGCAGCAAAAACAACCAATCACAGCAGTGCTTCTCTGGCTGGCTCTGTCCAATCACAAACAAGCAGTGTTCTCCCTAAAGGAATACCCTTTCCGTACTTAACTTCTGGCCAAATTATACAATCCACATCACCTTGTTATAAACATTAATGGGGACAAGAATAACAATAGGCTTTACAATGTTTAGGTGCCAAAGCAGGATTCTGTTTTTGTTGAATATGAACAGACATTAGCCAGGGCTGGAGCAACAAACAGTCCAACCCTGTGTATGCAAAATGAGAATATGTGTGAAAGTTCATACTTGGACTGATGAAAACTTACGAAAGTTCAAGTTCTTTAGTATTTTACTTCTAGTGTTTTAGGTAAATAACGTGGACACTTCATTTCGTCAAAATTGCACCACTTCACGTGAACCTGTTTCTAATAGAATGTCAAGTAAATGTAGTTAAAATATCACAAGATTACACATTTTACATTTTCCTCGGGATAGATTATTACATACTATACATCCTCAATTCTCAAGACCCTTTTATATATTTATAAATGTATCGATTTAAATAAGCAAGATACATTTATTTCACAGACAGAGATAACGTACTTACAATACAATGTTTTTGAACTTCCAAGTCTTTCCATTGACCTTGTGCAGTCACTCATGTGCAGTCATTTGGAAGGCACTGCCAATTAAAACACTGCACTTGTCATTTATAAGGACTTGTTGCACAGCAGGGTGGCAATGAAGCTCAAGGTGATTAATCTTCACTACTCCTTATCCTTCTCTCCAAAGTAGGTGATTTTAACAAAAGCAGATCACAAAAAAGTGTTGTGTGCTCACAACAACTTATACAGTACACTTTTGAAAGCAGCATTGCCAGATGGTAATGTTAAACTATCATAGAAACATTATCACATTTTGTGGAAAACGAGTCAGTAAGAAATGTGTTGAAACTTGTGTATATATAAAACCTTGTGAATTGTGAATTGTCCACAATTCTACCCACATCTGGGTTTTTATGTGACTAAAATGATTGGCTGGAACATGAAGTGTTAACATAGACATTTCACTATTTGGAAATGAATCTAAATAAAAACAGTTCAGGCTAGAACCAACTGGTAATAGTAACTGTCACAAAATGGTAGATTTTGTGTACATTATGGCAGTTTTGGCATTATGATTGGTGGGAAATATTACAGTTTGGCAATACTGCAGGGATGTAGTTGATTTTAGGTTGAACCAACATTGACTGACTTTTCATCCGTCACCTCGGGGCTCTGATTTCAGCAGCTTTACTGTGTTGGATGACATCCCTGATCCCACTTGTGCAGTGTCACACACAAGCCAATCTCGACTTCTCGCCTTAACATGGATTTGTTATCTATTGATTTGACAGTGTAAGGATTTCTGGCATATAGAATGACGGATTCATGTAATCCCTTTACAATAGCTTATTTGCATAGTTGCTGTTCCGCCTGGCAACATTAATCATTATGCAGCGAATGAATGTCTCTTGTTCATCATAATTTCTCCTGTAATTACAATAAAGAGACGTATATTAGGGATGTGTAAAACCACACTTCTTCAGCCTAAATCACCTAGTCCTTCAGGTGAGCCCATTATAACTGGGAAAAAACGGCATGAACACACAAGTATGCTGTGGCATTATTCCGAGACTTCTTTTCAAGAGGAGCCATTTCATTATGGTTTTCAATTCCCTCATAGCCAAACAAATGAACTGCATTCTCAGATATTAAATTAATTGTTAGACTGGCTATGGGCTGCTGTGCGTGGCGAGCTCTGCTGTCACAGTGAAAATGTAATTTATGCAGCGCAAATGAAGAGGAATTACCATGCCATGATTCTAACACCCAACACTGAAAAGAACATGTTGCGCTCACAGCAACCCAACTTTTTAACATAATATATTCACAACAATTTGGGATCTATTTCCTTATTACATTTTTAATGCAAGTTGCTATCCAAATGTTTGATTTCCTATTCAGTTGTTATGTTCTCTAGAATAATATTTAATGAATACGTTCTAAAATAGGAAAATGTTGGAACAGGATATTTATGGCAAAGTTGTCACAGATAAAATGAATGTATTTCCATGTTTTATCATGCATTATCAAGTTTCTGAGATTTCCGAGATTTACTTTGTAAGATAATGCTCACTCTCACTAATGCTCTAATCTACTATGAATTCAACAATACACACAACAACATGTAACAGTAATAATGGAAAATAAATAGCATAACATATGTAAAATATTTTTAAAAGAACCGGGACATTTATAAAATAAGTGACTTGAGACAAGACTTAATTGAAAGGCTTACATGTCTCAGAAGGTGATAATATTAGGCCTAATAATGACCTTTAGATATCTGAGAAATCTAAATTATTGAATACAGCAAATCCAACTCTGGTGACATTTTCTTTTTACATTACAATCCCAAGAAACAAACACAATTAACAATGAATTTATCCTATTTATCTGTACTGGTGCTTACATTTTCATGCTTAAGAGCCTGTTCTCTATCCGTCGCAACATTTCGGTGTCAGTGGCCACCTGCTCGTGAACCAGATAGAAAGGCACACACCCACATCTTAACCAGCAACTTGATCAACACCACCTGCCATCCGCCCTCACAAGAAGCAACTCTTCATGACGAACTGCATCAATACACAGCAAACACCACTGACTTCTTATAATGGAAGCACTTGCGTTGCTGTAAGAGTCCTGCCCTGCTGCGGGATTGCATCAATGCATCTTTTTAGAGAGAGAAATCAGTCCCATGGGGGCCCACAAGGGACACAAGTGTCAAACTACGCACTTAGAATGAGTAATGGCGGACCGGTTCCATAAATGCCTCCACTGACCTTTGGGTATTCATACACAACATGCATAGCAAAGTAGGGGAACAACATGCCAGAATTAATTGCTCCGAGGCAGACATTATTTTGTTGTGTGGGTCAGTGAAAACAGGAGAAAATATGAAATAAGTACCAGATGATAAATACCAAACTAGGAGTAGTGGGTGTTTTCAGGTTGGGAGGGAGCTAAAGCTGCCGGTCGAGGGTAGATGTTAGAAATGGGAAAAAAAAGTGGGAAAATTCTAATTTGTGGTAAGGCTGTCAGTGGGTGACACCTCCAGGCTTGGTTGCTGGCTTGCTCTCATTGTGACAAGGTCACGTTCTGTTGCCTGGAAGTCCTGAAGATATATTCCCCCCCCCATTTTTTTTTCTCAGGCTACGCCGCACAGATGAAGCAGCTTATATAAATCCTGTGTAGGGTCCTTTGTTTCTGCTCAAATACAGCTTTATTTGAGCTGTCACGGGGGAACAGATTGATTGTGCATTATCTTTGATTCTCTGTCTCTCTTGTCATTTTGAAGTCAGAGATCAGAACCGCTATGGTACACAACAATGACAGTGATCTGCTTCAACCTATCAAAAGCTTCAAAAGCCATCCCTGAAGAGGCCTGGTGTGCACACACACACACACTCTGTCATCCAGTTGACCCAGTTCTCCTACGCTCTGGTGGCAAACACAGGGATGGCATTATTCATTCTGATACTAAAATCCTTTGTTGATCGATGGAGCCATCAACGGTCAAGTTCACTGGTGCGACCTCTGCTCCCGCTGTCTATAATGTTGCCGGTTTGTTCTGTGCTAATTGGCACTTTTCAGTTAATAAATCACCCAAAGAAAAAAGATATCTCCAAGTAGCCCCATTATCTGAGGTTTAGCTAGCTGCATTCAGAATGACCTGAACCTTCTCATTAGAGAGGACATACGGTAGTCTCCTTCAGTTATCTGTGCTGAGTTAACTGCTCGAATTTAGTCATTGGTAAAGGAAACTTAAGGGTTCTGGGCCACTCAAGCAGCAGCAGGATATATTTCATTGTCAGATTCCATGCCACTTCCTGTTGTCACCCGATTCAGTGATCACAAAAAGAAAATGGATGCGATTACCTGATGCATAGCAATGAAAACAAATCACTGCCCAAGAGGAGGGAGAAAATAAAGGGGCTAAGTCATTGTTGTGCCGGTGCGACGCACCAACATAACTCATTAAATCAACATCATTGACATGCTCTCAGACCGTGTATGTAAATGAAGAGTGCCTCTGAAATGAACGGCTAGTGAAAGCCTTTAGAGACAATAAGCCGATGCATGAGTGACCCCATTTTTTACTATGACACTGGAGCATCATTTCAAACTCTTAATGGAAAAGAACATCAATGCCGTAAGAAAAAGCCTGACACCATCATAAAACTATAATAACTTACTTTTATAAAAATGTAATTTCATGGAGGACCTCGGCTAGGCAAATGATCATTTTATTCGAGCTGCAGTTTGTCTTTTAATTACCATTTCCCTAGAATGACTTGAGACAATTTGCCTGGAGGGGACCTCTGAGTGTTGGAGTGGGATAAGCATTATTTCATTAGTTGAGATAATATTTCTTTAGTCATTGAAATTTATGGAGGCAACGTCTCAACACAGCAGGAGGAATTAGAGTGGGTGGCAGCTCTCGCGTGGTGGTGAAGAGGGGGTGGGGGTGGTGGTTGTGACACGTTCCTTTTCATAGTAAATAATAAGCTCATTAAATTGGCTGAAATTCTTTTAAATGCTATTATCTGCCCCATTTCACTTTAATTAGCCAACTGTCTCCGAGACCTGCACGTGCAGCTCACACAAGATTTACTTTTGTGTCAGACGACAACAGAAAGTTGAGTGAGATAATCCAACATGATGGCAATGCCTGTGGTTTGACAGGGGGATTAGTCATCCTGGAGAAAATGGTTAGATGCCGGGAGATAAGATTGTTTGTGCCTGTGATAAACATGTTTCCAGTAAGATTTGATGCTAATGTGTTTGTCATTACGACATCATTCCTAGAGATTGAACTGAGGAAAAGTGACGCCGTAATTGCATTCAACTTTGATTTCCCCTGAGAAAAAGAAAAGGGAATTTAAATAAGTAAAGGATTTGTGGAGAAAGCAAGGATTTGTCACAGAGAAATATCACGCAGCTCGTGCTAATACCTCAATCAAATGATACGATAGCAAACAAAGAGTCATGTTAAACATCCTGTACAGTAATGTCTGAGAAGCCTGAGAGAGAGAGAAAAGAAAAAGACCACCGGGCTATTACTTTTATGAATGTCTCAGCCTTTCAGCTGTGAGCTGAATGTAATTAAGTTGGGCTTAATACTTTTCATGTGGTAATTTGCCCAGTTGGAGAAAAAAGTAGCCACTGCTGATTGGTCGTTCTGCTTCTCACCAGGGATCAGGAACAGTCCTCCTAATGAGAGCCCCGCAGGGCAATGAAGTTTCAATCATAAATTCTTAAATTCATATTAACAATTGGAGGAGCTGATGCCAAGAATGTGCAGGTATTGTTCAGTATAGAACAGGCCGGTGAGCCCAAATGCATAGAATACTGCAGTAGAAGTAAAAGCATTTTATATTGGGTTATCAGTCGATGAAAACGCATTACTAAAACAATGTATGTTGTATAAAGATTTTTCAAGGAACAAGAAATGCTTTGTTTGTCAAAATTGGTAAAATAATTCCAAACCTATTTGTTTCTATCACAAAGAGAATGTTGTTTCCTCTCCTCCTCAAATGTGTTTGTTTTGAAGAGCAGGGAGAATAAAAGGTGATAACAGCTGACAAAATGCATTCAGACAACTATCAGTTAAAAAGATACTGTTAGGAAAAATGCTGTCAATACTGGTAAAGTAAACTATTCCTGTTGTTATGCTTTAGAACGGTCCATATCCGACTTGATGTTTTAAAAAGATTTTGACCAGTAATTGCAACAACGGTATATTTGTTTTTATAAAACGGACAAGTCAAATCAAGCAATCTGATTGGTTCTTAGCCGTGATATACTGAGCGTATACCATGAGTAGAATTGTAGTTACTTTTCACAACAAGTCAGTATCCCTCTGCGTCTGAGAAAAACTGTATACAGTTGGGCTGAAAAGCAAACTGCTTTTGTTCAAACTGGGACAAGAAAACAGCGGAGAAGTAACGGGGCAGAAACCCTCCTTTTTACGCAGCGGTCCAGACATAGACATCAAACAAAAAACATATTCAGTGTGCAGTTCCTTTGGCATTAGGGCAGGGATATCTAGATACTTTCCAAGGTTTGACATAATGAATTGTGCTACTTTTAAAGCAAGCAACGATGTTTTCAAATCTGTAATCAGGTCCGCAAAAACGCTATCGACCAATCAGATTGCTTGATTTGACTTGTCCGTTTTATAAATATATATACATTTCTTCCGTTACGAAACAAACTTACAAAGCATAAGATGGAAACATTTAAGATGAACTTCGACCTCCGGGGTGGCCTTACTATGGAGGAGTGAATTGAGCAGTGCCTATCTCCAGAAAAAAAAGCACCTAAACGACGACAGGCAGGGCTACGTGAAGAGCAGGTAGACCAACTGGAAAAGTACCACCATTCAAAAGCTTTCTGATGCGGGTCTTGAGACAAAGCAGAGAAATTATGACCGTTAGTGGCCACAGGTGCGAAAGCTCTCAAGAGCTACTGGAAGCCGAATCTCGGGGACCGGAGAAAGTGGAGCAATATTATCGCCACGCCAAGCAACAGTACAACCTCAACCGTAACCATGTAAGCCATTCTACTGATGCTGGACAGTTTTTCAGTGGGTGCACAATAAACGGCAACATACAAATGAATGTAAATAAATAGCCAAATAGTTTCGTGCAGAAGGCAACAGAGGGACTATTTTATTTTGAACATCATTATTTACTAATAAAAACTATTTAAATTAGAGTGTGTATTTTTCTTTCATATTGCCACACTTGGTAACCGTTTTATAAAAGCAATAGCTCACTTCAGGCCGTGATATATGCTCATTATATCACAGCTAAGGGGCGTGGTTCGGCCTGTCGTGAGCTATTGCTTAAATATAGCACAGTAAAGGCACTTGAAAGGTATCGATAATAGAAAGGGGAAATGTAGGCCTAGTTTTACAATGAAAACAAAGAAGAGCTTACTGGGGACGAAAGACAAAAGCAATGACTAACAATAAAAGGAAACTTGTTTATTTCTTTGTTCTGTTGATAGTGAAATGACCTTAAATGCATGGCACAACTATACTCTGTCAGCAGTCTGTTGCTACAGCAGCACTGTTACTATGACGCCAACATCTTCATCCAAAAGGGGACATGAGATGACTGCTTACATGTCCTCAATAAGAACGGAAGGATTTTGACTGTGTGTTTTTCATATTGCTCCTGCTGCACATCCCTTATAGTGTACACTAATTACACATTATATCTATAGTCTTGGTGGAAAGTAAACATCTGTTCTTTGAAACATAAAGGCACTGGAATTCGACATATAGAGCTTGACCTTCTAATGTCCTTTTGTTGATACAGGACATGTATGATTATTTCAAGAGATTAGAGAGTTGCATCCTTTCCACTGAAAGAAATGGGTCGAACATTGTTAGTTGCCAATTAAAAGCACCTACATAAGGTTAAATTGTATTCACAAGATCATATATGGAATTGTTACCAAGGGTCTCTTTTAAAAAATTATGAGTTTTATACGTTTTTCCGTCTGCAATGTGCTTAGCATGCTTAAATGCTCAACATTAACATGCTAACATACAAAAACTAAGCAGTTTCATTTTTGTGGTTATTTTGGTATATGAAGATAAGAAGAAGATGATTACAAGAGTTCTTTATTGATCCTAAATTGGGAAATGTTTGCATTGCAGCATCATAAAAAACAAAACAAAACAAGGCATTGCACATAAGTAGAAATGAAAGAGTAGAAATAAACAATAGTACAATTTAAACATCTTAAATTAGAATTAAAAAGTAGAAAATATACAGTAGACTGTGAAGATAAACAATCTATAAACTCTGACAATAAAACTTTGCTACAAATAGCAACGTCATGGTATTGCTAGAAAATAAAGTTGTTGGATCATCCAATAATTATTTGTCCATGGTTATACCAAATTATGTACAAATCCATATAGTATGGCTTGTTCAAAATATTGACCTGTTGGTAACACTAGAGGAGAGTCAAGTGATCACCAAAGTTATCATCTTACCGACCAAGCAAAAAAACAACATTGCCTTCGTTAGAACCATTATACTAACGTCTCATTATTTGAAATGTATTAGTTTACACAAATTCCAGCTGAATCCCCAAAAATAAACGAAAGCAGATTCAAATGAACAATCTTACTCACGCAACTTTACGCATAGTTCCAGCTGCTGTAGTCCATATAATGAAGACATTCAATAACGTAGAGCCAACAGGAGGAAATGATTAAAATGGTTACCTGGGAGGAGAGACAATGGAATTAACTAAAAGTCTTTAATTACACTTGGTGGACATTAATCATGCGGAGAAATGAGGTTCATTTCCCGCTCATCTTAATCTTCATCATGTAGGGGGTACTTAAGAGGACACCTGACTGGGCCCAGATGCATGCTGTGCAGCACATTTAGACAGTGCTGTCCCCTCCCCTATGCCCCAGAGAAAGGTAGAAACTATGTCCCAGAATGCACCTGTCTCTATGGAAATGCAGTCCAATGGGGTTGTTTTTCTGCTCAATGCACCTATCGAATCTTTTTTATAATCAGAATCAAATGTCATCAATATTTTTACATTGGTCTGATATATAACAACTCAGTGACAGTCAATTGCACGGATTTATCCTGAATTCCAAAATTGATATGCTGGTAAGTTTTTTTATTTGATTGCATCTTTTCAATCCTGCATATTGACACATTGTATTGACTTTCCTCCCGTCTTGGCTCAGTATTTTCTGTTTGAAAATGTATTCGGAGCATAATTATGTTCTGCTTCTGACTGCAAACTGACAATGAGGAACTATAGGAAAGCTCTCTTTTGAAAAATATATATTGTATAGGGAGCATTTACAGTCAAAGTAATCCTGTCTTTGCTGAATCAATATAATTTGGTTTGAAAGGCTCCATGTTGTTTTCCTTAATCTCTCAGCAGTAAGTAGTGTATCTGAAGTGTATCTCAGGACCAGGTTAGTAAATGCAGCAAGTTTATTTTCAAACAAAACATCTGATGATATTTTGCAATGTGTTTTAATATTGCATTGAATTTAAAAAGAATGTGCAACCTTATTAAAAGGTTTTCATATTAAAGAGAAAAAACATGCTCCAATACAGTATATAATTATATCTCTAGTCAATATCAAACATAAAAAAGCCATACTGTATTTAAAGATAAGATAAATAACAAACATAATTCAAGTCGTACCGCGCTGTTTTTTGTCATTTTTGCTCAGCGTTCTTCATAGTACATTCACACTGAATGTATATATATATAGAGAAACAACACAAATCAAACATATTTCATTAGACTATGAAAGAAGTAAATTCAGAACATAATTATTTTTCTTTTAATCAGTTTTGCTCTGGAGGACAAATTAACTGTGAGACCTGTTAATTACATCTTAGAAGTCTACAATTAAAGCTTTGTAAGGGTAGTTGTTATTGCACGACTATCATATCAAAGTGTATCATATCATTTGTATAGCTTACTGGTATGTGTTGTATATCCAGTTAAGGTTCAGTTGCTCTTTATAAAGCCATTTACTATACGCCAAGGATAATGTATAACACCATAAAGGAAAGGTTTTTAATTATGAGACCAAAAGGATGCATTTCATTTAATTGACTATTCCCTAATTGTTGTGGAAAACTGTTATATAAGATTCCCCCATTCAGAAAAAATTGCCTCCCTAATCAGAAGTGACACTCAGGCATATGCTGGGGTTTTCTCTATGATCTAAGCATCTCATTCCGTTACCTGGCATGGCGCTCAGAGAAATAATCTTCTTTGGCGAGAGCGAACACCACAGATGACTCTTTTTTTAATTCATGTTTACAGCAAATGATACAATACAAGAGCAAATATGCAGATTATTGAAGTTGCTATCCCTCAAAATGCAATTTCTCACTTATCATTTACACACTGGGAAGGATATCTCTGTTAATGCATCATAAGGTATAACTGTTTGAGTTCAGCAGTGTGAGTGATGGTAGCGGAAAACCAAGACAGACACAGCGGAAGTGCATAAAGCACAGGGACCCATTTTAGATTGGATTCTTCTTTTTCTTCTCCAGCCAGTCACATTTACTTTGTGCCTTTGTCACTTAAGTCTAATTGAAGCTCAAAAGTGAGCGGGAAGAGATTGAATTGCAGATTGAATTGCATCCCAAGGTCATTTGAGCATCGGAGAGATATACAACAGCAATAGAACGGCTGCCTATGGCACTGTAGGCTCTAACTCTGCTCTCAAAAGCAATTACAAAATCCACTAATGCAATTTCAATTATTTCCCTGTGTATTTGGCTGTTTTATTGTCCGTGTGTTATTCAAATGCTATGATGATTATATTTGTCAAAGCTTTGTTACAGTGCATGGTGAATCATGATATGACATTCTATAATTTATGACAGAAATATGTTTTTGGTCCTCAAAGACCTTCACAAAAACTCAATATGGGTTATCACATAAAAAAACAATGGTGGTTTTAAATCCACTATAACGGCCCATCCACACGGCGGCGTGCGTTGAAGCTTCAACGCTTCTGCCCATTCACTTTGAATGGGGTGACGTCACGCTTTGCCAAACTGCATTGTGGTTCCGTCGCTTCAAAAGTAGAGCAATGTTCTACTTTTGGAGCTTCGACGGAAGCGTCAGCCAATCGAATCATATGCCAGTACAAGCTCTAGCCAATCAAACCGCGTGCTTGTGTGTCCGGGCGG
Source organism: Trematomus bernacchii (assembly GCF_902827165.1). Taxonomy (NCBI): domain Eukaryota; kingdom Metazoa; phylum Chordata; class Actinopteri; order Perciformes; family Nototheniidae; genus Trematomus; species Trematomus bernacchii. Next base: position 19,594,884 of record NW_022987739.1, read on the forward strand.
GAAACGCACGCCGCTGTGTGGACGTACCGTAAGCCTGGACCTCCCCCTAGCATTCATAAATGCTGTGAATATTAAGGTACATTTTTAATCCAACATTAATCCCCAAAGAGGGGCCATTTTTTATTACTCATAGGCATAAACAAAATAAAGGTTCACACAAAATCATTATTATCATGTTTGTTTTGATATGCCTTTTGCTTAGTGGAACCAAATCTATGGCATGGCATGGGGTCTTAAAGGGGCCCTAATATGTTCATGTTAAGCTTTCATTATTGTATTTTATGCCTCTACTGTTCAAAAGGTGGATAAGTATTCTGGATATAAATTATAGATATGTGCATTGCTCATCTACATAATGAAAACAAAGACACATTTAGAATAAGTTTTCCTGGTTATTGGAATAATGGAGCAATATCTTGGCAAGTTTGTAATTATGTTAAAGTTAAAAACAAACAAAAAGGTTGGAACTGTAACATAAACAATTCAGGTAATACCCAAATTGCCCAGTTTTATTTTAAATGCCCTTTCTCCTTGAAATTAAATTTATATAATTGTGATTGGCGATTTAATACGTTTTGAAAAAAGATAAATTTTTTAACAAATGCATCCCCAAAGTTGCACATTTTGATTCTAAAGATCTCTGCAAAAAGTTCACTGACCACGTACTCCTGTATCCTCTCGTTGGGAAATCTTACATTCATTTAAGATACGGTACGTCCACAGGGCAGCGTGCGTTGAAGCTTGCCGGTGGGCGTTTCTGGAGCGCGACCAACAACCAATCACATTAATCTCCCACCCCGGACACACAAGCACGCGATTTGATTGGCTAGAGCTTGTACTGGCATATGATTTGATTGGCTGGCGCTTACGTCGAAGCTTGAAATGTTGAACTTTTCTCAACTTTCGAAGCGAGCAACGGAGGCAAAGCGACGCGAGGGAACCACAATACAGTTCGGCAAAGCCTGACGTCACCCCATTCAAAGTGAATGGGAAGCTGCGTTGAAGCTTCAACGCACACTGCCGTGTGGACGGGCCGGTACTCTGCCAAAGTTAGAATTTGTACTTGTTTGTTATTTCACATATATTGTGTCTCTTGTGTGAAATAACTTTATTAATGTGTTTTTGTTCTGTGCTTTTCTTGCTGGTTTGAAAACGGAGGGGCTTGAAAATAACTCCTACTGTAAAAGTGAGTCAGATTGTCTGGGCTCTACTTGAAAATTAAAAACTGCCTGAAGTGCTTTGAGGAGAAGACAGGCCTTTCCTTCCTGATTGTCTGCGACGCATTGTAAGATGAGTCATGTCACTCATGGAAAGAATAATTACTTTATTTATTCATTTATTTATGAAACCCAAATTTCAGAAAAATTATAACGTCAACTTTTTGTGCAAACACTGGCAGAATTAGGTTTATCACACAGACAGACAGACACACACACACACACACACACACACACACACACACACACACACACACACACACACACACACACACACACACACACACACACAAATGAACACTGTAAGTTCCAATATGAAAAACTGTACTACGGACTGTCCTTACTGTGACATTTGGAAAAATAAAATGTTCCGTGTATTGTCAAACAATCTCACCTTTAAATCGCTTCATCATAATTTGATTTTAGTCAATTATTAGGCTTACTTCAATTTATTTCAAACACATAAGCCCTCATTTATGGAGTAATTTCCCTTTATGAATATTCAATTTAGGATATAACCCTCGACCTCAGATCTCCAACAAAGCAAAAAACTACACTGCACTGACACACATTTATATTCCTACCATCATTAAATGTAGAGTTTGCTAATCTACCTCAGCTGCCAGCAAGGTGTGCAAATAATTTGCATCATGCTGCTTTTTACATGATGTCAAAACATGGTCTGTGTTCTTGGTGTCATTTGGATTTTAATGATTTGGAAGACCCTAAGTACATACTGAGCTGAAAAGCCTGTAGGTGTGTGCAATAACAAAAATGAGGATACATTCTCACATGAAGAAAAATCCAACCCAACCTGGAAACTGATTTCAGCAAGGTTGAGGTTCGACTTAGCGATATACAGCATGGCACAATTCCCCACCATCACTAATGAGCAATAACAGTGGCTCCTCTCATCGCCTTTAAAAGCAGCAGGCAGCTGCTAATGAGCCGGGGGAGAGAGGACGCGGCTGAGAAGGAAACAACTTCTGGGAGGCACAAATATACAGTACCCTGATTGCTTTCAAGGGCAGATGATGCTCATTTTTATGCTTTATTTACAGTCAAAAGGGACACTGGAATTCCTGTCTGGGACTAATGATGTGCAAGTTTACTCGAGAATACAATAACAAAAGCTATGTGGCTGAAAGGTCCCAAACAAATAACTTAATCCTGTCCTTGCTAGTGTCAGTTTCAACGAGTACAGAAGAATCAGCCACTCTGGACAGCGCTTTGCGTACAACTAGTGCACCAGGTAATTAGCTTGTACCAGGAGCTTTAATATTATGCTTCCATTTAGATTTGTTTATTATTAAAATAATTAAATTATAAGTCACAGAACCATGACTCTGGTACTCAGTTGATGCCAAACTCTTGTGTTCTCTACATTACCGCAGGATGATTGAAAAATGTTTTTGGTTTGCACCGGGAACACCCTATTTATTTCCCTTATGTTCCCAACTTGTGTTGTTGTAAATGTATCATTAAGTCTCATTTAAGTATATACACTTCTTTCTTGGGTTTTTCCCACAGTTTCAGTTTTATTTAAGCTATGGCTATCACTCCCAAGCTTCTTTCCACCTTCAATACACAGACTGGCTTCCTTTTGTTCTCTAGCATTCAACAGACAGAAGGATGTCACTGTGACCATTTTCAGGCGGATTATCATCACTTAACTCCTGTCTAGCCACCAATCTTCAATACCCTGTAATGTAGAATTTCATTGGCTGTTCCCCTTCCCATCTTTTGCTCTCTTCCCTGTATAAAGTCATTGCTTTTCTGTTGAACTTTGTCAGATTTCCTTACCACATCAGTGGAACGTGTTATCTGGCCTTTCCAGCTGGAAATAAGATTGATTCTGTTAAATGCTATAACTCTTTATTAAATAACACAACTTTGGTTAAAGCGTTTATAGTTGTTATTTTCTTACAGCCCCTGTCACACTGTCCCGAAATTGACACCAGATGGACACACGATAAAGGAAATGTTCAAATTCGACTCTGATCGTAACAACATCGGGCCATTCGTGAGTGCATCTTAAGCCATCGTATGACCGCTGGTGGAGTTTCTCAGGCTCCGGCAGCAACTTCGTGAGCGGTGGCAAAATCTTTGGCATGCCAACAAATTGCCGAAGGACCTTGCGAAGGTTCATTTTCGTGTTGAATTTGTCTGTTCATTTGGCCCTTCGTAAGGCACTCGTGAGGGCATCTTGTCAAATCGTGTCATCTTCGCCTTTACTTTGTGTGATCATCGGTGCCATCAGGCATTTTTCGCCTCACAAAAACAATACGAAGGAAACAAGAAGCTGCCCGATTGTTTTAGGAAGGCAACACGACTACGTGAAGCCCTTGCAATGCTGTCGTGTAGCCATCGTATTATGGTAAGATGACATCGAGATGGGACCACAGTGTGCAATGTTTCCTTGCAGATCGCTTCTCTGGTTGTTTTATTGCACAACAAAATCATGTAAACATATTATGTAAATAACCCAATTTGTGTTCTGTGAAACTGAAAAGGATATTACATTGTTTTTGTTACTTTCGTTGCAGTTGTATGTCTTAAATGTAATTTATGTTAACTTCCTGTTTTATTTAGATGCTGTTATTTTGAAGGTGAGTTTACGCTGTTGACATGAAGTTGTTGTTGCTATGGAAACAACATGACCGAGATGTCTTCTACATATAAAGACGGAGAAAGTAAAGAACAAAGTCTGACAATATCAGTGACAATTCTTATTATATACAATCTCAAGTTTCCAAAATGTAAAGTCCCATAGTACTTTAACATAATTGTTTTTGTTACTTTCGTTGCAGTTGTATGTCTTAAATGTAATGTAAATGTTGCCTTCGTGTGTGGTTCGGGCGCCAGCGTGTGGCCTTCTGTAGGCATCGTACTTGCTTCGGCTGTTGCTTCGGCTGTTGCTTGGCCGTTGACCAAGTTCAGGGCCATCTTCGTGCAAAATTCGTGTGTGTATCAATTTGTCAATTTCGGGACAGTGTGACAGGGGCTTACCAGAAGGTGATTAAGTGTGGAATTTCCACCACATGTTGCACTACAGTATGTTGCTTTCATGCTGTATTCATCAACAATGAATGCTGAAAGAAGTGTAATTATAAAGTATCATGATGTGATAAGATGTCTTGAAAAAAACACATTTCTTGGTGAGAAACTTGAATAAATAGTGTGCTCAAAGCAACATAAAATAACATTATAAATACAGAAGTAAATGTGACCCTTTTAGCTTTATAACACAAAATATGACATAATGTATGTTACCACGCTATTATATTTGTATTTCAGAAGTATTGCTGTTAACTAATACATTTCTAGCATTGTTAGATTATGTAAGCTGCAATTGCTGAGTGATTTTTTAACACATAATAAAGAGTTCATGGCAATAATGTAAGAATTGCCTGAACACTTAAATTATTTGCCAGTTGTGCTTTTAAAATACCATTGAGCTCATGGTTGGAACTGATTTGATATAATTGTCCTGTATATACTGTGTGTGTGTCACTGTGAAGAGAAGCAGAAGGTCGTGTTCCCATTATGTTACATCCTGTTCCCGTTTTGAAAGATTAAACTAATAAATGGAGGTACCGTAGTTGTTTGACCTGAGCATGATTACAAAGCACATCCCTCACATTACAACGTAGCTAGAACACCCATCCTTCCTGCTGATGTATGAAGGCAAAAGACATTAACAGAGTGAGAGGATATGACCTTCTACATACTACTTAAGTTTTGGATGACTGATAATATGTAAGAATCTATTATTTATGTTACTCAATACAGAGCATTAATCAGTTTCTAAAAATATGTTTTAGCAAGTCAAAGACATAAATAAAGGGAGTTTTGTGATTTTGCCGAGGTAGGATTATGAACCTTTAACCCTCCTATTGTCTTCGTTTCCCCCCCCCCCCCTTTACTTTGTTGTTCGCGGTCAAATTGGACCGGTCCTGTTTTAACTGCTATTACATTAACACAAAAAACATTAATGATCACCAAATTTAATTTAACACCCTTTCAAACTGTAAATATTGTATCAGACTACTGGTATACATGAAAAACTGCAGTAAATATACAAAGAATAGACACTGAACAAGTAATGCGTGTGCCAGGTGTGATCCATGTGGGGGGATGGGCACATAAGAGCGGGAAATGTGTCAAATTGTTCTGTGTGTGTTTGTGTGTGCCAGGTGTGATTCACAAGGGGGAATTGGGCACATAAGAGGGGGGGACACATCTAGAGTATGTGTGTGTGTGGGTGGGTGGGTGTTTCTGTGTGTGTTTTATCTGATCCGGATGGTTACTAATTCCTTTTCTTTATGGCGGTCATTTTTGACCGGGAACACCATGGGTGTTACAAAGTTGACTAAATCATCCAAAATGCAATGAAAGTGGTGATCAGCAATTTTATATGTTCAAATGTCTACTGTGAAGGATATCATAAAGCCTTAATGCAATCGAATGTAAAACAAAACAGTTATGATTGATTAAAGTAGTAAATCGGTCAGATTTGAACCGAAGACAACAGGAGGGTTAAGTACTGCTTGTTGCACTTGTGACGAGCGCTCGTATAAGCAGGTCGAAATGCAAACGCAAAACCAAGTGCTAAAATTGCATTTGTAATGTAGAAATGATAATAATACTAAAACAAATGAGGCCCATTATGCCTAGTGTGCTGATCAGAATCAGAATCAGAATACCTGTATTAGTCCCACAGAGGGGAAATTTGCATCGTTACAGCAGGAAAGAGCCACAGACAGCTTAATGTTACCTATGTTAAGAAAAAAGTACTAAGTTATGATATAATACAAATATTATATAAAAAATAAAAGTAAAAGAAAAATACTTTCCAAAATACAAATCCTGTAACAGTTCTTAGGATTTAGCAGCCAGGTATATATTACACAGTTATTAATGGCATATGTATATAATGTATATATTGCACATATAGCACATATAGCACATATTGCACATAGTTTGATGGTATTTAACTGCAGCAAGTTACACAATTTACAAGATACAAAATGCAAAAAAACACACCTTATAACAGTTCTAAGGATTAGCAGCCAGTTATAAATTAGTTATTAACGGCATATATATATATTGCACACATAGCACATATTGCACATAGTTGATTGGTATTTAGCAGCAAGGGGTGATATAGTCTGTGTTGTGGTGTGTGTAGGGGAGGAGGGGGGGGGTCTACTAGGGGCTGTGCTGGTTGTATAGTCTGACCGCTGCAGGAAGGAAGGACCTGCGGTATCTCTCCGTGTGACAGCTGGGGTGCAGCAGCCTGTCACTGAAGGAGCTGCACAGTGAGGACAGGGTGTCCTGGAGGGGGTGGGACATATTGTCCAGCAGGGAGGACAGCTTGGCTGCCATTCTCCTGTCTCCCACCACCTCCACAGTGTCCAGAGGTCTCCCCAGGACAGAGCTGGCCTTCCTTACCAGTCTGTTCAGTCTCTTCCCGTCAGCAGCCGAGATGCTGCTGCCCCAGCAGGCCACACCATAGAAAATGGCTGATGCCACAACAGAGTCGTAAAAAGTCTGAAGGAGTGCCCCCTGCACCCCGAAAGACCTCAGTCTCCTCAGCAGAAAGAGTCTGCTCTGTCCCTTCTTGTAAAGAACAGCAGAATTATCAGTCCAGTCCAGTTTATTGTTCAGGTGAACACCCAGGTATTTGTAAGATTTCACAATCTCAATGTCCGCTCCCTGGATGTTCACTGGTGTCGGGGGGGAGTGTTGGCGCCGTCTGAAATCCACCACCAGCTCCTTGGTCTTCGCTGCATTGAGCTGGAGGTGGTTCCTCTGGCACCAGAGGGTGAAGTCCTGCGTCAGCTCCCTGTACTCCCTGTCGTCCTCGTTGGAGATGAGGCCAACAATGGCGGAGTCGTCAGAGAACTTCTGCAGGTGACAGGTTGCAGTGTTGTGGGTGAAGTCTGCAGTGTAGAGGGTGAAGAGAAACGGTGCCAGCACCGTCCCCTGGGGGGCCCCCGTATTGCTGATGATGGTGTCTGATTGACACTCCCTGGTCCTCATGTACTGTGGGTGGTTGGTGAGGTAGTCCAGGATCCAGGAGGTGAGGTGGTGATCCACCCCCGAGAGCTGCAGCTTGTCCCCCAGGAGCGGGGGCTGGATGGTGTTGAAGGCACTGGAGAAATCAAAGAACATGATCCTCACAGTGCAGTCCATCAGCATGCAATAGAATGATTTTCGCCTGAGTAACTTTAAATTAAGAGAGAAGCAGACATCATGTTATCAGCCATTCATTTTATGAAAAATAGGACTTTCAAAATAAACATTTAGATCCAGTGGAAATTATATTTGGTATTTCATCAATGGGCCGAATCAGTAGAAAAGCATCACATTTGAACAAATATGAGGATAAAGCCTGGCGTATTAAAGCAGTTATAGCTTTTCATAACTTGAAATGTAGACGTTAAATGCGCAGTCATTGTTCTTCTTCGAGTCCGTAGCAATCTCAAATGTCGTTCTGCCAGTATCGGGCACAGGCCACAGCTGATGGGGTAGGTTCTGCCAGGTCTTCTGGACTGCACCGGGGGGCATCGGCACATTCCAGTAAGTGGGACATTGTCTGCACTGATCCACAGCTGCACGTGTCTTCTGTGGTGTAGTTCCACACTTTCATCAGTGCTTTGCACCTCCCCTGTTCCACACGCAGTCTATTGAGTGACTTCCAGGTTGTCCAGCCAAGGTCGTGGCCACTAGCAAGGCTTTCCATTGGTGTGATTCCTCTGTCCAGCCATTCAAGAGCTCGTGTGTCATGTCTTTGCCATTCATCTTCCCAGATGTTGGTCCTTGCTGCTTGTTTGGTTGTCTGGAGGGGCAGGACTGTCTGCACAAAACTGGCTCTGGATCGGAGCCTGCGTGGGTGTGCTACATGGCCATGCAAGGGGTGTCTGATGTCTGTCTCCTGCAGTCATTGTTAATGAGATACTATTTCAAGATTTTGTTTCCTTATCATTACAGCATGCATAACTCAATATTAAACCCCTTTGATTAAACAGACAGCTGGCAACAGCATTTGAGATATCGAAAAGTTGATAGTACTCCACACTGTGCAGCCACCTGCACAGGTAGCCTCCATTAGATAAATATTGAGTAGTATTTAGCTATTTTTCACAATAAAACAGTTTTAATTTCAAAGATAAGTAGAAATACATATGCACAGTGTTTTAAAAAAAATGATGACTGAGCCTCACTTTCCTGATTTATGCTTTAGTTGCATCTTCTTGAGTGTGAGACAAGTTGGGAAAAAGTTCCCTAAAAATGTCATACTATTTCTAATTGTTTTAAAAACATTGTTAGGCAAAACAAACAAAAGTATAATTCAGAGCACTTGTTCTAATCCATTGTTCATAAATGGCGTTGGATACTTTCAACCACAACCCAAACGATATGGCTTGTGAGTCAACACACGTTCTGATGACATTGTGGACCACACATTTTAAAATATGTTGTAAACTGAACCATTTACTACTCACATTGTGGGATTCTCCCTGGCCAAACAAACAAAGCTGGATGCATATGTGTTCATACTCATGTTGTTCTATTTCCAATAATTTACATTTGCAGCAGTATGTCTCAGAATAATGTTTGCAATCCTTCTCTATCATGCCAGGAATAACATCCTGATGTGGAAATAATGAATACTTTTGTTTTGGGCCCAAAATATGAGATAAAGAGCCTACAAAATCAGCCATCAAAAACCCCTTGAGTCATAACCAGCACACCATGAATTCATGTCACAAAGATTTATGGGACAGCTTCAGAAGGCAAGGCAAGGGAGGTTTATTCATCTAGCACACTTCAACACAAAGGCAGTTGAAAGAGCCTTACAAAAGGAATACAATGATAATGAATACAAGTACATTGTAAAACTGTCAAAAGGACAACAAGAATGCAATAGAAAGTTAGAAAATATAAGTAAAATATCTGGATACAATATGTGGGATGTGAGTTTACATTCCCAATGCCGTGAGTTTACATTCCCAATGCCGTTACACTACGGAGAGACAGTACAGCTGTGACCAGTCTGTGGGAAGATGGCGCCTGTGTCGGCTCGCCGCTCCCTCAGCTCTCTGCCTTTAGCTATCCTGTTTTTGTTTTATGTTTGTCAGAATGTCTCTGCTCTGCTCGTCTACGATCGCCAAGCTCTCCTCCACCTCAGACCCTCACTGGAGTTTATATTGCTGCCCAAACCTACATCTGGCAACCATAAATCGTCCGTCCCCCCTCTACTGTCGGATATACCCACCTACCTGCGCCAGTTGCCCTGCATCCTGCCTCGCCGAAAGCACTTTAGACGACGGGGAAAGCGTTGTGGTGCACTGGTCCATCAAAAAGCATACCTGACGGCTTCTTCTGGGACTTATCCACGCCTCGGATGTCATGGCCCTCCCGCTGCCCGCCATGTGAGGGATCGATGGATTCGCCCTGTTTTTCCGGAGCTGCGGCCTCTGCTGGGCCCGCTGACAGCTCCTCCTGCCCGACTGACTGCTCCCGGCCCGCGCGGCGTTCAACACGCACATCTTCGTCAGCTGAGACGCACTACACCTTCGGCAAGCCCGGAGCGAAAACTTTGCATGGCTTTGCTAAATGCTAGGTCGATAGCAAACAAAACGTTCCTGCTAAACCAGGGGTTCCCAACCCCCGGTCCGCGGACCGGTACCGGGCCGCGGAGGTGTTACTGCCGGGCCGCGAAATAGCTGTGAGTTTATCGTAATATTTGCAGAATTATAAATATATAAAAATATTTTATCATGATATTTTCGGACCTATGCTACCAGTCATATTATTTCATCCAGTAGCTAGTTAATCTTTCACCAGAAAACCGTTGAAAATGGCTTTTATGATGTTCCGAGGGATTTGGCGGCTCAGCCTAAGGTCAATTGATGTGTGCTGATTCTCTCGCGTCCAGGAAGAAGTTTAAAGATTAAGAGACAAATGAGTCTCTGAAAGGGTTCAAATTGGTTACTTTAATTTAAGCAGCGTGGTAGTGAAACAAACAAAGAGTAGTTGGTGGGGCAAAAGCAGATGTTGCCCCGCAGCTGGTCCCAAGGGAAGAGACCGAGCACACGTTGATTCTCCCGCCTGCATCTCTCCTTCGCTCCTCCTCTCTGGGGGCTGTGACGTAGGGGGCCGCCCACCTCGATCTTCACAGGAAGTCGTCATTGTTGTCAACATCTTTAGATACAGCTTTTCAAAATAAACTTTACTCTGAACTGTTGTCAGAATAAAACAGTTTTTAAAGCTTACTTTGTGTTTACGCTAAATTACATCATTGAATATTGATTTTAATTTCTAACAGGTCTCAGCCTCTTGTGCGCACGAGCATGTTACCGGTGCGCCAAGTAGGAAGAGGAGCGCACAGGAGACGACCGTTTGATTGCAGACTGTTATGTTTATGTGGGGAAATGGTGGTGCATACATTATTTGAGATATATTTCAAACTCGGACTTCATTTTAAGGACATGTCGGCCAGGAGTGTAGAGCTATTTGTTTAAGCACCGGATTGGCAAAACAGGAGAGTAAACCAGTCTGCCTTGATCTATGAATTAATGTCCGGGACTCTCACGGTATCTGCTGCCCGCAGCTGTTTTATAGAAGGAAACCCTCCTTCACTTCATGAAATGGCTGAAGCATCAGGAGGCAGCGGGGCATATACTCGGTAAAGAGCTGTGCCTTTTTACGCACCGCCTTCGCTGTGTTTAACTTAATCAGAACAGTTTAAGAGTGACTGCAGGCTGCTACGTATTACCACACACACATCTACACACATCGAACTGCCCGATTACTCCCCCTTTTATTAGTTTTATGAAGGAGATGTCCAGTCAGTCACCAAGGGGCATGATGTGTGTGTGTGTATGTGCTCTGCTCAGCTCAGCTCTGTGTGTTCGGTGTGTTTGTGTCTGTCCGACACCGGCATATATGCGGCTGTTCCCAAAATAAATTAGTTTAATCTTAATCTCGATGTAGTGCTAAATGCTGTCGGGAGTGACAACGAACGACACTATCATAATATCTTCTGAAAACAAATGCCAGTGACACGCACACGCACACGCACACGCGCACACACACACACACACACACACACACACACACACACACACACACACACACACACACACACACACACACACACACACACACACACACACCACACACACACACACACACACACACACACACACACACACACCACCACACACACACACACACACACACACCACACACACACACACACACACACACACACACTGGCGACCGGACATCTCCTTCATAATGCGCCTTCTCCTCGTTTTCCCAGCATTCACTGGATTATCTGTAAATCATACAAACAAAACCAAAACGTTGGTTTATCTGTTTTCCCGTTTTGGTTTAAAAACTGAATAACGTCGGTTTTTTGGTTTTCCGAAAAACCAAAAAACAACACCGGTTCTTTTTTAAACTTTGTTAATATGTTTTGGATGCATATTGTTCTAGTATTTGTTCAGGCTGGTGGTGAGTAAATATTAAATCAGTTAAAATTGACAACCGGTCCGCGATTTTTTTTTAATGTATCTACCGGTCCTTGGCACAATAAAGGTTGGGAACCCCTGTGCTAAACGACTTCTTCACCTCTCGTGAACTGGATTTTATGTTCCTGACGGAGACCTGGGTCCACGCTGGCGAGTATACACCGTTCTCTGAACTTCTTCCTCCTGACTGTACATTCTTCAGCTCCCCCCGTGCCACCGGCCATGGTGGGGGCATAGCATCAGTGTTTAGAGCTAGCCTCCAATGCCGATTGCTTCACCCTTTAACTAGCTATGCTAGCTTTGAGTTGCAGCTTTTTTAACTGAACCCGGCCTCGCCTATACTCTGCGCAGTGGTGTATCGTCCACCAAAGTGCAGTAAGGATTTCATAAATGACTTTTCTGACTTTCTGTCCGGGATCATGGTGAAATATGATCGTGTTTTGATCTCCGGAGACTTCAATGTCCATGTGTGTTGCGAGTCCAAACCTCTGGTTAGGGACTTTTTAAATCTCCTTGATTCTTTTGGTCTCGTTCAGTCCGTGGCTGGCCCAACACACGAAAAAGGACACACTTTGGACTTAGTATTATCGTTTGGACTGTCTGTATCTGTGGATGGAATATGTGCAGCAACGCGTATCTCAGACCATTTACCGGTTCTGTTTCCAACCTCGATCCCTTCCGCAGGAGTCGAATCACGTGCCCCTGCGAGTCGTCTGCGTTCGATTAACCCCTTGACTGCCTCACAGTTTTCTGATGTTTTTAATGCTTCTCCGATCTGTAAATTAGATGTGAACTGTGCTTTTAATGCTGATGAGCTTATCTCCATGTTTGACTCGACATGCACACTAATACTGGATTCTGTTGCTCCTTTTACGCTTAGACGCACCAAAGTTCTATCAGAGCCGTGGCTCAATGACTCTACTCGTGCTCTCAGACGCACTTGCAGGCGTGCAGAGAGAAAATGGAAAAAGGATAAACTCCATGTCTCCCTAGAAATCCTTCGTGCTTGCCTTTCTGACTACCAGACGGCAGTCAAAGCAGCCAAAACAGAGCACATTTCTCTGTTAATCTCCAAAAACAGCCATAAACCTCAGGTTCTTTTTAATGTCCTCCACTCTATCATTAATCCCTGTGATGTTTCTTCTATTGTGCCATCGACTACTCTCTGTGATAAGTTTCTTACATTTTTTATTGAAAAAGTATCTGCTCTTAGGCTAGCCCACACTAGTGCTACCCCAGATCCTGCTCCTTTTCTGTGCCTTGCTGTCCTTGACCACTTTGAGCCTGTATCCCTCTCTTCTCTCTCGGATGTAGTCAAGCACCTGCGGCCGACAAACTGCACCTCAGACAGCATTCCCTCTTGCCTTCTCAGAGATGTTTTAGAATCAGTTGGTGCAAGTATTTTAGTACTTATAAACACCTCTCTTAGCTCAGGATGTGTCCCAGCTGCCTTCAAACATGCCGTGGTTAAGCCACTACTTAAAAAGAAAAATCTCGACCCCTCCATTCTCGCAAATTTTAGGCCCATCTCCCAGCTACCTTTTTTATCTAAAGCCCTGGAGCGAGTAGTCTACGCCCAGCTGCAGTCTTTTTTAACCATGCATGGAATCCATGAAAAGTTTCAGTCTGGCTTCAAACCCATGCACAGCACTGAAACAGCCCTTTTAAGAGTTTTTAATGAACTGCTCCTAGCCGCCGACTCAGGTAGCCCAGCTGTCTTGGTGCTGTTAGACCTGACAGCTGCCTTTGACACTGTGGACCATAGCATCCTGTTGTCACGGCTTGAACAGTCCGCTGGCATCACAGGCTCTGCCCTTGCATGGTTCAGGTCCTACCTAACAGACCGTAGCTTCTCAGTACAGCTAGGTGCCTTCTCCTCTGCCAAAGCCCCTCTTGCCTGTGGGGTTCCCCAAGGCTCGATTCTGGGCCCCATCCTTTTTCTACTGTACATACTGCCCCTAGGTTCAATTCTCACTAAACACAATATTCCCTTCTACTGCTACGCCGACGATGTACAGATATATCTGCCTCTCAAAGCAAATGTCAAACACTCACTACAGCAGTTGATGGACTGCTTAACAGAGATAAAATCCGGGCTGAGCAAAAACGTTCTCAACCTCAACGAGAGCAAGACTGAGGTCATCTTTTTTGGACCCCAACCTCCAGCCTCTCCGGTTGATATTCTGGGCTCTCTCAATAAAAACATCCTCCCCTCTGTCATGAACCTTGGAGTGAGCTTCACTAGCACTTTTAAATTCGACAAGCAGGTCAGCACCGTAGTCAAATCCTGCTTTTTTAAAATAAGACTATTGGCCAAAACCAAGTCGTATTTATCTTTTAATGACTTAGAAAGGGTTATTAACGCCTTTGTTACCTCAAGACTGGACTATTGCAACGCTCTGTATGTGGGTATGGACCAGGCCTCAATTAAACGCCTGCAGCTAGTCCAAAACGCAGCTGCACGTTTGCTGACTGGCCACAAAAAGCATGACCACATCACCCTCACTACACTGGCTTCCAGTTCGGTTCAGAATTGATTTTAAAATCCTTTTATTTGTTTTTAAAGCACTAAATGGGCTGGCTCCGGCCTATATAGCTGAACTCCTCCATTGCTACACCCCAGCCAGAGCTTTAAGGTCTGCTGACCAGCTGCTGCTGGTAGTGCCCAAGACCAGGCTTAAAACCTGAGGGCACCGAGCCTTCGCAGCAGCTGGCCCTAGGCTCTGGAACACTCTGTCCCTCCATGTGAGGTCGGCCCAGACCCTAGGGTTTTTTAAATCTACACTAAAAACACACTTCTTCTCTCTGGCCTTCTAGTTAGAGCGGAGCACGACTCCTGACTTTTCCCTGTGTTTTTTTTTATATATATCTGTTGTAATTTATTGTCTTTTATTGTGAATGTAGTAATGTGTTTTTATTACATGTACAGCACTTTGGCTCGACCAAAAATCGCTTTTAAATGTGCTTTATAAATAAAACTTGATTTGATTTGATTCCCCTGTGGATGACCCTACACTGTAAGAAAGGTACCGTGAAATTCACAGTATGTAACTGGCAGCAATTGACAAGTTACTTACAGTAAGTAACTTGTCAATTGCTGCCAGTTACATACTGTAAAATGAAATACAGTAAGTAACTTGTCAATTGCTGCCAGTTACATACTGTACAATTAATTATAGTAACCTGTCAATTGCTGCCAGTTACATACTGTAAAGGTAATCACAGTATTTACACGTTTTTATTTACAGTAACAGTGTAAAATGAAACACTGTACCAAGTACTGTATTTGTGTTTACGGTAATAGTGCTTTAACTGTCAAATGAAACACAGTAACTTCCAAGTACTGTATTTGTGTTTACGGTAATAGTGTTTTAACTGTAAAATGTAACAGTAACTTCCAAGTACTGTATTTGTGTTTACGGTAATAGTGTTTTAACCTGTTTAGCCCTGAGCCTGTTTTTCAGGTCTCAGGCTCGAAAATGACATTCCCAGAACAAATGACCATATCTTCCCTTCTAAAAGGGTTAAATTAATAATATTTTTTCTCAAAGTAATGATAAACCTGTGAGTTGGATGTAGAAAAGTCAGAACAATATAGATGTTTTTTATTTTAAAGAAAATTCAGATTGAACATAGTAAAAAACTGTTAATTATAGTGTCCGTCCAAAAAATCCTTTTTACTTATGAACTACCCTTGGATGATGGTAAGGTAGACTAAAGGCTTTAGAAATCCAAAGTACAACATATAATAAGTACCCTGTATCAAGAGTGATGCAAAACAAGTGACATTTGACCTTTTTAGAGAGGTTTAGCAAAACAAACTCCACCTCTGAGGTGATTTGGGTGGAAATGGGGGTTTTACCGTGTCTCTGGAACCCATTGGTCGATTTTGGTGATTGACATCTCTTTCTGATTGTTAGAGCCAATAGAATCGAAGGGGAATCTCCCCTCTCACACACATGGTACAAAAAAAAGGTTGGGGCTTCGCGCATGCAGTTTTGCATCAGAGCGAACCTATACTCTAGCTCTGACATCTGGAAACGGAAAAGCAGGTTTATTGCTCATGGATTATCAGAAATCATTTCAAAGGGACACAGACACATTGGATTAACCTATGGATTAACTTCACCAGTGTTTTTATCGTTTTAATGCCATTGAAGACCACTTTTGACCAGACTACGACACAAGTAAGCCATGTTAGCGTTTTTAGCTACCTAGCGCCACATGTTGTGCTGTCTGTTTTTGTTTATAAAGTCGCAAGTTCGTATCATTGAGTGATGATGTATGTACCCATCGATTCTGTGTCACCTCACGATGTGAAACGATGTCATGGATGTGCAGAAAAGACAAATAATAAGGTTTTGTGAGTGAATTTCAGTGCAGTAATCTGTTAGCATTTTTCGCTCGTTGCTAATTCAGAAGCTCAGCGTTAGCATTGTGGGTTTTATTTTGAAATGATCAGTTAGATGAGTTTCTTCCCGTTACATGGATATAAAACATTCATAGTTTATTAAATGAACATGCCCTCAGACACTGTTTCCCCGGTACCGGGGTCTCTCGGGCTTAACAGGTTAACTGTAAAACTAACTTCCAAGTACTGTATTTGTGTTTATGGTAATAGTGTTTAAAGTGTAAAATGAAACACAGTAATATGTAATTACTTTATTTTTTGTTACAGCAGTAGTGTTATAGCTGTAAAATAAAACACAGTAATTTCCAAGCATTGTATTTTTGTTTAAGGTAATAGTATTTTAACTATAAAATAAAACACTGCCATTTAAAAAGTACTGTATTTTTGTTTACGGTAATAGTATTTAAAATGTAAAATAGAAACTTTAATGCTATAATTTTAAGTTACAGTATGAGTATTGTAACTGTAAAACAATTTCTTTATTATAGTATACTTCATGTCATGCTGGTTATTTACAGATTACCAGAAATTCTTGACACAATTTTAAAGCTCACCAATAACTGCAGGGAGACAGCAAACAATACATTTTAACAATTTATTCTTAATTGTTTTACGGTATCAAGAACATGTATTTTCTTGTGCTAAATGGGTGAGCATACCATGGCTACCACAAATGTAGTCTTCCATTGCATATCCCATGTAGAATTATCTTCCATGTCTTATAAACTGTGCTTAACTGAGCAAAAGCGGAAAATCCTACACGTATTAAATATTTTCATCCATAAAACAATGGATATTAATATCCAAAAACATGGAGATTGCATTTTTAAAACAGTGGCGATAACAAATCAGCACAAAAAATATGAAGCCATTTCTTCTGCCAAGCCATTATAGAGCCTTTATAGCTGCTGTAGTTGAAAAGGTGTCACGACCTCGACACAAACTGGAGAACCCAAATGCACGACCCAGAGACACAGTCTTGAATGTAACAACAATTGTCTTTTTAATGTCAATGAACAGAGAATCCCTTGCGTCGGGACTCCATGGGGAACTTGTATTTGGCCGTAAACGAGTCCAACAAATCCACACCTCCCATGTACTTGTTGTAAGTACCCACAATGTAAGGCCTCTCAACTTCTACATAGATTTTGTTGGTTTTGTCCCAGCATTGAATTCTCTGCACAAAGTCTGGTCCAGCAAAGGATGACACAAGTGTGACCGCTCTGCAGTCATACCATTTGACAGCACAGATGTTGTGGTTGGCATCCACTCGGATGTCAAAGCTTCCTCTCCCTTTTTTCTTCAAGCTCTTCTAATCTTCAAGGTTACAGTTGGGTAAGCGCACCTGCCTGGTTGTTCCCACATAATGAATCCCACGATCAAGGAGCTTCACTACCAATTGGACACAGGTGAAGTAGTTTTCTGCGTAGATCTTGTAGTTCTGACCTTCTGGAAGCATGGAGGCAAGCTTCATCACAACATCACCTGACAATCCAAGTTCAGACTTGGCTCGTATCCCATTGACACTGCCTTGGTTCACATCAAATTCACAGCAATCGCATCCTGCACACTGAATCGAGGAACTCTCTTTGCTGGTGGCATTCTGAAATGGAAAAAGTAATTAATAAATATGTATCAATAATACCTATGCTTATTATATTGTAATAGATTATAGATAGGTGGGACAAGTGTTCATTCCAGAGGTGGGACCAAGTCATTGTTTTGCAAGTCCGAGTCAAGTCTCAAGTCTTTGCGCTCAAGTCTGAGTCAAGTCTCAAGTCTTTGCGCTCAAGTCCAAGTCAAGTCTCAAGTCAGGATGGGCAAGTTCAAGTCAAGTCCAAGTCCTAAACTTTGACAAAACGAGTCTTAAACAAGTCATTATGTGCTTTTCAACAAATGTAATGACATCGATCAACAGAATAATACTTAATAATCAAACTCCTCTTTATTAGTCACATTAATCATTTAATAATCCATTTTCTCTCTGCTGGTAAAGTAACGTGTGTTTTTCTATTTTAAGAGGGATCAGTAAGGTAAGGCTACCGTGACGGTTTGATTCAGAAGGAGTTTAATGTATAAGATCCCTGATGTTAGGGTAACCAGAATGTTTATTTCCACTGTGTACAACATGTTATAAGGGACCCACGATCTATCTTTATGCAAGGGATAATGTGCAGCGAGGCGGTCTTTATGCGGAAAAAAACCTGAATCTAGATCCCTCTTCAGGTGGTAGCCTACTTTAAGCATATTTTGATGATAATACTTTTCTACTTTTACTTGAGTAACGTTTTGAATGCAGGACTTTTTATTGTAACCGAGTATTCCTACACTCTGGTACTTTTACTCAAGTACAAGATCTGAACTTTTCCCACCTCTGGCAATAAATCCTGAGTGGTTACCAAAAAAAAACCCTGCTCTGAAGGTTATTTTTATTTTACAAATCCTGCACTCAGCTTTGCTTTCTTCAATATCATTGAAATGCAGCCAGATGCTGCTTCTTTTTTCGGTTTTCGCAAATTTCTTGACTTTTTCCGACGCGCTTGCATTTAAATCCGGCTCCCCGTCTCCCTGTGGCTCTGTAGCTGGCCTGTACCACTACACCTGCTGTCTTTGGAGCATCTGCCCCCCACCCTTCTTTCACATAATGGTATGATCCTAGTGTGTCCTCGCATATGATTGGCCGCATGGTGGCTCAGAAAAATAAAGTCCCGCCCCTGCCTGCATAGATTCACAGCAAGAGTTGCAGCGGCTGAAGATTCTGCTCTCCCCGACGGGAGTCTGCCCTTCTAACGGCAGCTCGCGATCGGCGTGTTGGAGACCCCTGAATTAAATTATCAAGTCACCTCAAGTCAGAAGGCTCAGTCCAAGTCAAGTCCCGAGTCATTGGTGTTCAAGTCCAAGTCGAGTCGCAAGTGTTTTGTGATTTTGTCAAGTCGAGTCCAAAGTCATCAAATTGGTGACTCGAGTCTGACTCGAGTCCAAGTCATGTGACTCGAGTCCACACCTCTGGTTCATTCTGTCTGGCTTAGCCTATTATCATACTAAAAGGAATGCATGCACCACCCCCTTCCAAGTGTCCCGATGCAACAAGCATCTGAATCCTATTTACATTGTACACTTGAGTCACACAATACTACCTGGCTTAGCCTATTATCATAATAAAAGGAATACCTACACCCAGACATGCAGGTAAACCAGTTCAACAAGTCAAACAATGCTGTCTGGCTAATGATAACAGGCTAATTATCATACTAAAAGGGATACATCCAAGTGTCCCAAAACATTTCAGAAAGAACTGTTTCTGCCAGAACCAGAACCATAGTTAAATGTATTGTTGTAACTAATAGGAGGCGTGTGGCGCAGTGGATAGAGCGTTGGTGTTCAGATCAAGGGAGCACAGGTTCAAACCCCACTGCAGTCAGCATGTCGTTGTGTCCCTGGGCAAGACACTTCACCTCAAATTGCTCCTGTGGGGATTGCCCACAGTATGCAAGTCACTTTGGATAAAAGCGTCTAACAAGTAACATGTAATGTAATGTAATTAACTGATAAGATACGAGTAGAGTTTAAAATATTGCTACAGATATAATTTCACATACTTTTATCAGAAATAATGTATTAATTTATTCAATTCTGGTCTTAATTCAAAAATCTTAACAGAGGACACATTTAGAACTTAGTTATAGTGAATTATCAAATACATTATATTTATATTAGTGTTTTATTTCCATATGTGAACATAAGAAGGGCAATCTCCATGACACGTGCTCATGCTATTTTGACTACCACACTGACCCAGTGTTGTAATATTACAACAAAGACATAAGCTGCTCAAAATCAAATTTGATGAATGTATTCCACAATAACTAAATATGTACATGTTCTAGACATTGTAATAATCCCAAAAAAAATATGAGGCATTTTACTTACTTGAATCTGACAAATCCAGTCCAATAAAACAAAGAGATGTTGCTCGTTTGAAGATTTGGAAGTTGTGTGAGTGTATGGCCAGAGGGCAGGACCTATAAACACATTTACTACCCAATAGCATTGTGAGGCTGAACAAAAGGACCTTTTGACTATGTAAATGTGGTCTTTAAAAAAATCTAAACATTTACTGACTTTTTTAGGATAGCTTAAAGTAATGTTGTAAAATTACAACAGTGGTTCAAGTTCAAGGTTCAAGGTTCTTTATTGTCAAACTAACATAGCTACAGAGTAATTATGTCGTTGAAAATCTTATGTCACAGGCTTCTCCAACAATGCAACATAATAATAATACAGATAGTAAAAGTAATACAAAAAGAAAAATAGTTCTAAAATAAAGTGAGTATGTGGAATAGTGCAGTACGAGTCTATATACAAGTTATTGGAATGATATATATTAGATAGTAGATATTACTAAGTAGTAGATGAATGTTTTGAAATTGTTTCAGCAGTTCAATTGTTTAACAGTCTCACTGCCCGCGGGAAGAAACTGTCCCAGAATCTTTTTGTTTTTGCCAGGATGCTGCGGTAACGTCTGCCAGACGGCAACAGAAAGAACAGTTTGTGGCTGGGGTGATGGGGGTCTTTGATAATCCGTAGGGATTTCTTCCTGAGCCGCTGGGAGTAAAGGTCCTCCATGGATGGCAGCTCCGTCCTCGTGATGTGCTGTGCAGTTTTCACCACCCTCTGTAAAGCCTTACGATTGAGGTCGGTGCAGCTGCCGTACCAGGCCGTGATGCAGCCAGTCAGGATACTCTCTATGGTGCATCTGTAGAAGTTGCAGAGTATCCTGGAATCCATTTTGAACCTCCTCAGTCTGCGGAGCAAGAAGAGCCGCTGTCGAGCTTTCTTGGTGATGGTGGTGGTGTGAAGAGTCCATGTCAGGTCCTCAGTGATGTGGACCCCAAGGAACCTGAAGCTGCTGACTCTCTCCACCGTAGTCCCTTTGATGGCGATGGGGGCGTGTCCCTCTCCTTGCTGCTTCCTGTAATCCACAATCAGCTCCTTTGTTTTGCTGATGTTGAGATAGAGGTTGTTATCCTGGCACCAAGATGTCCGTTTTTCGACCTCCTCTCTGTACGCCGTCTCGTCGACGTCTGTGATCTGGCCGATGACGGTCGTGTCATCAGCAAACTTCACGATGGTGTTGGAGCTGTGTGTGGCCACGCAGTCGTGAGTGAACAGGGAGTAGAGGAGAGGGCTGAGCACGCAGCCTTGAGGGGCACCGGTGTTGAGAATCAGGGTGGAGGATGTGATGTTTCCCACCCGTACTGCCTGGGGTCTGCCCGTCAAGAAGTTCAGGGTTAACAGAGTAAGTACTGGAATAACAAAACGCTCACAAGGAGGAAAAAACTAAGCGTAACAAAAAGAGAACTTAAAGGTGGGGTAGGTAATTTTGAAGAAACCAGCTCGAGTGCGCTAGAATTTGAAAATACACAGCCGGAAAAGATCTGCCACTTCCTTACAGAGCCCCTCCTCCAACACACACAAACGCGCACATGACCAATGAGGGCACGAGATAAGTTTGTGCACAGATGGAAGGCTGACAGGCAGGTAGGCCATCCAGTTATTTTAGCCGGGCCGGCTAAAATGATTGGTCGTGCTTTTTACAGTACTACGACTTCCACAGATGACATTTTGTTATGGATTTTTTGTCAAAGCACTTAAGATATTCATTACTATCGGGATGTTAAGAGCATTCCATGGAATATAACAAAAAGTGTATCTCGAGCCGGTTTCTCAAACTTACCTACCCCACCTTTAAGATAAACTTAAGTCTACAAAAATAACAAAATAAAAAAACCTGACAAGACTGGAAACTATCCTCTCTTTGCTGAGGCCTGGCACGACCACATGTGGGAACAAACAAGACGAACTGACACAGGACAGTAGTGATGTGTCGGTCGCGAACGAGCCGATTCTTTTGAACGGCTCTTTGGTACGAACGAGGGGAACCGAGTCGTACTTAGTGAGAGCCGTTCTTGTTATCGTTCAATCGTTGGTCCGCACTCACTGCCTGCCAAAATCATGACATGACGTGAATAAACATGAAAACCTGACTAAATATGAAATGACAGACATAATACATAAACATAACTAACACTTGACGAGACACAACAAAAGGCACTGTTTGGCAAATACATTATCACTATTCTTAGATAATACACAATATTTTAAAACACGTTGAATACAGTAGGGCATTCTGCATGTCCACACTGAAATCTAATGTTTGCAAGATTTCTGTGAATTTTAACATGCAAAATGAATGCAGGAATGGACCCGGTACCACTTTACAATAAGACTACCCTTATAAAGGATTCATGAAGGGTTCATAATTAGGCTATTAATTACGTTCTAAACAATTTATTAATCATTAAAAACCATTTATAAACCAGTTCCAACTAGTGTTGCACGGTGTACCGATACTTGAAAGGTACCGCGATACCCTGCCGTTAAAAACGTTACGATTCCTCCGTTTCATTAGTATCGGTACTTTAAGAATGACGGGGAAAAGTACTCCGGTGAGAAAGCGCTGTTTTAATAAGAGCCGTGTGTGTTCAGCGCTCTACTTCCACTCCCTGCACTGCAGCCGTGCCTGCAGTCCCTCCCCTCTCAAGCACGCTCTAAGTGCCTCCCCTCTCTCGTAGTGATGGGAATTATGGCTCTTTGAAGGGAGCCGGATCTTATGGCTCTGTTCCTTTCAAAGAGCCGTTCAAAAGAGCCGTTTTTTTAAGGTTACCAGGTTTATCTGCAAAATAATCACCAGGATAATGATTGACTGTATTGCCAGACCTAATGTCAATAATCGGCATTGTAAACATGACACAAGGTGGCGCCATATCCATGTCATCATGTCAGTGAATGTACTTTGAATTTACCCTCTGTATGTGTTAAGTAAATAAAGTTGCCTTGCCTTGAATGCAATTCATGCAACTCTTAATATTAGATACTGTGTTTTTAAGTGGCGATGGAGATTATTTGTTGACCCTGCTTTAAAGGATATTTTGCCTTTACAAATGGTGCGCTTTATCACTGCCTGGGTTTTGGTTGAAGTGCATCCAAATGCTGCTGCGTTTTCACGTTTGGCTCATTTTCCATCCGAAAAACACGTCGTCTACCTGTCCTGTACCACTTGTTATGACTTCTCTCTCTCGCGTATTCCGTTAAGACCCACCCCATCTCACTCCTCGTGCTGAAACCTACCAATCAGAGTAGGGGCGGGTCTTCACAGAATAAGTTTGGGGAACAAAATCAAGCTTTTTAAAAGGCGAGTGGATTTTGGCAGGCAGTGAGTGCGGACCAACCATTGAACGATAACAAGAACAGCTCTCACCAAGTAGGACTCGGTTCCCCTCGTTCGTACCAAAGAGCCGTTCAAAATACTACTCTCTCGTGCACACGCTAGCTGCCAGAGCATGTGAGTGAGAAAACGAGAAGCATGGCTGCAAGTGGGAGTGCAACTGCCGCTGTGCCTCGGCTTGTTGACAAAAAAGACGCCAGAAGCGAAATTTGGAAGTATTTGAGCTATATCTCTGACAGTGAGGGCAAGCCTACAGACACCACGAGGCCTGTCTGTAAGACATGGTTTAGATCCCTGCAAACCAAGGGAGCCAACACATCAAACTTGGCTAAGCACCTCGCCGACCGGCATCCAGAGCTGTTTAAAGACAGACAGGTTAGCGAATGTGATAGATAACATAATTACATCATGCTCAAGCCCATGCCCTCAAATCTAAGTCAAACAAGTGTAATTTATTTTGTGACAAACGAACGTTTTCGTAGTTTGACGAGGCAATTAATGGCAATGATAACTCTCTAATATGGCTATCTTTTTAGCTAACTTACCAATGTGGCTAACATCTGCAATGTACATTTTGTCAATAATTATTTATATTACTGTACTATTACATGTTAATAAAATATAAAGTTAACTATCAAAGAAATCACATAAACTCAAGTATAAAGAGGAGACCATGTTGTAAGAAAACACTTAACAGATAAACTACAATTTTATTGATCATGAAAATAATAAAAGAAAAGTATCGAAAAAGAATCGGAATCGCAATTCTTGACTTCGTATCGGTATCGAAACCAAAATGTTGGTATCGTGACAACACTAGTTCCAACATAGTTTTCACACATCAACACAGGCTCAGTATTTGGCAAGATGACTAAGCCTTATATTGGCTACCTAGCTTACTTCGTCTTCTTCATCAGCCAACATCCTTGGTATCTGTTGTTCACTGAGTTGATTCTCCCCCCTCCATCTTGATGTTTCTTGGCATCTCTTTATGACCATTTATTTATGAGTTACTAACATTTATAACTGCCAAAAGGGAGCCGTATTGTAAAGTGTAAAACACATTCCCATTTTGTATGGGTTACTGCTATTTCTAATTGGTAAAAGGGAGCCTTGTTGGAACGTGTTAAACAAATCACCATTCATTAATGAGTACTACCATTTTAATTTATTTAAGTTATATTAAGCCTTTAAGTTATGCATAAATTAGGACGTGGTCACATTGAGTGACAGGTAATTCCAGTGACTGCTGTTGTTAGCTTTCTGCCTCTCTGCTAGCTGCTTCGTGATGCTACAGGGGCTCTGCCTGCTCAACTCATCCGAGGAACATAACTTGAACTCGGCCGTGTTTGTTGTGCTGGTGCCTTGTGGACTATTATTCATGCTTATATCGGACTATTGTGACTCGCTTTGCGGTTAAAACAGACGGTGCATGAATGCGGTTTTGCGGTAAGTGAAATTCGAGTACTTTATTTATGTGTTGCTTATGTTTTTAGTCTAACGTTAATGAATTTTAAGGCTTGGGTTAGCATATAAGCAAGAGGTAGCTACATTTGTGCTAACGATGCTAATCGTAGCCTCCAAGTTAAAACGTAATAGAAATGTTAAGCATTAAGTGGGATAATACTGTAGAATAAACGGCTTCTGTTTGAGGTTGGTAAAATTAGGTCATCCTTGTAAGCTAGAGAGATATTTTATTAGGTAGGTCACTTTATGCATTGCTAAGGTTAATTTAAATTTGCTATGATCGATTATGTAGACAAGCTAACGTCAAAGTAGTGTTGAAGAGCGGCATAGTGTATGTGAAATCAACCTCACAATAAGATGTGTGTATATTACAAATAATAATGTCATATTTCAAGATGATTACTTAGATATTACAATATGGTTGGTTGAGCTGGAGATCATTATTGAGCTTACATGTTAATGCCACAGTCATATCTGAAGAACGAACTCAAACCTTGTTCTTTTTATTAATTGTATTACCAAATTGGTATCAAATAAATAGTAAGCATTGGTAATACCAATGCTGATAAAGTAAACTATTTTATTTGAGTATTTGTGTCTGGGAGAAGGTACTGTACCCAGTTCCTATGTTCGGCAGTTATTGACTGGGCTTTCTTGTACAAGAGACTAACAAAACAAATAAAAATCAATATGGACCATTACTAGAGATGTCCCGATCCGATCACGTGATCGGGGATCGGAGCCGATCATGTGATTTTCAAAAGATCGGAATCGGGAGAAAAAAATCGGGGATCGGGAATTTTTTTTTTTTTTTTTTTATAATTTTTTTAATTTAATGTTACAAAACAAAAATGACCATGTTCACGTCTTAAAGTCATCCTGAGGCCTTAGTTTTGGTTTCAAATTACACAACATCATGTATGTGTTGCTTCTTTTGGGCTTGTTTTCATAGACCTGGTTGCTTATTTCTCTCAAATCTGGCAACAGAGTGGGCAGGGCGCAGTGTCTAATAGTAGCAGTAAGCTAACAAGAGGCTACGTTCAGCTGGTGCCTCGGGAGTCGGGACAGAGAAAATGTCAGGAGTTTGGAAGTATTATAAAATTGAAACCGAAGGCAGTGTAACAGCCAGATGCAATGTTTGCAAGGCGGAGGTTCCGCGTGAGAAACAAACACCAACAACAACACGACGAGTACACAGCGGCCACTCAGGTAACGGCACTGAAACAACTGACACTTTCAGAGACTTTTAAAAGGAAAGAGAAACTGCCCCAGAACAAGGCCAAAAAAATAACAGCCAAGATAGCTGAATTCATCGTGTTGGATGACCAGCCGTTATCTGTTACCTTTTTTTTCTCTTAATGCATTGCATAAAGATCGGATCGGGAAAAATCGGTATCGGCAGATTGTCAAAATCAAATGATCGGAATCGGATCGGGAGCAAAAAAAGGTGATCGGGACATCCCTAACCATTACTGTATAATTATCCTTAAATTATGTTATACAATGCACCTAATAAACCAGTATGGCATTTTGAAACATGATGTGCAACAATTTTTACTGTAATTTGTGTGCATTTTGTTGTTAACTACGGAAAGGTTCATGGAGAGAAAAAAAAAGTATCTCGTGCGCACAATATACTTTCTCATTCGCTCAAAAATACTATTTTGTGCGCACAAGATAGTATTTTGTGCGAACGAGAAAGTATTTTGTTAGTTTCTCGTTCGCACGAGAAAGTTACCGGTGCGCCAAGTAGGAAGTGTAGCACAGAGGAGACAACTGTTTCATTGCAGACGGTTATGTTTATGTGGAGAAATGGCAGTGCATACATTATTTGAGAAATATTTAAAAACTCGGACTTCATTTAGGGACATTTTGGCCAGGGGTTTAGAGCTATTTGTTTAACCTCTTAAGCCCGGCGATCCCCCCATTGGACCCCTCCCACTTTTTTTTTTTTAGATAATGTCTCAGGGCTTCTTAAATTTATGAAACTATTAATGTGTAGCACTCTCATAATAATAATAATCTCAGCTAACTGAAGATATGAACCATTTTTAGCTAAAAGAAACACAACAGTAATACCAAGCCTTAGAATTAGCATTTTGCGAAAAAATGCTAACTAATGCTAACGGAGTTTTGCACAGCACTCACTCTCAAAATGCCCTTATTACTTATCGTAACTGCACAAACAAGATATCCGATTAAAGCTGAGACTCCACATATTCCATACATGTAGTGTCATCACTGTACGACCCCGAATTTGCGGAGCTTTCAGCCAGAAAAGAGAAAGTAAACAACATCCGGTTTCAAAAATATTACAATAATTACATCTTACCTTTTTTGATTTGTGATCAAAAGTTGTGTTCAACGGAATAAAAACGCCGCTCAAGGTTAATCCAATGTGTCTGTGTCACGTAGAATTTTTTACTGATAATACATCATCATATTTATGGCAATAAACTGGGTATAAAGTTTTGCAGTCAAGGCTTGTACTTTCAGATGTGCTTCCTTTGTTTCTCTATTACCTCCGCAATGGTAATGTTTACGTAGATTTTGGAACTGCCCATCGGATTCTATTGGATCTAATGGTTAAGAAAAAGGTGTAAATCACTCAAATCGACCAATGGGTTCCATAGATATGGTCCTGCGTAAAGTATAAATTGTGAATGCCAGCGGCACACACACTACGCACCACACTCTACGCAGTGTTTAGTACGTAAACAAGAGGAATTGCAGCAGCACCCAGAGCGCAGAGCGGACAGCAGATAACGGAGCAGACTACAAGATTGGCGTTTAGGACTTTTGCTATACTTGCTATACTTGTAATAATGGCTTGCAGGAAAGAGATGCTTACGACTTTACAGGCAATGGAAATGGTGACTAATGCTGACAGCGATGCAGACATGTTACCTGTTGATTCTGAGTCAGACGACGAGGACCTCTTGCAGCCAGAACGGAACCCGGAGCGTTGTGACTCTGATGATGAAATTCCACCACGGGAAAGGTATGTAATCTCTCTGTTTTTATCTATTACTTAGTTATTTGGTGTACGATTATTCATATAGTTAATAAATAATTAAGAGGTAATAGAGAAACAAACGAAGCACATCTGAAAGTACAAGCCTTGACTGCAAAACTTTATACCCAGTTTATTGCCATAAATATGATGATGTATTATCAGTAAACAATTCTACGTGACACAGACACATTGGATTAACCTTGAGCAGCGTTTTTATTCCGTTGAACACAACTTTTGATCACAAATCAAAAAAGGTAAGATGTAATTATTGTAATATTTTTGAAACCGGATGTTGTTTACTTTCTCTTTTCTGGCTGAAAGCTCCGCAAATTCGGGGTCGTACAGTGATGACACTACATGTATGGAATATGTGGAGTCTCAGCTTTAATCGGATATCTTGTTTGTGCAGTTACGATAAGTAATAAGGGCATTTTGAGAGTGAGTGCTGTGCAAAACTCCGTTAGCATTAGTTAGCATTTTTTCGCAAAATGCTAAATCTAAGGCTTGGTATTACTCTTGTGTTTCTTTTAGCTAAAAATGGTTCATATCTTCAGTTAGCTGAGATTATTACCGTTAATCTGGTGCTACACATTAATAGTTTCATAAATTTAAGAAGCCCTGAGACATTATCTAAAAAAAAAAAAGTGTTTCTTTTCAAAGTGATGAGGATGAAATGGCTCTATAGTCACTAAATGGGTTTCATTCACACACTCAAAATGTCATGTTTACTGCCAAGGAAACAGGAATTACAGGAATTAATCTAATCTCTTTGTTTTTCCACATTTCTTTTCATAGTGATGGAGATGAGGATGCAATGGCTTCACCACTGCCTACTTTCACCCAGACCACACCTGCCACACCTGCCTCACCATCACATTCCTCCAGAAAGAGATCTGCACCAGTATTGGCCACTCAGCCTGCATCCAAAAAGCACTCACTTACCATCGTCTGGTTTCTACCAGCTTTCTGCAGCGTCAGATGCATCTGTAAACCAAAGGAAGCGTGGCCGAGGTGGGGCTCCCGCTCCTCAGCCAGGAAAAGGAAAAGCATCAGATAAATGTGTAAAACGCAGGAAGCGTGGCCAAGGTTCTTCCTCTTCCAGAATGACAGAAGAAGAACTCGGGTGGCACAACAGAGAGGAGAATGACCAAACACCAGAGCCACTGAATTTCACACCAGCCAGGGTCCCAGGCCCAGCGCTCGACCCCACTGTAGCATGGTCTCCCCTCTCCATTTTCAGACTTTTTTTTAGCGCTTCAGTGGTTCATACAATCATTTCCAACACGAACGCCAACGCCCTGAAAAGACTGCAGGCTGGAAAGAAGCATGTTTGGAAAATGCTGACTGTGAGGGATTTCTATGTTTTCCTGTCCATTATAATTTTCTCAGGCCTCGTCACCGTTCCCAACCGATCGGACTACTGGAGGAAGAAATGGCCATATAACTTCAATTTCCCAGGTGATTCCACAAGGAGCTGCACAAGATGACGAGTGACCCCAGCAGGACAAAGCCACACACACAGAAGACTTTCAGGGAGCAGCTTGCTGCAGAAATGTTGGAATTTGGAACACCTCCACCCCCCCCCCACCACCACCACCACCACCACCACCCCCACCACCACTCACATGCGGGCCCAAGTTTTATGGGAAAGATGTCGGGATCAGGAAGAACTGCAGGAACTGCCATGATGCTGGCAAAAAGAAGGTGAAGACAGCTGTGTACTGCAGGAAGTGTGAGGTCCCTCTGTGCTTCACTTCCAAAAAAAATTGTTACGAGGAATGGCATGCTAAATTGTAAAGTTTTAAATAAATCTGCTCCAGTTGGAGTCAAACTTCATTTTGTATATTTTTTTTATTTTTTTATTTTTTTTTACAACAGTTGTATTTGGATGGAATGAATACCTATAGTGATAATTCAAAGTAATAAAATGATTTTTACAGTGAAAAAGGTCAAATGGAACTGATGGTTCCCAAATTACCCAGAGGTGAGTCCGCCTGGACTTTATTTTTCTAAATCTCTCTAAAAAGGTCAAATTTATCTTGTTTTGCATCAATCTTGATACAGGGTACTTATTATATTTTGTACTTTGGATTCCTAAAGCTTTTAGTCTACTAACCCATCATCCAAGGGTGGTTTTCACTATCTGTAATGGGTTTTTTTTAGGCGGAGATAGAATTTACATGTTTTTACTATGTTCCATATGAATTTATTTTAAAATAAAAACATCTATATTGATTTCTGACACTTCTTCATCCAACTCACAGATGTAACCTTGCTTTGAGAAAAAAGATTATTCATTTCCCCCTTTTAGAAGTGAAGATATAGTCTTTGTTGTGGAAGTGGCATTTTCAAGCCTGAAAGCTGAAAAACAGGCTCAGGGCTTAACAGGTTAAGCACCGGATTCGCAAAACAGAAGAGTCTGTAAACCAGTCTGCTTTGATCTATGAATTCCTGTCCGTGACTCTCACAGTATCTGCTGCCCACAGCTGTTTTATAGAAGGAAAACCTCCTTCACTTTATGAAATCTCTGCGGCACCAGTGGCCTGTACTACGAAGCAGGATTTGCTATTTACTATTCATTCATGAAGTATGACGCTGCGCTGTCAGCACGCTTCTCCATGTTTGTGATTGGTCAAATGTTGCTAACCCCGTCCCTTTCACATGAACCGCTCTCAGCCGGACAGAGAAACCCTGGTTGATTTACTGAGTTGATAACCAGCTTCGTAGGACCGCTTAGCGAGATCGCGTTTGTTAGGGTTAGTTAAGCCGGGTAACTCAAACATATCCAGGGTCTGTTGAACTGGCTTCGTCGTACAGGGCACTGGAGGCAGTAACGTGTAACTCAGCAGAATCTGAGAAGAGCAGCACCAGCTGCAAAGAGCTGTGCCTTTTACTGTTTACTTCACTGTGTTTCCCTTCATTAGAACAGCTGAATAGAGATCGAGGCTGCTACGTTTAACCACACACACCTCTACACACATCGAGCTACCAGAGTATTCCCCCTATTACTCGTTTTATGAAGGATATGTCCGGTCACCAGGGCGCATGATGTGTGTGTGTTTGTGCTCAGCTCCGCTCTGTGTGGGTGTGTTCGGTGTGTTTGTGTGTGTCCGACACCACCGGCATTTGTTTTCAAATTACCATGAACAGTAATTTACACGAATCTGGTTCTCCATAGTTATATGTGTATTCCCAAATCAAAGACATTTGTTTAATCTTAATCTCAATGTAGTGCTATAGTCCTGCCGGAGTGCACCGGAACAAACGATGAACAAACCACACACACACACACACACACACACACACACACACACACACACACACACACACACACACACACACACACACACACACACACACACACACACACACACACACACACACACACACACACACACACACACACACACACACACACACACACACACACACACACACACACACTGGCGACCGGACATCTCCTTCATAATGCTTCCAGCAGGTGTAGCTCATCAGGCAGGTGCCAGGCACTGGAACCTGCAATCACCCACAAACACACACGAACAGACGGCACCCCACGTGGTGTGGAGGGGTCCCCCCCCCCCCATAAAGAAAGGAGTTCCACTGAGAACACCGTCAACTACCCAACAGGACCCACCAACAGTAACATTCCAATTTTGAACGGATCCATACCGACCGTTTGTAGTTCCTGTACTTTTCTCCTTCCCATCTCATCAACTCCGGCTCCCAAAGAGGCACTTTAAGAGCTCGGAGCTCTAGACAAAGCATCGGCCACCACGTTATCCGAACCTTTAATGTGGCTGATGTCCAGACAATAGGCCTGTAGATAAAGCATCCACCGCATCAACCTGCGATTTGGGCAACAAACTGAGTGCAAGAAAGTGATGGGGTTATGGTCTGTGTACACAACCAGAGGAACACTAGAGCCTACATACACATCAAAATGTTGTAATGCCCAGATGAGCGCGAGGGTTTCCTTTTTCGATCACCGAGTAGTTCAACTGAAATTAGTTACATTTCTTGGAATAGAAACTCACGGGGCAGTCCACCCCACTGCCATCAGTTTCGAACAGTACGGCTCCTGTCCCGACATCACTTGCATCCACATGCAGTTGGAAAGGTCGAACCATGCAAGGAGCGGCAAGCACAGGAGGTGAAGACAGAACAGACTTGACATTACCAAAAGCCTGCTGGCACACGTCTGTCCAAACATACCGGGCTTTCCCTTTCAGCACTGTCAGGCACGCCTCACTCAACTGGTCAAACAGTCTCTTAATACGGGCCAAATGTTCCTCCCACGTATCGCTATAGATCACAACGTCATCCAAGTACACGGCACAACCTTCCAACCCCGACACCACCCTGTTCATAAGTCGCTGGAATGCAGTGACGTGCGGTGAGGTTCATGGCTGGTGAGGCACTGACTCTTTCAGTCAGATTTACAAATATTATAGCCTATTTTGACCTTAATCGAAATATTCTGTTATTTTCAAAAGCTTTTTTAGTCTGATGCTATGATTAATTTTAAACAGACCGATCAACAAAAGGATACCCAAAATCTAAATATTGGATTGTTCTTTCTAAGTAAGATCCCATTTGAATTACAGTTGTGGTCTTACCTTGACTTGAAGATGAATATAAGTCCATGCTATCCTTCTGGACAACAATCTCTATTACTGTTTTGTAAAAGTCCTCCGTATCTTCCTGTAGTTTCAAAAGTTTTGTTTGTTGTTTGCGGTAGAATAACAGTAGCAACAAGAACCTGTGGGCTCACGTGCGCCCCCTTCAGTGCGGCAGAGGTTATGGCTGCCTCCCCATGTAATTGTTTCATTGCCGTTGTATGATAAGACCAGCGAGCCTAAATATGATATATACGTGAAATAAGTTATTTAGAGACTATGGATGGCGAGGATAAATGTAATAAAGGGATCTACAAACATCACATTGGTGACCTACAGTGAGATGGTAACAGGCATGCGCTTAGGGCCCGCTTTCCAGCCAGTTTCTGTGGGGTGACACATTCTGAATTGAGGCAGAGCTCATCTGTGCCTCCCCTCAGAATGCGTCACCCCACAGTAAATGGCTTGAGCGCGCTCACAAAATAAGTGGCCCCGCTAAATTAGTGCCCGCGCTCCAGCAAGTTACTGTGGGCTTACGTGAGGCAGTGCTCGTGCTTGCCTCACTTCTCATCGCTCCCGTAGCGGAGCTCGGCAAATTTGCTGATTTTGACTATAAAATGCGATTGGAATCATACAGAAATCACATTTACACAAGATCAGTGGAGACATTTTATTATTATTATTATTTAGTTTTTCTTTAATTGTTTTTCCGTTACATTGGAGTATGACAGGTGAGGCTCTGCCTCCCCTGCCTCCACTTTGTGGTGATGGAACGCAGCGGGTACGCAGCTGGATACCTTGTGCTTTGACACGGTAAGCAAATCATTACTACCTGCTTTAGAACGAGGTAAAGGCCCAACGCAATCAATAATCAAATACTCAAATGGCTGTACTATCGCTGGGATGGGAGACAATGGAGCGGGTTTCGCTTTCTGATTGGGCTTACCTGTCATTTGGCATGTGTGACACGATTTAATATACTGAGACACATCTCTCTTTAACAGAGGCCAAACAAAATACCGCAAGATATAGTTATATGTTTTGCCCAGGTGTCCCGATTGATTATGTGCGATCCTGAGGACCTCCTCACGAAATTTTACCGGAACCACAACCTGAAACACTGGCTCACCGATGAAGTCCTCCCCATGTGATAACCATTTTCTGAACAGCAGCTCCCCCCGCAGCAGATAACCACCGGTGGCGCTCTTTCCATCCTCAGTGGAGAGAACCGCCTCAAAGAACCGACTGAGGGAGACGTCAGCTTTCTGTTCTACCCCCAACTCACTATGGGAGAAAGACAACAATGAGTCAGGAACAACCACAGAATCTACTTCACTCGCCTCCTCACCCTCCTCAGATTCCTCTTGGGCACGGCTCACAGCCCGTGTCACCGCACAAGCTACAAACACTTCAGGAAAACACCTAGCGATCTCATCGGTGTAACCAGTCACTGTGGGTGAAGATGACACTACAGGAGGCGGAGGACCCTCAGCCCACACCCGGCTGCCAGCCAGGCCGTTCCCCAGGATAACATCCACACCTTCAATCGGCAGTACAGGACGGACCCCCATGATGACCTCACCCTGCACCAAATCAGAGTTAAGCACAACAGAATGCAGAGGAACAGGCACAACATTCATTCCCATACCTCGCATCAGGAAAAAATCCCCATTTCCAGATTTGTCTGAAAACGGTAACACAGAGCTCAAAATGTAGGAATCATATGCTGCCGTGTCCCTCAATTTTTTTACCGCCACCCTAAAGTCACTTCCCACCAGTGACACGTATCTGACATAAACGCAGAGAAATCCGGTTCCTTCAACCCGCATGGCCCATTAACCTGCTGACAGGGACAGGTTTTACAGACACAGCACAAGCAGCAGAGTTAAACTGGCCTACATAGTTCCCCCTGCTAGCCTTAGCTTTGGGACAATCAGCCTTCCAGTGCCCTCTCCCCCTGCAGAAGTTACATATATCTGACGAACCAACCTGTGGCTGACCTCGCATCCCACGTTCAGGTATACCCCAGTGCAAATTAGCTTTCTCGTCCCATCTACCTGCTGCACGATACATACCAGCTTCATCCTGGACCCTGAAGTCTCGACCACCCCTGTGCGTTAGCACATAGTCATCAGCCAGTGCAGCAGCCTCTGCAGCAGTCTTCACCTTGCGCTCGCTGATGTAAACCGCAATGTGGCTGGGTACAGAATTTTTAAATTGCTCCAACACCATCAACTCACATACTGCAGTATACGTATCCACATTTAGGGAGTTACACCACCTACTGAAAGAAGTAACCAGATCACTGGCAAACTCAACATGGGTCTGTCCCAAGCGGCAAACTCTGGGGAAGAGCCGGGACGCCAATGCGGAAGTGCCACAAACTGCAGTTCATATATTGGCCGATAGGCGCTGACTGCAGAAAGGAGCAATTTCCATAGAGCCCCATGTTAAAATGTCCAATTTCACAGCCTAAAAAAACATGTTTCTACCTATGGATCCAATAAATATTATTATGAATATAGTTAGATTCCACCTTCATGATTATGGATCTGTGAGTGAATTGTTTTCTAACACGACCCTTTTATTTATATTAGGTCTTAAAGTTTTTGCATAAATTAGGGCGTGGTCACATTGAGTGACAGCTCTGTCAAGTCACTGCTGCTGTTAGCTTCTTGTCTCTCTGCTAGCTGCTCCGTCTCCGTGAAGCTACAGGGACTGTGCCTGCTCAGTTCATCCAGGGAACACAACTTGACCCGGCCGTGTTTGTTTGTTCTTCATGCTTATATATGGGACTATTGTGACTCGCTCTGCGGTTAAAACAGACGGTGCATGAATGCCGTTTTGTGGTAAGTGAAATTCGATTACTTTATTTATGTGTTTATGATTTCAATCAGCTACGTAATGAATGTTAAGGCTTGGGTTAGCGTGTAAGCGAGTGGTAGCTACATCGGTGCTAACGATGCTAATCGTATCCTCCAAGTTAACTTAAAACCATAGACTGTATATATAAAGGTTAAAACGAAATAGACAAGTGTTAAGCGTTAAGTGGGATAATACTGTAGAACAAAAGGCTTCTGTTTGAGGTTGATAAAATAAGGTCATCCTTGTAACTTAGAGAGATATTTTATTATGTAGGTAGGAACTTTATGCATCGCTTAGGTTCATTTAAATTGGCTATGCTCAAGTATGTAGACAAGCTAACGTCGAAGTAGTGTATGTGAAATCAACCTCACAATAAGATGTGTGTATATTACAATTATTAATGTCATATTTCAAGATGATTACTTAGATATTACAATATGGTTGGTTGAGCTGGAGTTCATTATTGAGTTTACACGTTAACGTCACAGTCATCTGAAGAACGAACCCAAACCTTGTTGTTTTTATTAATTGCATTACCAAATTGGTATCAAATAAATAGTAAGCATTGGTAACACAACTTCCAAAGTTACAGTAAAATAAAAAGGACCCTGACTCGGACAATACACAATCCAACATGGTCAACAGAAGAGAATAAGTTATATTGTTTGTACACATGGTTCTTTACATATATATCTGTTTGTTTAAAGTGTGCAGGTGATGCAGACAGGATGGACCAGAGAGTGAGAGACAGAACTGGACTCCTCACAGCAGTGAACTTCAGCACAGGTACAAATACTCTTTTTTCATACTGTACAAAGAATCAAGAAAGATATTGGTTTAAATAAATGAAGTATTGACTTTAATACACTGATATACATTCCATTAAACAATACTAAATACTAGATCACCTACACATCAGTGAAGTTGAGGGTTTTTTCCATGCAAAGGGTTACATTTAGATGTTAACAAGCAATATGACTGTCAGCTTTCTAATTTAATGTATTGAAGGCAAAGATATTTAACGCATAGTGACAACTGTTATTTATCTCTCAATATTGTCTGTAAAAAACGTGGTAAAAGTTATGATTTCAGTGAGACAACAGAGCAAGCTTCTACAGTTGCACTAAGTTTTGATAACAGTTAAATATTATTTTGATAATAAAATATATTTCAATGTTGATGAATTTCATACTGTTCATTCATAATCTGATTGTCTTTGTAGCTCACTGTTGAAATAAAATAAAACATTACAATTACAAAATAATTATATCTACAGCCCCTAAACACAAGCACACCTCTTTCATAAATAACACACTTGTTCTGCAATAATATGCTTTATGTTTCCTGTAATTTTTGTTAGGAAAGGACATGCCTGAAAGACACGACTCAGCATCTCCTCTTTCTCTGAGGGTCAAGAAGAACATCCAAGAGGAAAATTAAAAGCTGATGTTATGAGATGTTAAGACCAGTACAGGACATTCACTAAGAAACCATTTTTATTGTGAAGTCAGCTGATCGAATGCACCTATTTCCACATCTACACTCCATCAGCTGATTATTTCTATTTGCCTCACTTCATGAGCTTCACAACATGTACCTTGTACCGCAGAGTTTGCAACGCAAATAAATGGGGCCAATCTTCAGTCGGATGTGAATGTGTAATCTAACATTTTCAGTAAGAATAATGAACAAAAGGAGTGCAAATACAAATTCAATTTATTGAAATGTGAACCAAAAGTTAATCAAACATGTTTTAAATAAAAAGCACATATGGACAGAAGGTGTAAACCTATTAAATGTATAAGTAAACACATTTAGTCAAATAAAGTGACAGACTAGGCCTGATCAGGTGGTATCAGCTATGCATGGGCTCCTCCATCAGGCCTGGTCCTCCTCGCTGAGGAAAGACCCTCAGTCCTCTCCAAACCAACAGACAGGACGTCCATCACACGGAGGTTTCTCCCTGAAGTCTCTGCAGCTCTCTGGACACCACGCTGTCTCAATCCGTCCACACTGAATATGAGAGGGGGAAAATGAAAATAATAAATGCTTTAGACAATAAGAAATATAAAGTTGACTGTTGAGTTGCTCAGTTTTTTTAGATTGTCAATACTATTACTGTATAAATAATATCTCAGGTTAAGAGGCACCTTCAAATAAAGATTGGTCTTTAAATACATTTTGTCTTTTGAATTGTTTGTCTAAAGTCAAGGATCTAGAACTGGTACTTATAGTTTTAATGATACAGTCTGGTTATAATGCTGTTTGGAGGAGGCCTCACAGGTAAGAGCACTAACTAGCTACCATCACATGCACCTTAGCTTAACTTAAATGTATTAAACGTATAATTAAGTGATAGCAAAATATAAATAACTAATGTCATGCAAACATATTAATATTTGCTTGATTCCAGTGTTGCATTTAGCACATTGCATACAAACGTTAAGGGATTTTAAGATTCTGAAGTATTATGCTAAAAACTCAATAACTTAGATTATTATTTATAGTTTTGCTGAATAGTTTCATGTCCGCTTACCTTAGAAACGTAAAATGTGACGGCAGTGTGCAGATGGGGACCATGGTAGCTTAGCTTCTTAGCTTGAGCTAGCTCTGTTACTTCCCAGCTGGAGGCAGAAGGTCCCGCCTCGGCTCCGCCTCTTTGCCCTTATTTGGAGCAGGCTGGAGCAGGCGGGAGTTAGACTCAGACGTCACTGTCGAGCCGTTAGTGGCCGACTCCGCCTACTAAGGGCTTCTCGGCAACTCTGCAGAATCCTATGGGTGACGTCACGGACCCTACGTCCATTTATATATACAGTCTATGGTCTGTCCGCTAGACTTCTCCCAGGACCTGAACCTCGCTACTTACACAGCCTACACAGCTAAAAACTCCCAACTAGTCTTCAGGTGCTAGTTACGGCTGGTACTTACGCACTTAATACCGTAAGCTCGGCGAAGCGACCAGCAAACCGGCAACTCCACCTGCAGCCTCGGCGTGCTCCAGAGCTAATAGCTCTAACCACTTTCACACTACACTAACAGCCCCCCCTACGACCTCCATGGAAGACCGTACTAAAACCTAACAGGGACAGAAACCAACGGTAACTGTAACGTGACTGCTCGTACTCGCTGCCATACATAAATTCCCTGTGCATTAACTCTACATTATATTGAGCATGGTGACACAACCAACCAACTGCTTGCCCTATCATCCGAAACGGCAAAGCACTTACCCCCGTAACGCTACTCCCAAACAATCAGCTGCACTCAGCGACAACAGCTGTGCGTAGTCCGTCCCCAACAACGTGTGTGAGTGTAAATACATATGTGTGTGTGACAGTGAAAATGTATGAATGTAAAAGGAGAATGTATGTGTGTAAGAGTGAAAATATATGTATGTAAAAGGAGAATGTATGTGTATGAGAGGACCAGTATGAATTACTGCCTGTACGGCCCCTCATATTCTACAGTACATTGTTGGTTACTGTGATTTTATACAGTACATTGTTGGTTACTGAGATTTTATACAGTTAATAATAATAATAATAATAAATGGAATTTATAAAGCGCCTTTCAAGGGACCCAAGGTCGCTGTACATGGTGGACAGACAAAACAAAACAGACAATGAGGAGCAAACAAAACAAACGTTACTACTGATATTTTTAAAGTAACTCCAGAGGTACCGTAATTTGTGGTTGGAAACACGGTATTATACTCTAAAATAGTATACAGTAATTTACTGTGCACAAACACTGTAAATAACTGTGGATTTTACAGCCATTTTTTACAGTGTATCTGATATCTCCACATTGACACTGTTACTGTGATGTCACACCACAGTGGACTTAAGAAGGGAGAGGAAAAGTATTAGCTCATATCCAGCAGCTGGAGAGTCTTTGGTCACAGTTTTATTGATAAATATTGCAATACAAATAAGTAAAATATAAATAATATGATATTATTGGTTATTTTGGTTAGCACTGTTAC
Source organism: Trematomus bernacchii (assembly GCF_902827165.1). NCBI lineage: Eukaryota > Metazoa > Chordata > Actinopteri > Perciformes > Nototheniidae > Trematomus > Trematomus bernacchii. The sequence goes on from NW_022987739.1 coordinate 19,634,299, forward strand.
CTAGTGCACAGTTAACTGTTGATAACAAGCCTAATGTGACATACATACACAAATGTGAAAAGTCTGATGATCTTACTACAATTGTCTTTTTTTCTTTATTCATAAGTGTTGTTTCTCTCAATGGTTAGAATAATTGATCATTGGTAAGATTATTCATAAAACAGAAAAATAGGCAGTTTAAAAAATGTCCTTAGAAATTCACACTATAAAAAGATGCTAACTTTAAGCTAACATTGCAACTACGATATATAGTTAATGACTACTTTTAAATAGGCTTTAGGCTTTCAACAATATTATGCAATATTGTATTAAAAATGTAATAATCTGTCAACAAATTTGAAGGATTATGGGTGTATGCATTTCAATTTATAGATTTTAGAAAGACTTCTTTGTCCAAGATTTTATTTTGAAGGTCCAATTAAACAGTCTAGCATCAGCAGCTTTGATCATTACAAGCATGAGAATCCCTGTTGCTGGCTCATGTGCAGTTTATCACTTCTTCTTGCATGCTAAATAATCTGTTATGCTCCAATTCTGTTCTCAATCTCACAGTTCTAACTTTTCTCTAATCTTTTATAAACCCGTGCCTGTGCACTCTCAAAGATTGACTCGCATTTGTGTCATCTCTCAAATATTTGGCGTCAAATAGTCTTCCTATGCCTCAGAATGAGATCCAGAAATAAGAGCGCAGTGTGAGCAAGTGTAGCGTAGCTCGCCTTTGGTTTGCTTTCCAATAATATTTCACAGTCAATTTAGAGGAGGTGAAGGAGCTCCTGACAGCGTTGCAGTGCACTTGAGGTTTCGAAGCTATTTCATCCACCCAGACTTCCTGTTTGGTGAAGAGCTGATTGGAGTGAAAGTGAAGCAGCTCTGGCCTGGACTCCAATAAGATTCCCATCACTGTGGCCTGGCAGCGACTTCACGCTTGTTCAGCGGGAGAGCAGATGAGGAAGATAACCTCTGTTATCAAGGTGCAATTCAAACTATCAGCAGGACATTTCATAGAGGTTGGTACACATTTAATTTCTGGGTTTGTGTGGTTTTCCTCACGATATGTGCTTTTAGATATTTTGTCAATAGAATGGTGTCATTACTGTAATAGAAAAATATTATACTCACTTGCTTACTTTAATAATATTATTGAGTGATTGTTATTGGCTAATGTTTATCTATATTTACTACTTCTCACACTTCTTAGCTAAGCTTGGGAAAAACATTTTTTTGACCTTTCAGATGTTGTTGTCGGGAGCCTCTGGAGCAGAAATGAAAGACTTTTCCAATTTTTTATGTTTTGGTAAGTTTTTAGGGAAATGTTGTAATATTGCAACGTTGGCCTTAGGTGGGAGCAGAATTTCTGTATTTCTACTCACATCGTCTGAATAAATATATTGGAACAACTAAGGGTTAATTTGCAGGATTGATTGCTTACTTAGCCCTATATCAGTATATAGCATGAATAATAATCACACATCAGTCATATTTGTTATGAATAGTCATTTATTAAATAGTAATGCAATGTTAGTCCCAAAAACAGTTCCTGTCGTCGGAAAAGCACAGACGGACGTCACACTTTGCGCTGCATTGCGTGTTTGTGTACCTGTAAACGACATCCTCTGTGATATCTGGACCAGAAAAATCAGTATTGGGACTGATAAAATATTTCTTCAGCCAGCGATACCTGTCACGGGGCTTGGTGTGTTTATTTGGTTGGGGCTCGATGTCCACATAATCACTGACTGGACGGTCATTGGGTTGATGGTTTTCTTTGTCCACTTGTCCACAGGCATCTTCATATTAGAGATGGCAAATCCGGATCCTTTTACGGACTCAGGGTCTTCTGAGTCAGTCATTGAAGAGATCCGGATCATACGAGTCATTTGAGTCATATGAGTCAGCATCACCAAGACCGTAGAAATCCTATCGGTGAAACCGAAAAGTTGTTGCATTTCACGAGCATATTATTATTCCATATATTTTGAATATATATATATATTTGTATATATATATATATAATATCTGCATGTATATTTTCTATTTCGACATGTATATTTTATATTTTATTTTATTTTTCTTTCTATTCTTGTATATTTTGTAGTTTTGTTTTATTGTAAAATGCCTTTTATGCTGCTGTAACAACAACAATTTCCCAATTTGGGATCAATAAAGTACTATCTATCTATCTATCTATCTATCTATTAAACTGACGTTATATTAACCTCCGGTTAACCACAGTGTATTTTGCTTTAATAAAAAATGTTGATCACAAAAAAAAGGGTTATTTTGCGATTTGGCAAATCTGAGTCTGCTGTTGACTCGTGCATGACGACGAGTCTGCTGGATCTCTGAATCTGCTGCTATATACGGCTCCGAGTCCGCACGAGTCTGCTCTGCTGTGTGTTGCACAGTGAGTCAGGATTTGCGAATCTGAGTCTGCTGTTGACTCGTGCATGACGACGAGTCTGCTGGATCTCTGGATCTGCTGCTATATGGCTACGGCTCCGAGTCCGCACGAGTCTGCTCTGCTGTGTGTTGCACAGCGAGTCAGGATTTGCGAATCTGCGAATCTGCTGTTGACTCGTGCATAATATAGCGCGGGAGCTGGGTGCTGGAGGAGGGGCTATGCTCATGCACATGACGAGTATGGATCGCTGGATCTGCTATGCTATTACGGTTAGGAGCCGTCGGCTCCTCTGAGTCCCCACCATACTTGCCAACCTGAGACCTCAGAAATCGGGAGAAATTAAAAACCACCGCGCCGGGGGGGGGGGGGGGGGGGGGGTTGCTAGTGGATCGCCGGAGCTGTTAGAAGTGTTAGCACCGGAGCCTCGCAGCGGGGAAACTGACTTTTAAAGATGAAAAGAACATCTACACATTCTTGTAGTTGTAAGTGCAATGCCTTGCTGCCTGTAGCACCATCCTTGATGAGGACCAGGAAAGGAGTGAGCAGAGGGTAAAGTTGTCCATTCTTGTTCTGTGACTATCTTCCTCACCATGCTGAACACCCTCTCAGACTTTCAGTTGCGCGCGCTACTAAAGAGATGCGCTACCATGGAAACCAAACAATGGTGTAGCTGCATTAAAGTCCTCAGTGGAAACAGTCGTGAGTAAATCTGATTTTGTCAGAAATCGGGAGAAATGCGGGAGAAATATGACCCCGGGAGGAAACCGGGAGAGGGCAGTGAAATCGGGAGTCTCCCGCGAAAATCGGGAGGGTTGGCAAGTATGGTCCCCACGAGTCTGCAGGAAGTTTCACTGATCCGCGTCCCCTCCCCTGAGCCAAATGATAACTTCCGGGCCGTCTCCACGGCAGCGTTAAAAAATCTTGAAACGCTTCTGCCCATTCACTTTGAATGGGGTGACGTCACTTTTTTTCGCTTTCGCCGAAATGCATTGTGGGCAGGCGAGCGGAGATTCTCAGGATTTTCAAGATCCAAAGTTGAACAATGTTCAACTTTTGAAGCTGAGGAGGAAGCGTCAGCCAATCAAATCCCGTGTACGCAAATCTGACAGTTCAAGCTCTAGCCAATCAAACGGCGTGTATGCTGGGAGAGACAGACCGCAGGTCATTTCCTCATATTCCAAAACATGGAGGAGAAATTAGCGGTAGCGAATCAATCACCCGGTGCTTTATGACCAGACCTACCGGGATATAAACCGGAGGAGCCAGGCATGGAGGGAGGTGGCAGAGACAGTGGTATGTTTTCGCCTGTTTTGGGGAGTTTATATCCAGTTTACTTCGGGCTTTTTGGCTTCATATGTCGCGGGCGGGAGATTCATGTGATTGGTTGATCGCAAAAAAATCCCCAAGCCTCAGATACGCCCACCTCCAAGATTTTTTTAACGCTGCCGTGGAGACGGCCCGTTCTGGCAGGCAGCTATCCTGTATACTTGCTAAAGGGTAGGCAGATGGACTGGGGTACGTTGTAATGTAATTTTACATGTTATAAAGAGAGTAGCGAGTGACGCAATTTATAGTTTTAATTTGTACGTCACACCAAGTGTGGGACTCAAGGACTCGGGTTAATGGAGAGGGGAGACTCGTCACGACCAGCTCATTTCTAGGATCCGGGTTAATGATCCGGATGAATCATGACTCGCCCATCTCTACTTCATATGCCTCTTCTTTACTCATGGCAGTGTCACTGTCCTCTGATTCCATCTCAAAATCACTTTCTCCTTTTTGGATGGCATCACATCCTGCACACTGAATCGAGGACCTCTCTTTGCTGGTGGCATTCTGAAATGGAAAATGAATTAATAAATATGTATCAATAATACATGCTTATCATATTGTAGTAGATTACCTGAAGGAATAGATAGGGTGGAGGAACAAGTGTTCATTCTGTCTGGCTTAGCCTTATCACACTAAAAGGAATGCATGCACCACCCCCTTCCAGGTGTCCCGATGCAAAAAGCATCTGAATCCTATTTACATTGTACACTTGAGTCACACAATACTACCTGGCTTAGCCTATTATCATAATAAAAGCAATACCTACACCCACATATGCAGGTAAACCAATGCAACAGGTCAGAGGACACATTTAGAACTTAGTTAAAGTGAATTATCAAAGACATTATATTTCTATTTGTGTTTTATTTCCATATGTGAACATAAAAGAAGGGCAATCTCCTGCAGGTGCACGTGCCATTCTGACTACCACACTGACCCAGGTATGTAATATTGCAAAAAAGACTACCGCTACAAAATCAAATTTGATGAATGTATTCCGCAATAACTGAATATGTACATTCTAAACATTGTAATACTCACAAAAAAAATGTTTGAGGCATTTTACTTACTTAAATCTGACAAATCCAGTCCAATAAAACAACGAGATGTTGCTCGTTTGAAGATTCGGAAGTTGTGTGTGTGTATGGCCAGAGGGCAGGACCTATAAACACATTGAATAGCCAATAGCATTGTGAGGCTGAACAAAAGGACCTTTTGACTATGTAAATGTAGTCTTTTAAAAAAACAAAACATTTACTGACTTTTTTAGGATAGCTTAAAGTAATGTTGTAAAATTACAACCGGGGACCTTACAGGGTTAAGAAGATTTGTTGCAATGTTGTTAGTTACACCAACAGTATGACCTTCAACTCAGGTGAACTGAAAACATCCTGATACTGTATGGCCTCCCTAACTCCCGAACTTCCAGAATGCTCCATTCATTATCACCAAGCTTTACCCCTCCCTTTCTCCTCTCTCTGTGTTTAAATATGCAACCCAAACTCTATTGTCTTCTTTCACCCTGCAGACTGTATGCTCTCTGTGTGACTGACTGAACTTTCTTGCAAGAAATAAAATACGACAAAGATAGCTGAATGGTTTGAGTCTCTATCCACATTTGATAAATAAATTCCCACCACAATTACAAATTGTATTTTTTGCATTTGTATTTCATTAATAGTAATGCTAATGAAGGGCACAAATCAAGGATTAGGAATGAATAGGATTTAACAGCCAAATTTGTACTTGCATAATTGCATTTTTAACATACTGATTTAAAATGAATGGCTGCACTTGCGGTGAATCTGCATTGAGCAACACACTCCAATGTTCTTTAATTAAGATAAAGGCATATACAAAGTAATTTATCATTGATTTAATGTTGTAACACCTTTATATACTATGATTTCGTACAGTGACAGAGAGGTGCAAACGTGCTACAACGGCCCGGAACATTTCCATAAAATGAAACGCGCTGCACCTTCAGAAACGGTGCAAATATAAAAACACAAATGTACCAAAACACATGCAAATGAATAAACATCTTGTTTCGTCAAGTTGGTGAGTGTTCTCTTAATGCTGTGCATTTGTTGCGAAGTTGGTGAATGTTTCTTCATTTGCATGTGTTTTGGCACATTTGTTTTTTTAATTTTTAATGTCTTTTGAAACTGCAGCATGTTTCTTCTAATGGAAATGCTTTGGACCATTGTTTTATGTATTTTTTTGTCATACTCTATAAAGCACTTTGGGCTGCGTCAAGCATGGAAGGTGCTACATAAATAAAGTTTATTATTATTGTATCGTGTTTCCATCTGTCAGCCTGTGATTTTGTCTCAACATAGCCTAGTTTCTGTTAAGATATTTCAGTTACTTTGTTTGCAGGACTACATTACACAAATTCCACACTGTTAATCCTTTATTAATGTAAAGACAAATTTGTTCAAATTATGTTGTTTTTTTCCTTTGCTCCTTTATACATTAATAACTCATAATTCATGACCTCCTGTAGATGACATAGAGGTTTAATTTATTATGTATCATCAGCTCCTTGAATTACGACATGCTGAGTGAACGGGACAGTGAGAGCAGGACAACGTAAAGGAGAATGTGCCTTCTGCTCAGTAATGCGTCTCCCGCTGAGGTACAAAACTAATTACTCAGTATAACCATCCTGGATGGTTTCAGCGGAGCTACAAGCTCATGTATTGAAGAGCCAATTTACCATACAATAGATGGGAAATTAAAGGTCAGGTATTTTTAAGACGCTGTAGTCCATCATGATTTAATAATTGACTTCATAACCTTTCATCATTACGATTCAAATTATATAATTTTTAGCAATCACATTTTGTTCTCATTTCATACCAATACATGTGTTCTTCTACCTTGTGTAGAGGAGTGACATTTAATTTAAAATGCATTAAACAAGGAGAACACTAAAAAATCTTCTTCAAAAAGTAAAGTGAGTATAACAAATTAAGATTTATATCCTGGACCAAAACTGGCAATGAGCTCAGCCTAACCAACCTCATGCACCTTCCTCAAACTACTTTTTTTTTCTTTTCCTTAAAAGCCTTATGCTGCGTTCACACCGGACGCGATGCGACTATTCGCTTCGCTCTAATCGCTCCTATCGCATCGCTCTAAACGCTGGAGTTTCACCGCGGCAGCCAGCTGTGTTTACTCGCATCATTCAAACAAGACGCGCTGGCTCGGGAGCTACAACTACAACAAATGAACATATTTTACCGTGATTAAATTGTAATACACGTTTCTAAATGATGCCGAAGTAACAACATACTGATACCGGTTAGTAACAACCATGAATTAATGCTTTGACAAGTCTGCAGACAAGACGGCTGGCAAAACACCTTTTAAAATGCTTGTTTTCTGAATGAAGATCGGGTCAACTAGGCTAAGCTAACGTTGTATATGCTCATTCCACACTCATAACAACGGCCTACAGACATAAATAAAGCAGCGACTGTATTCGCCATGGCATAGACAGTCTGTGGTTTGTACTTGTTTAACTTTTGTCCAGTTTCTGAACGGATATGAGGAGCTGTGTGATAACTGCTAACAGCTAACGGCTGATGTTGTGTGGTTGAACGTCAGTGACGGCGGCTGAGATCCTCACCGCTGATTGGCTTCCGCGAGAACGCGTCACGTGAATTTGACGCTCGAGTTGAAAAAATTGAACTCTCGCATTTAACGCGGCACCGTTCAATCGCCTCAATCGCGTGATTCGCGCCGCGTCCACCGCTTCATGCGCGCCGTCGGAGCGAATTCGCGTCTGTCCGCGTCTCTGCATTGACTTTACATGTAATCGCGCCGCCCCCAAACATCGCATCGCGTCCGGTGTGAACGCAGCATTACAGCTCCCTATACCCAAATCAAGCTGCAACAGATTCCATGCCACAAAAACAGCATAGCTAAAACCCTTTAATCCCATTTTATATTGGACATTGAGCAGAAAACGGTAAACTCCAGTCAAAAGCAACCAAACAAGGAAAAACTGTATTTTCATTAATCCTATTCCGCAAAAAGTTTTCAGCCGCTGAATGTTATTAAAATGTGGTGTTTAGTAGCGAAGTGGGTAGGAGATTATCAAGCCTAATATTGCGACAGTGATGCTTACTAATGGGATTATTAAATACATGTATGTGGAAAAATTAGACTTAAATCCCTCCTTCATTATTTATCTGATAGCAATTCTAAGACATTAAAGTCCTCTTAAAGAGTCTTGGATATTCAGAGCTCGTCGTCTGTGTATTTTACATGCTAATTGTCTCACAGACGTAGCCTGCATCGCTGAAAAGGAAACCTGGGTAATTTATAAATTAATATAATTATCATAAAGGTGATGCACTGCAAAATCTCTGTCCCTTCTTCACAAGCACACAAGTTGTCTTTTTATAGATACATCTCAAATGCAAGAACTCGAGCAATGCACGCGCAAAAATGGCCGACCTGTCGATTAATCATCAGCATAGCAAACAGCAGGACCTCAGGGACTGCGATGTTATAGATACCAGATAGCCTATAAATCTAACAGGGACCTATAACTGGGGGCACTGAAGGAAAGCACACATGATGAATGCTGGAGTCTGCAGTCATCTCTTCTCATAAATGCTGTTGTGGGGTAAATTAATTGTAGCAGCTAACAGCATTTGAAAGAAAGTGAAAGAATACAAAGGAGCTCATTATGGATGCTTACTGAAGGACTTATTCACTAAGAGACAGCAAGTTATATTTCTATGCATCTTTGTTTGTTTGTGTATTTAATAAAATAAAATGTATTGGCTATCTTTTAAAACTACAAACCATGGGATGAATTGACCTGCCAGGTACACTGCAGAAAACAAGAGCAGACATCAATGCCACACGAATTTATTCAAATAAACTGACAAATACAGTTTATTGATTAAACTTTACTTAAAGGAGCCCTATTATGCTCTTTTTCAAGTTCATGTTTGTATTTTGTGCTGCTTCTGTGATATGTTTACATGCCTTATGTTTAATCACGTACAATGTGTTGGAGCGCTATAGGACTGGACATTGTTATGTTACAGAAGTAAAGAAAGGAGTCAAATTGAGTCAATTCAGGAAGGGGGGGGGAGTGTGTTGGAGAGAAACTCCCTCTGGCTTGAACTTTTATACTTTGAAGACCATGTACATGCACAAAAACCTGTAGAACACACGACAGGAAAGGAAAAACCCCAAAAGGATCCGTTTAAAATCGAACAATATATTAATTTAATCCACTGAGTTGACTTTATTCTCCTTTATGTAGAATCATGGAGAGTTTCCTGTGACCTTCCAATCTGCTCCACATGTGGCCTATTAATAAATCACATGACAGAGACAAATCTGCATACACTCAGCTAATGAAACTCTCTTTTACTTTAAGTCTCCATCAACCATTTGTCAGAGTTGTGTTGTTATTAGTTGTGTGAGATATGAAGCCTGTCTTTGATCCTACAGCCTGTCACATTGCATTCAGGTCTGTTAGAGCTAACAGAAGTGTCCCGCAAGGCATGTCTCATGATGGTTCAGCAGGGAAAAGCTGCTTGCTGCTCTCTTTGATGAATCCCACCAAGTTAGAGCTTCAACGTGCTGGGCTCCATAGTTTACTGCGACACAATGAAGAGACAGGACAAACAAGTTCATAAAGTGCAAACTGTTGAGAAAGTTTCAGATGGGTGTTGTTTGTTGGCAGGAGAAGAAAACATAGTTGTGCTCAACCCTGTCTATCAAAATGACATTCCTATACAACTAAACTGCATCCAAAAGATTCAGTAGGATTTATCTTGTTTTTGTTTCTAACTTATGTATGCAGTTTTAAACACATTGTATATATAGTATACATATAGTATATTGCTTATGTTAAAGATACCTGATGAAGGATTAGTTTAAAATAAGTGTTTGTTACATCATTTAAGCTATGGGGTTTACTGAATAAAAAGACCATTTTGAAACTCACTGTCATCGAAACATCATTGAAAAGGCAATTTAGTTGTATGGTAACATGTGTAGGAGATCGGGCTGTCTTGCATATGCATGTGCATGAGACCAAAAGAGGTGATAAATCAACCCAGTCTCACATCTAAACGTGTAATAACTACGTTGGTCCACAACTTGGGACGTAGTATTTCTACAAAAACGCCTCTGAAATTGTAGGATCCCTACGTTTTTTTTCACCATTCATTTCCAATGGCTAGCGTCAATGTCACGTGATCTTCAACTTTTTCTCCGCAGAAATAAAAAAACATGGCCGACCTTCGTTTTATTCTCGGTAGAAAATGCCTATTAGTTAGGCATTAGTTAGTTAGTTTAGTTAGGTTAGTTTGGCCATTAAAATGCGTTTTGATGTCATTTGATGCAAGAAATATGAGTTGTTATTTCAGATTATGTGTGCAGTGGATGTACATGATCTTTAGTTTGCTAGTTATTACGAAGAATACTTCAGGAAGTTGTGTAAATACAACATTTTCATTGTTACCAAGGTGGTTGCTAGGGACGCTGCTATCGATATTATGTCTGTTATGTTGTGTAACTGTTTAATGGTGTTATCTTTATTGCTACCCCCTTTCCCGTCAATTTATAGTGTTGGTCCACAGCGTAAAGTTATTAGTTTAACAAAATCCGCATCTAAAATTGTGGCATAGATACGTTATTTTCCCCTGTGCAATTCTCCAACCCAGTCTCACATCTCACATCTCACATCACATCGTCATAAACACCGGAAACAGACGTATGCAAGATCCTCAGCTCGGTGATTGGACGGTTTAGCCGCAATGCACGTTGGGAAATGGTGTTTATTATCTGAAAACAGGAAGAACTGCCGCCAAAACTGAAAACGTGACGTGGATCATAAATATATCAGCAGTTAAACAACATCTTAGATTTATTTTCACACAATACGTCTCCTTGCAGTATCAACACTAATTCGGCTGACTTTTATATTTGATCCAATTGGTAGATAGGCTGTATTTACACCATAACGGTGCACAGCTGATGGAAAGGGACACCTACTGGTTAAAGCACGTTATTGAATTTTATTATTTGTATTATTAGATATTAATAGGATCAAATAAATATATATATAAAGTATATTCATTACTCGTTATTCTCTACTAATAGTTAATGAAAGACTGTATATAATGACTATTTTGCACATGCCATTCAAGATTTCAAGATTTTCTAAGGTTTATTGACATATCATATTATACACAACTATGGTGTAGTTATGCAATGAATGAAAAACTTGGGTCGCAGGTTCCTCAACAGTGCATTACAAGACATCTATCAATATGTGTTTATACCTCCAGCAATGTTAACTATGTTGAAGCACTTATTTTAACTGATATTATACATATGTATTACTCTTATAAGATGTATGTAGATAGTATAAGAAATGTGCAGAATATGACAGTTTAATGGTGGAGGTATAAACACATATTGATAGATGTCTTGTAATGCACTGTTGAGGAACCTGTGACCCAAGTTTTTCATTCATTGCATAACTACACCGTAGTTGTGTATAATATGATATGTCAATAAAGTAGTTATGCTACATGTAGCAGTGCCCTATTCCTTTGAAGATGTTGTGTGCCATTTTAGACACGTTGAAAAACTCAGTAAATCTGAAAAAAACAAGGTTGATTCTCAACTTTAAACTTTCATAAAAAATCTTGTAAATTCCTGAATACAGCTTTGTTTATTCAAAAGAACTCATAATGACATATCAAATTATGTATACGGTTAACATTGTGTATTCAAATGAAAAGACTTGGCTATGTTGAGTTTTGGTTTCTCACAGGACACAAACAGTGGTGAACATCCATCCCGACCTCCTCTTTAGGAAGACTCGCAACTCTTTATACTACAACTCCTGACGTCCGTAGGAGGTTTTTTTGCATGTAGTTAGTTGGTTGCCTGCTGTGTCTCATATAGATTCTAAAGGGCGCCCTGTCCGTCGGTGCATAACTATGCCACCCAATTAATGAGACAGGTTGGTTGGACCAAAGATATATCAATGCTGAAAGCATCTAAAACCCTTACCACGGTAAGAGGCTTTATTCCATGTGATATCCATTAGATCACAGCTTAGGGAGCATATTTCAGAATGAAAGACAGTGACTGTTAAACATGTGGATGTTTGGCAGAGAAGATGATTTAGGAGTTCTGGCAAATGGGAAACCAGGCAGCTGGAACACACTGGCTCTGTCCCAATACTCACAAGCGGTATTTGCAGATAGTCAAGTGTCTTCTGGTGTGATATCCGGCAGAAGTGCCTGTTGAGACAGCATGCAAGTGAGAGTTTTTCAAAGAACATTGAGACATAATGAGGTAGCACATCTAATCAATCAGGCAAATGCACGGCTCTGGCACATGCTTGGCTCAATTTCTTTCTAATACTTTATTGTTTGTATTTGTATTCCTTCATAAAGTACAAATTAAGTTTGATGCACCAGCTTTACAGTATCAATCAGATAACATAAAGGGAAAAAAACCTATTGAAGAACAACAAATAAACACATTCAGGGGACTTATTAGCGAAGCAATTACATGGAGTTGCCTAGAGGCATGCCATCTGTATATAAAATAGAACATTTCCGTCTGTTGATGTGCTTGGCTGAAAAGATTCTATGATATGAACAATATTTATGTTATCACTCATATTATTATACTTATATTACAGTAATAAATGAGTTGTGATCCTGAATATTTACCTTGAATCAAGATGAAACCATACTATTTTTTTGTTAGGAAAGGAATCCCATGGTACCCCAAATGTTCCCATTAGGGTCATGGAGTTATATTCAATCCAGATCTGGTGTTTAAAAATGACATTAACGACATCACAAAAACAGCTTTTTTCCACCTTCGGAACATTTCAAAGATTCGTCCCATGCTTTCCCTAGCCGATGCTGAAACTTTAGTCCATGCTTTTGTTTCATCTCGTTTGGACTACTGCAATTCAATTTTCTCCGGGCTACCAAAATCAACAACCGCCAAACTACAACTGGTTCAAAACACAGCTGCCAGAATATTAACCAGTACCAGAAAATGTGATCATATCACCCCTGTTCTCATTTCATTGCATTGGCTCCCGATTCACATAAGATCTGACTTCAAGATTGTACTATTAACCTTTAAAATCGTACATGGACTAGCACCTCCATATCTATCATCATTAATTACCCCGCTAATATCTACCATCATCCGTAGGTGGCAGAGCCTTTTTAATTAACCAGAAGATGGAGGAAGCTACGAGGAAAATTGAAGCTACTTCGCAGCTACTCGAAGAAGCCGAGCGGCGCATCGGAGAGGTGGAAACGTATGATTTGGAAGCAAACAAGGTTATAACCCAGCTGCAGGAGACCCAGCTCCAACTCAAATCAAAACTCACCGAACTTGAAGGACACTTGTGTTGCAATAACATTCGGATCTATGGTATCAAGGATCGGAAGGGACCTCAATGGTTCTTTTTGTGGAGAATCTTCTAAAAACTGAACTGAGCCAGAGTACCGGCCTGAACGACCTGGGTATCGAGCGCGCACACAGAGCTCTCGGTCCCAAACCCGCTGAGACTGCCACCCCGAGATCAATGGTTGTGAGGTTTCTGAAATATACCACTAAAGAGGAGATTATCCGCGCGGCGTGGAGAAAGAGCATCACCGTAGACGGGAAAAGGGTGTTTTTCGACCACGACTACGCAACAGGTGTGATGGATAAAAGGAAATAATATCTGCCAATTAAAAAGGTGCTGAAAGAGGAGGGAGTCAGATTCCAGACACCGATGACAAAGATTTTTTTTATTTTTTTATTTAACCTTTATTTAACCAGATAAAAACATTGAGATAAAATCTCATTTTCAATGCTGACCTGGCCAAGAAGGCAGCAACGTTACACATAACACATAACACAAACATATAAAATACAGAGAACACAACTAAGAAAACAAAAGACGAAAAAGCAGTCACTACATTGTGCACATTAGGACAATAAAAAAATGGTCCTAATGTACAAAAAGATGCGTGTTTTTTTGGACTCGGGGACAGTCACATATGAGAGTGCGGACCAGGCCGCCGAGGACTTACGAGCAAAGGGATTCCGGATTCCACCGACACCTGAAGGCAGACCGAGAGAAGTGACGCGGCTGAGCTCCAGCTGGGAAAGGGCGAAAAAACACACGCCGCAGAGACAGAGAGCAGTACCGGGACAAGCTCCGTGGATTTCAACGACTGCCTGAAACGGATGCTAAGGACTGTTAATTCACTTCATCGTAACATTCAATCGCTTTGCATCTTCTCCATCGGAAACAGGGCGGTGACGGTAGGCTGAACATTTCTAGGTGGATTTCACTTTTTCATTATGTATTTCTCACCTACCCAAACTGAACTAAGATAAGGCTCAACAGAGAGCATCCCCTGATTATCTGGGCCAAAGGTTTTTTTATTTATTTAATTTTGGATTAAGGTAGTCAGTCTTGTTGAGTTATAATGACCGCCACCCACAGACATTTCCCGAGGGGGCCCCGCCACCTAGTGTTCGGAACATCCCCCTACTAAAGAGGTCAAGAGAAGACCTCTTTGATGGAAGCCCTTTTTTTTCTTTTTACTGTTATATGTATAGTTGTGGGGGATCACGAGTGAGTGTCTGAGGGAACTCTGGTTTACACATGTATGACAAATAACTCAAGGTTATCAGCCTGAATGTTAATGGCTTGTCCAGTCCTATTAAGAGGAGTAAAAGGATATCAAAGGCAACAAAGGAAAAGGCCCATATTATATTCTGGCAAGAAACTCACTTAACGGATCAAGAACATGAAAAAATAAAGAAAATGGGTTTTAGACATACTTATTATTCATCCTTTAAAACAGGACGCAAGAGGGGAGTGGCTATTTTGATGCCAAATTTGGTTCACTTTGAACTTCTGTCAGAGACAAAAGACAAGGAGGGGAGGTTCATTATGGTTAAAGGTAGACTAGACAATAAAGAGGTGACTCTGCTTAATGTGTATGCACCTCCGGGTAGCAACAGGGCGTTCTATAAAAAAGTATTTGATTTAATTGCATTTCAATCTGTTGGAGTCATGATCTGTGCAGGAGACCTCAATATGATTTTGAATCCAGAGCTTGACACAACTAATCAAAAAAGAAAAATCACCTCCACTGAAAGATGGATTAAAAGAAGGATTCAGGACCTAGGCTTGATAGATGTTTGGAGAGACTTTCATAATCAGGATAGACAGTTCACGTTCTACTCAAACCGTCATGATGTCTATTCAAGGATTGATTATTTATTCATGCACAGTTCTGAGAGGCACAGGGTAAAAGAATGTGAAATAAGTCAGAGAGACTTGTCAGATCATTCCACTGTACACTTAAAACTACATTTAGATGGTAGAACTAGGAGGACAATGTGGAGATTAAATATAAGTGTACTAAATAACACTGGAATCCTGGAAAGATTAAAGAACGAGTTAAAAACATACATGACTGATAATGATGTTGGAAATGTTAGCCCAGTGATACTGTGGGATGCAGCAAAAGCAGTTTTGCGGGGGAAAATTACATCAGAAATGGCTTTTGCTAGAAAGGTGAAAACCCAGAGACTCCTAGACTTGCAAAAACAGCTTTCTGATCTTGAAAAACTACATTGTAAAAATAAAGATCCAAAGTTACTCTCTCAAATGAGACCAATTAAACAAGAAATTGATCAAATATTTTGTGATGAGGTGGAGAAAAAGCTAAGATTTACAAAACAGAGATATGAGGCAGGCTCTAAGGCCTCTAAGTTATTAGCCTGGAGGTTGCGGAAACAGCAAACTGAAAATACAGTTTATAAAATGAGGGACCCTCTTTCTAAAAAGATTACATGTGAATTGGAGGGGATACAAAAAGCATTTGAGACATTTTATCAGGCCCTGTACACTCAGTCCACACCATTTGATGAATATAAGGTTGAAGAGTTTCTGAGCTGGTTGGACGTGCCCCCCCTGGGGAAAATGCACAATGACAAATTGATAAAATAAATAACAGTGGAAGAAATTGATAAGGCTATTTCCTCCCTGAAATCATGTAAATCTCCAGGTCCAGATGGATTTCCAGGAGAGTGGTATAAATCACTAAGAGAGCATTTCATACCAATACTTCATAAAAGCTTTAATTACACTCTGAAGGAGGGAGTGCTCCCTCCTTCCTGGAGGGAGGCCACCATTTCAGTCATTCCTAAAGAGGATAAGGACTTGAACGAATGTGGGTCATATAGACCCATTAGTGTACTAAATCAGGATTATAAAATATATGCAGCTATTTTAACTAAAAGAATGGAGGAAGTGATGCCCCTATTGATTGATGAGGACCAGTGTGGATTTATTTAATGTAGGCAGACCCAGGATAATATAAGGAGGACTCTCCATACCATTGACTATATACAAAAAGAAAAACTCAGTGCCATCCTCCTCAGTATGGATGCAGAAAAGGCCTTTGATTCAGTGGGGTGGGGTTTTCTCTATAAAGTTATGGAAACATTTGGATTTCATGAGAAGTTCATTATGAGCATTAAAACATTATATACATCCCATATGGCTAGAATCAAGGTAAACGGAAGTCTGTCTAGAACCATTCACCTGCAGCGTGGCTGTTGCCAGGGCTGCCCAGGCAGTCCAGGGCTCTTTAATCTATTTATTGAACCGCTTGCCCAGGCAATAAGGCAAGATACAGACCTGGAAGGCATCATAATGGGAGATACAGAGTACAAAATATGTCTTTATGCGGACAATGTCCTGGTCAGTCTAATGAACCCGGATTCAGGACTCCCAAGGTTAATGGATATGTTGCAAACATATGGAGCTTTGTCAGGTTATTCTCTTAACGTTGATACAACTCAAGCTCTAGTGTTCAACTGTATCCCGACATTGGATCTAAAAAATAAGTACAAGTATAATTGGGACTCCAAATCCATTAAATACTTAGGTGTAAAATTAACAAAAGACATGTCTCGGATGTACTCTGATAACTATGAACATATAGATTCACAGATAAAAGACGATGTAGATAGATGGGCCTCTTTGCCCCTGGATCTTGGAAACAGAATTATGTCAGTAAAACAAATATATTACCCAGACTTCTTTACTTGTTTATGTCATTACCCATTCATATTCCGGATACTACATTTAGAGAATGGGACAAAGTGATATCACGATTCATATGGAACGGCAAACCCCCTCGGGTGAGATACAAAACTCTACAGCTGCCAAAGCAAAGCGGAGGGATGGGCTTACCCAACCTTAAAGATTATAGCGGCACAGATAAGGCAACTGATGCTCTGGTGTATGGCCTTGCCCAGCAGGATTTCGATAGATACCTCCAAATTCGACACTATTTTGATAAGAACATCAAAGGATACATGCCAGGTAATGTATCGGGCATCACTCAAATGTTTATTAGGGCATATAATGCAAAATTATCCAGAAAGATCGTAGGTGAGCTATACAAATGCATAGTTGAACTGAGATCCCTAAATCTGTAATAGCCCTTTTTTGAATGAGCTCC
Organism: Trematomus bernacchii; assembly: GCF_902827165.1. Lineage (NCBI taxonomy): Eukaryota > Metazoa > Chordata > Actinopteri > Perciformes > Nototheniidae > Trematomus > Trematomus bernacchii. Next base: position 19,651,597 of record NW_022987739.1, read on the forward strand.
GGACCAGTGCCTGAATCAAAGTTAATGAATAGTAAATTGGAGCAGTTCTCAGCGGCAGCGCTCCCTTTGAACCTGAAGGAACCTGTTAGTGATTATCAAGGTATTCAATAAGGTAATTGCTGCATTAGCTTCTCCTTCACACAGAGTTGCTAATTATTTATCTAGTGTGGTAGCAGGTGAACTTTACCACTTGGTATATCTGTAATGTGTCTTGTTCTACAGAAAAAAGGCACACAACAATTATAGGGTAAGCTGTTTTGAAATCATGATTGCAATTAAAGACCATTCTTTCTGGTGTAGTGTTCTCTCGTTGTGACCTTAGAATAAATAATAAGATGATTAAAAGAAAGGTCTTAGCATTTCAAAGGTTTCGGCTGGAGAAGTGTGAAGCTATATGAGGAGTCCTTTTTTTATTGCTCCTGAATAAAAGGCTTCGTCCTCCGATACATGATGGCCCATTAAAGCAGATGCAGCTTTATGGCCTACAGACAGGCAAAGGAGGCGAGGGAATCAGTGGCTTTTATTTGGATCGACATACTGCACACACGGCAGTGACCAACTGAATGATCCCGCAAGCAGAATATCTTTGCATTGAAGAAAGGTTTTGCAAAGCAGATAGTATCCAGTCAATCGTTTGCCATACTTGATTGGCTTGAAACCAAATCATCAACATGTCATGTATTCCTCAAGAGTTGAGTTTGATCTGGTTACTTTGGGAGTCAAGGTTTCCAAATCCTTCTTTAAAGATAAATAAAAACATTATGGAGTGAAGTTGGCCTTGAATTGTAGAGGAGAGATTTGGTAGGAAAAATCACATTAAAACCTTACAATTAGGTTGAAAATGCCACTTAAAATCCTCTTGAAAATACACTTTCACACACAAAAAAATTAAGAAATATATTATGGGCTTAGGTTGAAACAATTATTGTATATATTATTTTCATAATTGACATGAAATAATAATGTGTCTCTTTTAACAAGGGCTGAAAATCTCATTAAAAAATCTGGATGAAAAAAATATATATATGACAACTGTTGTCCATTTGATAGACTAATTATTACTAATTATTACGACAACTGCTGCAGAAACACATTTTCAGCAGAATATACATTATTTTAAATTAAACATGTGTCATTGGGGTGAACAGGTGCCAAATGCAGATTTAAAGAGGTCACTTCACTTCACAAAGGACACAAAAATGGAGGCAAGAGTAAATAATGTGTGCTGACTCAGCAGGTATAACATTAGATAAGAAAAAGTTTTACAACATTTGCAAGTTTTATTATATCCTTTTGCTTGATTTATATTTTCCTTTACACGAAGACATAAAGTGTTGCATAGGCCATTCATGAGCATGCAGACAATAAATTATCTTGGTCATAAAAAATGGCTATAATGTAAGTAAAATAGTATATGTCTATATCTTGTATCGAGTGGTGACATGTGTACAGTATCTGGTTCTGATGACCCAACTGTCCAAAGAACAGATTAATATTCAAGTGAATGATGTACGGTTATGTACTATCTGTGACTAGATTAAGTGATTTTATTGGACGTCTGATGCCTTTCCTGAAAGTAAATGCCCAACATCATATCCTGAGGGATGTGTATTTACAATTCATATTAAACAAATGCATAAAGCGCACTCTAATATTAGAATTTACTATAAGAACCAAAAAGGTATTTTCTTTGCCATCCTCTGAATGTGTTAATATGCAAATTAATTGATTTCCTTGATGCACACAGACACAACTTCACTGAGTATTTGTGGCCATCTAGGAACATTTTACAAAATAAGTTTAAATCAGCTCATATACTGTATAAAGGTTAAACACCTGTTTGCAGCTCGTTTGTCATTCTTTTATCATTATTTCCTCTCATGTAAACATAAACCCTGAACTGTATGACACAATTTGACTGAGCAGTGTTCAAGCATCCTTTAGTTGTTTAACCAACTAATTAATATGCCTCCGTGATTGCAATTATTATGTCTTCCAATGACTAATTTCATCATGAACCTTATTTAATTACATAATCAGACTAATAGAGTATGAATAGGGAAGTCACTCTGCATTAGTTGTCACAGAGCTGTGTCATTTCGCTGTTGTAGGAAGCCGCTTTGTTCCTCAGCTTTATATGTACAAAGGAATTATGGTTTAATGAGTAATATAAGCCACCGTGTACGTATATATTTACAGTATCGGAGTGAATTAGTGCAGATGGTATAGAGATGAAAAACAAACCTGAGTGCTGGCAACCAAAAGTTGGCACTTCAAGCCAAGAAGTTGCTGGACATTTCTGCTTGGAAGTTCACAAATAATTAGGTTTCAACAAATTCTCTGCATATGTTGCATTGTGTTTATATATTAATGTGAATTGGCTTGAAAATGTTACTATTAATGAGTCCCTTGGGACACACACACACACACACACACACACACACACACACACACACACACACACACACACACACACACACACACACACACACACACACACACACACACACACACACACACACACACACACACACACACACACACACACACACACACACACACACACACACACTTTTTTTCACACTTTCACCTCCAACACATTATTATTCCGATCTCATTATATACTTCTCAACACCTTGTAATGCCTTGGGGAGCCCTGTGTATGAGGGGCCGTACAGGCCGTAATTTAGTGGGAATGCTGATACAGCATTCCAACTATATGTTATGCTACGGACAAAATTCTTATTATTATTCCATCCAATTATTTTGTCCGTCTTCTCCTCCCACATTCAACATCGCAGAAACTCCGTTCAAACATCAAAACGTTCAGCTCGGTTGGGAATCGATGGCTATTACTTTTATCATTCATAACTTTCATAATTCCAGAGATACATCCCATAATTCATCCAATTTTTAACATGGAAGTCAATGGAGACATTCTTCAGACTTCAACAAATCTTCATGCAACTTCAACTGCTAACTGTTCATTCATACTTTCACTCAGAAACCTCATTTCAACTTTAAAATGTTACACATCTTTCTGACATTATTCGTGTAACACAACTTTTAAATCTGATTCTTACTTTTAGAGATATTAAACATTGTTCAGACCTTGGTAAAGAGGTTTTTTTCAGATTTTAACATTAACTACAGATGAAGCGTCTTATTTTGGACAGTTTAAAGTGCGAGGGTCGTGATCGGTTCATGCACGTTCCGTGATGGCCGGCCGGCCCCCAGTCAGACTTGATACCGCCCCCATGATAAATACATTTAATTATTGTGAAGCCAGCTGCAATGGATCATTGATCCACCAGGGGGTGCAGTGGGGTTCCACACTGGAGTCATGTGAAATCAACTTCTAAATAATAGATGTTGTTTAGTCGGAAAAAACGAACGAGCCGGCTCTCCCGATTTTTAATCCTAATTTAATCATCATCATTGATGTTTATGTTCGCCGAATTGACATGAAATCACTGACAAATATGAATATTCTGTATTCAACTTCATTGAAACGATCAGGATGGGTGTTATTTTTCCCCACAATGACCAAGTCGCTGCAAATGATCCCATGTATTACATGTACATGGCCACATTCTCAACAAAGTTACGTAACGAAACATTCTGTATTCCTTGCTTACTTTTTATTTAATGCTTTATAACAGCTGGAATAGTTCGTTTAGAACAGGCACCTCACTCGCAATCTGCTCCTCCGCAACGCCTACCACCTACCTCCGGCTGAAATTATGAATGTACAGTAAGGCATAGTAATCATAGATAACACGGCAGGGTCCGTTACAGTTTGTTTTCATCTGATTTCAAATATTTCAAATGTCTGAAGTTAATAAATACATTCTCAGTGTTCAAGTCAATAATAGTCATATAAGAAAAGTACTGATCTAATAACAGAGATTTTATAAGGACTTTTCAATGTTCGACATCGCTCATGTGAAATACAGTAAACTGGATGTTGTGGTGCCGAGAGGCGGGGTATCAAAAGTACAAGCTAAACTTTTATTTAGCATCTGAACACACTTGTAAACAACGTGATGCCCGGGAAGCGAAGACCCGGCGGAAACAGCTGGTCTGGTTCACTAAAATGTCCGTGTACAGTATATCTGGTACTAATGTATAGCGGATCTTTGTTAAGATCCATATGTCACGGATAGATATTATATATAGAGATGGGATGGCAGAAGGTGCTATATATATATATATATATATATAATTCCAAAGCTGGTAAAGACCTTTCAAATTTAGCAATAATAGTCATATAAGAAAAGTACTGATTTGTTCTTGAATATTATAATAAAATAAACACCGGCTGTTGTTATGCCTGCTGTAACGTTTACTTTCTCCGTTCTCCGCTTAAGTAATTATTACTTCCTGGTTAGCTTTCCGCTCGAAATTTAAATCTGAAAATGGCAAAATAACGGAGAAAAAAAACGTTCACAGAGAAGACGACAACAATTGTCACTTGCACTTGTCATTTAGCATCTGAACACACTTGTAAACAACGTGATGCCCGGGAAGCGAAGACCCGGCGGAAACAGCTGGTCTGGTTCACTAAAATGTCCGTGTACAGTATATCTGGTACTAATGTATAGCGGATCTTTGTTAAGATCCATATGTCAGTAGAGATGGGATGGCAGAAGGTGCTATATATATATATATATATATATATATATATATATATAATTCCAAAGCTGGTAAAGACCTTTCAAATTTAGCAATAATAGTCATATAAGAAAAGTACTGATTTGTTCTTGAATCAACTTTTTTATGGAAAATGTTTTATGTAATTTTATTTCATTTTAAATAAAATGAAAGACATTCACAGTTAATGTAATTAGATATACATTATTAATGCCATACATTTTTAAATGTAATTAGATATACATTATTAATGCCATACATTTTTGCATAAATATTTATTCAGTATGATAGCTGTCTAACAGAAGTTAAATCCATTTCTCACTTATTCTGACAATGTACTTAACCCCAAATAAAAGAACCCAATAAAAATAGTTGTTAAATAATAGTGAAGTCACGTTGTAATAACAATAACTCATCTCTCTCGGTTTTTTTTGTTTTCTTTGTGTGCTTTGCCAAAAGCCACTGTGTCAAGTGTCCTAGTTGGGTTACCGTAACGAACAGCAGCCGGCTCTCGATTTTTAATCCTAATTTAATCGTTTATGTTCGCCGAATTGACATGAAATCACTGACAAATATGAATATACTGTATTCAACTTCATTAAAATGTTATTAACGTGCCTAAACTCAGTAATTCACTAAAAATTACTGATCCCTCCGCGTCGCGGAGGGATCTTGATCCCTGGGTGTTATTTTTCCCCATAATGACCAAGTCGCTGCAAATTATCCCGCTTATTACATGGCCACATTCTCAACAAAGTAACGACATGACTCCCAATATTAATTAAAATGCTTTTATGGATTTAGAAAATATTTTTATTGATTTAAAACATAGTTCTATGTATTGATTTAAATTGACATGCATCCGCTAAGAAAAATAGTCCGTTGTTACCGTTTTTTAAACAGTCAGAATGAAACGGCAGCTCTCAGCTGTGTGTTCACACTCCTAACTCTGATCTTTCTTTTCCAACAGTTAAGTTAACTGTAGGTTACTCTGAGTGACAAGCTTACAGTTAGTGAAGTAACACTTTTTTTTTGTGAGTCACGACCTCGCTGTTTCATTCTAACATAACGCTCCAAATATGACTGTTTCCACTCGGACTTCAATACAGCAACACCATTGTTTGGTTTCCATGGTAGCGTGTCTCTTTAGTAGCGTGCACTCCTTTCCTGTAAATTACAGGTCCAGCCAGGCAAAACAGTAATATGAAATATGAACGTTAGTTTTTAACTGAAATGATCAAATAAAGTCAAAATGTCACAGTGTTTACAAACATTGACCATACCGTTCACCAGCCCCCACCCCACTCTTTGTTTAAAACGAATTGGCCATCGGAATGTGTGTGTCCCAACCCCCCCCTGTGATATCTCTTCACAGGGGGGAGAGAGTTAGACGCTCGTGAATTGTCAAGGGGGGGGGGGGGCCTCTCTGCACGGAGGAGCCGCGGAGAAGTGAATCACAGTGATCTGCTATTTTAAAGTAAATTCAACACATATCGACCCTAAATATAGCATATATTAAGAACGAGAAAGTGTTAACATCGTTTTTTGTAAACATATGACCAATGTGCGAGGGTGATGACATCAGAGCATCGTCCTATGGGCTTAGCCCCGGACAGGTACAACAGGTATTCACTCAGAGGGGGGTAGTTACCCATTTACATGTCAAAAAGCAACATACAGTAGGCGGGTGGGGGATGGTGAACGTTTACATTTCTCTACAGCAGTGGTTCCCAAACTTTTTGTGCCCTAGGCACACCAAAGGACAAGTAAAAATCTCAAGGCACACCTATTGTGCGAAATAGCCCTTATAACACGTGTTATCACTCATATCATGTAAAATATCTGTAAATGTGCATAATTATTTACTAATGCCAAATAAAATGTATAGATAGAACAATCAGTGGTTCAAGTTAGTATATTCCTCAGTGTAACATATCCACTAGTTGCAAAGCTTAAACATTTTTATATATTTTTTTATTTTAAGGGAAAGGATGTTTTCACTACTCAGTTTGTCAACTATGTTACGGACAAACTTGATGTCATTACAATCATTTGATTAAGTCCTGCACTTCAAGTAAAATCAAATTTGAAAGGCTCTTGAGTCTATTCTACCATATATCCAAAGATTTTTTAAAGTTTAAAAAATAATTGTATTAAAGTTTTGTTTTTTCATGTGATATGTTCAGCACTGTCATTAAGTTTAGGGATATTTTGTATTATAAAACTACCATACAGGTCATTTTGATAGTTTTAAGAGATGTCATGTAAAACTCCAACCTGTGTAGATATACATTATACTATAAAGGATATCAGAAGCACTATTTTAGATATTTTAAATTTGAAAAAATGAGGTGCAACATAGTTGACAATGAAAGTCAAACATTTGACGCAAATAACATAGTTGACTGGACACATTATTAACCATCAGCACTATGTTAATTTCAAGGCAGAAGTGCAAAATTCCATTGATAATGATGTGTAATGACGTCTACATGTCGTACAAATTGTCAACTAGGTTACCTGTCAACTAAGTTACTACAGTTATTACAGTACTGGGTAACTCAGTTGACAGGTAACCTAGTTGACAATTTCCCTATTTTGACCCATCATTTCAATGGTAGGCCTTGCCTGGATGACCACATGTCATTTTCTTGAACAGGTTAACATCACATTTGCACATATAATTGAATTAAAATCATTAAACAATTGTAAACCATAACAATGTACGTAACATTGTTGATTGTCAATGAGTATATTAATTGACCATGTGCTATTATACATAAAATATTGTAAAAATGTAGAGGTCAATCACCACAGTGTGTTCAAAATGTCTGCCAAAGAGGAACATGGCATCATGTGATGCTGGTGACATGGTATTGGGACAAACAATTTTTGAGTTAAAGGGGGAAGTTCTGTTAGTAACATAGTTGACAGAACTTTTGCGGACATTCATATATTAAGATATTTAAATTATTTAAAGGGGGAAATCAATTAAAAATATGTTATTATTCTTTAGTATTTAGACTTTTGAAATAAATGAATCATTTTTTAAATTTACTTTAATGGTTTTTATTCATTATTTTGAATCCAAGACACCCTCAACTGAAAAACGGACATAGCAAAAACTGACAATTTAAGAACATCATGACACATTTCAAGCTAAATAAAGCATAGGATGCACATAATGTTTGTGTGATATTATAACATGCTTTCCAATAATAGGCAAAATATGATATCTTTGAAGAAAATAGTTAGAATAATTATAATTATCATCAATGGACATCAATGGACATGGAATGTACCCTAAATTGTAGAATCACTCAGCAGTTACATACACCAAACCTTCCAGTTATATTCCTATCAATATTATGAAGGCTTTTACAGAAGGGTTTGGTCATATATAATTCATAGCCTGAATTATATAACATTTTATACCTAAAAACATGGTGAAAATTGATATTTTAGGGCTGTTGACAGTATTTTCTGATTTATGGAGTGATACAAAGAGATATCCAAAATCCCTTCTGTAAAAGCCTTAGATACTAATATGACTACAAAATGAAACAATAATTTTGATCCTGGCTTTATCCAAAGTTCAGATTTCGGTTCCTGAAATGTGTTAAAATATGCGCATATTTCATGAGATAATGGTTCATTTGGATATTTAAACATGCTATTTCAGAAAACTTGTAATACAAAAAACAATTGCCTTATTGTAAGTAATTAACTGGAGAAATATTTAGCTGATATCTTTAAGTTAAAAATACCCTATTCACCTGGGGTGTCTCGCCTTAATTAGATGTTTGATAAGTGCAGATCACATAGTAAAACACGTACACAGATACATTATTTTGTATTTTTATTAAATTCGACAATGTCAATTTCACTTTCCACTATGTCCACCGTTGTTTTTCACAACCAATGGCAGAACTTTATTGAGGCCTGTAATTAGTCAACTACAGGTCTCTTGAGTCAGTCTTTTTCTTCCAAAAAGCTTGTGACAAGATGTTATTGCTCTTGGGGCATTAAAAACAAGATTTTAACTTTAGTTTTTTATATAATATCTGCATTTTCTATTGTGAAAAACTAAGTCTTAGTTATTTAATATATAGCGCCATCTCCTGGTTAAACCCTGAAATTGGAGAATAGTGGGAGGGCCTAACATTCCTGAATACTGGTCTTTGGCAGGCAACTGGCTGGCAACTGGCTGGCAGTCGGCAGGAAGCTGTATGCTGGGGTCCAAAATAAGAGGCTCCATCTGTAGAGTGCGTGATGTCACAGCTAGAGTGGAGGAAATCTTGCCTTCATATATTTTTTTAAAACTGCCATAATTCCCAAACCCTACATTCCTGAGACATCATCTTTCATGACAAACGTAGGAAAACATCTCGTAGCTTGAAAAATGACAAATAATTAAGCAAAAATAATTAAACAAAATGCCTCTTGAGGGCATGAAGGGACAAAAACGTTCAACATGTCTCCATTAAAGCACATTGTAATTTCAGGCAGATATTTCCTCACAGCAGCAGCCGCACACCTTTAGTTAAACTGCCAAAAAGGCCACATTATTAACCCGAAAGTACACATAAATTACACTTCAGATACTCAACTTCCTTGACATCTCTCTCTCTCTCTCTCTCTCGTCCATGCCTCAACAGCTCTACGCCAAATCTGAAATCTCACCATATGCCGTTTCCATGGAAACGCATCCCTCGCCATAAAACACGATGTCCCTTTAACTCCTATGAAAATGTTCAAAAAGTGCTCAAAATTTGCATGTGTGCTAACAGTCCAGCCGTGAAGACATCTACGAGATAGTTTTGAGATTTCTTCAAATTCCGTTGCCATGGCAACACAATGCTCGCCATGAAACACGATGTCGCTGTAACTCCAATGGACATGGTCCGATCGTCCCCAAACTTCACTTGTATATCACCGGTCCATGCCTCAACAGCTCTACGCCAAATCTGAGATCTCACCATAGGCTGTTTCCATGGAAACACGATGTTGTCATGATACCTATGCAAATGATCCAAACACCACCAGACTTCAGATGACAGTTAATGGTCAAGCCCTCAACATGTCTATATACCATTAGTGAGTTTTCCTCAAAAGCTGTTGCCATGGCAACGCATCCCTTGCAATAAAACACAATATTGCTATAACTCCTATGAAAATGGTCAAATGATTTCTTCAAATGCCGTTGCCATGGCGACAGACCACTCGCCATGAAACACGATGTCGCTGTAAGTCCAATCGACCCCTAATCTTCACTTGTATATCACCGGTCGATGCCTCAACAGCTCTACGCCAAATCTGAGATCTCACCATATGCCGTTTCCATGGAAACGCATCCCTCGCCATAAAACATGATGTCGCTATAACTCCTATGAAAATGTTCAAAAAGTGCTCAAACTTCACATGTGTGCTAACAGTCCAGCCGTGAAGACATCTAGGGGACATGCCGTTGCCGTGGCAACACAATGCCCGCCATGAAACACGGTTTTCTCATAACTTCAGTGAAAATACTCCAAACAGCCCAAAACTTCACAGGTTTGGTAACGATGCAGCCATCAACGCATCTAAGCCTATTATGGGATGTCATCAAATGCTGTTGGCATGGCGACAGATCATTCGCCATCAAGTTAGTTCAAAAGTGTGCATTTCAAATATTGTGCTGCTTTTCCAAGCCTTTTTACTTTCTTTTCTTCTCTCATCACACATGCAAGCCCCCAGTGTTCATGTATCATTTCAATCTAAATTCTTCACTTTCTTCTTACACATTACATTTCAGCATAGCAGTTTAGCGTCAGCTTTTCAGCATAAAGCATTCCCACTAGCAATTTCTTCAGGAATTGCATTCTCTAGTTTAGCTCTGGCCTTCACTCACAACATTTTTTTTTTATTGAATTGGACACATTTTTCGAAGCTCTATTGACTGACATGCAATGACTGGGACTGATGGAAGAATCTGCGAGGAATGAACTAAGAGCAGAGAAATAATCATATTTTAAAAGACAGCAGCTTCATAAGAGGCCAACAAGAGTGACAAGGTGTGTCACTGTGCTGAAGGATAGTTGTGACCAGCTATCCAGGCCAGTCTCTAAAGACTTTCCATGGTGTAAAATGCTGCTGCTGGAGTACTGACTGGAAGTAGTGCTGATATCATGTCTACCATATCCTCTTAAAATACTCTATCCAACAATATAAGTCTCATGAAGAAAGGTGTTTTAAAGCTTATTCAAAATAGTAGAGAAACATGCATTCTTGTACTCAGGAGGGGACATTGACAGAGGATTACTCAAAAAGTACACAGTAAAAGTACTTCATAGTATGTGTGGGAGTAGTTTCACTAGTACTGAGTCCAACAGTGTCAATATCACGAAGAACTAATGGCAATCTTTTCCCTAATCAAACTTAGCAGATGTGGCTTGATTTTGTTCTCAGGAGGGGACATTGACAAAGGATTTCAACAACAACAAAAAACACACTAGAAGCAGGCTACTTCATTGTATTGTGGAAGTAGGTGTAAGACTACTGAGTCCAGCGGTATCAATATCATTAAAAACTAATGGTAAAATTGTCTTTTTATCACTCATCAAAGACAGCAGAACACATGCATTATGTACTCAGGAGGGGACTTTGACAGAGGATTACTAAAAAAGTACACGGTAAAAGTAATTCATTTTATTTTTGGTAGCAGTCAAACTAGTACCGAGTCCAACAGTGTCAGTCTTATTAAGAACTTGCGGTAAAAAATATTTGTAAAAAGAAAATGAAGAGCAGCTGACTTGAAAAACAAACTCGAGAGACGGCTGAGTTGACCGCAGTGCAGAATCGCTGAATAGTTTAAATCTCCTAACAATGTTGTCCATTTTAGACATAGGCTTATTATATTTACAGCCCTTAATAACATACATTTTCTGGCCTCAATGTGTGTCTTGGCAGTTTTCGTTGTGATCGCTAAATTCACCTTGTTTATAATATTATCACCGTTCCAAGCAAACGAGTGCTTTTGTTTTGAAATCAGTTCCGCGAGTTTCGCGCCCCTCGCTCCAATGACCATTAGACCATTTATTGGCAAGGCAAAAAGCAAAAACGTCTCGCAGACGCTCTTCCGTTTACTTTTTTAATAAAGAAAAACAAATGGTCCGAAGATACACAGATTCATCTCCCTCCATCATGTTGATTTGAATCCGAAGTTCTGAATCTGAGCCCGCCCCGCTCGACCTTCTGAGCCAATCACAGCGCGATAATGACCTGCCTTCCGTTTCAACCATACTCCTTCCGTTTCCACTATACTTTCTCTCACACATACATGCATTCTTCTCTTGCATACATATATTGTCTTCAGACATGCATATATTATTTATAATATTAAATGTAAACATTGAATGAATGTGCATGAGAGCAAATTGTATAAATATGAGCGTTAAAATATATGAATATGAGAGCAAAATGTATATATGTGTGAGTGAAAAATGTATAAATATGTGAGTGACAATATATGAATGTGTGCATTGAAATATGATAATATGAGAGCAAAATGTATGTGTGTAAGAGTGAAAATATATGTATGTAAAAGGAGAATGTATGTGTGTAAGAGTGAAAATATATGTATGTAAAAGGAGAATGTATGTGTGTAAGAGGGAAAATATATCTATGTAAAAGGAGAATGTTTGTGCGTGAGAGGACCAGTATGAATTACGGCCTGTACGGCCCCTCATACCTGTGCGTCATGCATTATACCACATGGTTATTGTTGTGAATCCAAAAAAAACAACCGTGTTATGTTAAGGTTAACAAACTAGTTGTTTTGGTTATAACATTATGTGTTTTTGCTTGAAATAAACATGTTTTTTATGTCACTTAAAATAACTTTTATATTGTGTGTTTTTCTGAGCATTTATCCTGAACTTCTCATAATGCTGGATATAATGTGGGATAGGGTTACATTGTAATTTCTCAAAATTGCGATATGTTTCATTCAGAGACTAAAGTGTTTCTTGTCTCTTCAGCATTGGTGTCAGATGCCAAGAGCTGTGAAAAAAATTCTGTATTTAACGGCCTGGTAATGACACCTTGGTTATATTTCTTAATGTTTGATGATGCGATTTTGTCACCCTCACACCAAAACCACAATTACAATATATGTATATGTTCTTGATGATGGTTCGTTCAGATGCATGTACAGACAAGTTTGCTCTACTTACTTCTGTTTAGACTTGATGAGTTTTTATTGCGCCAAATATCCAATGAGGTTCTGTTTCCATTAGATGTCTCTCACCTTATTTTAGTGTCCAAACAGTTGCTGCATGTCTTCGTATTATTATAGTCTCTTCCTCTGACTCACTGTGTGGCTTGACACCCTACGGTCACTGCTGCTGTTCAGGTATAAATCAAGCATCATAGTCCTTAGAGGCCAAACAGACACATTGAGTGTGTTTATGTACACACAGTTTTTGGAGTATCCAGGTAATGTATTTGCTTTTGTAAACATCATATACAAAAATTCCCAATTTGGGATCAATAAAGTACATATCTGATCTTATCTTATATCCTAGTATCTGAAACCTGAATAAACTATATAACCTGGATTAAATATAAATAATAACCATCGTTGTTATAAATATGCCAATGAGGCTCAATTAACCTTAGTGAAAGTGCAAGTCTGACACCAATTAGGAGAAGATAAAATATTAATTGAATTCCTGAATAAGTTGTTTTTTCATGCATGAAAATAATAAAGGTATGATCAAACTTACAGAAGTACTGAAGATCTGGAATAATAATGTGTACAAATATTGGACCCTGTCCGACTAAACCAGCTCTTATCGGAATTATCTTTTGCTATGTATATAAATGTCATGTTCTTAAATGTTGTATGTGAGGGACTACGGATGGAAATCAGCTCAAAGCTAAAATCCGGCATGTTTACGTTTTAAAGCATTGGCTGTTTTAAATGTTCATCAATGTGCATTGTCCCTCTTCAAATAAACTATTTAATTAAACAAATGAAAATGAATAAGACAAAGCATCCAAATCAGAAACTGCTTTGGGTGGGTTTCAGGTAAATCACTTTTGAAGACTTGGAGACATTTGGAAATAATTGATGTAACCTGACACATCTCTCTGAAACTGCCCTGACAGATGTTTTCAAACGCAATGCTCTTTTAAAATTCCGCCACTCAGCCAAAACAGAAGTTTTAACAATGTCTACATTAAAAGGCACAATATAAGTTTTTAACATGAAAGTCAGTCAGGCACTGAGGCGGCGTTGGAATTAAATGAGCAAATGCTAAATAAATAAATCATGCAGCATAGACAATGTTTTCTTTAAATCGTGTTACTCTGTACCTGCATAATTGTGTTTTTTCTGAGAAGAGAAATGTTTCTTACCACAGAGCTTCATTCCTTAACTACAAAGCACACACTATGTTGAGAGCCCAGCAGGATAAAATCCAATAAACCCCCCAATGGATTGAAGAGGAAAGTTCTTGCAGAGCAGAGTTATTTTTTTTCTCTCTCCTGCACTATTTCAGGACACTGAATAGAGGGCACAGGACTCTCACTTGTCATGATTTATGGCAAAGTAACAGCCTTGTTAGAGTTACTCCAATTACCGATCGTCTTTACCTGGTGAGGCTTACATCTTCACACTCAGAATGCCACTGGAAAACCAATTTGGGTCAGAGAAGCCTCCAATGACCACATATCTAAATCAGAAGGAGACTGGCCGGAGCATGGAAGACTCCCTCAAACCCCCCCTCCCCACAACCCCTTACATATTACAACAAGAAACACTTTCCAGCACTTTTCACTCCGGACAAATGATATCTAGTCTCCCTCAGGGCCTGCAGCTTTTGAGGTATCTGTAAAAATGTGTCAAGATCACCTTCTTCACTTTATGGTGAACTCGAAAAGCTTTTTGTGAGAACCTGTTACGTTTTTTTATTTTTTTTAAAGGGACAAGTTTTGACCTTCAAGCGACAAAAAACAATTTGTTCTTTCGTTTTTTCTTATCCATTCATTGTAGGCACTCACTGTGATGCGTTATTAAAATGAAACAAATCATGCCTGGTGTTATAAGAAACTGCAATGATAACACAAAATAATCACAGTCATAATCCAAATAATTGTCCCAAAAAACTGACAGCATTCGCCCTTGATTACATGTCTTTTTTCTGTTCAACACCTGAATCATTTTATTTTGCTTTTAATTGAAACTATTGTCATTTTCCTCATTGAAAATGAGGAAAATGACTATAACTCTATGACTATAAGTTATTAAACTCCCTATAATTTATGAACACTTGTACAGCACTTAATCAGTACTTTCCGATTCAAAGCTTAAATGGGAATCTCTGAATATTTAAAAAAAGGTTTCAGATACAAGATAATTAAACAAATGCATCTGGTATGGTAATTGTATGCACTTGCAATGACATTGGCCCTGGACTTTGGTAATTATCAAGGTTATTTAGCTAGAAATTTCACAAACTAGAGTATAGATAATTCAACACTGTTCGGTCCTTGAATTATATTGTTTGAAGCTAACGTAGATACCTCTAAAGGTAGCAACCCACTCATTACAACCCCCAGTTGCACTGACATAATACATTCTGTAACTCCAACCCTAACTATCAAACAATGTCCAACTGTATTTTTTCCCTGACCTTATTTTTTTTCTATATGAAGTTTGCTCTTTTTGAAAGTATAATTATCTTTTGAAGCACAAAGTGGGAAGTAAGAACTGTCTCAGATGTCCTCAAATTCACATTGTCAAGGTTTTAACACAAAGGATAATTGAGGCACAAAATGTCCCAATAGAAACTAAATCATTCCTATATTCTGTAGTCCTTAAATGTTCACAATGCCTCCCTATCAACAATCTGTTTTCAATTTATCAGACTGAAATTGTGTGGACACTCTAAAATGTCCTCAAATTCAACAATTTTCCTGGACAAAAACTTAAACTTAAACTTCAATTGGATATAACAGACATATTGTTCCTCCTCTCCAAAAATATCCTGACATTTCACATTGTTTTCACTCACAAGGTCCAAAACTGAAAAGTGCAGCTGCATTTCCATTTGAATGATTTAATAAAATGTTGGTTATTTATTTTTTGATTCAGTATTTATTTTATTAGATATACTAATGCATTCACTAATCTGCCTGAGGGCCATGAATACTTAAACAGGGACTAAGTTTTAAGTCCTCAAATGCACAACAAATATTTCCAACATACAGAAGTTTAATGAAAGATACCAAACTAAGATAAATAAGCCACACTAGAGGGCACAAATTATACAACTGAATCAAAGAAAAACATACTGCGAACCATTAAAATAATTGAAGTCTGACCAAACATGATTATTAAAAAGTTGGAAATTTGCATTTCACATTTCCTATACTTGCTTTGGATGTAAACATGTTAACTTCACATACATCATTCAATTTGTGAGACATCAATTGCTTGTGCCAAGTGAATGTATGTATAAGCTATATTTTGCTACTACATTCAAATGGCTGCACTTATCAAGATAAACTGCCCTGTTCCCCAACGCCCCGTACTGTATGAGATGTACATCAAGCTGGTGGACATTTAGAAGTACTTTTCTAAAAATAGGGCCCTTGCCGGAGATCCATCGGACATGGCTTGGAGCAATCATTCACATTAAACACTTGTCACACACAGCAGAGGACATTATTTCAGTCTCATTCTAACAGCCACATCTGCAGATCATTGCATTTTTTCGAGCATCTCCCCGCCAGTGTTAATTTCGTCAACGAAAACTATGACGAAAAATGTTCGTCAACGACCTTTTTTACATGACTAAGACGAGACGATATCGAGCTAAAAATAGATTCTTGATAACGAAAATTTGACGAAATGTATATTTAGTTTTCGTTGACGAGACGAGACGGGACTAAGGTGTTAATGGTGGACTAGCGGACATTCAAAATGCAGCATATTTTCCCCCAATTGCCCGTCTTGTCTGTCAAAATGCATCTTACATTTCTAACTTGCAATATCATTATTTCCGCTCTCTTCACTCCAGAAGAGCGATCTCTCTCTGTCTCTCTGTGTGCGGGGGGCGGGGCCTAACAGACACGCTGCAGCGGCACACAGAGATCTGCCGGGGACGGAGCGTTCGGAAGTATAGAGACACTACAAGGCTCGATGTGGACAAAGCTCGTTTG
Source organism: Trematomus bernacchii (assembly GCF_902827165.1). NCBI lineage: Eukaryota > Metazoa > Chordata > Actinopteri > Perciformes > Nototheniidae > Trematomus > Trematomus bernacchii. The sequence continues at coordinate 19,668,457 of NW_022987739.1, forward strand.
CCATGTTTTTTCGCGTTAGCGCGTTGACACGAGTAGAGTAGTCTGTCCAAACAGCCGGCCAAAAGGCGTCATATTCAGTCGGAGAAATGCACAATTTTCGACTTCCTTAACTCGTAGCTCTGTTGCCCCAATTACGAGTAACGTTATCACATCAGGTGTGCAGAGCTGGGAGAAGTACTCAGATCTTGTCGCTAAGTAAAAAAATACCATAGTGTAGGAAGAGTTCCTCAAGTCAAAGTATGATTATCAAAATATATTTAAAGTAGCGACAGTACAAGTAGTGATTGTTCAGATTGTTCCATTTCAGAATAATATATATGATATGTTTTATAATGATTGATCATTAAAGTGTTCTCAAAGCTGGTAAAGGTGCAGCTAGTTTGAATGATATATTATATATCTGTATACTGCAGGGTAGCTTGTGAATTTACTAAAGTCTGAGTTAACACTTGATTATATTTCACATCATTCATCCACATCTGTAAAGTAACTAAAGGTATTAAATACATGTAGTGGAGTAGAAGTACACCATTTAACTATGAACTGTAGTGGAGTAGAAGTACACAGTAGCAACACATTTAAATACTCCAGTAAAGTACAAGTACCTCAACATTTTACTCAAGTACAGTACAATATTTTAACATAATTATATATATTTAATTTATTTCACATTTTAAATAAAGCAATTAATTCGGTTAACAATTTGTTAGTTTTTTCCTTTAAAAAATAACAAAAAGTAAATACAAGAATACCGTTAAAGTACCGGATCGATAAGCAGTATTGATAAGACTAGCAGTACCGTAGAAAACCTTAATGATACCCATCCCTAGATATTACACTAGTAAAGTGTTAAGAGAGTGAAATGTTGCTTTACGAATTTCAACACTTGATGCTGTCACCTTGATTACAATTTCAGATACCTGTATTTGCCTAACTGAATTGGTTTAAAGAGAGAAAACATTTTGACTAAAAGTTGACTAAAATGTAATTTTTCATCGACTAACAGTAGACTAAAACGTTTTGAGTTTTCGTCGACTAAAACTAGACTAACACGTTTTGAGTTTTCGTCGACTAAAACTAGACTAAAACTATGAAGGATAGAAATGACTAAAATGTGACTAAAACTAATTACCATTTTCGTCTAAAGACTAAGACTAAGACTAAATCAAAAACAGCTGCCAAAATTAACACTGCTCCCCGCTGCTCATGCCGTGACTAAAGAAACCTTCTTGACTGAATCATGTGTGCCTGTGAATGCCACCTTTTCATTTATAACAGCAAGAGATCAAACGTTCAACAGCAGAGGGAACAGGACATCTGCCAGCAGCCCAGAGGGATTCAAGAACAGTATACAGTCTTATTATGTTGCTTTCCAAGTAATATCATACGCAGATAAAGCGCAATACATTTTTTGTTTGTCGTTGTTTTCCTAATTAGTACGTATAATTGATTGAATTTTGGGGATGTTGCAGAATAAAATTACTATGTTTATTCTAATAAAGGAATATGTACACATTCTGTTCACGCCATTTTAATTAATACACTTTTAAACAATGTAGGTCTATGGCATGGAGGTGTTTACTTCATCAAATAACACCAGCCTTATCCTTCAAGTCTTCAATATATGTCTTTGATTTGCCTTAATATCCTGCTTATGCTTACAACTCATCTTGGACCATCTGTTTTTTTCTTTTTTTTACATTTGGCTGGAAATATGTAAAAAATGTGAGAGCAGCAGTAATAGCATTTGAAGTCCAAGATAGCTTTTCTTCCCATTAGAATAAAAAAAAAACACAACTCCAACTTTCTGAAATATGTTCTGCTCTATTTTGGCTGCTCTCAGTGCTCTTAAAGGTTACCGACACCAAAGCCATAATAATATCTTAAGAACACGGATAGTTCATTTCAGAACCACATCAAAGATAGCTGAGTGGCAAGAAAGAAATGTATATAGAAATGCATATAAGGGCGGTGGTGGCGAATTTTGTTACATAGTACCTGTACTGTGAAATGACAATAAGAGCAATTTATTATAATTTATTATTATATATATAGCACCCACAAGTATTAACCTGTTAAGCCCGAGAGACCTCGGTACCGGGGTACTGCCGCAACATCTTGCAGGAAACAGTGTCTGAAGGCATGTTCATTTCATAAAACTATGAATGTTTTATATCCATGTAACGGGAAGAAACTCATCTAACTGATACTTTTTTTTTTTTTTCAAAAGAAAACCCACAATGCTAACATTGAGCCTCTGAATTAGCAACGAGCGAAAAATGCTAACACCTTACTGCACCGAAAATCACTCACAAAACCTTATTATTTATCTTTTCACCACATCCAACACATCATTTCACTTTCACTGAATCGATTGACACCGAAATTACCACTGAATTATACGTATTTGCGACGTTATAAGCAAAAACGGACATCAACACAGGTGACGCTAGGTAGCTAAAAATGCTAACATTTTTACCTTGGCTCTGTAGTCTCTCCAAAGTGGTCTTCAATGGCATTAAAACGATAAAAACGCTGCTGAAGTTAATCCATAGGTTAATCTAATGTGTCTGTGTCCCTTTGAAATGATTTCTGATAATCCATAAGCATTAAAACTGCTTTTCCGTTTCCAGATGTCAAAGCTAGAGATAGGTCCACTCTGATGCAAAATTACATGCGCGAAGCCGCCACCTTTTCTCTTCACAACGTGTGTGTGTGGGGGACTCCCCCTTCGATTCTATTGGCTCTAACGGTCAGAAAGAGGTGTCAACCATGGAAAATCCACCCAAATGACCCCAGAAGTGGTTTCTTTTTACTAAATCTCTCTAAAAAGGTCAAATGTCACTTGTTTTGCATCAATCTTGATACAGGGTACTTATTATATGTTGTACGTTGGATTCCTAAAGCTTTTAGTCTACTATCCAATTTTTGGACGGACACTATAATTTACAGTTTTTTACTATGTTCAATCTGAATTTTCTTTAAAATAAAAAACATCTATATTGATTCTGACTTTTCTACATCCAACTCACAGGTTTATCATTACTTTGAGAACAAATATTATTAATTTAACCCTTTTAGAAGGGAAGATATGGTCATTTGTTCAGGGAATGTCATTTTCGAGCCTGAGACCTGAAAAACAGGCTCAGGGCTTAACAGGCTAAGCATTGCAGTCACATCATGACTGACTCAGATCTATTTCAGTCATTGCCATAAAGCTAATACCAAATAAAAACTGTCAGGAACATTTTAATTATAAGAGCAAAGTCATCTCTGTGCTACCAGATTATCAAACAGATAATTCCACAGCAAATATCAATGTTACAAAAATTGTAAAGTAGAATGGCTTGCAGACAGCACAAATATCAGGCAAGGCCAATGTTGTGGGAACAACATGGACGCAACAAAGTATAGTGTTGTCTTTCATTGCTACAAAAATTGGAGCAGTGATATCCATTTACGAGCTGTTTATACTGTAAATGTAGGGGTGTTCTGGTGAACCCAAGTCCAGAAAATGCTCCAACATTGATTGCACAATGTCCTATCTCACAATGCAAACGAAAGTGAAAAAAAAGAAAAAGGGCCAGCTACTTTCCAAAATCTAGCTGATAGAGAAACAGACAGATGAACTGCGCCAACAATCGTATCCTTCTTGGTAGCAATGTGTCAATCCTTTGCCTATACATCATAAAAACCCAACGTGTTGCAAGGGCACTGTTAATTATCTCAAGAAAGACTGTTAAACAAGCATTTTCTGCATTCTATCCATCATTTTTGTCATAATTCCTCTTGTGTGTAGTTATTGTGGGTTCTTGACTTCCCAGTAGGGGTTAATGGTTATCAGAGTCATTGTTCTCCAAGCCAAGAACCACTGTTCAACGATTACCTTGGGACCCAGCTCAATGACCTCGAAAGTGAGCACCACACGTGTGTGTGTGTATATTCCACACATCTACACAGGGTGTACACGTGTGGGTGTCTTATTATCTTCTCTCTTCATCCTGTTTTATTTAACAACCGGAATTGTCTCATCATTGGTGGATCTTGTTGTTTAATGAACTGATCTAAATGATAATGGCAATGTAATGACATCCCTCAATAAATATTTAATCAAACCACAACATGCTCCGTCACCTTGAGAGGGCCAACACTAAATGAGAACCCTTTCAATTAACACTGGCCTGGACGTAGCTAGTTATTGTGTACTCATTGATTCTTAATTTGCTGTGTTGCTACATTGTGAGACTTTGTTAATGTATGTGTGTAGTCATGCATAGGGGATCACTGTACGCATTGCAAGTTGCAATGTTCACATTAGTCTCTTTGCAATGATGGTTGTCCTCTAATAATTACAGTCATTATGTTCTTACTCTGTGGTGCTTCAACTTTGAAGGTCACATAAATGAGTTCTCTTCCAGTTCCCCCAAACAGCTACAGAGAATAGCCTTCTTCTACAGCATACAGTTTGTGTCCAGGGTGGCAGGGGTCGGCCACTATCTTCCCTGCCCGCCTCAGGGTTCTGGAGGCGTGCAGGTCGTGGAGGGATGGCAGATTACAGCCGATCACCTTCTCTGCAGAGCGGATGACACGCAGCCTGCCCTTATCCTTGGCTGTGGCTGCAGCGTACCAGATGGTGATGGAGGAGGTGAGGATGGACTCGATGATGGAGGTGTAGAAGTTCACCATCATTGTCTTTGGCAGGTTGAATTTCTTTAGCTGCCTCAGGAAGAACATCCTCTGCTGTGCTTTTTTGACGAGGGAGCAGATGTTCTGCTCCCATTTGAGGTCCAGGGCGATGATGATGCCCAGGAAGCGGAAAGATTCCACAGCAGTGACTGGGGAGTCACACAGAGTGATGGGGGCGGGTGGGGCTGCGTTCTTCCTAAAGTCCACAACCATCTCCACTGTCTTGATAGCGTTGAGCTCCAGGTGGTTGTCCCTACACCAGGTCACCAGATGGTCCATCTCCCACCTGTAGGCAGACTCGTCCCCACCAGAGATGAGTCCGATGAGGGTGGTGTGGTCTGCGAACTTCAGGAGCTTGACAGACTGGTGACTAGAGGTGCAGCTGTTGGTGTACAAGGAGAAGAGCAGAGGGGAACCGGTGCTGATGGTCCGGGGGTCAGAGACGTGTTTCCCCAGCCTCACGTGCTGCTTCCTGTCAGACAGGAAGTCTGTGATCCACCTGCAGGTGGAGTCGGGCACGTGCAGCTGGGAGAGCTTGTCTTGCAGCAGAGCCGGGATGATCGTGTTGAAGGCGGAGCTGAATTCCACAAACAGGATCCTGGCGTAGGTTCCTGCTGTGTCCAGGTGCTGGAGGAGGAAGTGAAGGGCCATGTTGACAGCGTCGTCCACAGACCTGTTGGCTCTGTAGGCGAACTGCAGGGGGTCCAGGAGGGACTTCATAACCACAGAAGTCAGGGCGACGGGTCTGTAGTGATTTAATCCTGTGATCCTTGTTTTCTTGGGAACCGGGATGATGGTGGAGGTTTTGAAGCATGCTGGGACGTGGCATGTCTCCAGTGAGGTGTTGAAGATGTCTGTAAACACCGGAGACAGCTGATCAGCACAGAGCTTCAGGGTGGAGGGGGAGACATTATCAGGACCAGCCGCTTTTCTGCTATTGAGTTTTCTGAAAAGTCTGTTTACATCCCTTTCATTGATTGAGAGAGAATTTGATGTGTCGGGGGAGGTCAGTGGTGTGGGAGAGTGGGACACTGAGACCCCATTTACACGCAAACGCAAACGCAAACGCATATGAAACGCAAGCGAACCGAATATGATTTCAAAAAAGTCTTCCGTTCACACGAGACCGCTCGGGAGTGCTGGAGACGCTGTAGTACATATGCCGGGCCTGTAAGTGGCGCTGTACTTTCGCCACAAAATACACCAAAAGCAGCGAAGAAGACCCCCGAGCATGGTTGCCATGGTTGCCCTTCTGTTTATGCCCCGCGGTGGATTTAGCAACATGTAGTTCATGTAATTCTCCATGTCCGCTGATGGTTGTGAGGAGCTGTAGATTTTGCACTAACATCTGTAGCATGGTCAGTCGCAGGAGACGTGAGGCGACGTTCCGTCGGGACGTGTTCTTTGGTGTTCTTTGGTGTTCTTTGGTGTCAATTTGGTGTGTAAGGACCTTTAGACCATGCCAGATACAAGCAGAGTCGTTTGCTGAGAGCTGGTGTTGGAGTTTCTCAGAGTATTGTCGTTTAGCATCTCCCACCGCCTTGCTAAAGACGTACTTCGACTCTCTAAAGGCCCCTACACACCAATCTGACACCAAAGAACACGTCTGTTGTGTCAGCTCACGTCTCCTGCGTCTTGACCAACAGTCGCACTGGAACACACCGCAAAGACTTCAGCCAACGGCCAAGTAGCACGTACGAACTGCGCATGCGTGAGTGGCATTAACTCTCCTTACCAGCAGGCGTCGGTAGAGTGTATTCGTCATTCAAAAGAGGCAACAACCGGAAGACAGACTGCGTATACACCGAGAGAAGAAGAACAGACTGCGTGATATAAACAAACAACAAATAGCGTGTGCGTTCCATTTTCACTCTACAGCGAGAAGCTCATGGGGCTTTCCCGAACCTGTGTCGAGAGCAGGAGATAAATTAAATCTCAGATTTGCCTTCTTAATCGTTTGTTTGGGTCCCTCACTTCCGTTTCACTTCTCATTCACTGAATCGCAAAGCTGAACAGCCAATCAGAGTGTTTTATTTAGCCGACGGCCTTGTACCGACAGCGGCGGAAGGTGTCGGCACGGCCGAAAAGACACGACGGGGCGGGACACACCAATCTGAGTAGGGCGACAGGACGCTCATCGACAGCCAGACATCTATCGACATCTATCGACATTTATCGACGGCCGAAATCGGCTTGGTGTGTAAGGACCTTAAAACGTGCCTTATCGCCACTCCTAAACACCTCCTCCTTTTGCAATCTTAGCTGTTTCAGTTTAGGTGTGAACCAGGGCTTGTTGTTGTTGAAACTCACCCTGGTGCATTTTGGTACACAGCTGTCCTCACAGAAGCTGAAGTAGGACGTCACAGCCTCTGTATATTCATCCAGACTTTGAGTAGCAGTCCTAAACATGTCCCAGTCAGTACAGTCCAAACACGCCTGAAGTTCCTCCATAGCTTTACTGCTCCACTGCCTGAATGTCCTCACTACAGGTTTACACAGTTTGAGTTTCTGCCTGTATGCAGGAATCAGGTGGACCATGGTGTGGTCAGAGTGGCCCAGTGCAGCGCGGGGGACGGCGTGATAGGCTCCCTTGATGGTGGTGTAACAGTGATCCAAAATATTCCCCTCTCTGGTGGGGCATTTAATAAACTTTTTGTATTTTGGGAGATAGTGGCTGAGGTTGCCTTTGTTAAAGTCACCAAGAATAATAACTAGGCAGTCCGGATAAGTCCTCTCCACACACAGTAACTGGTCGGCGAGTGTGCGCTGCCGCAGCACCTCCTGCACGTTCGCATGCGGTGGGATGTAAACACCAACCAGTATGAATGAAGAAAACTCGCGGGGGGAATAAAAGGGTTTGCAGTTGATGATAAAAGTTTCCAGAGTGGGAGAACAGTGCTGCAGAATCACTGTCACATCGTTGCACCAGCCACTGTTAGTGTAAAAACATATTCCTCCACCTTTTGATTTGCCAGAGAGCTCCGTGTCACGATCCGCTCTGAACAGCTGGAAGCCTCCCAGCTGCAGCGCCAAGTCCGGAATCGATCCACACAGCCAGGTCTCAGTGAAGCACAAAACACAAGATGAAGAAAAGTCTCTGTTTCTACTAACCAGTAGCTGAAGCTCGTCCAGTTTATTGCTTATGGAACGCACGTCGGAGAGAAATATTCCGGGTAGCGGCGTGCGAAGTCCGCAGCTCCGGAGGCGCACGAGTGTCCCGGCCCGTTTCCCTCTCCTGTGGCGTTTCAGTGAGGGTACCTTTTACAAGAATGACCAATAATTCCACGGAAGAACAGAGAAAGGTGGGAAAGTAATCCGCTGAAATTGTTTCTCTAATGTTTAGGAACTCTTCCCTGGTGAAAGAGTTTGGTGTACTGTATGTAAACACTGAATTAACGCACAAAACAAGACAAAACAGAGCGCACCAAAACACCGAAGCAGCCATCTGCGGCGCCATCTTAGGACACATTATGAATGTGTCTGCAATGGCAATTAGATGTGATATAAGACAGTACTGAATATTAGATATAATCATGTCTGGAGTCACCAGTCTAGACGTGTGGGCTCCCGGAATCTATGTGCTAGCTCCAAATGAAATCCTTCTAAAGCAATGTCATTGACCTTGAGTGACTATCACATTGTGGACCCTGTGATAGTCTCCAGGGCATTCCCCGGGCAGGAAATTATTTCTCTTTTGCTGAACTGGAAAGTAAAAAAGGTCACTTGGGTGTAAGAACTCAGAGAAACGTTGTGACCCCCAAAGATTTAAATGTTACATTCATAGCCAGTGGTGCAGATCCGGAAGTGATGAAGCATTAGAGAGTTTCTAGTTTTCGAGTGTTAACTGTTTTAAAGTGTATAGTAAGGGGAACAAAGTTAAACAAATGAGAGCACGGTAGAATGATATGTGCTAAAAAATTGTATAAATATAGCATCAAGATAAAAGTCATTTTCAGATGCTGCTATCTTTCTGACATCTATCCAAACAGTTTTCAAAGCTTGGTTGATATCATATTGTTTCATATTCTTGTTTGGATTGACATTGGGCTTCAAAAGCTGTGATTATTTGATAAAACATTGGTGCTATAAATCAAGCAAAAATAAAAGTGATGTTTGATTCTTGAATTTCTTAATACCAGTGGAACTTTTTCATACATGGTTCCTTTAATGTGACATTTAAACATGATCTTACCCGTGTAAGATCTCACAAGGATGCAGTCTTAGATGATGTCACACTTAAGTGTTTTTCCACCTTTTGACTTCAATATTATTACGGGGTGAGTAACTTTTTAAATTATCTTCTTAGGGAATGGGTGAGTCACTGTTTGTGGGCCACAGAGGTACATTAGTGTGGTAAATTGCTATGAATGTTTCCCTTCCAGGATTAATTACAATCTTTATTCTCTATGAACTGAGACAATTTGTAATTAACATTTGGCCCATGTGCTCCTCAACCTTTCAGCTTAAAACTAATTCCTGCAAGCTTGTCCCATGTAACCTCATTAGATCATGTTGTATGTATGTGTGTGGGTGTGTGTGAGAGAGAGAGAGAGAGAGCGCAAATGTAGGTGTTATTGCTGGATGAAAGGGCTGGTAATCAAGCAAATTTACAGCCAACCTAACTTTATTTTCAAACGACCCAAGGGTTACAGTCATGTGAATGTGTGGTTCAACGCTTTGTATTTTAGTGCCACGTGAGCAATTCGGTTTTTCATAGTTAATTACAACCTGGGTGTTAATTGTGTAGCTCCTGACATTTGATTTCCATTGATTTTAACACTGTATTCACTAAAGTAATTGCTGAAATGTTTGATGACATTACTACAATCATAAAGGTGGAAAAAAGGTGACAGTTAGTTAAACCTTAAGAGAAGGCATGTGTTTGTTCTGGCATAGTTTTTGATAGCTGCGTGTGTAGCCTCCATGGCTGCATCAAACTTCCATAATAAGTATAAATGTTGCATTTCCCGAAAATCAGTCCCACTCAACAACTTCATTTCATTCACAGGCACATTTAAATGACCAAAGATATTATGTCCTACTGTGTCAAGTCAGCAAGTTACCTGCTAGCTGCACCGTTCTTGTCTGCAAAGTGAAGCCATTCAAAAGAGCTTTAAACTTGAACTTTTGAATGGCCAATAGGGCTACTCCACCAGTTGCAAAAATAAATTAGAAAATGACCATTCTTCTCACCTTGATGGATTACCTCAATAAATATTTCCTCATGAGTTTATGGTCTCAAACATTGAGTTGAATCTTTAAAACAACATAAGGTAAATCATCGTCCCAATTTAGAGTAAAAAAGCCATTAAATAAGTGTATGCTTTGGAGTGTTGGTAAATTGTGATTGCCAGGTTGCAACCACACAGTTTTGTCCAGTTTGGGTGCCCTCAATATTTACTTCTTACAACTTTCACCTTTCAGTCTGTTTTAATTGTATTAAGGGTTAATTGTAACTTTTGTTGTCCTTTGTTGCCAAAGACCAACAACGTCTTGTTTAGCTTTTAGTTGTACTTTGCTCCACCCTCTTGAGTTACTTCTGATTCCAAATAACCACGATAGCGATGGCCAAAAACCAAATAAGAGACTGCCAAAATGCCAGTCTCGAGGCTTCAAAATTGTAGTCCACAAACAAATGGTGTTCGTCACAGTGACAGGGTCTAGCTACTAGCTAATTTTGCTAATCTAGCTGCCTGAAGGATTCTTAAAACTATTCAAAGTATTTGTAGTCTGCTGTGTCTGCTCGGACATAGATCATTATCATTTTACTCTCAAGTGTTATGTTTGGTCACAGGTATTATGCTTCTCACAGTACTGTAATATGTGGGAAACAATGCACAACACCAGCTGGCAATTACCTTAGCTTTAATGTTTGCAGTGAATAGATGCTTGTTGTGCAATTCACACACTCACATCAAAAAGACACTGATTCTCTGCTGGTCGATAGAGGTGTATCATCACATGCCAGCTTTAGTTTTGTCCTCCAGTTTTTCCCAGAAACTGTCAAGTTGAGCAAGTGCATCATATATGTGAGAAAAATACTTAAAAGGCCCTCGTAAATATCCTTTTTCATTATCATTATTACTGTCTCCCAACAAAAAAAGACCATGATTTATGTTCAGGGGATTCATAAGGTTGTTGATCAATAACAACGACTCAATAATTACTGAGCCAGCCTCAGAGATTTATGACTTACAAAAGCCTTTCTATTCTGCACTGATGCCATGTAATCACTAATGGAGGATACAAATGCTGTTTACATGTCAAGCATTTTTCTTATCTACAATTGTGTTTTTTATTGTCAACCTGCATGGTAGAACGATGCCTTAATATGTTTGTTGTAATTCAGATGTCCTTTCTTTTGGACAGCAAAACAAATAGTATATTACACTTTGTGTATCAATAAAAGCAATAACTCTACAACCTTTTTTTCCTGACAAAGTGATATATACTGTATAATATTGTAAGTTATTAAAAGGCAACACATGATAACTTTTTTTAGCCAAGACAAACAATATTGATACTGTGAAAGGTTGCCTTTACCCCCTTTAAACAGAATTACTTAAAAATTACCAGTGTTGTTGTGTCTACCTAATCAATAATTTCAATGTTCCAATCTATTTGATACATTATAGGTTAAGTGGTGTTTAGAGAGACATGCTTGTTTTGCCCTTGTTTTATGGGTTTGCAGGATCTTTGTTGTTGTTGGGCCTGGGATGATGTGGTTAAGCAGCAAAATGAAGAAAGTACAAACATGTTTGTCTAATTATGTCTGGGCCCTGTCAATATAAAGGAAGGTAACATATTACCTAATATTCTGCAATACATTTAATTATATTATAGTTAGTGTGCTTATTGGAATTCTTCAATTTCTATTCATTTCAATGATAGAAATGAGGTGAATCAATTTTTCCTCACTGTATCTGCACTATCTGCTGTTGTAATCATGTTAATTTCCCCGTTGCGGGATTTATAAAGGATTTTTGATTCTGATTCTGATATATTTAATGGTTTTTAATACTTTGCATTATAGGTCCACATATTTCTGACTATGTAGATACACTTCTGCATACACATTGTCCACAACATGCAGCATAGTTACTCATTGATGCTAATTACACAGTTTGCTGATCCCTATAACGAAACAGTATGTTATTATGTATGCCATGTATTCTTCAAAGCTGCTTTAAAGTGTCCTTAAAGCCCTCTAAAGCTATTACAAACTGAAAGGCCTATGGCAATACTAAAATAAATGCATGATAGTGAAAGCAGTTTCATGTTTTTAACAAGCAGATAAAAACATTTTGAACTCAGGCAAATTCATTTCTAATTAAAAGACAAAAATAATGTTTCATTTCATCTTTTTGTGACCAAGTTAAAAAGGGTGCATCATTTAAGGAACACACACACAGCGTGAAACTGTTACATTTTTAAAAGGCAAAATGTCTTGTTGTAATGTCATTCTCACTTATGCAGAGTGTTTGTCTCTTTCTTGATGTGACGGTTAGTTTTAAATCACTCAAACACAACACACAAACTACGGTGGGCAGGATTTCCCTGGGCAACAAAGCTGTCTTTAATAGCATGGTCTGCACTCATTACCACACAGCCATCTGGGAGGATAACTTAACATAGCAAAAAAATAGACTGTGTATATAGTTAAAACAATATAATATGCCTTGTGTTTTTTTGCGTCCAGCATTGTTTTGAGTCTTCGTTTCAAAGCTACACAGCATGCCTTACAATCGACTGTAGTCACAAATAATTATAGTAAACCTTGAAAGAAATGGCACATCTGTTGTCATCACAAGCACTTCCCTTTAAGGGTGAATCACATATATGGAAATACAAATAGAAAAACTTTAAATGTAAATGGCTTTCATTGTTCGCAGCTGAGGTGAGGACTATGCCATTAACTGACGGCACTTTAACAGCTGCAGCTGAGACAAAAGCCTAACCAACTCTGACTGATGGAGGGACGCAGTTGCTAATGGTCTTAGAAATGGACTCGGAGAGGTTAGCCTCCATTGTCAACACAGCCATCACGCTTGTCAGTGATACCCGATAACGAGAAGGAGAGGTCAGAAAATATAGTGGGGAAAAGCTCTGCTGTGGAAAATTCTGCCATCATGTATTCTTCAAGCATTCGTCTGACACTGAGACACTAACACAATGTATTAAATATATTTAAATATCTGCTCAGACTCAAAGTAACCACACAAAAAAACAAGTATGTCAGGTGGAAACCTTACAAGTCCCTATCCACATAGTAGACACTGATTTAAATTGGTGGTGCACGTTTTTATATTGACACCTTTACATTGTTTTGGCAATTTCAAATGTTGTTAATGTCTGGATTCATGCTGAAGAGAGCTCCATTTATTTTCTGTATGTGTTGTACATTGATGCAGTGCTTGTTTAACAGTCACTGAGCTGTATGCATTGCTGCAGTGCCCCTCACTGGGACAACACAGTACTCGCTGTTATAAGGACAAAAACACATAATGGAGAAAATATCTCAACACTGTTTCAAAGGGATGTGAAGACCTCTAAATGCTTAACAATTAGCGATAAGCCAATAATGAGTATGTAAACACAGCTGGTAAACTGTTAATTGTTCTTAATTCTAATACTACCACAATAAAACAAGGTCTTAACATTTTTTTTAAGACCTTGCCACTTCCTTTCTTCCCTGCTCATTTGAGTGCTTACACAATGCTAAAGAAGCAGGTGTCATTTATTATTTATATTCAGCAGGAAGTATGTTGGAGCAACATCTGGCCACATCGCACACTTATAATTAATCTGGACACTGATTGGGGGGCGTGGCTGCTAGCGTCAGCAAGCTAGCGAGATGATTTCACCGAGAGCAAACTGCTTGACAAATTGCAACTATGTTAAACAATTAATTAACAGGGAATAAACAGGTGTTTGACGACAAAAAAAGAGATGACACTTGTCCACGCGCACACCCACTGTTTCTCATTCTGCATGCACAGCACATCCACACAATCTCGGGCCTACAGTATTATGGAAGCTAAAGAGACAATTCACAATGTGCTAGTGTCACCGCGTACACACTGCTAACAGCTTCTGCTTGCAACCCCCACAATAATGAAAAGACAATGATGCGACAGGCCTCATGCTGTGTCTTTGGCGGCCTTCTCACAATTAGCCCAACTAGCAGATCAGAAAACCAAAGCTGTTCTTTTTTTTTTTTTGAGCTGGGCTCTTCTGTATGAGCACCAAGGACAGAGAGTGTGATGGCATCTGACAAAACAGCCAGTGAGAAGAGCTTCATATTTCCAAACAGCCGCTGTAATTAAAGACAGCGTCTGCCATTAGCTTTGTGTTCGCTCCAAACTCCTTCTGACAAGCAAAGGAGCTGGACAGAAGCAGACTCATTTTCCATTGTTCCTCTGCCCCATTCTTCCTTTCTTTTCTTCCTGTCATCTGTCTTTTTGTCATGGTAAACGAGAACAAAAGGCATGGTAAAGCCAAAAAAATAAAACAAACAAGAAACGCTCTCGGCTTGCCTGCGGTTCTTCATCCATCTAAACCTGACTTCACGGTGGGCCGCCCTTGAGCGGACCATAAGGTGCAATCTGCCTAGCACACCGGTGGGTGTATTATTATCTTTGATGTGGAATGTAATTAATGGATAGTAGCATTGCGACCTTCTAGGACTTGTAATAAAAGCCTCCCTGCATGGGGTCTCAGATATGAAAGGTTTTATGCAAGATTACACATGATTTGATGCCATGGCTGCTAATGAGGGTGACTGCCTGCATATTTAAAAAGTGAAGATGATCTTATCACTAAAATGACCACTGATCGTCTGTCTTCAAGGCAAATCAATCTGCCACCGTTGTACACGATCTTGCAATATATACCCAATGGAATATATTCCTACAACAAAGTGCGTAAAATGTTGAAAAAAGAAGTCAAATGGGTCACACGAAGAGGCCCGAGAACATCTTCAACAAGCTTGTGATTAAGCTACAAGTGCTTTGGAGATTTCTACCCGGAGAAAAGAGACCTTTCAATCTTCATCTTTTCAATCAGCAAACCACTGCATATGTGTGCGAGGGCTGCAGGCGCTGATTGAGGGTTGAAACATGTGAATTAATAGCCACAAGACCCAAGAGAGAAAAAGAGCCCACCCTTTTGAAAAGGGCTATTGAATGTGAGTAAACTCATCTTTATTCTGCAGTCCATTATCAGAGTGGCTTCAATGGAAAGCATCGCTTTTAACACACATGAGTGCATCGCCCACACACTGCATTTCAGCCGTGTGCTTCACAGTGTCACCTGTTTTTTCTCATTATGATGAATAAACAGACCCGCTGAGAGCTAACACTGTCTCCTCGCAGTGCACAAGGCTCCTTGGTGCCAGAACACCGGTAAGGGGCCTCAAGGGTCCCTTAACTTCACGCTATAGCAAACCATTTTCTTTATGCAGTCCTGTACATGCAGTGTTCGAGTTGTTACTAGAGTAGCAGCCTATAGTTAGTTGACAAAGTAGCTGGCAGAAAGTAAAACCTCCCTCCGGTAAAAGCAGCCATGACTACCAGCCTGTCAGAGCCAGCACATGACATATCGCAGCAGGGAGAGGTGTGAGATACTGGGCACCATGATCCGGGAGATCTGGAGCCAACCCAAGTTAGACAACTCATCCCTGAGTGGGAGGAAGGTTGGTTTACACAGTGTCAGCTCGCGTGACATTGCCTGACTTGCCCAAAACAAATGGGACCACCCTTAAACAAAAGCTAAATTCGGCTAGCCCCAGGGTTAACAATACTGTGCTTTATCGGTAGAAAAACAATATTTATTTTTGCTTTGTTGTCACTTCAGGGTTCACAATGTGGTCGGAATTTGCTAAAGAAAAAAAAGGAGAGACAGTAGCATCCACCAATGTTAAAATGAACTCCCAAATCAAGCTTGAAACTGACCAATGCAAGGACATTTCCACACAGGTTTGACCTACAGGAGTTGGCGGATCATTCTGCCCACAGAGCGCCGAGGAGAATGCTAAACCAGACAGAGCTTAGACTTCATGAATCAGTGAGAAAAGGTCCTGTATGACAGCGCGAGTGGAAGGACACCTGTCAAAGTTGTACGCTATAGGGAATATACTGCTATTGATTTTGCCAGAACACACGGTGGAGGTGCTTTGTAGCGTAGAGGGCAGTCAAAGGCGTGGACTGATACACCCACTGTTATCCTGGGACTCTCCTGAGGTTTCACCAGGACTGGAGAGGAGGACAGCACAGTGGAGTCTGGCCTGGCAGAGTCATGAGCAGAAGACTAAATGGAGGTCAAAGCAAAAAGAATGACCAGAAAGATCTGGTTTCACAAAAAAATTACAAAAAGGGTAACATTTTATCTTGGTAATAGTGTGCTTTCAAATGAAAACATATCATTTAATGGAAGGGAATGTGAATGTAACTGAATAGGGAATAACATTTGGTAAACGCACAAGGTTGTAACTACACTCACCCTTTTCTTTTTGATCGTCAGTTTCTATTTGTGTTGTTTGGATTGCGCTAGGCTGAGGGTATATGGGTAGGGTATATGCATTGTTGCATAATATAAATATGATTGTCAAATAGAAAACCTAAACAGTTTGTATTAAAAACTTTAAAAATGTATTATCTGTTATTTCAGTGTATATTAAATAACCTGATGCCGTTTTGCCCTGAATCTACTAAACCATCGTTCAGTGTTTATGCAGATTAGTATAAGATTCAGCACAGACACAAGAGCAGCTAGGCTGGTCCAATGAGCAAGAGACAAGTTGGACACATATCCACTGGTATTTCAGTCTCAAATTCCAGCAATTACCCAACTCAGGCAAATAATAAAATCCAAGTTTCTTTTTCAATCAAATTGTGACCATGACTTTCACTACATTTCTACTTCAATGTCGTACCGCATATTATAAATAGCTTTTAATCCATGCAATGACTATATAATAAAATAAAGACCCATATGTCACAACATCAAGATAAATAGCTGGATATGTACGCATTTGTTTTGTATTTTATCTCTGTTCATATACATATCTTTAATATCTTTGAAATGTGAAATATATTACCTCTATTTATAGAGTAAATACTAGTAGTACTTCCTCCCAATGATATTTTCCTAATTAAATTAGGGTTAATTATATTATATATATATAGACACTATCCCATCAGATAACTGCTTTAAAATGTAAGATCTGGCCAACAAAATTCAACAAAGTATTAGAATATAAATGAAAAAGATATGCAAAATTAGAATATCACACTCAGCAAACAGAAACACACACACACACACACCCACTAACACACACATTCACCTTGCTGATCATATGGCATCGGGAGTCATTACTCTAAGCATCTCAAGATGCCTTCGGGTCAGCTGCAACAATCTGTTTATGTCTCTGGACTCCTCAAAGTGTGTGTGTGTTAGGTGTGTGTGTTAGGGGTGTGTGTGTGTGTGTGTGTGTGTCTCAGAAAGAGAGAGAGCGAGATATGGAGGGAGCCTGAGAGACAGTGAGTAATGGGTGGGGGGAGGGAGAGAATAATGAAATCTGTCAGTCCACAGAGGGTCTCCTCACACTCCGTCCTGATTCTAACACTTCTAACACTTAGTGGGACTCTAACTTTCAAGCAAGCAACTCTCAGAATTTGAGAGTGCATTGCTCTAAATAATTCCTCTGACTGTTAAATCAACCATGTCAATCCGGTTGTTCCCCCACAGCAATACTGTGGTTCTTATTGAATGATATAATGTTCGATGTTTATTTGACATCTTAGGCACTATTCGATATGTTGATACATTCGATTATTGAGAAAAATAGACTTCTCAAACAATAATGTTCATTGTGTTATTACTGAATTAGTTTGAATACATGGTCAATATGCATGTTTCCTGTAGAACCCCAGCATGTTGTATCATGTTGTTTGACTTAATATCTCTATTGTAGCTGTTTTGATATCAATATTTGAAACTGAGTTCACTCCAAGGAAGTATAAAAACAGTTTGACATAATAATTTGAGATCCCTGCTGAGATCATCTTCTCACTTATCTCATATTTTTACTCCTTTATAATTGCTCTGCAATTCATCTGCGAGGGCATATTAGGGAGACAAATATGAGATGGTATATGTATTGAAAAATGATCACTTGTGCACTGGAGGTTGGTGTAGTTTTTGTGCTATTCCCACTTGGCCTAAGGGTGGCAGTGTTGATTCACCATTTAGCTGCTCGCTGCTGTAGTCCTGCATCTATATTCTCATCGAACTGTATTCCATAAATAAGAGATCACATTGAGTAAAGTCATAATTCATGTAGCTAAGACACATGTAATCATATCTTACGAGAAACATCTAATTTCCCTAAACATATCAATTGAATAATATCAATTAGTTTCACTATGCGGAATCATCGCAGAAGGAAATGTTTTCTCTCTTTTTTTTAAAGGATTGAGGGGAAATATCATGAGAGCATCAAGTACTGCTCTAAATAAGGTTTCATTTCACTCTTGTGGATAATTGTGTGATTTTGCTGAGAGGTATACAGTGGTACTCGGGAAGTGGAAGAGCCTCTTGAAGCAGCTCGAGCCAGCACACAGCAGGGGGCAAACCAGCGCCTGGAATAAAGTGCTCCTCGTAGGTGGAATATACTGTAAGAAAAATCAGTTTCTCTGTGTTAAAAGTGTATAATGTATACCAGCATCAATGAATATATGTGTGTTGTTGAGTGACAGGGATAATGTGCTCTCAGAGGTCCCGCTAAACCCAGTTCAATCAGCTCTGCTTCCCCCCCTGAATTAACCAGTTCCTTTAACAAGCCATTGAATTCTCATCAAACTCTTATAGCTCTCTCCTGATTTACAAACGATCATTTACACATGAAAAAGCTCTGCTGCCTCACGAATCATATGTTCATAGAACATCACCTCTAGAAAGGGAGTGTTTTCTGGCATCGTGTTTTCTCTACTTTCCCTTCGTGTGAAAATCTTCCTGATGAGTGATTTTCTAATTTTCGGTGTCACATCTGTGACTCTGTACTTTGCCAGTAAATGATTAATGGAATTTTGCATGAGCACGCTTATATAAGTTATGTCTTGGGAGTGAGTGAGTGAGTGATTGACGCGGACGGAAGTTAAGGGGATATTTTTTCCTTTTTAAGTAAAATGTAATTAAAAAGATACCATCTTCCTACATGCCTCAGTGGAAATACTAATTCAAACACCTTTCAAGTGTTGACCTACAATTCTGCTCACAGTAACAAACTGTAAAAGCATTTTATCCACCAGATATTAAATCTGTATATATGAAGGACTTGCTCGTCTTGAAAAATACAAAAACATGTGCCAAGGACTTACAGTGTTCTGCACAAACTGCTGACCTAACGGGTGACTCTCCTACAAGCTCATAACAAATGATCCTATGACTTTTTGACTTTGTCGAAGTGAAATTACCAATCTAACTTTGACTTAGAGAGACATGAAAAGACGCAACATGAATATTGCAAGGCAACACTCCGAACAAGGGCGCCAATAAAAGCTGCGCGGCCCATCTGCTACAAAGACGTATAGCAGGCCAGGAGACAAACGTAAGCTCTCCAGTTGTCTTTGTGTCTCACTGCTCCACTATCTCCGCCTTTTGTGGTAATCAAAGATTTATCCTGAAAAGACACTGGCAGCGTATTGTTTGAATATTGGAATTTCAAAGCACTTGTACAGAGCAGCTGTAATGACTCCAAAGTTGGAGATGAGCGCTGTAGAACAACGTATTTTCTCCATCTCCTTCTCTTTCCCCCGTTCTCTGTCATGGCACCCTTTTTAATCACCCTTCAACCCTGCAGACCTGCCATTCCCCCTGCACACCTCTCCAGGCTGCCAGCGATCACGGCCCCCACCTCTCCTTATTCACTCTTTGATGTATACTCCAGAAATCGGCGTACCTCGAGTGCAGGAGAGCAGTGTGACAGAGCCTTCCAGTCTTCCTTCACTGTATCCACTGTGATTAATTCATGAGTCCAAAACAGTAACTTCCTCTGACACTAATTTCCTATGTTACATGACATCTCTGTAGTTGGCAGGCCGGGTGGGCCCATGGATGCTGAATTATTTCCTGTAATAAATCATTAGTCATTAGGGACCTATGTGTGCCCCAAATGACTTGTGCCCACAAATGAACTTGTCTGCTTTAATAAGACCTTCCATTACCTGTATGTTCTGTTTAAAGGCAAGGGTTTAGAAAGAGAGTTAGAGTTGACTATACAACTAATAACACATTTTTATAACGTACATATGCACTAATGAAACAGTAGCTTTTTTACTTTTTTCAAAAGAGAATAAACAGTTTGTCCAATAAAATATCAAAACTGTATTGTTTCCAAATTTGCTTTGTGATACTCTATAGATTATTAAAAACTTCATTGCATATTTAATAATTAAGATGCAACGCGTACCTGAGTAATGCTTTATCAGGGATCATGGCCTCAAAGCAGTACTTTGATGTTGCCATGAGGCCAGTGTTGGGTTTATCTGTTTCCTGTTGAATTCTTACTCTGTATCATTTTTGTTTTTTACTTCCTGTGTGTTTTTCCCGCCTGGTAAGATTGTCTGTCCTGGACTTATTTGTTTCACCTGTTCCCCCTCAGCCCTGCAACCACCTGCACTTTATCACTTATTAGTTCAGCCTCTGTTGGATTCTTGTATGTTGTGAAACATGAAGTTCTGTTCTGTTCTGTTATGTTCTGTTTTACTTTCCCGCCTGGATTGTACCTTAAATTAAAGTATTTGTCTCTGTTAAAAGCTCCTGTTGCCTGCAGGCTCTTAACCGGGGTCCACCCCTGGTCCACTTAACGTGACAGATGTTGGAAATTAGAGGGACTGCAAATGTAGATCCCACTGGTCTGATTGAGTACAAATAAATTCTTACTCATATCTTATGCATTTGAGGTTGTGTTCAATTATACTTTGAAGGTTGTCCTAATATTTAAAAACATTACAATACATTGTCTTGGTGTTATATTATTATGTTTCAATACATATCACATCATCAGAGTTTTGCCATTTCACAGTCCTATGTACAGTAGAACCTACTACTACAGCAACGGGTAGTCATATAACCTCATCCCTCTGTATGTCACCCCAGGCAACCAAAACACAGTGTAATGTAGTCAGATAGTAATGTAGGAGGTGCAGAAAGCACAGATGGGGCTGAGTTGGTTACAAGCTGCTTATCTTCCTGTGGTACAGTTCGCAATTATTTCGACAGCCATAATCCACTAACACTACCAACATTGTCAGTGCACAAGTTCAACTTTCTGGTGGAAACATGGTTAAACAAGTAAGTATATAAACATACTGTATACACTGATTTCTCAGTAAATTAGTTACTTAAAATCTAATTGTATTGTGTTTTGATTATGTGGAAGAAGGTAGATAAACTTTTCTCTTCAGGCACCTTGGTTAAACTATTGCATACATTCTTATTTTCTCTGATTTGTAATGTTTTCAAACTTTCAGGACCTACAGTAATTCAACACTCTAGTTTTCATTTCATTTTCAAGAGCCATAACAAGTTCCGCCAATTAAACAAAGAAAGTTATTTCCTAAGTGTATGGCGTATTTAAACAAATAAAGCCTGAAAAAAAGAAACAACAAAAACAGAGGAAAAACTAAATTACCCTCATTTCTGCATAATTCCAATTTTCACATTACTAATTCACACTAGAATTATTTAACAGCACATAGTCATGTCATACCACCGCTGCTTTTAACAGCATTACTCTTCTCACTGCTGTGTTTACTCGCTTTTAGGTTGGACTTCTGCCAAAGTGGAGGAATATCACTCCTTAGAGTGAAATGAAATGAAATATTTAAGAATATTCGTAGTCATAATGTTGGATGAAGTAGTAAGAAAAATAAGACCTGGTTTAAAATAACCCAAACCACGCCTCAACTTTTAAAGAGAAGCAGTTAAGTAGAACCAATGAACCAAGCTGACTGACTCGGAATACAATGGCATGTAGTTACAAAAAAAAGGAAATGAAGAAAAGGCATAAACATATTGATATAGAAAAAGTGCTTGGCAGCTTATTAGACCTAAGTATGGACTGATTAATAGGCAGAATTAACTGCCAAAGAACTCAATAAGTAACACTTTAAGAGCTTAAGTCTGTGATTCCTGACCCTTGACACAAAGCTGCGACTGAGCTTAATTATGCCAAGGACTCTTTAAAGAAGCCTACTTGAACTGAATATGAATTTCCTTCGACTCAGCCACTCAACTGCAGTACTCTAAATGTACAAGATATAAGTGACGCTACATATTCAGGGGGTTCATAATTCAATAACAATGGTCATGCTAGTGCTAATAGGGATCCTTAAATTGGAAAAAAAGAAAGAACAGTATATGCCGCAGGATTTTCAGACGCTTTATTATTTCAATACATAACTAGTGTATGCTTGGGGAGATCAGCCAATTATCAGCAGGTGCTACTAATGACCCCTACATGGTCGCCAATGTTTGTATGTAATAATCTTTGTTTGAAGCCTCACTATAAAACCAGCTCCTAGCCAAACGGGAAAAACTGCCCTTTAATTATTCATAACCCTAATAAAGTAAAAATGATTTAGGAAAATAGAACAGGTCATGTTTCCCTTTGGAGCAGTTTTTAATTAAGTAATGCCCATGATTTAAGAGCAGCAAGTGCTACTGGCCTTAAAAGTGTATTTATTTTCTTGTTAAGAAATAACAAAACCTTCTAAATCCCCCTGTACTGGAAACTACTGTCTGTTGACTTCTCTGAACTATGACCCCCCAAAAAGTAAAGATGTCGGAGCAGCTGTGGTTAATGGATGAAATGTGAGTGTGTATTTTATGAGAAAATGAAGAGCCATGATTGGACCAAGATGACACTGAGTGGGTTGCAAACATTAGAAGGCAAGGAAAAACACAGCAAAAAGCCGAGAGCAGGGGTGAAAAAGGTCAGGGGATAAAAGTTATTGTTAAATGACATCAGCTCTTTTTGGTCTCTTTCAGTTGGCTCCAATTTAACCTGGAGCCAAGTGCTACACGTCTCTCGCTGGCAGCTGCGCAGACATTGCCACAAGGGAAGAGATGTTGCCTTATCCGCTTGAATCCCTGAATTATATTCAACATAAAGTTGTGCCATGCAAAGTGCATGAACAACTCATGAAAAGATACTGTAAGCCCTGGTACATAGTAAAAGTAGAACCAACATGCTGTTTTTCCTCTGCAGCACTGCATAACCCCTGCCAAAACTCTGACTGTGAAGTGGAAATAGGGTCCTACAATATTTTATTTATAGCTCAGGCTATGGGCATTCTTGACATTCTTTGATACAATTCACATTTGTTTTTCCTGTCAAGAGTTAACTTCCAAATATGTTGTTGTTTTTCTTCGGGTGCAAAAAGGGATGAGCGAGGAATATTGGTGATGCTGCAAAACCAGCTTGCATTTTGTCTTACTCTGACTGGTGCTTTGGGCAAAACTTATTGAAAGCATTTGTTTTCCTTTTGTGCGGGGAGGGGTGTTGACTTAAAATGCCCCGTAGCCAGTTAGTAGTCATCAGCATATCAAGACACTTCAATTATCAGAAGCAATGTATTTTCCACATCCTGCTTAATGGAGGCCTATAGCTACCATGTAAAATGTATAGCATCTGTGAGTTAATCTGTAGCACTGAACTCTTAAGCTCCATTTGAAAGCAGTATTAAAAGGGATTATTAGATGTTAGGATGTCACTGCTAATAATTGGCTCCAGTCACAAATGTGAAATTCATTAAGCCAATCCTCTACCACTGCTATAAATGCAGATACTGTTATTAAAGCTGCAGGGCCTGATAGCTATCAGATGTAATTAAACGGATAATTGTGATTGCAAGATCCTCTTTGTGCTGTAATTATAAAGGCAGTAACATTGGACGTTCTTGCTGGCCCATTTATAGGCAAATGACATGTGTCTAATGTTCATCTGTACTATATAGACCAATTTATAAATATTTGGACATACACATTTTTGGGGGGTTCGTAACTCAACCTCAACTCTTTTAAGCCTGTCCCTTTGAAAATAATGTGACAATGAGTATGACTTATCAACCATAATCCTTCATTTAAGGTTATTTACATCCATATTGGGTCTACATACTGTATTCCATATGCATTGCCCCAAAATTGAAGGGGCTTCAGGTCTTATACTGTTTAACAAATGTGTGATCATCCTCACATATTCTCAACAGTCAAAGTCAAAGTTTGGTGGCCAAAAAGAAAGCATGTAATGCTCCAAATACTAACACACTGCAATGTAATGATAAAGTGTTTAAAAATGAAGTGCACTTTTTCATGTGCCACAGGACATGGAAGGTATCTACTGTTCATAGGAAGTTATTTGTTCATATATAGTATATTTTGGGTTAAGGTAAGGGTTATAATATAATGTATTATTTCATTTTAGTATGTTTTACTGTCTAGCTTTTGAAATGGCAAGAGATCGCAACCATGGAAAAGGAAAGATTCAAAGTGTACAAGTAAATCTACAGCAAATGTTGTCATTGCCTTCTAAAAACATATTAAACACTTAATGGAGGAGCTGTTTTCATTGTAACATTTGGTCATAATTTGGTAGTGATTCTAGTAATATAAGTGCTAATTTGAAGTTTGCCAACTTTACCAGACGATTGGCAATGGTTAAGGTGAAAAAAAGCATCCCACAGCACCCTTTTATGTTAAGTTCAGTGTAGTGTAGTGGTATGGTCTGGAAGTAAACCATATTTACACAGGTACAGTTGCTTTAACAGTTGCTATATTTTCATCATAATGTTTTTTTCTCTCTGTGAGATGCTAACTGTCATTGATATTCAAATTAAATGCAATAATAGTGTTCAGTTATTGATATATTTACATACAGTAGAGACATTTCCATCTCTCTAGACATCATCACTTTGTGGCCCTTTCTGACTTTTTGATATTCTGCAGTCCCTGGTCTCAGTAGACCAGATAATACATGCTTGTTCGGGGGGGTTGGGAGCTGCTGTCAATCTAGTTGTGTCAAACCACTGGTGTCACTCTGACAACCGATCACTGTGAAGTGCACTGCACCACAGTAAATCAGTGACAGCTGTATCAGTAAAGGTGTCACCAACATAAAGGAAGAAACTGGAGATAATAGAATGAGTTAGAAGTTGTTTGACTCTGAATTAGTGTTAGGGCCCGTCTGAGCACATCCTTTATTCTCACCTATGTTCTATACCAGATTTTGAGGCCGTGTGAGCTCACTTGCAAAAAGAGGACCAGGATTAAGCTGTGAAATATGACTTTGGGGCAATGAAAAAAGTCTGTAGATCAAAAACGTAACCTTGTTGCAAAATATTATAACACGCACTTATAGAATAGATGTATATTTTATGGAAAGTCATTAAAGTATATTGCTTTATTAGGGCTTGAATCCTGCGCCTTTCCAGGTACTCTTTCAGAAATTCTAATAATTTAGATTCTTTAATATCTCCCAACAAAGCAAAGCAATATCAACCATTCTTTCAACAAGAATCTTCAACATTCAAGCTTTGACACTTTTTGGTGAGAAAATACATTATCAGCTCCAATGAAGGCTTTACTTGTCAAAATGTATCAGTATTGGTGCACTGCAACCAATCAGGATTTTTTTGCTCTCTAATGTCTTACCTCGCTATCATGAAGTACTTAAATTAAATTTGTATTTCCAATGCGGCTGTTAGCCTTGCCAAAATGTCAATGAGTCTCTCAAACTGTTATCCAATAATGGAAGTCAGTACCATGATTGCATGAAGAAAAGCTGAGTGGATAAAGCCACTTAATCCAGTGCTCATGTTTGCTAGAACATTTACATGGCATTTATTCTGTGCTTGAAAAACTTCTGAACCTACACCCGCGAGAACAACTCATGATGGAAGAAATAAAAGCCAGAAAGCTGAGAGTTTGTTCCTAAGCCATGAAGAATTGCTGTAATATCAACCGCTGTGACCAGGAAAACTACCTTATAACTGAGAATCTGTCAAGGAGCACCTCTTGCTGGGGATTGTTTGGTTTGACACAATATAAACTGTGAGAGAAGAAAGTGAGGACTGGTGAAAGCAAGACATTTAAACAGAAACTGGCAGAAAGACAGAGGGGAAATAAAGGTTCTGCTGAGGCAAAAAGCTGGCACAGGGCATGGAGTGCAGTGAGAATAACTGAAAAACAACATCAAGTCAACTGAGAACTAGAAGGTAAAAAAGCGGAGACCTTCAGTGTAAATGAAAACTGTGATTACATTCCTCATTCTCCACAGTTTGTGGGCCTAAATAAATGACAGATGTATAGTCAATTGTACATCTGCCATAGAGCTACAACTGATGCCACATTAAGGGACACTGATATTTATGTGGGTCTTGAACTTGCAGCCATTCCGACTATGGGTCATGCTAACTTTGCACTAACCATCTCCATTGTACAGATTACAGGTATACAGACTGTGGCTGGGTGGAAGCAGATCCAAATGCAGTTTGTTTCAAAAGCTAATCTAGGGTCTGCAATTCCAGAAGGGATTTTTGACACTATAAACACTTAACATTACGTATTTGAAGCTGAAGTCTAATAAAATGCTTTAACCAATATCGCCCACACTGTTAAACATTGTGTTTCCAACATTTTTATTTTTACATTATTGTGTATGTTACATCTATCTCCTGCCCTGATTTTCTGAGATACATAGCCTGAGTCATCACAATGAGCTGATGATGCTTAAATGGCCGTTCAGTGCTAAGAAAAAGGACACAATTGCTATTGGGCATGAGATTTCGAGAAATTAATCCCTCAAAAGAGCCTTGCTAGATTGGTGTGAAGATGATCAAACTGCTCACTACAATGTACATTGTTGCTGCTTTCTGCGATTATGAAATGTAAGTCAACAGCAATGACCTTGAAGTTAGCCTGACGCATAATCAGTTGGAAAATATACTGTACCACAATACCACGTTATATGTATCTGTTTAAGAAACATACAGGTAAATGAAACCTGTATGGCAATTGACACGTTTAATACACCTGGAGAAAATAAGGGGGACAGGAGCAGAGTGACAGGGTATAATTGCTGGCCAGAACAGAGTGACAGGAGAAGAAAAGAGAAGAAGGAGGCGAAGTGGAAAGTCCCAGAAAGCAGAGTGGGCAAGCGTAGCCACACAGCAGAGGCATATGGCACATGTTGTAGTCCTACTTTACCCAGGCGAGAGACACACAGTCTGGAAGGCTGGGCCAAGCTGTCGAGATACAAGTTTAAGTAGGCTACTGTAAAGTGAAGTGGTGAGCAGTAAGAACTAGTGTGAGATCCCCACTAGTGGCAGTTCACTTTTTAGGTAACAGCAGCACAACGACTTACGGACATGTAGCCTGCCACCACGCTCCTGGATAAGGGTACACGGCAGTGGATCTGCAACAGATTCTTTGTTAAAAAACAACTTTGTTATTGGACTTTTGTTTTCTCTAGTGGACTAGTGCATTATGCTGTCTCAGCTATCTTTGTTCCCTAAAAGTCTATTGACAATAATTGTCAAAGTAAATTACTCATCTTGACTTCTGTCTCCTTTGGGTAATTTCTACTGCTGAACCCTGTTAATAACGGACAACAGAAACCTCTTCCTGCAAGGTCCACAAGTAAGTGTTTTACTATTTAACTGGGTAGCATAAAAGTATGAAAATGGGATGTAAAATTATTCAGAAACCATTACAATATCAAATCTAATATACCATATTATAGACCATTAATGGGATGACACACAAATCGGGCATAAAGTGATGGGGGGGGGGGGTAAAGGCCATCCTGGCTCTGACCACGCCCATTTTCGAACTTAACGACACATCTTGACAAGTGTCTTGACTGTATCTTGTTCGTTTGCGATGCTTTTGTGGTTACAAAGTATTTCAAAAATAAAAACCTGAAACAAATGACTGAAAACCTTCTCTTGATGAAACACGTGGACACACAAGGTGAAAACACTTCCAGTGTCACTGTCAAGTCTAGTAAGAACCCCTCAAGCTGACTCTAATGGAAATTAATCAACATACAAACAACTACAGAGGTGGTGTCGAAAAGAAACTTAAAAAATAGGCTTATATTTTGTCAGGTTTATTGAATTGTGCAGGCCACACATGGGACATTTGGTGATTTAAACAGAGGCCAAACAAACACGTTGCAACAAAATACATAAAATTGTCCTGAATGAGAAAATGTCATGCTCAGACACAAATTTAAAATCTAAACTAGCTCTTAATTCAACAGTTATGGGTCGACATCAGATGATTAAAATATGTTAAGCAGGGAAACAACACAGGGCACATAAATAACCCTATCCGTCCACCATTTTATTTTTTCCGCTTCACACTAACACATCCGACCAAAGATTGGTAGACAAGTGGCTGTTCCTGAGAGAATGAGTCCCATGACCCTGGGAGAAGGGTGAACGCTCAGTCTCAATTCACCCGCAGTCGGTTTCAGGCTTATTACACAGTAATCTCCAGAAGTTTCCTCCTGCTGGGAATAGCCTTGCCAGCATTTTAGCAGCAGGGCCCCGTAAGGGAGGAGTGGAAGTTAGAGTATCCTCTTTGCTGTGATGTATTACCTCCCACACTCGAGGGTTTGCTCTCGTGTTACATTTGTTTGTCTTTCTTGAATTTCCTTCCACTCTGTTTTGCTTCTTTGCCATCTGGTAATCTTTATCCATTTAAAGTCATGACAAATAGACCTCAGGTTTGTTATCAAACAGAATCTGTTGAGGGAGCAGTGGGTTGCGATCAACTTTATAGATTATTGTGCCTTTGTAACTGAATGCTTGTTCGAAGAGAAACAAAAGATTGAAGGTAAGCAAGTTTAAATCCTGTATGCCCAAATCTGCTGTCTACCAAACACAGGGGGAACAGCAGGACAATTGTTTTCTGTCAAAGGGACCAGAATATGCATCTCGCATTTCTGATCATATCCCAGCGTAACAAATATATATATGGATTAACTCCTGATGAATACTAATTTGAAACTGTTTTCATGGTGGCCCATCTCTGACTGGAACAGATTCCCCTGTCAAAAAAGTCTGGTCAAGGTAAATTATAATGGATATTGGAATTATGGCAGGTGCCATGACTCTCATTGTTTTTTTCACCGGCCCTGAACCTTTCTGCATGAGGATGACTAATCAGTGTTTGTTTATTTCATAACTGGTGTTTACACAGGATAGAAAGTGGAGCAATATCCCTGCATTCATAAACATGTTATGGATACAAGGCTATCTGGATGCTTGTAGTGTTCAGCTAGCTAGCACTACTCTTTCTGTTAATGCATTTCACTATACGTCTTTACTACTCCACGGGTTGTTGATAGCGTAACAATTACATAAGTCAGAGTTTAGATTTGCATCAGAGACTGTATCTGGATCTACAAAAGAAAAAACAATATGTCAAGTGCTAATGTAACCCCCCCCTTTTGCACCACTTTTGTTTGGGTGTACAGGGAGGTTAGCATACTGAGCAACTCCCCCATCTTTACATATGCCAATGATAATAAGGTTCATACTGAAGATGCGGCTGTTCTACCATATCTGTGCATAACTCTTGACTCGTGCACTCGTTCATTTAGGCTGACATAATCGCACATTTTCATATGTCCTTTTGACCTCAGTGGGAAAATTATTTGGCCTTTGGTGTTAAAGCAGCTTTAAAGTCAATGAATACACAAGTTTTGATAGCAGAAGGGGTGTTCATATGTCATACTCCAGTAGCAAGTGTACCCTTGGGAAAACATCTGTAGTGTTCAATCATATTTACTTCAATAGTAAGGCCATTCTCTACACAGAAGATGTGGAAATGCTACAAACAATTACAACATTCTGGGCTTGGTTACTTACAGTAGTGAGATAAGATCAAGATTGTTTGTGTGTGTGTGTGCATATAGAGATAGTTATCCAAGACATGTTTGTCTAACCCTAACCCTTTGGTGCGGAGATTGGAAGCAGGGTTGACAGCTAGCCCAGATAACAATTGGGACATAATTATCTTAATTACATGTTGTACTTTGTTAGCAAGAAAACTTGTCCCTGGCACATTTTGATTGGTTTGTAGTCTTAGGCAAGGCTTATTGTTACTCTAAGATAAGACTTACGTTTTGCTCACGTTAGCCACCCTGCCCCAAGGCTAACTCGGATCATGTTTCCATAGTAACAATTGGCGACAGCTGACCAGTTAACCATAAGCCCCCAGGAAGTGCACCCTGCATTGAAACAAATCTTTGTGGTGGCCAAATGGTGGTACCAGAACTAAAATGTCAGTCCGTGATGTCAAATACGTGTTTTGGTGGTTGATTTTGGTGGGGTATTTATTGTACCCCAAGTTAGTCCATTTTTGGCTTCGCGCCACTCAGCGAATTTCAATCAAATTTGCGGCGCACCACCTCCAATGCTGTATCCTGTTCTCTTTATATATCCATGGTACCAGTGGCAAGAGAAAACATGGCTCATAGTATATGATATGCTTCAAATGCTATGTAATGAGAAAATAAAGAATATTCTTTAGAGCACACCAGCCTTTTGGAAATATACAGCACAAACAGGAGACTTCCCTGAGCTTGACTGACAAGCACAGGTTCAGCACTGAGCCATTCTACATTAAAAAGCCACAGCATCTCAGCTTGGGTTTAGATCTGCAATGCATTGAGATGTTATGCTACTGTATGTTTTTTCAATTGTTACACTCTTCATTGAATTTGAAATGTCCTTGTAACTGCAAACTTTTAGACAGCGTCAAAGAGGGTTGATATGATTCCTTTGTCAGCCATTTACAGTTTGAAAAAAGGACTCAATTAACCCAGTACAATATGGCAAAAAGGTGGAATACTTGACAGCTTAGCATGCGATTCAGTTAGACAATTTAAGTCATACTTATAGTCCTACTCATAGTTAAACTATATTCAAATCAGCATATTTTAGAATCCAGTCCTTAAGGAATTGCTTGGCATTTTTTCAGATTTAAGACATGGCACATGACCGCTGCTGATGAACTGGGGTAGAACTCTATCCTGTCAACATGACACATTATCTCTTCATTCTGAAGAATCATTCTTGATTAATAGGGGGGTGGACTTTGATGGATATGTGCAGTGATTCAGCCAGTACTTGGAAGAGACCATGAGAGACGCCCACACTTTTTACCAGAAACAAGATGACCTCTACAACAGAAAACTGAAGGCGTGTCTTGACTACCAACTTAGAGCTAACAAATCACTGATCACGTTTGGAAACATGATAACACATAATATATTGATGGCTCAGTAACTTTGCCAGGCTGTGATGCTGAGGACTTGATGTGTTATGTGGATTCCTCAACTTGAAAAAGATTTCCCGAAGCAGTTGTTGTGTCTGCCGTAGACTGTATCTTCTATCGTTCTGTCAATGAAAAAAAACCTGATGCCAACAAAGCTTTGGAGGAGTAGTATGTATAATTATTATTGTAGCATCTTAAGAAAGCACTAAACCAACCATTCTGTAGGTTATGTGTCAGATTTTCTATTTATATACATTTTGTATTCCCCAGATGTAACACTTTGACAAAGGTGGACTTGCTTTTCTCCACCACCCTCATAAAAGTGCTTCAAAATAGAAAATGTCCCGGAGTGTTTGTAAGTTCAAACAGGTGTGAATAATGTGTTAATTGGTAGGGAACACAAAAGAAGAAAGGTCAAAGGCACTCCTCTGGCAAAAAACCTTTGATCAGGTGGCAGGGCAAGGGAAATCATAGTCAAAGATTGTTCATATCATAATAGAGCGACACAAACAGCCAGCTATCTTTTTTCAAATTTGACTTTTACCATTGAGTGCCTTTGGACTTTTCTTCTTTTTTTATTTACATAAAAGCACTTTTTGAATAGCCGCAGTTGCAAATATTACCTGGAGAGTTCAATAAAGGCAAAACTTCAGAGGTTGTTGTTGAACCTGAAAATCCTAGTGCATTAATAGATTTTCATTGTAATCAAGTCAGTGCATTATTAACTACAGTAAAGCAATTATAGTTGTTGCTTGCAGTTGCAACCTAAATGTTAAACCCATCACATAAACTTAGTTTTAGATACCAATTGCAGACAGATTGCAGAATGGGAATGAAACTCTGCATGATTCAGGGGCCAAGAGCTGAAGTATATAAATAGTGTTATAGGACCCCGAGCAAGCTGTTGTCAGGGGGCCTAGAATTTAAAACAGCACCACTTCTTTCTTCCTGACCTAAAGTGTGAGATTTACATTTGTGCTGCGGGGCTGTCCACTTTTTCTGCAACCTCTCTACTTCAGTTGTGGATAACTTATATTTTCTGAAATACCTCAGAAATCTTAGATCGGCTGAGCAGAGGGTTTTATTGTACATGTAGTTGAGAAGATCAATCTGGCAAGTTGCCTGTCACAAAATGAGATATGTATCTACTCACTTGTCTTGTAGTCGTAGATGGCATTACGTGGAAGATTTTCAAAACCCATTTGACCCATTAAACTTTATTCTAGCTACTTTAGAAATATTTGCCAACTTCATCATGTTTTCTTTCAGTCAGACAAATGGACTATGGAAAGCAAGGTTGAGAGGTTGTGTAAGAATGGGCTCCTCTTTCACATCCTGATGACTAAAGGATTTTAAGTTTCTTAGTTCAGTCTTTTCTGGCTTTGGGAGAGTTGCTTGACTTCACTAATGTTGACTGAGTTGTCAGACTTCACAGGAAATTGCAGAGCTGTTACAAAAAAAAAATACCTTACAGCTGTGGGTCTTCTGTCATGGACACTGACTCATTCCAGTTTTTGTCTAGCCACTAGTATTTCCAATATCCCACGGAAACGCTCTTTCTTGCTGCTCTGTATGTGTCACTGCTACTGATAACTCTTCATAAAGCTCAAAGAGAAATGTTTCAGTTAAAACAAGGGGCAAATTTGCTCACATTTTGACTCCGGTCCCATACACCATGTTCCACTCGAGTATGCATGGCTGATAAGGACTCTTTAACAGCTAAATGGATTACTGCACCAAGGACACTGTAACCTCAGTAAAGGATCAGGAGGAAATTGCTACCACTTTCCCTGTACACGCTGTTAGCAGAATCGCGACACCATGCAGCTCTAATAGTGTCATTCTCTAATGCCATGCATGTCTTCATCGACAAGATCAACCTGAATGATGAATTTGAAGGTAAATATCAACTTAAAGGGGACCTATCATGCAAAATGCACTTTTGTACGTCTTTTATACATGAATATGTGTCCCTGGTGTGTCAGGGAACTCACCAAGTGTCAGAAAACACAACCCTCTCTCTTTTCCTCCATACCCAAATCTCTGAAAACAGGGCTGCAACGGAGCTGATTATTATTTGAATTTTTCTGACGTCAGAAAAGGGGTGCTCCGCCTATATGGGCAACTCTCCACCTATCAGGGGAATGAGAGACCGCTTGAAAGCGCTGGAGATGCTGTAGTACATATGCCAGGCCTGTAAGTGGCGCTGTAGTCTGCCACAAAAGCAGAATCAGCCCTTGCAAAAACAGGGCTGGAAAAGAGCAAATAGAGCGAAATGAGGCATGATCTGTTTGGTATTTTGAAAAAAGAACTCCACAGACATGTTTTATATAGGTATGGCCCAACAATATATGTTTCAAATATAGTATGATAGGTCCACTTTAAACATTTTGATTCATATCAATGAAACAGCGTGGTCAAAAATATATTTCCACTTGGGTTTAATTTAAAGGGGACACATCATGAAACATTCTTTTTTTTAAGGGCCTACCAGCCCATTAATTGTGAAATAAGAAGACCAAGTCAGCTTTCTTGATAGCTAAGTCAAAAAACACTTGGTTCAACAAGCCATGTTTTCAATTATATTCAGACAGACAGTATGAGAAAACTAACGTGTTTTTTTTAACATTGAAGCATCTTAACATGGCTAAAGGAAAAAAATACAAGAAAAATATCTGAAAGTAAGCTTACCAACTCCCCTTTAATAAGGTTTGTGTAGGTAGCATTATGGCATAATTCACATCTTCTCAAATCATGTAAAAAATAAATATGTACAAAACATAATTGCCGCTTGCAAGGATTGAGAAGCACATTACTTCCTGTGCAACAAAGAATCGTCACAGGAAAGGCCTTTATGTTTGATTTGCTGAAGTGTGACTCTCCTATTCAAGCATGTCACAGATTTCTTACTTTAATATATTTTTTTCTGAATCATAGGCCATTTTTCAACATACATCAAATAAGCAGCATCTTTTT
Source organism: Trematomus bernacchii (assembly GCF_902827165.1). Lineage (NCBI taxonomy): Eukaryota > Metazoa > Chordata > Actinopteri > Perciformes > Nototheniidae > Trematomus > Trematomus bernacchii. The sequence goes on from NW_022987739.1 coordinate 19,702,468, forward strand.
CAACTGATTGAAGAAGAGAGAAAAGCACACATTTTATTTCTGAAAGGATTTCAAAGAAAGAAAGCAGTTCACTGGCCCAAGATAAAGAGAACTGGAATGCTCCCATGTGAGTGAAGGAAGGAAACCGACAAGGACACGCTGGTAAGAAAAATCACATCGGAGACTCTGAAATGTTATGGACAACTAGACACTACACTAGAACAGTCTGATCTGGTGTAACACAGTGTGAAAAGGCATAGATTAGTATGCGCTTATTTTATATTAGCCTACTAATGAGTAACAGCCATGTTGTGTGTCACATCTAATTACACTAATTTAACAATAAACAGCTTTAATCAAGTGTGCAGTGGCAACGTGTATCAACAAGTCACTCTTGCGGTTATCTACAGAGTGACACATTAATCTAATAAAATGCAATGAGATTTGTCAGGTATTTTGAAGAGGGCACACTGCCTGTCCCCAAACTGTTGCCCCTCTCTCCTTCCACCATGAAACATATCCCATTTGTCACATACATACCTCTGGGTATGATGGAGAACTCAACTGTGCATACTATTATCGCCTCTTACTGACAATGCCTAGTCATAAGCATGCAATTCCCAGAGGTCACCTTTCCAGGCCTGTTGGAGTTATTGCCGTGGGTCATGTGGCATGCATGACTGCCTGGAAGCACGTCAACCGTGGGGGGGGGGGATTATTACATTTATGTGGTGGGGTTAAAAAAATGACTTCAAAAACATGGTTTTGCTTTTAGTGTAATACCGTGGGCCAGGAACTTTGGAGTCTCAGAATACTTGGAACAAATCAGAGAAAATTCACCTGCTGCCTCCCATTTTGAACGATTTCACACTATAACCTCTTTAGTGTTAAATGTAACCCCTCTCAAACTGGGGAACTTATATTTAACATGAAATGGACCGAAAAGCTATATGGCTAACGTGAAAGGGGTTATTTTGAAGATCCCACAGAGAAATCCCACAGACTCTGCAGCTGCCAGATCTTTAGCTTCTTTTAGCTCATTGATTTGGTTTTAAAAATAAATGTTGTGTGCTGTATTTACTCAAATTTGTTATGTATTCAACCTCACAGAGCATCCCCCTTTTCTACAACAGCAGGCAGAGAAAGCTGGCGTAAATCCGCTATACACTACCACTACATGACCCCCTAAGGTAATACATGTCAAGGATGCAAATATTTTATATTCCCAAAAATGACTAAAAGTGCAAATTTAAAGTTGCATTGCACCGGTTATACACATCAATACAAATGTAGTAATAGATAATAAACACTGGATAAAGCGCAATATGAATATGGTCCATTTTACCATACTATTACTGTATGCAACTGAATGCAGCTGTATGTATTATTTGCCTACAAAACAAGCCTTGAAAACACCCCTGATCAGCCTGGGCTTGGAAACCACATTTTTTTTCGTGGAAAGCGTGCAATATAAACTGGCGGCATTGAATTGGACAAATCAGGATATTTACTGAAACCCTGTTAAGTTTTGAAAAGATTCATGAAGTAGATGAAGTACAGATGAAGTACATTTTGGACATTCTGTTTTAAATCTACCTCTTGCAAGTCTTTCAACTTTATGAAATATTATATAAAATGTGTGTTTTTCTTTATAGGTTAGACAGAACTAACCTGCTCAGTAAAATGTGATGGGTTCCTAAAGACAGCATTGGCTTAGATAAGCAACTGGCCAAAGTGCAAAAAGGTCCCTGTGAGTAAGACCATATTTTTGAGCTTCACATTTAAGCTGCCATGACATCTATTAAATAAAGTCAATTTCAGTATAAAAACCTTGCTAAAGCAGTCTTCGGCTACTCTGGCTGTTTCTTCAATTATTTTCCAGTGACAAAGCCTTTGAAAATGAAGACTTGGCTGCCCTGTTGTAACTCTGAAAGATAATTAATCACGTGATTGTAATTAATGAAATTGTCACAACATGATAACTGGTAATGATACTCCTTAAATCTTTAACTGTTCTTTTATATATCAGGTGATCATGATGAAGTGTCTCAAGGTTTTCATTAAAAGTTTAAAAAAAAGACAGTTATCAGGATTCTAATCAATGTGTATGTGGCACACAGACACACACACACACACACATACAAAGGCACATACACAAAGGCAATGATTTGAAAACGGGGAGGTGGTGCTGGACAATTATTTTGTATTAAGCAGTGAACAGACCGTTTCCAGGGACTTTTGGCTTCCTGCTAAATTAGCGTTGAACAATGTTGAGATGGAAACAGTGCAGGCAACAAAGATAAAGCATTTAGCAGGCTTCAGGGCATTTTTATATTGTAATAATTAATGTTCTATGCCACCATGATGCAGGAGTGTCACCAGCTTAATTTAAATCCCGCTCGATTTCTTCCTGACTTAATCTTCATTACTTTCCCATTGCTTGTAACATGTTTACCAGTGATTAACATGTTCCAGAGAAAAGCTCCAAGTAATGGTGATTACTATAAGGGACTTTTCATATTTCTCAAATGTGGATTTCACACATTCATAAATTAGATGCGAGGTCTGGCACATGTTTATGTACAGGACTAACTGTCGAGCAGTGATTGTTTTGGATTATTCATGACTCTCCATTTGCACGCTGGCAATTTGTAATTCAGTGCGATACAGTTGAGAAGCACTGTGCAGGATTAAGGAGCTGATGGCAACCAACATCAATCAATTTCAAAACTCTGTAATTTCTCACGGTTACGGGGAAATAGAGGAAAACTGAGTGGGAGGCACCACTGGTCTGGCTTCATTAACAACACAATTACTGAAGCAATCGATTATTTTTGGTAACATTGTCATCATTAAGAAATAAGAACAGTCAAGGCTAGATGGACATAATAAAAATGAGTTGATATCTAGCAGTGGATTAAAAGCAAGCTGTACCTAGTGGTTAAGAAAAAAGTACACTGTTTTGAATGAAACATCCCCTTAAATAACAGTATGCATCAGTTTGGTCATGTCTATACATGGCTTCTATTTACGTTGACAAGAAAGCATGGAAGCTGTAAATTGCAGCAAAAGGAAGTATAAGTGTGATAGCAGGAGATGTTGTCTTACGATACTCATTCTTGTAATAATGTGATTAATCTAAATGTCCAAACTTGGGCCAAACCTTATGGCACATTTTCATAGAGTTTTGTTTTGTAGTCCGTAAAAGCCATTAAAGTACATAGTGTGGGTTAGGGTTAGTGTTGATCGGAAGTACGTGAATCTCTTTACAGATGTATAAAAACGCAAGCAGGGGCTATAATGGCAGAAGAGTTTATTTGTTTTACCATCTAGTTATATGAAATAGGTGTCTTGAGATTCCCAAAATAATTCTTGCAAATGAATATATGTATATGAATGTTGAAGTGAACGTTCCCACTTTTAGATAACTTTGATTTAGGTCGTTAGCATATGCTAGCCTTATATTTAAGCAAAATCAAATAACTAGAATCTTAGTCAAGTTTGAATGTTTTACGAAAACACAATTTGGCCATCAAGCAGCTAAGTTAGAAAAGTTAGCATGTTGGCTAACGTGCTAAAACGAAAATAGCAAACACATCAAAAATCATAGAGTTTGCCATATGAATGAACTCTGGGTTCACAGAGCTGTCAGGAAATATCTCTGTAAGTAAGGTTCATGCCTTCTATTTTGTTCCTCATAAATTGTTTCAGGTCCTGCCACTCCAATCTGCCCGGCAATCAACACATTCCCTTCACCTGAGCCCACCCACTATCTCCCATACTGCACCTCATTCCCATCATAAGCCACTCTCTATACATACAGAGAATAAATAAAGTATTCCTCTGCCACATTCTCTTGAGTATGTTGTCTAGCTTTCCAGTATTTCTGAAAAATGTGTTTTGCCTGTATGGACATTCTGCTGGATTCTTGGATTCTCTTGCCTTTCCCTTGTCGGAACTGTTTGCCTGATCGTCTGGATTGGACCCCCACCTGCCTTTTGAACAGAGTAAAGCTGAAGTCTCCGACGACACTCATTAATGTCCACGTCTTGCTTTTGGGTCAAAGTTTGTGATTTGTCTGAAATCATTATACTCAAGGCATTCTAGAATAGTGTGAGGAAACAAAAGAGTGGTCAGCTAGAAAAACGGGGAGTTTCAAATGTGTTTTGTTTGTCTTTTTATTTGTTTTACCTAGTTCTAGTCCTCTTGTATTTTAAAATAAAACAAATCCCACAAATCTACATCATCAATGTATATAATCAAATGAATGTATTTCATGATTTACATGTTCTTTAAAATGTTACGATAAAACATATGAATAAAAGCAGGAGTAGTTTTCATTTAGAAATAATTGTTGTATTTAAATACAAATCTGAGTGCAGAAAGGAAGCCTTACAGATAATACAATTCAGTAAGATTTGAGGTAAACAAAATCAAAGATTGTAGTCTTGCCTCAAAAGTATTCCACTAAATTACAGAGGAAGTGTCCCCCTCTCCCCCAGCCATTTTGAATATCTTGGCTAAATTTGCATGTTAAGACGTCAAGTTCTTCAGTATAAACTGCGTGTTTGAAGCCAAATGTGCCTTTATTGTGTTGCACTATTGTATTACTTGCAGTAGGTCTTTATAACTGGGTATTGTTTCTTTTACGAAATGTGTGACCTTGACAACAGAGACCAGCGTTTTCATCCTGTCTCCTACAAACTCTTACTTTTTTTCACCAAAAATAGGTATCCTTCCAGAAAATGTAGGACCTTAAGAAACCGATTTTGAATCACAAATGCGCTTGAAAATATAAAGTTAACTAGCCTGCAATCACATTTATTGGAGTTGCCTTCTCTATAAAAAAAAGAAGTCTGTCCAGTAAAACTCTTCACATTATGCAACATCACGTTATAGCCAAGAATCAGCACTAGGGAACATTTTTCCAGTTTATAGCATACATTGTTTGTACTAAGTTTTTCTCTGCAACAAAAATAATGTAGGAAACAAACATAAAAGCTAATTTTCTTTTACCACCACAGAAAAGGAGACAGTATCTAACATCGTGGTGTTATACTTTTTCTGAATACCTTGTCTCTTTCACTTTATCAGTAACCTTCATTTTCATTGCAGGAAATATTGCATCTAAATTGTGATCTCTTTCCAACATTGTGGACTACACAGCTCACGAGAACCTTTTGCTCAGTGGTAACTGATAACAGTCTTTGAGGCTTTGAAGGTGACTCGTTTAACTTCTAGTCGGGGCTAATCCGTCTGGATTTTGTCAGACGATGAACAGCCTGTATCCTAAAATAAGGGCTAGTCAGGGCAGGAACTGACTCTAGCAGCCCGCTTTTGGAGGATTTGGAGGTTGAGCCACTGTGGTTCAGGAAACACTTTCACGCATAACAGCGGGTGAGAAATAATTCCCTAAATCAACACTGCATCTATCGCCTTTGAATGCAATCCTGTAATAAGAAATGCAGTTTGACAAGACCCCAGTGGAATCTTTTCAGGGTTTTATATTGTGGTCTTATGTTATGAAAGAGCCTCACACTTTCATTCTGCTGTAATTGCACATTGGAGTTTCAAGTTGTGTCTTTTAGGGGAGGAAGTCGGGTTCTGCCGTTATCAGAAAATTAGAAGCCAAGAACTGCGTGGGAGTCGAAGATAAACCCACAAAGCTCTCCCTGCTTTTCACTATCATAATGTCAATGCCAGATGATTGTAAACCCACACTGCATCTATAGATTAGATTTAGCAAAGTTGATATAGGGGTCCGCACTGGAGGCACAGAAGCATCCAGAAAGGAAAAAATAATGTCTGTCTTTGTAATTAGTGCACTTTTTATAAATTCGAACTTTTGAATCCACTGCCAAGTAATGAGGAACTTTCAGAATGACGATTTCAGGAGCTTCATAATCTGAACATTCATGTCGGATCATGGTGGCTAATTACCCTGTCAAAAAGAGGAAATGGAATGTGATTGTTTAGGTGACAAAAGAGCATTATTATACAGCCGTTTGATGATGTAAAACCATTTCAATAGTTTTGAATGATCTCCTCGTATAGGGAAGAAATAGCACATGATCTGAAGCAAAAGGCTTAATCAAAGATTTCGACTGAAATGTGAATTATTTGACTGTTGTCCACACCTCCTCTATACTTCTTCTCATCTTTTGGTATTGACCCTTTTTCACACACACATCGTCGACGCCAGGTGTCTTACCTCGCTGACTGTGAAACCCTCTGAAGTATTCGGACCTTCAGAGTTCCAAAAAGTCCTGAGTAGCCAACTAATGAGCCGGGCACATGAACCACAAAGACACATTCATGCATGTGCACATCTGAAGTTTCACATTATTCTTTTAGTTATTCATTTCATTTATTTTCATACTCTCTTTCATTGCTGGCATGTGTGGGAGGAACAGGGCAGCCTGCAGGTTGTTAAATTCACTCGAGGTCTTCCAGGCCCTCCCAAGATAGCTGTGTGGTTAAATAAATCCTTATTGGAATGGAATAAATCAAATCATAATTTGTTGACAAATCCCACATTAAGTTTGTAATTGCACTGGCAGAGCAAAGATGTAATACACAGATGATTTGTTTTACTCCATGATGCATATGCACACGTTAAGTGATAGGATTCCTTTTTCTTCTATTTCTCCTTCTCTGAGCATGAAGCCCTGTCTTTTCCCATCTCTCCCTTAGCCTCAGATGATGTAAAGGCCGTCTGGGAGAGCAGAGAGGGTGCATGCATGGAGTGCTAATTCCCGGGTGACAAAGCTCCTCTTCAAATGCATGAACTCATCACTCGGAGAAAAGCAAAAAAAAAGTAGTTCCCATCTCCTTTTCAATTCCCCTTGTAATGAAAAAACTGTACACCTGGAAATGGAGGCTCTCTGCATAAGCAGGGTGAAAAGCAGCTAATGTGAATGAATGAGGTGAGAATGTGTGTTTGTGACTGTTTGTGTGCTGCGTAACACACAGACACACACACACACACACACACACACTGGGGTTGCTCCTCTTCACTCAGCATGTAAAAAGGCAAGAAGTTCTGGCAAATGTAAAGGGCAAACCAAATGGCAGAGGAGTTCATGGTTGGAGCCTGATAACACTACGATTATACAGTGAATAAAAGGGCCTCTGCAAACATAATTGAAACAGAAAGTTATGCACCTTTAAAAATAAAATGTTGCGCTTGACATTCAAAAAAGTAAATCCAGTATCAACGATAAATGTTTGCCATATTTTTGTGCAATATTATTTAGCTATGAATGCGGAAATGTATTTATTTAAAATGTATTTTGCAGTGGGCACTCTTAAAAGGTGTCCTATCATGCAAATTTGTTTCACTTTTTGAGGTCTTTAATACATAAATATGTGTCCCAGGTGTGCCAGGGAACTCACAAAGTGTCAGAAAATAAAACCCTCTCTTTTCCTCAGTACCCACATCTCTAAAAACGGGGGTACAACGGATCCAGATTTGCTGCCGATTTGACGTAATATCGGAAATGTGGGCTGGCTTTACACCCACGGCCCTATCAGAAACGTTGCTATCAGAAACAATGCGCAACATGTTTTGGAGGTAATATGGTCTTTGGTTACATTAGCAAGCATCGCTAACACTCAGAGCTAACCTGTGCTGGAGAGAGCATGTGTAAAAAACAGGAAATAAAAAAAAAGGAACTCACCTTGTAGTAAACATGCAAGAAAAGAAGCATTTGAGCTCCATACTGTTTCAGAAATAATCCTCATACATACATACATTCCACAAGTTTTCATAATTTTCAAATACCATGCTCTTTCTCATTAGTTGCCAGGAACAGAAATTAGATGAAAGAAATATTATAATTTAAAAAACATTACATTTAGCAGATATGTTGAATTTATTTTTTAATTTGCATTAGCAGTAAACGTTTTTTAGACATATGTAATACATTGTCATTGTATTATAGTACATTCTACCGCATCATACCTCATCTCCTAACTCCTTATTTAGCTTATTGTTTCCTTTGCCAATTTTTGTTCGTAATTTTTGCAAATGTTTTTTGATCGTTTTCAACTATTTTACCTTTCACATTGCGCCTTTTTACTGTTAAATCTTGAATTTGAAAACAAATGATTGCAACATTGACTGACCTATCTCTAAAATACTTTAGCTGTAACTAATTTCCCTCCTTCCCGCTCATAAGTAGCCTCTTTTATATATTAATGTGTGTTTGAGTCTGTTCAAATACTCTCTTAGACAACCTGAACACCTGTCTTTTACTGTATACATCAGTACTGTGCAAGAGATGTATGATTATGTGATTATATTACAAGTTTCAAGTACACACAGACAGCTCAACTGTATCAACACAGACAGATTTTCGATTTTCAAGTGACATTGTGTCATTGACTGAGTGAGAAACGCATACAGTAACACTGTTGATGTAGAGCTTAAGACTCAGCTGTCTCACTGTTATCTCTGCAGCTCCCTCCATGCTTTATTTTCTTCCAGTCAGGAACAAGTTTAACTTTATACCAGACTTGGGAGGATGGAAAGAGTCCAATTACTGGTTACCTGCAACGGCTGCATTCACATTTCTTCCTGCTCCCCGGGGTAGGAGAAAGCTGCATCGATTCAGACAGATAAGGCGCTTGACAAAATGAGAGAAAGACATAATTCCATTTGTCTTGGTCGAGCCCATCCCATGTGAGGTGTAAGTGTTGCTGCTGTCAGCTCTGCTATACTCCTGTTTGGGGGAGATACAATCGCATCTCCTGACAGCTGCCCTTTAATCACTTCTGCCAGTGCCAGACGGAGCAGAGGGCCACTGGTGCTTGGTAAACAGGTTGCCACAAATGTTGCCATTTCCTGATGATGTAAAATCAAATGGAGCTTAGAGTCAAGTAAGTCAACTGCATTGGTGCGGGTTTATCATTGTTTTAACTTAGAAGGTAATAATTAACCAATTTTGGTCTAGTAACTTTTGCATTCAACTATACATTACAGTGGGGTTCCTCATCTGATCGACTGGAATACGTATAAGAGCAACAATGCCTGATCAAAATAATCTAAAGTAGATTTACTCAAGTACTGTACTTTTATAACACTTTAATGCATCAATAATTATAATCAAAACATAGGATATTATTCTGAAATGGATCAATCTGCATAATGAGTAATTTTACTGGTACTTTAAGTATATTTTGCTGCCAATACTTTTACTAGAGTAACATTTTGAATGCATGACTTTTACTTGTAACTGAGTATTCCTACACTCTGGTACTTCTACTTTTACTCAGGTACAATATTTCTGCACCACATTTCAAAGCAATCCATCAAATCGTTATCAAAAAACCATAACACTTGAGTCACAGTAAGGGGATCATCAAATTCAGTACATTTGTATCATCTAGCAACCATGAATGTCTGGAAAATATGTCCTTATCCTTCAAACAGATCTTGAGATGTTTTACCGGATAAGTAAAAACTTGCTTGTGGTGTAAGAGGAAAACATCTTTGGATGACCAAAGTAAGTAGGCTTCATCATTTGGGGGACAACAATGCAAATGTTATAGCAATACTTCAGTTCATTTGTTGTTGCTTTTTTCAGCAAAGCGGTTGACCAAAAGGACAAACAGGGCAACTCTATAGCAATGCACATAGTATAGTTCTAAACAATCCTGGCCAACACAGTGTCAAGCAATATTTCAGCATAAAGTATCAATACGTTATAATAATCTGCTACCTCATTATTGCTTTAATAAACAGTTGTCGTACTTGTCAATTTAAACGGTTTAAATATGGGCCTCAAGGCAATCATTAAAAGCCTGCAAGGAATAGGCGTTCTATATACATTTCTCAGTAAGTCCAGACTTTTTAGCTTACTGAACTGTAATCAATGTTTCCAAAAAACATAACTCTGAGCACATTTATGTTAAGGTTATCAGAAATGCAATTTCAAAAAAGTCATAGGCAGCTTCTGATTCAAGATCCACTGTTACTCCTTAAGTTTGTGATAAATGTTTATTACAGTAACAACTGACCTTTCGCTAAGCCCGTGCCTAGACAGCAGAAGTCCAATCTTACGTTAGCATCCGTAGCTAGGTGCTAATGTAAGATTGCATTCAGCGCTGTGCATATGGAACTTGCAAGTGTGACAGAAGGTATAGTTAGAGTTTAGACTGGTTTAGTCTTGGGCAGTCATATTTTGCTTTTACAAAGCGAAAGCATGTCAGGAATTGTAACAATCGACGTATATGTTAAGCCTACTAAAAGGTTTGGGAGCTACTGTGGTTATTCAACCTGGCAAAGAGAGTGGCTCTGTGGCTGATACATTTAAGGTGTCCTCTAAATAATAAAGTTCACACCCAAACTAAAACCTAGACAGAGTTGGTGTGGCATCTCAAAAACGGTTTAATTAGCCCAAAAACATACAAACACCTCCAACAAAAGTACAAACACAAAATATAACTGGAGTAATTCTCAGTCAATGTCCAATTAAAAAAATGCAGTCTTCTTAATAAACTGAATAAACCCAACAAAAGCAAGAAATAAATCCAAAGTCACTCCACAAAAAAGAAATCCCAGACTGGCAAAAACACTGCAAAAATAAGAAAGATATCCACAAAGAAGGGACTCACCGGCTGCCGAAAAAAGGGAAAAATAGGAGTTGCTATCAGAAACAATGCGCAACGTGTTTTTAGCAATTAGCAAGCATCGCTAACACTCAGAGCTAACCTGTACTGGAGAGAGTATGTGTGAAACAGCAGGAAATAAAAAAAGGAACTCACCTTGGTAAACCTGCAAGAGAAAAAGCATTTGGGCTCCATACTTGATGTGGTTTGGAACATGAAATGTTTTATATAACTGAGACCCATAATATATGCCTAAAAATAGCATGATAGGAGATCTTTAACATTGCAACTCTACCCACAATTAAATACATTCTCTCTTGCTAAACAATTCCCTCTCCCTTTGTTCCCCTTGGGCCCCGCCCCCTTTCCCTCACCTGAATCCACTGCACACCTGGGGCCTCATTTATAAAGGGATATACGCTCAAAAAATGGCGTACGCCAGTTTCTACACAATGTTTGCGATTTATAAAATACTAACTTGACGGGAAAATGTGCTGTCCTCCACGCAAACTCTAACCCATGCGTACGCACTAAGCACACAAACGGGAGAGACGAGAAACTGCGACACCGTTGGCAGAAGGAAGAATGGAGAGAAATATGTGGAAATAATACCATAAATAAAATGTTACCTCTCATTTATCAAATATGAAGAATTCATTTTCAAACATTGATTAAAGCCAATATTAAAATGATTAAACAAACGCCTGTTTGAGACTCCTCAGTGCACACAAAAACATAACTTGGAGAAATAAATAAATACGGATATGTTATTTTTAAAACCACCTCGAATATGTTGTGTTAATGTTATGACATGTTTTCTCATAAATGATGCGGTAAGCAGGAGGACAGAATAACGTCTAAACTGACGCCGATTTGCATTTCTATAGGTTGTAGATACGAGCATGGTTTTATATACTATCATGTTTAATCGTGTTTTATGCCGTTTGCCAAGACTTGATAAGTCGCTCGTAAAACACAGGAGGTATGGAAACTAAGAACACCATATGTGGTAAATTGTACAGCTAATATAACACAACACATTAGTTGTATTTCCTTTAACTGGTGGATTATGGTTATATAGTTGCTGATCGACAGCGTGAACACAAACCACCAAATACAACAAAATAATTCAGATCCAGTCGTCATGACTCCACTCCGGAGGCATTCCCCGATCATTTCTTACAGTTTCTCATCAAGGGGGTGTCTCCTGTCCCCGGGACAGACACACTGCCTGAGGAAGGTTATGTGTATTTTTTTTGTCATTAACTTTTTTCGGACCACTTATTTATTTATTTTGGTGACGATCCGACCTCCATGCTGCTACTACCAAACAATATGATTTATCTCGACCTCCCCAAAATAACCAAAATCTGACACGGTGTGAGATGTCTTTTTTAGCTGTTCGGTCGTAATTTCCTGCGATCTTCTTCATGCAGTCAGTCAAAAATGAATGAATGAATGGGCGTTTCTTTGACTATTTATAGGCAAATATGGGCGTTACGTGAAGCCTGCAAAAGCTGCGCCGCATTACGAGTCGATTGTGATTTATAAAGGGAAACAGGCGTATGAAGTGCCGGTACGCACTTCCCTCGCCGGTACGCAATGTTTTATGAATCGGAAAATGTCGGAACATTTCTGTACCTATTTTTTTGCTTTGTACTACGTAAGCAACCTTCTCACGTCAATCCTACGCAAGGCGTTATAAATGAGGCCCCTAATGAGTGCCTTCAGGGAGTGACAGGGGAAAGCAGAAGGGGAGAGAGGGAACACATCACAGAATGGACAGCAGTATTGTTTTACAGTGACGGCTCTGTCACAGACTTGCAACAATAACCAATAGTAGGCGGGGCTTAGCACAGAGTCATTTTACAGTATGGCCAACATCGTAATGTGGAGAGGCAGGCAGGAGGGAATGATAACGTAGGTGTTCAGACACATATGGACAACAGGTGTTTATACTTATAATAGCTTGGATTTTTACACCAAATGTCCACAACACAATAAAAAAAAAACATCTGCCAAAGTTCTTCAGAGCCTGTTTTCTCAAAACGTCTTTAGAACTTGTGATAATTGCTTTTCCAGCAAGTAAATACTGTGTGCCCTCATGCCCCCGAAATGAAATAAAAAATAAGAAATGTAATGTCAGTGCTTTCGTCTTGCATGAACAGGGGGCGGAAATAGGCACTAAGAAGACTGAGATACTTATCATTTAATTTATCTTGCTCAGTATGAAATATTCCAGTAGGAATCAGTAATTATATACAATTCACAATTCACTCTGTGTGAGCTGGTGAGATGGCCCTATTTCAGCAGGATATGATAACAGTGCCAGAAGACAGAAGTTTAGAATTCACTCACCATCATTTAAAGTTGGGCAGAACAAAAGAAAAAACGCCTCTTCGATCAAATATCACCATATTATTTTAGCGGGGTAGATTTTGTATATTAGAAAGGAGGCTTGGGTGCAGCTTGAATTTTTATTAATTTTAATAGATGATGTAAATTATTTATTTGCTGCTGAAAATGCAACTGTCTCCTAGGCATGTTAAATGAGAAAACGGAAGAACAGAAATTTGAACAGAAAACATTATTATAGCAGTGTGAAGCCAGGCTCAATGGGTTATCGCAGTGGTTCTCAAACTTTTTTTGTCAGGCCCCCCCTTTGGAGAAAAAAAAAAGTCGGGCCCCCCCAACACAAGTCAAGCTCAGTGGCGGCGCCAGATATTTATTTTGGGGGTGCTGTGGGGTAGCTTGACGTTTCATAGAGGGTGCTCAAACATTTAGGGTTTCCCATTAATGTACCGGGCGCTACAGTGGAATTTTCTACTGCAACAATCCCCACACGCACATACACAATGTACCCACAACTGTTACAATGAAGGCTCGATAATCAGCTCACGGCATATAGGTGTAAGCAGGGGTGAAGTGCTATTTTTATAAGTGGTGTGTGGACCTCACATAGGGGGAAGATTTATTTTTAAATATTGAAGTTAAATGCATCAATCTGGTGCACTTTGAGAGCAACATGAAGAGATCTATGGATACCTCTCTCAACACCCATATGAAACAGAACTGTAAACAGATTTACTTTTTCTTTATGGATATTTTACAAATCACCCTTTTAAACTTTTTTTTACTGTCATATAGTATTTCATACCTGTTTTTCATTTATTCTCTTATTTTTTTATAACTATAATGATCATGTAAACGTGTGCCTCGGAAATAATTGTTTACATTAATGACCAAAACGTTTGAGACCCACTGAGATAACACTGAGAGAGTCCTTTAGCTCACTGAGTCTCTCAGTCTGACAGGAGAGGACTCTCCTCCACTTTGTTGTTGAAAAAACTCCTTATATCCGTTAGCGTAGCTCGCTAGCACCAGAAGCTAACAACAACGATCTCCGGTACCGGTGCGCTCTCTCTCTCTCTCGCTCGCGCATGCACACAAAATGGCTCGTTCCACACACACACAGAGCCGAGCTTTAATGAAACACAGAGACCCAGACGTAATAGTACTGTACTGTATCATATTATTTTCGAATCAATAATTTTCCAAATTATGATTTTTTTATTTTTTTATCTTTTTTTATTTTTTTTAATAACCATTTTTCCTCCTGGTCTCTCGCACCCCCCCTGTCATGCCTCTGTGCCCCCCAGGGGAGGCGCGCCCCCCACTTTGGGAACCACTGCGTTATCGAATGCCTCAGCCCATACCTAATTTATTCAAGTTGTATTGGTTTCTTCCTACCTATTATTAAATTAAAGCTGCACAACATGATTGTATGGAATACACATCCCTTGCATAGATGCAATTAATGAAGACGTTTACTCTTAGATTGACTCATATAATTGCTTAATTCATTCTCGCTACACGCATTAAATGCTGGTGTTTCTGATTTGTCTAATGTGAAATCACGTCAAACTTGGTTCAGTCACGATTTCAACTTAAGAGCCAGCAAAGCACTAGTGATGGGAATTATGGCTCTTTGAAGGGAGCCGGATCTTATGGCTCCGTTCCTTTCAAAGAGCCGTTCAAAAGAGCCGTTTTTGTAAAGGGGGCGGGGTTACTAGGTTTATCTGCGAAATAATCGCCAGCCATAATGATAATTAAGTGGCGATGGAGATTATTTGTTGACCCGGCTTTAAAGGATATGTTGCCTTTACAAATGGTGCGCTTTATCACTGCCTGGGTTTTGGTTGAAGTGCATCCAAATGCTGCTGCATTTTCGCGTTTGGCTCATTTTCCATCCGAAAAACATGTTGTCTACCACTTGTTATGACTTCTCTCTCTCGCGTATTCCGTTAAGACCCACCCCCCCATCTCACTCCTCGTGCTGAAACCTACCAATCAGAGTAGGGGCGGGTCTTCACAGAATACGTTTGGGGAACAAAATCAAGCTTTTTAAAAGGCGAGTGGATTTTGAACGATAAAAAGAACGGCTCTCACCAAGAACGACTCGGTTCCCCTCGTTCGTACCAAAGAGCCGTTCAAAAGAATCGGCTCGTTCGCGACCGACACATCACTACAAAGCACTTTGATTTATTTTTCTGAAATATTGCAGTTAAGCCAACCAACTGAGTCTCTCCAAAAATGAATTCCCAACCTCTATTATGTATTTTACCTCTGTGATTTATTTGAAAGTATTAATGAGAATGTGTCTTTCAAATTCAAAGACGTGGGAACAAATTTCCCTCAGTGCCCTCAATGATTTGAATGGATCCAAGTGGGACCGTCTGTATATTAAGTTAAAAAGAAGGCAGATCAGCAGGCATCTTGAGAGGAAGGTAAAAATACCCTGTCATTTAAACAAAGCATTTGAAAACATGCCAACGCAAAAATCAAAGACTAAACCTCCACAGACAAAACAAATAGGTACAGCTCGTTTGAAATACTAAAAAATAAGTCTTAATTAAAAATGAAAACCATGAGGAATAAGGAGAGTCCAACATGTCAATAATGTTCTTTCACTTAATATAATGAAATTGCAATATGACCTCATAAGTCAAACTAATATTGATTATTGTTTGTCTACTACTTCATTTGTATTTTGTGTAAATCAGATAACTTGTGTTCTATTTTTAGAAAGAAAAATGAAACCACAGAGTAAAAATGCATAACTTGATTAGGTTTAAATGATATCGCCCTTTAGTTTTGCAATCTTATGATGGAATATTGTTCTCTATCCGTATATTATGTGGATGAAGACTTAGATTTAATACAGTCAATCTCAACATAAGAGCCACAGACTTTAAACAAGAACCCTTCTTAGCTCACAAACAAATATCAGTGTATTGTAACCTAAATTGTTGTGACTACATGAAGCTCAGCGCAAGTTCTTTCAGGAAGACTGGGTATATATCTACATTCACTCCGCAGCTGCATAATCAGCTCATCACGGGCGTTCTTTTTAACCTATTACATTTCACCTCAATCTCCAGCAGCCAATCACCGTGCTGCAGCCAAACTTTCAAATGGTTCTCATCTCTCCTGCAGTCAGCTGTGATTTCAGGTTTTCATGCTGCCGCCCTCCTCCTCCCCATCCACCTCCTTTCATCATATCCAGTACCAGGAGATCTAATCCAAAGACCTCATCACACCTCTTCATCCCATCTCCTCATCAAATCCAGATATTCAACATCATCACCAGTGTCTAGACCCCGGGGGGTTCCCTATATGCTCACGGCTGCATTTCCCCCTTTAGATATACGATTTCAGGATCGGGGTCTAATCGCCAAAGACTTAACATTTATCATATGGCATGTGTCAATAAATGTTCTTTAGACAAAATGAAGTCTCTCCTAATTGAAATTCAACAGGGTAAAATGTACTTCTGTTGTGTACCGTCAAAAGTATTGAGTCAGTCATGTTTCATGTTGTTGTTTAGTCAATTTTTGTATTGTCTTTCACTTCCTGTTTTGTTTTGACACTCACTTGTTACGTCTCATTCCAGGTTCCTTGACTCCCTACTCTTGTGTGTTTCTCCCGCGCTCATCAGTTTTCACCTGTGCCCAGTTATCTCCTGCTTAATTTCCCCAGTCTCCCTTTGTTTGTTGTCAGTTCGTCTTGTCCTGTCCTCATGCCAAAACTCTGCTCATCAGCATTTGCTCTTCTTGTCACATGCCCTATTCATGCTCCTGAAACTTATTGTAAGTTTTGTTCCTCACGTTGTGAGCGATTTTTTGTTGTGCCTTATGGAAACCTTTTTTTTGTCGCCTCGTTAAGAGTGCCGTTTTTCTTTTTGGCTCCCGGGTCGTGCATTTTAGTCCTTTCTTCCTTGTGTATCCGAGTTCGTAACAACTTCACAACATGTGCCTGTGATTTCTAGAACTGCACACGTTTGTTTACTTTGTCTCTCATTCCCCATGGCGTAACTTTGCTACTCCATCAGCCTGCGAGCTTCTGTCAATCAAACAAGACATCCCCACAACCTTCCAGACACGGAACAGAACATTTCTGGTATTTCCCCGAAGATATATTGTTGCTTTTAAATAAAAAAAAATAGACTGCAACTGAGTGTGATTTCAGTTGGACTTTATATTATAGTTGTATCTTTAGGAGCTGGTCATGTATCCAATTCATTTTTATTTTATTTTATTTATTTATTTTGTATGACAAAATATGAAGTGTAAGAGTGCTAACATGTCATCAAACCCTACATTTTGGTATGTGCCAATGTGGAATTGTGATCCATCCATCCATCTTCTCCCACTTATCCGTGGTCGGGTCGAGAAGGTAGCAGTTCCAGCAGAGAGTCCCAAACTTTCCTTTCCCTGGCCACATCAACCAGCTCTGACTGGGGGATTCCAAGGCGCTCCCAGGCCAGCGAAGAGATATAATCCCTCCACCTGGTCCTAGGTCTACCCCTCGGTCTCCTCCCAGGTGGCATCCTTACTAGGTGCCCGAACCACCTCAACTGGCTCCTTTCGACACGAAGGAGGAGTGGTTCAACTCCGAATCCCTCCCCGATGACTGAACTTCTCACCTTATCCCTAAGAGAGACTCCCGCAGAAAATCCATCTCGGCCATTTGTATCCGCGATCTCGTTCTTTCGGTCATGACCCATCCTTCATGACCATAGGTGAGGGTAGGAACGAAAATGGCCTGGTAGACAGAGAGCTTTGCCTTCTGGCTCAGCTCTCTTTTCGTCACAACGGTGCGGTAAAGCGACTGCAGTACCGCTCCTGTTGCTCCGATTCTCCGGCCCATCTCACACTCCATTGTTCCCTCACTCGAGAACAAGACCCCGAGATACTTGAAGTCCTTCACTTGAATGATATAGTAATCATTAATAGATCATTTGATGCTTTCATTTACATTACATTACATTACATTACATGTTACTTGTTAGACGCTTTTATCCAAAGCGACGTACATACTCAATACTGTGGACAATCCCCACAGGAGCAATTTGGGGTGAAGTGTCTTGCCCAGGGACACAACGACATGCTGACTGCAGTGGGGTTTGAACCTGTGCTCCCTTGATCGGAACACCAACGCTCTATCCACTGCGCCACACGCCTCACATTTAGTGGTAATGCTTAACAAAAAATCACAAAGGAAACTGAGATTACTTTTGCTAATAGTGAAAGATTTTGCAGCAAATTGTTAACGCCAAAATTCAGCGTGAATACATAAATGAGTGTGTCATTGTAAGCAGTGAAGCAAAAAAAGAGGGGTCAAGGTGATGGATGGCCGTGAATAGCACAAGACCCAACCATCTCTACACAGAATTTATTTAATTTTTTTATAATGATATTTCCCTCATATAAGCTTGCTAGCAGAAGGCATAATGTAATACATTATAAATAAAATGTAATTGCCCGAGTTTGTGTCTCATCTCAGACCATGTTAATATTTTCCATTATGTTTTGATGTAAAGCATACTTCAAGGAGACTGTCACTCTGTCACTGAAAATGATCTGGGGATTTCAGAATGGTCAAATACTGGGTTGCCACTCTGGATGATGTTGAGAAAAGGATGAAAGGTTTATTTTTTATAGTTTAAAGAATAATCTTAATTGGCAATGTCACTATCCATCCGTTTCCATTCCTCCATTTTCCAATGAGAATGTAATTATTTTTCAGCTTCTTCATAGTAATGTAATCCTCATGATGTGCAAACTATGGATCTCATATTTAATGCATGGAAATCAGCATTAAGCCACACACTCAGTCTAAGACGTTCTCAAATATAAGGCTTGATGACTGCCAGGCAGCTATAATAAAGCTTTGCCAACTGCAGCTGCATTATACTGGATCACATTGCCTCTATATAAGAGAAAGTCACTGCCATAAATGAGGAGAGATTATTCTTATATGGAATTAGTTAATTACTACAAGCCAAAGAGGAGCACAACGAGAAACGTTAATGGCACAGAGAGATAGAGGTGAGCGCTCCCATTCAAGCTCCGCGGAATCTTTGACCACATCTGTATTGATTTATTCCGTTGATAGTTGTCACGAGACAGCTGATGGATAGTGAAGGATACACTTCATTAGCTCAGAGTGTCTCCTTACTGGCCACCTACTAAATCTTAGCTCCTTTTTGTGTGGCTCTGTCAATAAGTGCCCCATCACAAGAGAACTATAACCTGTTCACTCTCTATTCACTTCGTCCAACATAAGAGATAAGTCATGATACTGGAAAGGGATCGAGAGGGGGAGGGGAAGATTAAGGAGCTGAGGAGCTCAGTTGGGACTGAAATGTAACTTTGGAGTTGATCCTCCAAACATGAATTGTAGCCCACTGAAGGTTTCTATAAACGGTTCATTGAGCATTACATAAAGAAACAACTCGACAAATTGTTCCACAAGTTCAAAATCAAAGTCTTTGAGGTTTTAACACCAAGTAGAAATAGCTCTTTTGTCTTCCCTGTGTGTTCTATTCTGTGATTCTTTATATGTGAGCTGCTCCATCGAAATCAGTCGCATTGACCCGAAGACACATTTTGAGTTGTATACACTGTTGGAAAGAGGAGATTCCTAGTTTTCTAATGATATCATGATTGTTTTTGTACTAAAAAAACAAGATACACAATAGATAACACCAGCATAAGAAACATAAACAAGAAAATGCAGTATATAACAAATACAATAATTCCTCCAAATATTAAACAAAATATGTCACATTATATAATGACTGTCATCATTTTGAGAAAAAGGCCTTTAAAGTTTCCTCTTCTCTGGAATCCATCGATCTGATTGATTATTAGCGGAGCAAATTATCAAAATACTACGGAGGGAAGATATTTTCATTTGGATTACTGGTCTGGGGGAAGCTCGCGAGTGTGTGTGTGTGTGTGTATACGTGTGTGTGTGTTTGTGTAATTTTGCGTTTGTGTGTATTGAGTTTGTTTCCCGGGGAAAACACTAACGAGAAACACCGGCTGTTGTTATGCCTGCTGTGACGTAAAATGACTCCGTTCTCCGCTTGTAATTATGCCGTTACAAGCTTCAAAGTTGTATTTATCATCTGAATTTGCCGAAACAAGTTTAATATTCTGAAAGCCAAGACTTTGTTTAATTGAAATCAGATGAAAACAAACTGTAACGGCCCCTGCCGTGTTATATATGATTACTATACGCCTTACATTCATAATTTCAGCCGGAGGGAGGGGAAGCTGCGCTGCGGAACAGCAGAGTGGCGAGGGAGAGCTGTCATCTTCCCTTTACAAGCTTCAAAAATGTATTTATCGTGTGATTTTGGAAATAAAAGTTTCCTATTCTGAAAGCCAAGACTTTGTTTATTTAAATTCAAACAAAACACCCGAACCCCGAAAAACTATTTTTTTACGCAAATCCACGTGTATTTTGAAATGAGCTGTTGATGAGCCTGATTTCGATAGAGCGGGTCACATATGCATAACTGTTAATTTATGTTATTTACACCCTTAATCTCCCTGTTTACGATTAGTGGACAAGCTGATTGAATAATAATCATCTTCCGTTTGGCCTGTCCATGCTTATACTTTATGTTCTAAATCTCAATATGAAAGCTTTTCTGTAAAAAATGGGGTTTTTGTTTTGTAATGTCAAGCTAAATGTACCTCAAAATCTGTCAGTGCAGATTTATAATATAACCTAACTTTAATAAAGAATCAACCAAATCAAACCAAAGCCTTTTCATTTTGCAATTGATGCCTAACTTGAAATAACGGACCGCAGTTGTGCATTGGGATCTGCCTATTACAACTCCAATATTGCTGTTCAAAGTAGTTTGAGGGCACCTAAACTATATATCTGCTGAAAAGGGGAATGTACTATTTATTTTCATTTTTGCAATCAATCAAGGGATTCCAACTGGCGATCTTCCAGTTACAATTATTTCAGACATATTGTCAAAAAACGAATATTTGCATCTAAAAATTACGGTGGCTGAGAGGTGCAATCGACAATTACAAAGTTTGAGACAAATAAAAATTTTATAAAACAAAATTACATTAGCAAAACACTTTTACCAAAGAAAAAACAATTTAACATTAACAAAAACAAATTAACAAGATGCGAAACACTTTTACAAAGCTAGAGACACTTTAACATTTGCCGAAACACTTTAACAAACTAGAGAATCAAACCGGAAAGGGAATGCCCATCATACCAGAAGTGACGTGCAAGTGATTGACACAAACTTAAGTTTGTTTTGGCGGATAGACCGCCGGTACCTATGGACCTTTATGGTCGTTAACCTGTTAAGCCCGAGAGACCCCGGTACCGGGGCCCTCCCGCAACATCTTGCAGGAAACAGTGTCTGAGGGCATGTTCATTTAATAAACTATGAATGTTTTATATCCATGTAACGGGAAGAAACTCATCTAACTGATCCTTTTTATTTTTATTTTTTTTAAAACCCCACAATGCTAACGCTGAGCCTCTGAATTAGCAACGAGCGAAAAATGCTAACAGATTACTGCACCGAAATTCACTCACAAAACCTTATTATTTATCTTTTCTGCACATCCAACACATCGTTTCACATCGTGAGGTGACACAGAATCGATGGGTACATACATTATCACTCAATGATACGAACTCGTGACTTTATAAACAAAAACAGACATCAAAACATTTGGCGCTCGGTAGCTAACAGGTTTACCTGTGTCGTAGTATGGTCAAAAGTGGTCTTCAATGGCATTAAAACGATAACAACGCTGCTGAAGTTAATCCATAGGTTAATCCAATGTGTCTGTGTCCCTTTGAAATTATTTCTTATCATCCATGAGCAATAAACCTGCTTTTCCGTTTCCAGATGTCAGAGCTAGAGTATACACTGAAAAAAACGGGGAGTAAGATTTACTTAGGAAAATCGAGGTAAGAAAACGCACTCAGAAAACCTTAGTAAATTTAACAACGTATATTTCAAATAGCTTCTACTTACAGTTAAGAAGTGTTTGTTACTAAAGGCACTTAAGTAACCTTTACTGTCACACTCAGTTTTTGTAAGTACATTTTATTTACTATTGTATAGCAGATTTTACTTAAGATTACATGTGCATCTTATTACGAATCTCCAGTAAAAAATATTTGGCTTTTCAGGTTATTCTTATCTTTCATTTACTAAATATGTAGGTAATATTTAAATATAATTATTAAGTATCATCAAATGCAATTCTTATTCAATAAAACTGTTTTACACTAAGGCTACTACAAAACATGGAACAGTAGACACTTTTAAACAACACTATTCTGCCCCGCTCCCGCAGAAAATGTACATTCATTTCAAGCATAGCAATCATTTAACATATCATACATTTTCCGCGTGTTAACCATATAATAAACGATGCGTTAGCTTCATGCTAACCCCTATGGGAAATTACATTGAAAGGCTAGCGGTTAGCATACATCGTTGCAACTATGAATTCACAGCAATATTTCCACCATTTAACAATGTATCCCTCACACAAAGGCCCAATCCCAAACCACTCCCTCGACCCTACCCCTCCGTGACGGAGTGAACTCCGTCTGTAGCCACACTCGCAGCTCAACGAGGCTCCCTCCTGTCAGATGGAGGGAGTAAATACAGCGGCAAGCTTTGGGACGGCCTCCCCTCTTTCCGGCAGAAACAAGAAATGTCGTAACTGTATGTAACAACGGTTTCAAATCAGCATCTCTTAGACAAAAAATGTAAATTAATAACTCAAATAAAACTCCAAACATCTTTCATTGTGTTACTTTTTCGGTAAAGCTATTTTAGTTTTAAACCTGATGTTTATAAGCTTCTTAGTTTTTGCAACAGTCTGTACATATAGACAACTTTATAATAAAATGCACACATTTACCTTTTTCGAGACTAACCACAGGTACGATCCTAAGTTAAAAAAATATGAGGTTATCATGAGGTTGTTAACATTGCAGTTTATCAGTGGATGTTTGCTGGAACTACTTTTTAACAGCGTGTTTCCTGACGGACACACACAGCGTGACTACGGTCAGGTAGAGACCGGTCTCAAGTCAGCACCGCTGCAGACTCGCTGTTTGAGGGCTTGATAGCCCACTCCCCCTCCACACCGCTCCACACTCGTTGGTTTGGAACAGCACTTAATGTGGCGGACCCTCCGCGTGAACGCGCAAACGGAGGGGTAGTGTGTAGGGGTAGGGTGTAGGGGGCGGTTTGGGATTGGGCCATACTCTTCATTAACAATGTTGAAACAACAGAGCATATAAACACTTACAGGCATATGGTTTCTTAGACAACAATGCAGAGTAAAAACGTGCGTCTGAATACATGTAAGAGACGAGTTCTGCATAACTACGGCAACACTGAAAGTACAATACATAACTCAAAGCACTGTAATTACCATTTTTACCCACTAGGTGTCCTTTTGACCTAAACAACAGGGCAATACAAACACATTTATTTGTGTTCTGTTGTCTGATACAAGCCATGATTAATCTACAGTTTACAATGGTTTTAACAAATACTGCACATACATCCGTTAAATTAAACAAAGCAGGCACAGAAAAATCCATAAAAAAATGTCATCTGTGGAAGCCATAATACTGTAATACGACCAATCATTTTAAAATAACTGGATGGCCTACCTGCCTGTCAGCCTTCCATCTGTGCACAAACTTATCTCGTGCCCTCATTGGTCATGTGCGCGTTCGTGTGTGTTGGAGGAGGGGCTCTATGAGGAAGTGGCAGATTTTCTCCGGTTGTGTATTTTCAAATTCTAGCGATCTCGAGCCGGTTTCTCAAACTTACCTACCCTACCTTTAAGTAAAAGTATAATTAGCTAAATGCTGTTTGAGTATTACACGTAAAAAGTACCCTGTGGTAATTGTAGTAACCCTTGAGAACGTAATAGCTCAAGGATTTATAACAATATTTACATTTTTTTGTAAATTAAAAAACAGAACCTTATACTTTATAAACTCTATATAAGATAGTGAAGCACAAAGTACAATTTTTCCCTTTGATTTGTAGTGGAGTATGAAGTGCAACGAAAAGAGCATTCTCAAGTACCTCAGAATTCCACGACTGCATATGCAAAAATGTGGACTTTCAAGAGAAATCTTGAGGAAATTAAGTTTAAGAAAGATTGTTTCAAACGACAGAAGCGTATTTCAACTTTGATGTGTTACTTAAGTTCATTGCATGGCGTTCACCCTCATCAAGCACCGCCGATCCCTCGATGGAGATGGACACGTTGGGAGGTGTGGCGTCTTCTTTTGCTGCACTTCATGGGGGACATGGAGCTTCATGACACTCAGCATAGTCCTTTTTCCACGATAGCCTTGCCTCCATTCTGTCAAAACATGTAAATCAGTGTTAACATAGAATACTGTAAACCTTTCTGTGAATTTACTAAAACTGATTGGGTTGGTTAGCTATTTAATTTAGTGTTTAAGTAGCCATGTTCTTTTTAAGCAGAGGGGATGGGGTAAGCTTCAAAAGGTTCAACGGGCTTTATTATCATATGCAGTAGCTACAGTGTGGATATGGGAATTTATATTAACTCTTATTTGTTACAGTCAAAGTATGACTACAAGTAAGGAAGCTCAGTTTATAAAATGTTTGCTTTTTTCCAAACAGGAAGTAAACCTGATTAAATAATTGGGTTCTACAGGCTCAAACTATCAATTCTCCTGAAAAACACATTTTGAATCAGAATATTAAACATTGAAATTGAGTAAGTTTGAAAATATATATAAATATTATACAGTAAAATTAGATTCCAATGTACTTTATCTAAATGTTATCTTAAAAACTGGAGACTGAAGAGGTTTTTCACATACTGGCAAGATGTACTTACCTTTAGAGAATAGAGATATTAATGTACAAACAGAACAGCAGACACATTTTAACACAAATCAAGCAGAACATTTACCTGGTTCTCTTTAATCAGCTCCTCTGCAGACTCTTCCAGAAGCTCCATCAGGCGGGAGGACGGCTTCCGTCTAACTTCAACGTGGTGCTGTTTAACAGACATGTCAGTTACTGTAGCGAACACACATAACTGTAAGTACAGAAAGATACTGGAGACAAAGAGTATACCTTAACTTCAATTTAACGCGCTACAGAAGGAAGCACCAACAGTTCAACTTCCCAGTAGTCTTCCTGGATCACCCCTCTGGCCGCATCACAGACTGGCCCACAGAGCAGCGTCCATGGCAGTGAATGTGACATACCCTTTTTTTAGGAATCTGGTGCCGCCATCTGTCTCAGTGTACACAGGAAATAAAAGCACACAACCTGGTCTCACCAGAATGCGTGACTCCACCACGACTCCTTAACACCGCAGTACGTGGTGGAGTCACAAACTTTGCTACATTTGCTACAACAACCCCAATGTAAAGTGAATGAGGCTCCTTTGTCGTGGTGCACACACGCATTTCTACAACGTCCAACATTGAGCTTTTATTCTATAAAACGTTTTTAAAATCTACTTTATAGCTTGTAGTAACTCATGGGAGGCTTCTTTTATTTTATTTGTATTCATAATCATTTTTATTTTTCGTCAGAATGTATTATGGTGCATTATTCACCAATTTTTGTTCTAAAAAAATAGAGCATTGTGTGTAATACAACTGTGATTTTTATTAAATGAGTTAGTTTTTAAGGAAGGCCAGAGCTTCAGCTGTGTCAAATAGATTGTTCCCTTTAGTTAACGTTATTTAAAAGATAATTATATTCCTATTTGATCAAGTCCCCTTTATTGTATTACGGAGAGCAATGTGAGCATCCATTCCCATTGGATAACGGAGGATTTTACACCCGGAAGTAAGTATTCTCCTTACTGTCGATTGATTTTATTTACAGTGATATCTGCACTACTCATCAACTCAAAAACACCAGATTATCCTTGTTAATTACACAACATTGATTGGTTTAAATTGTGTACAATGCTTTTGGATTTTCCCCTTTCGATTCGGAGAAACAAATATCTTTTCGTAGTGTGTGGATGGCAGAAGACACTACACTACCCAGAATCCTCAGCTATTGTTCCGCTTTGCCTCAAGCTCTGTGATTGGTTGACCTCCAACTGCATTCCATATGAAAAAACGTTTCGTAAAAGATAAAATCATACTTTATTCAGCAGTGCTTGCTTTACTCTTTGAAAGTCATCACATGAATGCATTGTAATAAATGGTTCGGCTGCATTAAATATTACACATCTGTCGTAGTTCTTTATTTATCTACAGAGATCGGGCTCAGAATAGACCGGAAACTATTCTTTTACCGTTCGGTTTTAATTTCACAATAAAGTTAGTAGTAATAATTTGTTTTGATATTATTGTTTTTTATTAACTACTAGACCGCTGGGTCATGTTAAGACCATCTTTTCTGTGTTGCTGTGGGTTTTTTACATCGCTTTTGTGTTACAAATATCAAAACAATAACAGAATATATCCGTCGTAAACTAAACCAGAAACAGCAGTATATTTTATTTTGTTAACACTGTAAACTTGACAGCTTTTTAACCCGCACCTCCTACTGGTTAAAGCACGTTATTACACGTTTAGAGTAATGCAATGCAGGTAGATTGTGTTGCTTTTTAATAACTGTTTAAAATGCCTTTTTCTTAATGTCTTTCATTTTTGTAAAGCACTTTTGAATGCGTTATATTTTATGATACATTTAAATATTAAGAGTATATACAAAATAGGAGGAAAGTAGAAGGTCAAAATATCAAGAAGATACTGTAAATGGTATCTAGAATAAAACAGTTTAGTGCCGGATGTACAAAGATATAGGAGGATGTGCAAAACAGACAAACTAATTAGGCTTTATTTAAACCTGAAAAACAGGCTCAGGGCTAAACAGGTTAAACATGTTTTGTCCGTTCTGTGGAAACCACCTGGGCCAAGTGACATGGTTTTGCTCATCACAATATACTTTCTCTTGCGCAAGAGATACTTTCTTGTGCACACGAGAAAGTTACAGGTTCGCCAAACTTGTGGAGCTGTGCCTTTTACACACAGCCTTCGCTGTGTTTACCTTCATTAGACAGCTAAAGAGCAACTGCAGGCTGCTTTGTTATAGCCACACACACCTCTACACACACACACACACACACACACACACACACACACCTCTACACACACACACACACCTCTACACACACACACACACCTCTACACACATAAAACTGCCCGATTATTACACCTTATTATTCTATTTATGAAGGAGATGTCCGGTCACCAGAGCGTGTGTGTGACACTGGCATTTGTTTTCAGAAGATATTAAGATACTGTCGTCCGTTCCGGTACTGCGGTCAACTCAGCCGTCTCTCGCGTTCGCTTGGTCAAATCAGCAGCTCTTCATTTTTGAGTGCGCAATCAATTGGGCCTTTACGGTAATCGCCGAGAAGCGGCACTGACGCTAGTACAAGAGTAAAATAATGCATGTTTTTTCTGCTTTATTTGCGATACAAATAATTTGTACCATAAGTTCTTAAGCCTTTGGAGTCGACCGCCACGCCGGCGTGATCAGATCACATGACCTGTTCAAGCCGGTGCCGCATAAAAACAACAGTCCGGACAACATTGCCCTGTGTTTCTGTCGAAAGTACTAGCTTGAAACTATATGCCAGTCTTTGTTTCATGCAAAAAGACCCAGTAAACACGGAGATACGATGATATAAAGTTAATACAAATATATTTCAAAAGTATGAAAAATGGAAGCACATATTTTAATATCTTCGCCGTATTTTATCATTTTACGAAACGGACAATATTGGAAACTGTAGATCCTGCTCAACAGGATGTATGTTATGTATGTTTTTATAATATACAGTAATGTAAAATAAGCACTATCTTTGAACTTACTGCAAAAAATAATATGAAATTCACCACTGGTGTCATTCTGTCTGTCACCCCTTGATTCTACTTGCTTTGACTGTTCAAATGAGATGTCAACCATCAAAATTGGATAAGGGGTTCCAGAGATATCACTGTGCAAAACACACCGGTCAATTTTGACCGAAAATAGCATGGGACCTAACGCAAGAGAAGGGTTAATACATGGGAATGTGTTTTACACTTTACAATAAGGCTCCCTTTTGGCAGTTATAAATGGTCCTAAGAGATGCCAAGAAACATCAAGATGGAAGGGGGGGAGAATCAACTCAGTGAACAACAGATACCAAAGGATGCTGGCTGATGAAGAAGACGAAGTAAGCTAAGTAGCCAACATAAGGCTTAACAGTATAGATAAATGTGGGCTCACTATTTGGCAAGCAACCGGTCACAGTTGCCCTGTTTATCTCATGTCTTATAAAAGCTTATTAATGATTTATAAAGTGTTCATAACCGAATTAATCAATTAATTACAAACTATTCGTAAACCCTTAGTCTTATTGTAAAGTGTTACCGGAAATCCATACCCACTCATGACACCTTAGCTCTGGGTCATATGTCTACATTTTGAGCAGTTGGTAGTTTACTAAATAGTGATGTTCTCTTCGCCTGCTTCCTTTTAATAGTATCATCAAAAGGTATTGTGCATTGCATATTTGTTGTGCATTTATTTGTACGAACCTTTTAATGTTTTTTGCAAATGTATATTATTCTAAGAGTCCATATATATTTATTTTTGTGAACATGCTGATATGTATGAAATTGAAGTTATTTGTTTATATAAATCATTGAGAATCACAATTGCACAAAAGTTGACTTCTTTCTTTGGGGCAATGAGCAATTTGTTCTGCACTGTTATGCTAGCTGCAATCAACATAGTGCAGGCTCAGCCAACCAAACCAACATTACTGTTGTTCCCATTTGCTGGGATAGATTTTGCCTTCTCTTTTTGGCTTTGATAAATCTCCATGAGGTAAATTGTTGATGCTTCAGTTCCGGATGCAAGTTAGATCAGGATAAACTCTTTATGGGAAGACATTGCAAATAATGAATGCCTTTCTGGAAGGTTAATTTATTTGTGTTTATTTTTGTGGTTTTTAACTTGATGTCTGCCGGTCATTACATTTTATCACTGTAACTGCATTTTGAATCAGACTATTAGGCAAAAAAGTGTAGACAAATTCAAAAAATGTATTTATAAAATTGTAATATATAAATACATGTGGTGCCAGGCAAAGCAGTTTCCTGTTTTAAGGGGCTGAAAAGCTGTTCTGAAAGTCATGTTGTTGGTATCTTGCAAAACATCGAAATGCAAGCCATTGTGGGCTTTGCATAATTCTGTGAGAAAAAAGATTGCAGTGGTTCATTCTACCATGCTCCACTCCTTCAACAGCCTCGCTAATAGAACAGCAGGGGGCCCAAGGCATTTCTCCCTCTTTCCCGTGTGCAGAATAAAACATTATTCTGCTGTGTAATAGCTTTCCTACTTAACATGCAGAAGAACATGCACAAGCACAGAAACGCAACAACATACACATGTACACAACATTTTTTTGGCCGCTTTTTACAGGCCAAAGTTCAATTGGCTTGTTATAAATCAAAAAAATGTATTAAGTACAGACCTAAGAAAAATACAATTTTGCTGACGTGCTTGTACGAAGAAAATGTTGATGATGGAAAATGTAAACATGCACTGAATATCCTGGGGCAGAACATGCCAGAGGTACTTTTGGTGATTAATCATGCTTTTGTGTTCCTTTCAAACACATTTGAAAAGTGTTCAGAAAAAAAAGTTCCCTTGTCAAGGCCCCATGTTGTCAACAATATATCAATCCACCCTTTCCAAAAGAAGATGTGCTGAAATCTCGCCATTTAGATGTACTTCTTGAAATAAGGAGCATATTCTCACTGCAGTTGAACCACTCTAAGGTTCCAAGCAGTCTTGGACGTGTATTTATAGTCTGCACCAGAGGCGGCTGGCCCATAGGGGCGCCGCCCCACCTTTTCCCACATTCTAGATTGTCATTAAAAAATACTTACATTTTTATTAATTTTATACTTTTTTTTTTATTAACAAGGTACATATTATAGAGTTGGTGTGAGTACAATTTATAATCTACGATAAAATGTGTAAACACAAACAAGATAGTGATCAATATGGAGAAGGAAAATTCAGTTAAATCACTTAAAGAAACCCCTTTTGAGAGGAGAACACTGGAGGGAAAGCTAAAGGTAAAAGAGCTCGGTCCTGATCAGCACAACATCGCGATTAGGCAGGAGTCAAAGCACAGAGGTAGGCATTATATGCGCTCTTTCTCAAGGAGCTGGTTTAGCAAAAAGGCTTGGCTAACTACCTGTAGCGCAACCCAGTCTCACGGCATTTCGTGTTACGGCCCGTCCACACAGCGGCTTTGGGAAAAGCTTGCCGGCGGGCGTGTCTGAAGCTCGACCAACAACCAATCACATGAATCTCCCGCCCCTGACACACAACCAGCGGTTTGATTGGCTAGCTTGTACTGGCATATGATTTGATTGGCTGATGCTTCCACCGAAAGCTTCAAAAGTTGAACATTGCTCAACTTTTGCAGCCTGAAATGCCAGGAAAGCTCCGCTCTGCTTCCCACAATGCAGTTCGGCGAAAAGTGAGTGCTGTGTGGACGGGCCGTTATAGTCACGACATTTAATCTATTGATTCGTGTTCAAAACTTCTGTTTTTTTTGTGTCACACAGAACGATTTTAAAAGCAATGTATTTCTATTGATAGTATGTTTCATGCCTGCACCACGTCTTTTTGTCTGGTCAGGTCTTGGAAGACCGGAACCTGTGTGGTTCATAAAAACCTTTTCTTACTCAATATCAAGCCACGATTATTGTTTTTATTTTAAATCGTATGATGTCGGACTTTATTTGCCGTCCGTGAGGAAAAAAAATGGGGCTCAGATCCTCAGAATACTGAAATCCGTATTTTTTAAATCTTTTTTTCCTTCTAATTTGTTATTCTTTTCTAAATAACACACTGTTATTCACTCAACAATAACACACAATTATCCTTGTTTTTATTTATTTGTTTAATTCTATAATATCGGGCTTTTTTTCCGTACGTCAGGAACTGAATTTCAAAATAAAGTCACCGGAAATAGACGTCGGCGATACACAGCCACTGAACTGATTACCAAGATCCTCAGCTATGGTTGAAGCTCGGTGATTGGATGTCGGGATATGGTGTTTTTTCGAATCCGAAAACATTAAAAAAAAAATAATAATAATACTTTATTCCGAGTGTGCTTGCTTTTCTCTTTGAAAGTCATCACATAACGGCATTGTAATACACGGTTCGGCTGCATTAAATATTACACATCTGCCGTAGTTCTCTATTCATAGAGCCCTGATTAGAAGACCTTTGGACAAACTGGAAGAACTGCCACAGAAACTGAATACGTGACGTGGATCATAAATATATCAGCAATTAAACAACACCTTCAATTTCTCTTCACACTACGTCTCCTTGCAGTATCAATACTAATTCGGCTGACTTTTATATTTGATCCAATTGGTAGATAGGTAGCGGTGCACAGCTGATAGACAGGGACTTGTAGTTTTTAAAGATATTATTGATTTTCTTTGAATTAAAGAATGTAAATACTGAGTTGAGTGAATAGTCAGGGGTTTTGGGTGATATTAATGTGTAGAAGTATAACATGTCAAATAATATAGCAATACCCTGTAAAATTATGTGAAAACATGAATAAAACTACACATCTTCAGATGTTATACATACATAAGTGTCCTACACTAATAATACAAAGTATAATTTGTTGTGTTAAAGGGCCCATGTCATGGCCATTTCCACTGATCATAATTACATTGTTGAGGTATACTTAAATAGATTTATACTGTGCAATTTTCCAAACTCACATTGGTTTCGCATACAGCATCTCTGTCAAGCATGTGTATTCAGCAGTATTCACTCTCTCCACTAAACGACTCGTTGGAGCTCTTGCCCCCCCCTCCCTGTGAGCCTAGTGTGCTCCGATTGGTCAGCTCGGCCACTCTGTTCTGATTAGTCAACCACCAGAGAGGCTGCGCCCATGTCTCAGTGCTTTTCCCGGCTGCTCTCAGCGGAACATGGCGTCGGTACAGCCGTCTATTTTATATACATATATATTTGTAACTGTTGTTATAGAAGAGTGTGACGGCCCCAGGGCCTTTGTCTTACGATGGGGTGGAGCTGAAGAGGCTAATCAGCGCGATCACGGACACCTCCGGAGCCGAGGTGCTATTAAGCCCAGCTGCCCGGAGTCACACGGCGGCCCCTGTCTCTCTCCAAAGCGGCTGCAGGAAGACGAACTCTGCGATCCTCTCAACCACCTATCTCTGCATTTACCACAATAAATGTGCCGTGGTTTTGTAAACTCGTGTATGTCTCCTTGTCTCTCCGTTGTGGCCTACGAGCCGGTCATAACAAAGAGTAAGTTATTTTTACCCGTTATATAC
Source organism: Trematomus bernacchii (assembly GCF_902827165.1). NCBI lineage: Eukaryota > Metazoa > Chordata > Actinopteri > Perciformes > Nototheniidae > Trematomus > Trematomus bernacchii. The sequence continues at coordinate 19,734,853 of NW_022987739.1, forward strand.
TACTACTGTTTGATGAGAAATCAAATCATGGTTTGCTATATATGAATGATATGTTATAGGTGCAAATAATTCAGGGAAGAAAGGATAGATTCGTTAGTAGTAGTTGTGGTAGGAGTGTGGATATATCTAATGAACAGCTTGCCTGCTAATATGCTAACCTAGCTTTGTTTACCTTGGTAGCTAACACGATATGAACGTTAGCTTGGAGGAACGGAGTGTAATAAAACTACTATGAACAAAAGTTAGTGGTTCATATTAGGCTAGCAATAACGTGTTTATAATTGCATTATTCTACGGGTAGTCTGCTACGTTCGGTCATACAATGTTTCCCGCTAGCATGTATAGCTAGCCTCGTTAGCTATACATGCATAGCTAGCCTCGTTAGCTATACATGTACTGTCACAATGTACGGTAAATCACCCGGAGTATACTGTATGAGTATTCCGTGTGTGTGACTGCAGACATTCTCCTGCCATGACAAACATGTAAGGCCATCTGCTGACATTGTAGTTGATATATTTAAACTCTAGCAACTTAGTTAGCACAGTTAGCACTGGCTTAGCAGTCCGAAACATGTTTACACATTTAAACAGTCGTGGTAGCTACCTTGTTTGATAAATACACAAATAACAATGCAAACTCACAGGTTGTGTACCCGAATCTTCCCCTGCTCCAAACGGTCCAAACAAGCTGTGCATATCCGGCCTCAAACTGGGCAATGTTTTGGAAGCTTTCGTCTGTGAAATGCCGGTTCTTCGAACCTCTGGAGGAACACGCCGCTGCTGGTGTGGCCATAGCTCTTCGGGATTGGTCCATTTCGTTCCGGGTACCGCATGACATCAGGCGGTACCCGGAAGAATCAAATGGGCAGTGACGTATCTCCAACGAGGCGTTTTGGGGAGGTATTTTCTGTGTTAGAGTTTTACTCGCTACAGGGTGTACTTTGAGGGTTTTGACTCTGCACACCGTTTACATGCATAAAAACCTTCATAACACACAAGGGGACGGGTAATAACCGGAAAAGCATGACATGGGAGCTTTAACACTTTAAACTTCACAGTTTTTTAACCCGCGCCGCCTAGTGGTTAAAGCACGTTACTGAATCTTTTTGTTGAATATGTTATATTTGATGAAACAAATATTAAGAGTACACACAAAATAGGGGGAAAGTAGAAGGTCAATGATTGAAATATAGAATATAAAATATCAAGAAGATACTGTCAGTGATCTCTACAATAAAACAGTTTAGTGCCGGATGTACAAAGATATTAATAGGAGGATGTGCAAAACAGACAGACTAATAAGGCTTTATTTAAACATTAAAGAATACTTTAGGTTAATGTCTTCTTTTAAAAAAGAAAAAAGCTTTGGGGGTATCTACAGATAAATATTAAGCCTGACAAAGTACTGAACGTCTGTTATGACCGGCCCCTAGGCCACAACATGAAAACAGAGAGAGACGTTCGAGGGTTCCAAAAACCACGGCACTTTTATTGTGATCGTTCCAAACACAACACCGGAAACATGAGAGGATGGGCGAGGGAAAAGGATCACGGTGAGAATCCTCCTGCAGCAGGCTTGGAGAGATTCATGAAGGCCCTGTAACTCCGGGCAGCTGGGCTTAAGTAGCACCTCGGCTCCGGCCAGGTGTCCCCGGTCATGCTGATTGTCTCCTCAGCTCCACCCCCATCAACGGACCTGCAACACACATGCACACCCCTAACAGGCCACAGGCTCTGGGGCCATCCAATTATTTTGGCCCTCTTCTCCTCCCACATTCAACATCGCAGAAACTCCGTTCAAACATCAAAACGTTCAGCTCCGTCGGGAATCGATGGCTATTACTTTTATCATTCATAACTTTCATAATTCCAGAGATACATCCCATAATACATCACATTTTTAACCATTGAAGTCAATGGAGAAATTCTTCAGACTTCAACAAATCTTCATGCGACTTCAACTGCTAACTGTTCATTCATACTTTCACTCAGAAACCTCATTCCAACTTTAAAATGTTACACATCTTTGTGACATTATTCGTGTAATACAACTTTTAAATCTGATTCTTACTTTTAGAGATATTAAACATTGTTCAGACCTTGGTAAAGAGGCTTTCTTCAGATTTTAACATTAACTAGAGTGCGTGATGTCACAGCTAGAGTGGAGGAAATCTTGAAATTTGCCTTCATATTTTTTTTTAACCTCTTAAGCCCTGAGCCTGTTTTTCAGGTCTCAGGCTCGAAAATGACATTCCCAGAACAAATGACCATATCTTCCCTTCTAAAAGGGTTAAATTAATAATCTTTATTCTCAAAGTAATGATAAACCTGTGAGTTGGATGTAGAAAAGTCAGAATCAATATAGATGTTTTTTATTTTAACCTGTTAAGCACCAAGCCTGTTTTTCATGTTTCAGGCTCGAAAATGACATGCCCAAAACAAATGACTACAACTTAACTTCTAAAAGGGTTATATGAATAATTTCTTTTATCAAAGCAAGGTTACATCTGTGAGTTGGATGTAGAAGTGTCAGAATCAATATAGATGTTTTTTATTTTAAAGAAAATTCAGATTTTACATAGTAAAAAACTGTAAATTATAGTGTCCGTCCAAAAATTATTTTTTACAGATAGTGAAAACTACCCTTGGATGATGGGTTAGTAGACTAAAAGCTTTAGGAATCCAAAGTACAACATATAATAAGTACCCTGTATCAAGATTGATACAAAACAAGTGACATTTTACCTTTTTAGAGAGGTTTAGCCAAAACCACCCCACCTCTGAGGTGATTTGGGTGAAAATGGGTTTTTCTCCATATCTCTGGCCCCCCTTGGTCGATTTTGATAGTTGACACCTCTTTCTGACCGTTAGAGCCAATATAATCGAAGGGGGAGGCCCCCGCACACACACGTTGTGAAGAGAAAAGGTGGGGGCTGCGCGCATGTAATTTTGCAGCAGAGTGGACCTATCTCTAGCTCTGACATTTGGAAACGAAAAAGCAGTTTTATTGCTTATGGATTATCAGAAATCATTTCAAAGAGGACACAGACACATTGGATTAACCTATGGATTAACTGCAGCATCGTTTTTTTATCGTTTTAATGCCATTGAAGACCAGTTTTGACCAAGGTAAGCCATGTTAGCGTTTCTAGCTACCTAGCTCCACATGTTATGATGTACGCTTTCGTTTATAGCGTCGCAAATGTTTATCACTGAGTGTTGAGGTGGGCACCCCCAGATTCTGTGTCTCCAGCTGATACAAAATGAGTGGTTGGCTGTGCATCTAGGATAAGTAATAAGGGAGTTATGAGTGAGTTTAGGTGCAGAGATAGGTTACATGTTTTCGCTCGTGGATAATTCAGAGGCTGAGTGTTAGCATTGTGGGTTTTTTTTGGAGAAAAAAAATGAAAAAGATCAGTTAGCTGAGTTTCTTCCCGTTACATGGATATAAAACATTCATAGTTTATTAAATATTAAGATTCCTTAGACGTTGTTTCCTGCAAATGACGCGTTTATCCGCCCGGTACCGGGGGGATGGTGCGTAACAGGTTAAAGAAAATTCAGATTTTACATAGTAAAAAACTGTAAATTATAGTGTCCGTCCAAAAATTATTTTTTACTTATAGTGAAAACTACCCTTGGATGATGGGTTAGTAGACTAAAAGCTTTAGGAATCCAAAGTACAACATATAATAAGTACCCTGTATCAAGATTGATGCAAAACCAGTGAAATTTGACCTTTTTAGAGAGATTTAGCCAAAAAAACCCACTTCTGGGGTCATTTGGGTGGATTTGACCTATCTCTGGCCCCCCTTGCTCGATTTTGATGAATGAAATCTCTTTATAACCGCTAGAGCCAATGGAATCGAGGGAAAGTTATATATACACCAAAACGTTAACAAATAAGGAGTGAGAGTGACGCGTTACCAAAACCGGAAGCTGCATACACTCTGGTGGCTACCATTAGCAGCTAACTTTTCCGCTCCGATTTTTACATAAAAAATGGAATTATGGATTATAAATAATTTTTTCAAAGGCACAGGTACATTATCAACCTATGGATCAACAGTTGTAGCATTTTTTCGTTTTAATGCCATTGAACACGTCTTTTGACCTAATTGACAGCTACGGTGAGACGATCTGCCGTAAAAGCTCCGTAAAGGTACGTGTTGTGATGTCTGTGTTTGCTTCCCCTGTCGCAAGTTCGGATCGCTCAGTGATGATACTATACCTAAATAATCAGTGGAGTCTCAGCTTGAATCGGCTATATTGTATGTGCAGCTACGATAAGTAATAAGGGTATCTTTATCTTGAATTGTGTGCCGCAGTGCGTTAGAATTTTTTCGCTCAGGGGTCATTTAGACGCTTCTTATGAGACTTGTGTTTTGTTTTGGTAAAAATGGTTCATATCTTCAGTTAGCTGAGATTCTTCCCGTTAATCTGGTGCTACACATTAATGGTTTCATAAATGTTAAGAAGCCTTGAGACATTATCTCAAAAAAAAAAACGGTGGGAGGGGTCCAATGGGGGGACTGCCCTACAAACCCTACATTCCTGAGACATAATTTTTCATGACAAACGTAGGAAAACATCTCGTAGCTTGAAAAATGACAAATAATTAAGCAAAATAATTAAACAAAATGCCTCTTGAGGGCATGAAGTGACAAAAACGTTCAATATGTCTCCATTACAGCCCATTGTAATTTCAGGCTGATATTTCCTCACAGCAGCAGCCGCACACCTTTAGTTAAACTGCCAAAAAGGCCACATTATTAACCCGAAAGTACACAAAAATTACACTTCAGATACTCAACTTCCTTGACATGCTTCACGTTTTGAAATTTCACAGATATCTGTTACGGTTCTTCGACAAAACGTTCACATGTAAGAGGTTTATCTCTCATTCAGAACAATGGAAACCTTTGATCTCTGCACACCTCGTTAGCTCAACTATAAACACCTGTGTCATGGAACACGATGATGTCATAACACACAGGTGTTCGTGTTTGAGCTAACGACGTGGTCACTGGAGTTTAACAGACTGTCTGAGCCTATTCTTTTCTGTCTGATGGAGACTTCATACTGACTTCAACATGTTCCACCTATTTTATACATTATTGATGACACACAGCTGTCGTCGTTAGCTCAAATATAAACACCTGTGTCATGGAACACGATGATGTCACATTGACAGGTTTGGTAACGATGCAGCCATCAACGCATCTAACCGTATTATGGGGTGTCATCAAATGCCGTTGCCATGGCGACAGACCACTCGCCATGAAGCACGATGTTGCTGTAAGTCCAATGGACACGGTCCAATCGTCCCCCAAACTTCGCTTGTATATCACCGGTCCAGCCCTCAACAGCTCTACGTCAATTATGGGGTTTCTTCAAATGCCGTTGCCATGGCAACACAATGCTCGCCATGAAACACGGTTTTCTCATAACTTCAGTGAAAATACTCCAAACAGCCCAAAACTTCACAGGTTTGGTAACGATGCAGCCATCAACGCATCTAAGCGTATTAAGGGATGTCATCAAATGCCGTTGGCATGGCGACAGATCATTCGCCATCGAGTTAGTTCAAAAGTTTGCGGTTCAAATATTCTGCTGCTTTTCCAAGCCTTTTTACTTTCTTTTCTTCTCTCATCACACATTCAAGCCCCCAGTGTTCATGTATCATTTCAATCTAAATTCTTCACTTTCTTCTTACACATTACATTTCAGCATAGCAGTTTAGCATCAGATTTTCAGCATAAAGCATTCCCACTAGCAATTTCTTCAGGAATTGCATTCTCTAGTTTTAACTGATATTATACATATTAATTATACTCTTATAAGATGTATGTAGTATAAGAAATGTGCAGAATATGACAGTTTAATGGTGGAGGTATACACACATATTGATAGATGTCTTGTAATGAATGCACTGTTGAGGAACCTGCGACCCAAGTTTTTCATCATTGCATAACTACACCGTAGTTGTGTATGTGATATGTCAATAAACCTTAGAAAATCTTGAAATCTTGAAAGGGATGTGCAAAATAGCCATTATATACAGTCTTTACTTAAAGGTGGGGTAGGTAAGTTTGAGAAACCGGCTCGAGATACACTTTTTGTTATATTCCATGGAATGCTCTTAACATCCCGATAGCAATGAATATCTTAAGTGCTTTGACAAAAGATCCATAAAAAAATGTCATCTGTGGAAGCCGTGGCGCTGTAAAAAGCACGACCAATCATTTTAACCGGCCCGGCTAAAATAACTGGATGGCCTACCTGCCTGTCAGCCTTCCATCTGTGCACAAACTTATCTCGTTCCCTCATTGGTCATGTGCGCGTTCGTGTGTGTTGGAGGAGGGGCTCTGTAAGGACTTGGCAGATTTTTTCCGGTTATGTATTTTCAAATTCTAGCGCACTCGAGCTGGTTTCTCCAAAATTACCTACCCCACCTTTAACTATTAGAAGACAATAAGGAGTGATGATGCTTTATAGGGATCTGCAGATAAATGTTTAGTCTTTTCAAGCACCAACTATCAAATATCTCGCCTGATTGTTGGCACTTGACAATCACCTTCCCTGAATTTTACTCAGGTGTAACTAAAGTCTGATGTAAGGGTTGTTTATATTTCACATCATTAATCAGAATCTGCAAAGTAACTAAAATAAATGTAGTGGAGTAAAAATACCAGTTTAACCTCTGAATTGTAGTGGAGTAGAATTACAAAGTAACAATGAGCTGTCATATATTAATGCTGCCCATTATGAACACAAGCCATTTTCACCCATTTATTAATTATATGTTTTAAATTTGATAACACCAATGTGTTTCTTACCCCCTAAACCTCCAGGGGTGTACACAGTTTAATACTGGCAACTTCTAATTGTGGGGAAAATGAAAACGTCTTTTGCAACTACAATTCCCAGTAGAGACGTGCCATTGAACATGTTGCGAGCATAGGTTGCGAAACACAATAGCCAGCATGTGTAGTTCTGGGGGTGGGGGGGTTGGGCTGGACCCGTTCAAGTCCAGTTTTGGATAGTCTGCCGTGGTTTCATTCCATTTCAAAGAGCTGCTTGAAGCTCGGCGTAACCTTGGCACACTGCCACTCCAACATCCAATCACAGAGCTTGAAGATTAATCACGGGGTTTGTCAAGAAAAGGGACTGTAGTCCCAAACGATAGCTGAGGATTATGGGTAGTGTAGTGTCATCGGCCATCCTAAACTCAGAAAAAACTATTTGTTTCTCCAAATCGAAGGGGGAAAACACGATCACCATTCCTTCCGGGTCCGGCGTCCATGGAAGTCCACCGCCCAGGGCTGTACTCTCCCTGGATGATGATCATGGCGGCGGGTGTGTGGGCTACTCGCTCATTGCTAGAGATGCCCCCGCCTCACAAGGTCAGAGCGATTATTGGGCCGCAAGGCCGAATAAGTAGCTTGGTCCACGGGCCTTGCCCCAGGCCTCGGTGGCTTCACATGATATAGGGGCGACCCTACTTCATCACAGGCCGCCGCCGCTGCCTGCCGTGTGATGTCCCTGGGATATCACGCCGCATGGCACTTTCCAAAGAGGACCGTGTTGATCTCCTGGGAGCCCCCGTGTTTACGGAAGGGCTCTTTGGATCGATCTCCTTGCTCACGGGATAAGGAGTAATCGCAGCGTGGCTGCTTCTTGCCCATCCCCAGAGGAAGAAACACTGTCATACACTCCCCGCCTCTGCTGTAAACCCCAGTATAGGGAGCCAGCAGGTGGGTATGTGCACGTGAGTGGGATAAACCGAGTGCTGTCAAAGCACTGTGCGGGTTCAAGAGACGCCAATGCCGGCGTGCTGTTGTCAGAAAACACACCTTGCCTGGTATAATAGCTCCGATTAATGCATTTCATAATAATGGGAAATACAGCGTTAATACGTGGGCGCGCGGCCCTCATAAGAGTGGCCGCGGTGCGTTCAGGAACCTCCGCAGGAGAACGGTGGTTTACGTTTGTAAACTCTAGTTCTGGAGTGGTGTGTGTGTGTGTGGGAAAATGCATTCAGTAAACACGGTTGCATTTATCCCAGAGTAAGAGTCATCTCTCTCCACAATTCCACTTTTCCCCATAATGTCCGTTTCAAAGAGAGGGCATTGTGACGGCGCGCGCGGCCCCCCTCCCCTGAGGGCGGGCCGCGGTGCGTTCAAAGACCTCAGTAGAGAGAAGAGTCACCGCTGCAGACGAGAGAGCGCAGCGCGACGGTGAGACGAAGGGAGAGGTGCCGGCACGGAGATCCCGTGCCCGCGGTGCCCTCCACCTCTTCGACCCACCCCGTGGAACCGGCGTGTCGGCACTCACGGGGACGGGCTGCCCAGCCCCGGCAGGCTCCGCAGCAGCAGAGAGCGGCCGGGTGGGGTGCTCCGTCTTTACGGAGCTGTCTGGCGGGGGGAGAAAATCTCTCCGCCCGGGACGAGAGGGCGAATCCCGCCTCCTCCCTGTACAATGCACAGATCACTACGTTTTCTAAATAAAAATGAGGTTGATCTGTATCCAAATCGAGGTGTCTTGTTTTCACAAATGCTACACTTACACACAATGTTAACCGTACAAATTCCCCATTCGCTGCCCCAGCTGTAGCTCCTGTAAAGGAGGTGACTAGTGGGCATGCGCAGATGAGAGGGATGAACCGCAGGGAGTGCTATCTAAAGGAAAGCGCTATGCGGTTACAGGGACATTATGGCGTATTGCTGTCAGAGAACACACTACGCCTAGAGCAAAGACTCCAGTTAATGCAGTTTACCGTAGTGGTAAAGGCTGCATTATGGCGGAGCCCGCACTCACACAAGAGCGCGTGGCGGTGCGTTCAGGGACCTTAGTAAAAACACACTACGCCTATAAAAACTCCGATTAATGCTGTTTACCGTAGTGGTGAGAACAGCATTATGGTGGAGCGTGCGCACACATAAGAGCGTGAGGCGGTGCGTTCAGGTACCTCAGTAAATAATCGGCCCTTTCTGTGTCGACCCTCCATGGGCAAATCTTCCATTCATGGGGAGTTTTGCGGCGGAACGGGTCACCAGAGAGTATCACAGCTTCATAGCTGCGGCCCCACAGCTGAGGGCTTGTCCATAAACACAATGTTATGGGGAATGGAAACTCAGCTGTGTACTAATAGGGTGGATGGACAGGTCGCTGAAACGGGGCTATTCACTCCAGTTTTGCAGCGTCCCACCTCCTTTTATGGGCATGCGAGAGGTAAATCTGTCCTCCCAGGAGGAGATGAGTTTCCTCTCATAAGAGATTCGGGCTCTGGTGCAGAAGCAGGCTGTGTCTGTTGTGCATCCTCAGCACAGAGAAAAGGGTCTTTATTCCATGTACTTCCTGGTTTTTCAGGAAGACAGGGGAATTCAGACCTATTCTAGATCTCCGCGGCCTGAATCGCCACATTTCCTGCAGGAAATTCCGCATGGTAACTATGAAACAGTTACTGGGCTTGTGCAGCCAGGCGATTGGTTCACCACCATCGACCTGAAAGACGCGTACTTTCATGTAGAAATTGCTCCAGAGCACAGAAAGTATCTGCGTTTTGCCTTCCAGGGGATAGCCTACGAGTACAACAGGCTGCCGTTCGGCTATTCAGCAAATGTGTGGCCACAGCGCTTTAACCGCTGCGCGCCCACGGCATGAGAGTTTTCTTTTACCTAGACAACCTCATAGTCATGGCTGGGTCCCGGGAACAGGCAATGTTTTGCACAGCACGATTGATCACACACCTAACCAAATTAGGCTTTGCGATCAATTGGAAAAAGAGCACCCCCATACCTCACCAACAGGCGTTGTATTTGGGAGTGGTGCTCGATGCAGACGCGCTACGCGCCACCCTGTCAGAGAGCAGACGTGCGTCCCTTCTCGGGCGGTGCACAGGCTGCGACAGGGGGCGACAGTGACAGCTTTAACTGTCATGCAGACTCTGGGTCTCATGGCGGCTGCTCACATTGTGGTCCCGCTGGGGTTACTACATATGTGCCGCCTGCAGAGGTGGTTCTCCAGCCTGCGTTTGGATCCCAAGAGGCACAAACGGCGGCTGGTGACCATCCCCCCCTCAGTGGAGGGCAACCTCCGGTTTTGGGGGTCCCCAGGTCACCTCCGGAGGGGGTCTCCACTGGGACGGGTGACCTCCTACATCACAGTGTTCACGGACATCCAGAACAGGATGGGGAGGGACCTGCCTGAAGAGGGCTATAGGTGGGCGCTGGGCTCTACGGAGTCTCGACACAGCAACCTCCTAGAGCTACGGGCGGTAGTGTTAGTTCTCCGGCATTTCATGCCCCTAATTGAAGGGAGACATGTAATGGTCAGGAGCAACAACAGCACCACAGTGGCCCCCTGCCAGGCGAATGGACGCTTCACCCGGAGGTGGTGAAGCAGATCTGGGCCCAGTTCGGGAGAGCGGAAGTGGACCTGTTCGCCAGCCGGCACAACAGCCACTGTGCCCTGTGGTTCTCCATGGCCCTGATCGACGACCCGCCTTTGGGGGTGGACGCGTTTGCACACGAGCCATGGCCAAGGAAGCTGCTATATGCCTTTCCACCGCTGCGTCTCATTCTCCCTCTCCTGGGGAGAGTGAGGCGAGAACGTCTGGCAGTCATTCTGGTGGCGTCGGGGCTCCGTGGTACTCAGAAATGACACAGATGAAGGTGGGCCAGCCCTGGGCGATCCCCCAGTTCTGGGGGGCGATGTCTCAAGAGGCAGGTGCAATTGGGGCGTTACCCACTCTGGGCCATCCTCTTCAGGCTTGGCTCCTGAGAGGGACAGGCTGAGACAGGGTGGATTGTCTGACAGCGTTATTCAGTCTATCCAGGCAGCTAGAGCAGAATCCACCACAGCCGGTTACAGGCCAAAGTGGCTGAGATTCCAGCATTGGTGTGAGTAGCGGGGAATAGAGCCCCTATCTTGTGAGTTGGGCTCTATTTTATCCTTCTTACAGTTACTGGTGGACAGAGGGCTTGCTCATTCCACAGTGAAAGTGTATGCAGCAGCCATCTCGTCCTGTCATGAGGGATTCAACGGCAGGTCAGCCTTCTCTCATCCACTGATGTTGCGGTTTTTACAGGGGGTCAGGAGGCTGCGCCCGGTAGTGCACGCCTCCGCCCCACAGTGGGACCTGCCGCTGGTGCTCGAGGCTCTGGTCACGGAGCCTTTTGAGCCTCTTGAGCTCTCCTCCCTGAAAGCACTGTCGTGCAAGACAGCATTGCTACTTGCCTTAACGTCAGCCAAAAGAGTGTCCGAGTTAACCGCTCTGTCGGTGCACCCGAGCTGTTTACTGATTCGGGGTGACCAGAGTGGGGCGACACTCAGACCGAACCCCTCCTTTGTGCCCAAGAGCCTAAGGAGTGCGTTCAGGTCGAGGGCTATTCAGTTGGGGGGTTTTAGTCTTCCACCCCATGGTGCATGGGCGTAAATGCGCTTACATTTCTCCGGACCCCTGGAGGGTCGCGGGGTGATGTAATGCGCTCTGGGCCCTTACAGGGCTGAAGGGCTCCCCTCGCCTGCCTGGGGGCAGGGGGGGAGAGCCCTCCGTACTATTGTCCCTACACACGGTCAGTGGCGGAGTGGGGGGACATAGGGGGCACTTGCGTTCTCCCCGTGCTCTTTAGGGACTCAGGAGGGAGAGTGCATAGTGAACCCATACAGGGCTGCGGACTTTCCCTGTCTGCCTATGGGCAGACGCACGGGAGTCCTCAGCACTATTTTTGAGCACACTTTTTTGCGAGGCAAGCGCGTCAGGGTGTGCTCTATCGGCCGCAGCCCGGACTTCTCCACGGTTACAACCGAGGGAGAGGTGAGTGAGGCGCAGTGGCTGCTAAAGCCGGTCAGGGACAGTGAGGTGGAACGGTGTGCTGGACGACAGTGCGTGCATACATCGGGGCCCTCTACCTTGGGGGCACTGTCTGTCCTATACCGCTCGCTGAAGAGTGGTGTAGGATGGTGGTCAGGAGGCGAGGCCTCCTTTTATAGGGAAGTGAGATGCGCACGCATTCAGGTAGGCCCGCCCCGGGGCCGGCTACGTCTATAGAAATCTCAGTAGGTGAATGCTTGCATGATAAGGTAGTACCCATAGAGTCCAGTAGAGGGCTCCGCCTGTGTTAATATAACAAGGGTTACAATACGTAACCCGGCGTTTTCACCCCAAGCTGTTGCCTGGCAACGCAATTCTGTTGATAGTTATTTCATATTGCATTAACACCATATCCCAACGTGCATTGCGTCTAAAACATCCAATCACCGAGCTTCAACCATAGCTGGGGATCTTGGGTAATCAGTTCAGTGGCTGTGTATCGCCTACGTCTGTTTCCGGTGACTTTATTTTGAAATGCAGTTCCTGATGGACGGCAAAAAAGCCCGATATTATAGAATTAAACAAATAAATAAAAACAAGGATAATTGTGTGTTATTGTTGAGTACATAACAGTGTGTTATTTAGAAAAGAATAACAAATTAGAAGGAAGAAAAGATTAAAAAAATACAGATTTCAGTATTCTGAGCCCCATTTCTTTTCCTCGCGGACGGCAAAAAAAGTCCGACATTATACGATTTTAAATAAAAACAATAATCGTGGCTTGATATTGAGTGAGAAAATGTTTTTATGAACCACACAGCTACCGGTCTTCCAAGACCCGATCGGACAAAACGACGTGGTGCAGGCACGAAACATACAACCAATAGAAATACATTGCTTTTAATATCTTTGTGTGACATGAAAAAAAGGGGAAAATCGTGTTGGTGAACACGAATTAATAGATTAAATGTTGTGACTATAACACGAAATGCCGTGAGACTGGGTTCTGTAGCGACACCAGCGCTATATTTAGCTTCCCCTGCCTCCTTTTCCAGACTTACAAAATATGTGTAATTTTGGTAGAGCCCCACCTGGAAAAAGATGCACCAGCCGCCACTGGTCTGCACATGATTATGATAACTACCTTTACAATTTCTCTGAATGAAACGCACCAGATTAAAACAGACCAAATGTGTTACTGTTCTGGGCAAAACAGAGAGTCACGAACAGAGATACAAGAAACATAATAAAAGGTAAAAAAGGAGAGTCTTTACTGGATGAAGTTGAGGTTATACACAGGATATAAGTCCGAACCGAGCAAACAAATCCAAGCAGGGAGCAGGCAAAACTCCAATAACTGGGAAATAAAGCCTAGTCAAATACCATGTTAGCTTGTGAGGGGAAACGCTGAGAGGCTCTGTACTCACAAGGCCAAACAAAGACAATCTGGCAGAGAAACAGGGAAAACAAGGGAGTATATAACAGGGATAACATATGGCAAAATCATTGGCAGATGAATAAGTAAGGTGGTGATAATCAGGGAGGCAGCAGATAAAAGGAAGGCAAAGTCAGTATGTTAAAACATATTACAAAAAACTGAAAGTTATCAAATTATTGCTTTTGAAAACACCTTTTGAGTGTTGAACTGCAGTGGACATAAACCAACAGTCACGTCAGTGGTTTTATTAACTGTCTGTGATCTGATTGGCTTGTTGTGTGTCTTTTGAGAGGTCCCATTATGTCCCCTAAATATCCATCAGCGCTAAATAAGAAAGAGACTGAAGATCTCCACATCTGGCCTTGAATGTTAGAGTCCTCGCTGCCAGCTGACTGATTCTCATACCCTCTTTCACTTTCTATTTATTACAGAAAATAATGATTGACCTCAATCTGAGTGTTCCAAAAACCTTTAGAATATAGGAGTCCTTGCTAAGACTTAGCCATTTAAAATCGTATTGCACTACTCTTTGTGTGTGCATGAATGCATGGCTGGGTACATTGTTGTGCCGATTTATGCGTGCATATTTCTGTGTGTGTGTGTGTGTGTGTCGTCTGTGTGTTTGTGTGTGTGTGTGTGTGTGTGTGTGTGCATGCAGAGCATTGACAGTGAGAGCATTCAATAGTCTCTGCCGCAATGTTTGTTCTAATGCCATATCGGCTGCCATATGCAGTGGAGAAGGTTCACTAGTGTGCACACTGGGGATGATCAAGCACACGGCCTATTTCAACACAACTACCTAACACCGAGAATTGTTGGAGCAGAAGTGCGTCCCAGATAAACTACATAAGATCCCCTGCTGGGACTAATTTTTCCTTGATTTATGATTGATAGATGCAGAAAAGCAGCACAACCCAGATAAAGAAACACGGGACTGACTATGAATTTAATAGCAATGACAGTAGTGATGAATTGAATCCATTCCATAATTCATCCTTTAATTAGACTAGTCCATGTCTATCCATCATAGCTCGTGAGAGATGGATGGGGTCGCTGTGGTTTATTGATGAGGAGGTAGTTATTTTTGATTGTTCTCATATTTGACTTAAATACAGTGGCTGCAGCAGTCCGCCCTCAAATTAATGGGCTGCTTCAAACTAGTTTAAATAGTCCAATTTGGATTTGGTGACGTAAGGATTTGTGGGAACAAAACTCCCACATATAGCCATCGAGAAATAATTTGTACGGGTGGAGGAGTTAGTAGTTTTGAAATTGTTTTCCCCAAATGATCATTTCAGTTTGTCTTTTCTTTGAAATTATATTCTTTAATGTCACCCAACAAACACAGAGTTCCTTGAATATTGTAAAAATAGTTTTACAACATACACCAATTTTTGGCATGGCGGAGAGCATTCATACTATAAAACCTATGAGCTGAAGCTTCCAATAAATACAAAAAAACAGTTGTTGATGTTGGGAACAAACATAGTAGTTGTCTTATTCATTGAACATTTAAAAACAAAGAGTTCTATATAAACAGATACCTACAAATGAATGCAGAATATGTAGGTAGGGGACAGGAAGCTTTTCTCTTTCAGTTTGTAGTCTGAGCTGTATTGACCAGTCATGATTGAGTGGGCTTTGATTGCAAGGACACTGAACACATTGGCCGAGATGCAACTTAGAACACATTGGCTTTATTTATCATTATTATTTATTTTAGATTATTCTAAATGTCTTCTAGAAGTAAAGTTGCTTATACGACAGTAAACATTGTCTGGAAAATGTAAGATTGAGATTTGCCAATGAAATCCTCTGGCTAAAACATAATAACCGAAACATTGATCATTGCCCTCAGAAGATAAATTGTCATCAGATTCATCGCTAAGATTGAAGTGTTTATGACAGGATTTAGAGCTTGCTTATTGGATATTCTTCTGGCGAGTTAATCTTGGAGCTTGCTGATTGGATAGTCCTCTGGAAGTTAATCTTACATTTGTACATGCATAGACTTGTACCTTCGACTTCTGATTAAAGAACCAGACACTTACTCATTCAGATGTCCATCTTCTGTATTGATGATTCGACCGAGAGAACTAAATGCCCATCAGAGCCTTGGAAGTACTCCAATTGTGTGTCACCGATCATTGTCCAAGCAGAAAATAAATGAGACTTGCTTCCAGAACCAGGGACGCTCAAAACCTCCACCAGCATTGTCATGAGACATGATAAGGTGTCCTGTATCCTATAAAATAATTACAGATTAGGTTTGGTACCAGTGTATTATCTTGCTTATACCACGGCCACATTCAGAATCCATCCCAAAACATGGTGAACCTCTTTGTCAATATATAATGAAATGCCATGTATCAGTCCGTTTGCAAATCATTATTCAGTGACAGCACTGAGAAGTAGCCGTATAGCCTTCCAGCATTTTGTGTGAATGATACACTACATTGAGCAACATATAAAACTATATTCACAAGGTGACACCTCATATAGCTGCTTTTCTAGGTCTATTGCACTAGCAGAGATGCCAGAGTAGGCTATATAGTCCATATCATTCACTATAGGGGAGTGTATAAAGAGTTTACAACATTGAGTTACAGTAAGTTACCAGCTGTTCAACATCTAGTCATATGGCTTCCGTTTTCCTGTTTGGTGAAGTTATTAATTTTATGTTTTATCGTATATCCTCCTAAAAAGCAAACCATTCGGAAATTAAAAAGAGTGCAAAGACGATGGAAAAATACTCTATTAGATATGCCTGGAATACAGCCACTCCCATCAACATTCAAGTGGGCCTTTAAAGACTTAGAGCATCCTCTTATCGTAAATAGAAAATCTCTTAGCTGAAAATCCATTAAACAGAACAAGCTTTTGACATGGGCAAAATATGATGAGCTTGCCGAAAAAAATACAGCGGAGTGCAAATGAAGCAGAAAAACGTCTGTGCGAAAATATCTCTGTGTGCTGAGAGACATCTTATGGTAAATTAAAAAGGTGATTCCCTTAAAAACAGGGAGCTGATCTGCTTCCGTCTCCATTATTTGACTCTGTCAAGCAGATGGTGGAGTCACACCAGAGCAATAAGCATTTTTTGAATGTTGGAGTGCAGCTTTGCCCTTACGCATGATGTATTCGCTTTATAACACAGGAACATGTAGTGGCATGCACTCAGCAACACATACTGTTCATCTACACGATTTGCCTGAGGAGCACTGCAACAACCATGAAAACAAGTTAGTGTCACTGTGGAGGCTATTTTTATATAACATTAGAAAGACTGATTCTTATTATTACATTATAAGCTTATTGTGCTCATTTATGTGGCTGTGACTTTGGAATAAATAGACGTCTTTAGCCTGCAATACAGAGTAGCAAGGTCAGGTGCAGACACTGAAAGAATACAAAGAGTTATTCATAAACAGGACATCACTCCGGCCTTGAGCTTTGGGGGAGCTTCGCTCCCACACACAGCTAGGAAGCAGCATTATGAAGATTCCACTATATCTGCAGAAAGCTTTAGAAAAAACAAATTACGTATGATGGCGCCAGAGTAGGGAGGGACTTCTACAGGCCGGCCGAATGCTGATTGGAGGATCGTGTTGCCAAGATACTTTTTTCTAAGTCTGCGCACCTACCAAAGAGAACCAAGTCTAAACCATGGTATCTCTTCAGCTAGTCTTGACCAATCATAAATCTACGGGCAACGCCCTGTGTAATAAAAATGTATGCACGCACAAGATTCGAGGCTCTTGTCCGGAAATAGACTTACAGATTACAGCTTGGCTGCCTGTTATTTCTATGATGTGACGGAGTCCTTGGCCAAGTGATATATATATTTTGCTCTCTCATAAAAAATTGTTAAACTTAGAAGTCGTCTGTCTTTCCGGGAATTTTGAACACAACATCACACAGAGAGTCATGCAAAATAACCAACCAGAGGCCTGTACTACGAAGCTGGATTTTCGCTTAGCCGGCTAAATTCAGGGAAATCTCGGGCTTTCCGGTCCTACGACGCTGGTTCTCTTTTTAGCAGGCTAGATTTCCATGGTAACTTATGCTGAGCGGCAAACCTGCTCCGGAGCAGGTTAGGTGGCAGGCTAAGAGATCAACTCAGTGAAAGCACTGCCTGCTGACCAATCAGAGCTCCGTGTGCGGAGTTTAAAGCGATCAATTCATATGACAGGAGGAGAAAGGAAATACAGTTTAAACTGCCGTTGCAGGAAAGACGACCGGCCAAAATCAACTGACTGTGTGAACGTGAAAATTAATAGAATATCCCCTCCCATCTTCAGAGCAATCTGACTATTATAACATTAGCGTTAAGAAAGCTTACTTAAATATCTGCCACGACATAAGTAACCGGATCAGAGTAACATTAAGTACAGTCCGCGGCACTGTGAGTGCAGACGTAGATGTGTCCCATTATCATTCATATCATATCACATCATAATGTATCATATATTTCCTTATTTGAGTCAGCTTCTTGAGCCGTATCTGGCCGTGCAATACTCACAGTGTCACATACTGTATGCAGAAGTATTATTTTAAGCAACACATTAAATTGACGAAACACTCGAGTCAAATTCTCCTAATTAAAGTCAGATCCACTCGTGTCTTAGACGGGGCAGTGATTTCATAAACCTGTTAATGTACGCTGCGCTGTCAGTACGCTTCTCCGTGTTTGAGATTGGTCGAATGCTCCAAATACCACCCCTTTCATGTGAACGCGCACCTAACTAGATAGGACACGGCGGCTTGAGCGATCCACTTGATATCCAGCGTCGTAGTACAGTTTAGCGCCAGCGCGTATGTTTTGGATTACGCCAACCGGCTAACTCCAACATATCCAGGTTAAGTTGAACCAGCTTCGTAGTACAGGCCTCTGGTCTCACCAGAATGCGTGACTCCACCACGACTGGAGTCACGAACTTTGCTACATTTACGTGTCTGCACCACGCAAACAACCCCAATGTAAAGTGAATGAGGCTCCTTTGTCGTGGTGCACACACGCATTTCTACAACGTCCCGCAGTGAGCTTTTATTCTATAAAACGTTTTTAAAATCTACTTTATAGCTTGTAGTAACTCACAGGAGGCTTCTTTTATTTTATTTGTATTCATAATAATTTTTATTTTTCGTCAGAATGTATTATGATGTATTATTTACCAATTTTTGTTCACAAAAAACAATGCATTGTGTGTAATACAACTGTGATTTTTATTTAAATTAGTTAGTTTTTAAGGAAGGCCAGAGCTTCAGCTGTGTCAAATAGATTGTTCCCTTTAGTTAACGTTATTTAAAAGATAATTATATTCCTATTTCATCATGTCCCCTTTATTGTATTACGGACCCAAAGAGCAATGTGAGCATCCATTCCCATTGGATAACGGAGGATTTTACACCCGGAAGTAAGTATTCTCCTTACTGTCGATTGATTTTATTTACAGTGATATCTGCACTACTCATCAACTCAAAAACACCAGATTATCCTTGTTAACCTCTTAAGCCCTGAGCCTGTTTTTCAGGTCTCAGGCTCAAAAATGACATTCCCAGAACAAATGACCATATCTTCCCTTCTAAAAGGGTTAAATTAATAATCTTTATTCTCAAAGTAATGATAAACCTGTGAGTTGGATGTAGAAAAGTCAGAATCAATATAGATGTTTTTTATTTTAAAGAAAATTCAGATTTTACATATCATGCAAAATGCACTTTTGTACGTCTTTTATACATGAATATGTGTCCCCGGTGTTACAGGGAACTCACCAAGTGTCAGAAAACACAACCCTCTCTATTTTCCTCCATACCCAAATCTCTAAAAAAGGGGCTGCAACGGATCTGATAAAAACTGATCCAGATTTGAACACTGTCCTGACGTCAGGACGGTGGCGCTACGGCTATTGGGCCAACTCTCCACCTATCAGGGGAATATGTGTAGTACATATGCGAGGCCTGTAAGTGGCGCTGTAGTCTGCCACAAAAGCAGCGAAGAAGACTTCCCGCGCATGGTTACCATGGTTACCCTTCTGTTTATTCTCCGCTGTGGCTTTTTTTCTCCCTCCCCGAGGCAAGCGTTTGCTCCTGCTGCTTTAATTCAATGCAATCCCTCCCCGTCGAGGCAAGCACTGTAATTCTCTCCGGTTAGTCCACCAGCAGATGACAAACACCCACCTCTCCGCCTCTTCCAAGGAACGAGGGGACCGTGCGGCAGAGTTTCAGTTAGGTTTTCTTTCGCCGGTCAAGATGTCCGTTAAAGTTTAAATCTTCCGGACAAAATTTGAAAAGTGCCGGTCAAAGGTCTTCTTTGTTATTTATTGAGCTTTAAAACAAATGAATAACGACTCTATATAATAATAGGCTATAATAAAACACGGAGGACGGAGATCTATTTTTCTCCCCCTCTTCTGACTTGATCAGAGCGGCTCCCCTCTCATGCAGGGGGGCGTGGTCAGCTGCAGCTCACAGAATCAGCCCCTTGCAAAAACAGGGCTGGAGAACAGCAAATAGAGAGAAATGAGGCATGGCTAAAATGCATGATCTGTTTGGTATTTTGAAAACAGAAACGTATAAATATACCTTATATAGGTATGGCCCTACAATATATCATTTAAATATAGCATGATAGGTCCACTTTAAGGGTTGTATACATCTCACATCATTAATCAGAATCTGCAAAGTAACTAAAATAAATATAGTGGAGTAAAAATACCAGGTTAACCTCTGAATTGTAGTGGAGTAGAACAAAGTATAATAAATTGCATGTTGTACATGCTGCTGTAACAAAAACATTTCCCAACTTGGGATTAAAGTACATCTTATCTTATCTTAAGATGGCTACTGCCATTTTTGCAAAATGTCCCTCTGAACCTTGACAAGTGCATGTTTCAAGGCTTATCAATTAACCAGTTAAGCCCTGAGCCTGTTTTTCAGGCCTCAGGCTCGAAAATGACATTC
The DNA here is from genome assembly GCF_902827165.1 of Trematomus bernacchii. Classification (NCBI taxonomy): domain Eukaryota; kingdom Metazoa; phylum Chordata; class Actinopteri; order Perciformes; family Nototheniidae; genus Trematomus; species Trematomus bernacchii. The sequence continues at coordinate 19,755,074 of NW_022987739.1, forward strand.
CCAGAACAATTGACTATACACTTCTAAAAGGGGTAAATCAATAATCTTTTTTCTCAAAGCAATGATAAACCTGTGAGTTGGATGTAGAAAAGTCAGAATCAATATAGAATCTTTTTATTTTAAAGTAAATTCAGATTGAGCATAGTAAGAAAATGTAAATGATAGTGTCCGTCTAAAAAAAAAACATTACTTATAGTGAAAACCACCCTTGAATGATGGGATATTAGACTAAAATCTTTAGGAATCCAAACTATAACATATAATAAGTACCCTGTATCAAGATTGAGGCAAAACAAGTGACATTTGACCTTTTTAGAGAGATTTAGAAGAAAAAAAAAACACTTCAATAGAGTCAAGGGGAAGTTCCTAAAATCCATCTAAACATTACCCATTGGTGAATGAGTGATGCGTAGCCATGCCCAAAACCGGAAGCTGTCATACACTCTGGTAGCTATCATAGCAGCTACAGATGGAGCCTCTTATTTTGGACCCCAGCATACAGCTTCCTGCCGACTGCCAGCCAGTTGCCAGCCAGTTGCCTGCCAAAGACCAGTATTCAGGAATGTTAGGCCCTCCCACTATTCTCCAATTTCAGGGTTTAACCAGGAGATGGCGCTATATATTAAATAACTAAGACTTAGTTTTTCACAATAGAAAATGCAGATATTATATAAAAAACTAAAGTTAAAATCTTGTTTTTAATGCCCCAAGAGCAATAACATCTTGTCACAAGCTTTTTGGAAGAAAAAGACTGACTCAAGAGACCTGTAGTTGACTAATTACAGGCCTCAATAAAGTTCTGCCATTGGTTGTGAAAAACAACGGTGGACATAGTGGAAAGTGAAATTGACATTGTCGAATTTAATAAAAATACAAAATAATGTATCTGTGTACGTGTTTTACTATGTGATCTGCACTTATCAAACATCTAATTAAGGCGAGACACCCCAGGTGAATAGGGTATTTTTAACTTAAAGATATCAGCTAAATATTTCTCCAGTTAATTACTTACAATAAGGCAATTGTTTTTTGTATTACAAGTTTTCTGAAATAGCATGTTTAAATATCCAAATGAACCATTATCTCATGAAATATGCGCATATTTTAACACATTTCAGGAACCGAAATCTGAACTTTGGATAAAGCCAGGATCAAAATTATTGTTTCATTTTGTAGTCATATTAGTATCTAAGGCTTTTACAGAAGGGATTTTGGATATCTCTTTTTATCACTCCATAAATCAGAAAATACTGTCAACAGCCCTAAAATATCAATTTTCACCATGTTTTTAGGTATAAAATGTTATATAATTCAGGCTATGAATTATATATGACCAAACCCTTCTGTAAAAGCCTTCATAATATTGATAGGAATATAACTGGAAGGTTTGGTGTATGTAACTGCTGAGTGATTCTACAATTTAGGGTACATTCCATGTCCATTGATGTCCATTGATGATAATTATAATTATTCTAACTATTTTCTTCAAAAATATCATATTTTGCCTATTATTGGAAAGCATGTTATAATATCACACAAACATTATGTGCATCCTATGCTTTATTTAGCTTGAAATGTGTCATGATGTTCTTAAATTGTCAGTTTTTGCTATGTCCGTTTTTCAGTTGAGGGTGTCTTGGATTCAAAATAATGAATAAAAACCATTAAAGTAAATTTAAAAAATGATTCATTTATTTCAAAAGTCTAAATACTAAAGAATAATAACATATTTTTAATTGATTTCCCCCTTTAAATAATTTAAATATCTTAATATATGAATGTCCGCAAAAGTTCTGTCAACTATGTTACTAACAGAACTTCCCCCTTTAACTCAAAAATTGTTTGTCCCAATACCATGTCACCAGCATCACATGATGCCATGTTCCTCTTTGGCAGACATTTTGAACACACTGTGGTGATTGTCCTCTACATTTTTACAATATTTTATGTATAATAGCACATGGTCAATTAATATACTCATTGACAATCAACAATGTTACGTACATTGTTATGGTTTACAATTGTTTAATGATTTTAATTCAATTATATGTGCAAATGTGATGTTAACCTGTTCAAGAAAATGACATGTGGTCATCCAGGCAAGGCCTACCATTGAAATGATGGGTCAAAATAGGGAAATTGTCAACTAGGTTACCTGTCAACTAAGTTACCCAGTACTGTAATAACTGTAGTAACTTAGTTGACAGGTAACCTAGTTGACAATTTGTACGACATGTAGACGTCATTACACATCATTATCAATGGAATTTTGCACTTCTGCCTTGAAATTAACATAGTGCTGATGGTTAATAATGTGTCCAGTCAACTATGTTATTTGCGTCAAATGTTTGACTTTCATTGTCAACTATGTTGCACCTCATTTTTTCAAATTTAAAATATCTAAAATAGTGCTTCTGATATCCTTTATAGTATAATGTATATCTACACAGGTTGGAGTTTTACATGACATCTCTTAAAACTATCAAAATGACCTGTATGGTAGTTTTATAATACAAAATATCCCTAAACTTAATGACAGTGCTGAACATATCACATGAAAAAACAAAACTTTAATACAATTATTTTTTAAACTTTAAAAAATCTTTGGATATATGGTAGAATAGACTCAAGAGCCTTTCAAATTTGATTTTACTTGAAGTGCAGGACTTAATCAAATGATTGTAATGACATCAAGTTTGTCCGTAACATAGTTGACAAACTGAGTAGTGAAAACATCCTTTCCCTTAAAATAAAAAAATATATAAAAATGTTTAAGCTTTGCAACTAGTGGATATGTTACACTGAGGAATATACTAACTTGAACCACTGATTGTTCTATCTATACATTTTATTTGGCATTAGTAAATAATTATGCACATTTACAGATATTTTACATGATATGAGTGATAACACGTGTTATAAGGGCTATTTCGCACAATAGGTGTGCCTTGAGATTTTTACTTGTCCTTTGGTGTGCCTTGGGCACAAAAAGTTTGGGAACCACTGCTGTAGAGAAATGTAAACGTTCACCATCCCCCACCCGCCTACTGTATGTTGCTTTTTGACATGTAAATGGGTAACTACCCCCCTCTGAGTGAATACCTGTTGTACCTGTCCGGGGCTAAGCCCATAGGACGATGCTCTGATGTCATCACCCTCGCACATTGGTCATATGTTTACAAAAAACGATGTTAACACTTTCTCGTTCTTAATATATGCTATATTTAGGGTCGATATGTGTTGAATTTACTTTAAAATAGCAGATCACTGTGATTCACTTCTCCGCGGCTCCTCCGTGCAGAGAGACCCCCCCCCGTTGACAATTCACGAGCGTCTAACTCTCTCCCCCCTGTGAAGAGATATCACAGGGGGGGGTTGGGACACACACATTCCGATGGCCAATTCGTTTTAAACAAAGAGTGGGGTGGGGGCTGGTGAACGGTATGGTCAATGTTTGTAAACACTGTGACATTTTGACTTTATTTGATCATTTCAGTTAAAAACTAACGTTCATATTTCATATTACTGTTTTGCCTGGCTGGACCTGTAATTTACAGGAAAGGAGTGCACGCTACTAAAGAGACACGCTACCATGGAAACCAAACAATGGTGTTGCTGTATTGAAGTCCGAGTGGAAACAGTCATATTTGGAGCGTTATGTTAGAATGAAACAGCGAGGTCGTGACTCACAAAAAAAAAGTGTTACTTCACTAACTGTAAGCTTGTCACTCAGAGTAACCTACAGTTAACTTAACTGTTGGAAAAGAAAGATCAGAGTTAGGAGTGTGAACACACAGCTGAGAGCTGCCGTTTCATTCTGACTGTTTAAAAAACGGTAACAACGGACTATTTTTCTTAGCGGATGCATGTAAATTTAAATCAATACATAGAACTATGTTTTAAATCAATAAAAATATTTTCTAAATCCATAAAAGCATTTTAATTAATATTGGGAGTCATGTCGTTACTTTGTTGAGAATGTGGCCATGTAATAAGCGGGGTAATTTGCAGCGACTTGGTCATTATGGGGAAAAATAACACCCAGGGATCAAGATCCCTCCGCGACGCGGAGGGATCAGTAATTTTTAGTGAATTACTGAGTTTAGGCACGTTAATAACATTTTAATGAAGTTGAATACAGTATATTCATATTTGTCAGTGATTTCATGTCAATTCGGCGAACATAAACGATTAAATTAGGATTAAAAATCGAGAGCCGGCTGCTGTTCGTTACGGTAACCCAACTAGGACACTTGACACAGTGGCTTTTGGCAAAGCACACAAAGAAAACAAAAAAAAACCGAGAGAGATGAGTTATTGTTATTACAACGTGACTTCACTATTATTTAACAACTATTTTTATTGGGTTCTTTTATTTGGGGTTAAGTACATTGTCAGAATAAGTGAGAAATGGATTTAACTTCTGTTAGACAGCTATCATACTGAATAAATATTTATGCAAAAATGTATGGCATTAATAATGTATATCTAATTACATTTAAAAATGTATGGCATTAATAATGTATATCTAATTACATTAACTGTGAATGTCTTTCATTTTATTTAAAATGAAATAAAATTACATAAAACATTTTCCATAAAAAAGTTGATTCAAGAACAAATCAGTACTTTTCTTATATGACTATTATTGCTAAATTTGAAAGGTCTTTACCAGCTTTGGAATTATATATATATATATATATATATATATATAGCACCTTCTGCCATCCCATCTCTACTGACATATGGATCTTAACAAAGATCCGCTATACATTAGTACCAGATATACTGTACACGGACATTTTAGTGAACCAGACCAGCTGTTTCCGCCGGGTCTTCGCTTCCCGGGCATCACGTTGTTTACAAGTGTGTTCAGATGCTAAATGACAAGTGCAAGTGACAATTGTTGTCGTCTTCTCTGTGAACGTTTTTTTCTCCGTTATTTTGCCATTTTCAGATTTAAATTTCGAGCGGAAAGCTAACCAGGAAGTAATAATTACTTAAGCGGAGAACGGAGAAAGTAAACGTTACAGCAGGCATAACAACAGCCGGTGTTTATTTTATTATAATATATATCATTTGTTTTAAAGCTCAATATATAGTTCTATCCGTGACATATGGATCTTAACAAAGATCCGCTATACATTAGTACCAGATATACTGTACACGGACATTTTAGTGAACCAGACCAGCTGTTTCCGCCGGGTCTTCGCTTCCCGGGCATCACGTTGTTTACAAGTGTGTTCAGATGCTAAATGACAAGTGCAAGTGACAATTGTTGTCGTCTTCTCTGTGAACGTTTTTTTCTCCGTTATTTTGCCATTTTCAGATTTAAATTTCGAGCGGAAAGCTAACCAGGAAGTAATAATTACTTAAGCGGAGAACGGAGAAAGTAAACGTTACAGCAGGCATAACAACAGCCGGTGTTTATTTTATTATAATATATATCATTTGTTTTAAAGCTCAATATATAGTTCTATCCGTGACATATGGATCTTAACAAAGATCCGCTATACATTAGTACCAGATATACTGTACACGGACATTTTAGTGAACCAGACCAGCTGTTTCCGCCGGGTCTTCGCTTCCCGGGCATCACGTTGTTTACAAGTGTGTTCAGATGCTAAATAAAAGTTTAGCTTGTACTTTTGATACCCCGCCTCTCGGCACCACAACATCCAGTTTACTGTATTTCACATGAGCGATGTCGAACATTGAAAAGTCCTTATAAAATCTCTGTTATTAGATCAGTACTTTTCTTATATGACTATTATTGACTTGAACACTGAGAATGTATTTATTAACTTCAGACATTTGAAATATTTGAAATCAGATGAAAACAAACTGTAACGGACCCTGCCGTGTTATCTATGATTACTATGCCTTACTGTACATTCATAATTTCAGCCGGAGGGAGGTGGGCGGCGCTGCGGAGGAGCAGATTGCGAGTGAGGTGCCTGTTCTAAACGAACTATTCCAGCTGTTATAAAGCATTAAATAAAAAGTAAGCAAGGAATACAGAATGTTTCGTTACGTAACTTTGTTGAGAATGTGGCCATGTACATGTAATACATGGGATCATTTGCAGCGACTTGGTCATTGTGGGGAAAAATAACACCCATCCTGATCGTTTCAATGAAGTTGAATACAGAATATTCATATTTGTCAGTGATTTCATGTCAATTCGGCGAACATAAACATCAATGATGATGATTAAATTAGGATTAAAAATCGGGAGAGCCGGCTCGTTCGTTTTTTCCGACTAAACAACATCTATTATTTAGAAGTTGATTTCACATGACTCCAGTGTGGAACCCCACTGCACCCCCTGGTGGATCAATGATCCATTGCAGCTGGCTTCACAATAATTAAATGTATTTATCATGGGGGCGGTATCAAGTCTGACTGGGGGCCGGCCGGCCATCACGGAACGTGCACGAACCGATCACGACCCTCGCACTTTAAACTGTCCAAAATAAGACGCTTCATCTGTATATATGAAAACTGCGTTATTGACATAAATATGAAGATGGATTATCAGTAATCATTTCAGACGTCTGCCTTTCACACGTCTGATGCGCCGGTGACGATGGCCGCATCGTCTTTGTGCTCCTCTCCAACTTTGCCCATTTTCGCATTTTGTACATATTTCTTTTACTTTTGCCGTTTTACTTTTAACATGGTTCGCAACATGCTAGCCGACCGCACCTACTCTGCCATACAATATAGCAGAGAGGAACTTTTCCAATTGCGAAACTTCGTGGACAATATTAACTCTCCGACAAACAATGGAGATCCACCATGGCTACCTGTTGCTGTTCTACCTGAGAGACGCAAGAAGAAGACAAAGCGGGGATGCCGGGCCGGGTTGCTGGTCAGACTGAGAAAACGTGAGAATCGGCCCCCTCTTCCGAGTATTCTTCTGGCTAATGTTCAATCCATTGAAAATAAGCAAGATGAACTCAGAAGCCGGATTGCTTTTCAACGGGACATTAAGAACTGTAACGTGTTAATTCTCACTGAGACTTGGCTCAACCCCGCTATCCCGGACTCCGCTATTGTCCCTGACGGATTCTCTATTTTTCGTCAGGACCGGACTGCAAACTCGGGGAAAAGTAAGGGAGGCGGTGTGTGTGTAATGACTAACAACAACTGGTGCTCAGATGTGAAGATTATTTCATCGGACTGTTCCGCACAGCTAGAGCACCTCATGATCTCATGTCGGGCCTTCCATCTGCCGAGGGAATTCACATCTGTTGTGATAACAGCAGTGTATATCCCGCCGCAGCCACTCGCCGACAACAACACGGCACTCGATCAGCTGTTTGGGTTTATTGATAAAACCGAGACTTCACGGCCAGATGCGGCGTTCGTTGTGGCCGGAGATTTCAACACCGCCAACATGAAGAAGGTTTTGCCAAAATATTACCAACACATCAACTTCCCGACGCGCAGGGGAAACATACTGGACCATGTTTATTCCCCTTTCCGGAATGGATATAAGGCTCTCCCTCGCCCTCCCTTCGGCAAATCAGACCATATCTCACTACTGTTGTTGCCTGCTTACAAGCAGAAACTTAAAAGGGACAGACCGATAACAAGGACAGTACAACGATGGTGCGAGGAGTCAGATTCAGCACTGCAGGATTGCTTTGCATCTACGGATTGGAGTGTGTTTGAGGACAATAACATCAACACACACACGGACACTGTCATCTGCTACATTGGGAAATGCATCGATGACGTGGTACCGAAGGTTTCTGTACGGACATTCCCAAATCAAAAGCCCTGGGTAAACGGTGAGGTGCGCGGCAAACTGAAAGCGCGCACTCTCGCGCACACAGCGGGAGATTTGGAGGAGTACAGGAAGTCTAGGTATGATCTCCGGAGAGCAATAAAAAATGCAAAGAGACAGTACAAAGACAAGGTGGAATCTGACTTCAAAGGCTGTAACACTAGGAATATGTGGGCGGGACTAAGGACAATGACTGACTACAAAGGAGCAGCGGGGGGTGCTGCGGGAGTGTCTGCGTGCGCATCTCTCCCAGATGAGCTAAACAGTTTTTTTGCACGCTTTGAGAGCAGCCAGGCTGTGGAGGTACAGAGGGACCAGGAGCTACACTGCCCTTTTGTTTTAAATAGGGCAGATGTGTGTAAATCCTTTAAAAGGGTTAACCCACACAAGGCTCCTGGACCTGATGGCATCCCTGGCCGTGTTCTCAGGGTGTGTGCAGTTCAGCTGGCAGAGGTGTTCACAGACATCTTCAACAGGTCCCTGCTGCAGTCTGTAGTCCCCACATGTCTTAAACACTCCACCATCATTCCTGTCCCCAAAAAGACAATCATCACCTGCCCCAACGACTACCGCCCAGTAGCACTCACCTCCATCATAATGAAGTGCTTTGAGCGGTTAGTCAAATTATTCATCACCTCCTCCCTCCCTGAATCTCTGGACCCCCTGCAGTTTGCCAACAGAGCAAACAGGTCCACAGACGACGCCATAGCCCTCACCCTCCACACTGCCCTCTCACACCTGGACCCGAAGAACAGGAACACATATGTGAGAATGCTGTTCATTGACTACAGTTCAGCATTCAACACCATTGTGCCCTCCAAGCTGGCCATCAAGCTCAGAGACCTCGGGCTCAACAGCGCCCTCTGTGACTGGATCCTGAACTTCCTGGCGGGCAGACCCCAGGCAGTGCGGGTGGGAAATATCACATCCTCCACCCTGATTCTCAACACCGGTGCCCCTCAAGGCTGCGTGCTCAGCCCTCTCCTCTACTCCCTGTTCACCCACGACTGCGTGGCCACACACAGCTTCAACACCATCGTGAAGTTTGCTGATGACACGACCGTCATCGGCCAGATCACAGACGATGACGAGACGGCGTACAGAGAGGAGGTCGAAAACCTGACATCTTGGTGCCAGGAGAACAACCTCCATCTCAACATCAGCAAAACAAAGGAGCTGATTGTGGACTACAGGAAGCAGCAGGGAGAGGGACACGCCCCCATCGCCATCAATGGGACTACGGTGGAGAGAGTCAAAAGCTTCAGGTTCCTTGGGGTCCACATCACTGAGGACCTGACATGGTCTCTTCACACCACCACCATCACCAAGAAAGCTCGACAGCGGCTCTTCTTCCTCCGCAGGTTGAGGAGGTTCAAAATGGATTCCAGGATACTCTGCAACTTCTACAGGTGCACGATAGAGAGTATCCTCACTGGCAGCATGACGGCCTGGTACGGCAGCTGCACCGACCTCGATCGTAAGGCTTTACAGAGGGTGGTGAAAACTGCACAGCACATCACCAGGACGGAGCTGCCATCCATGGAGGACCTTTACTCCCAGCGGCTCAGGAAGAAATCACTACGGATTATCAAAGACCCCCATCACCCCAGCCACAAACTGTTCTTTCTGTTGCCGTCTGGCAGACGTTACCGCAGCATCCTGGCAAGGACAAGAAGATTCGGAGACAGTTTCTTCCCGCGGGCAGTGAGACTGTTAAAAAAATTGAACTGTTGAAACAACTTCAAACATTCAACTGCTACTCAGTAGTATGTATCTAATACCTAATATATATATATCATTCCAATAACTTGTATATAGACTCATACTGCACTATTCCACATCATAACTTTATTTCATTTTTATAACTATTATTATTTTTGTATTGCTCTTGCTCTTATTGTTATTATGTTATGTTATTATGTTGCATTGTTGGAGAAGCCTGTGACATAAGATTTTCAACTGCATAATTACTCTGTAGCTATGTCAGATTGACAATAAAGAACCTTGAACCTTGAGACACATTGGATTAACCTATGGATTAACCTTCAGCAGCGTTTTAATCGTTTTAATGCCATTGAACACAACTTTTGATCAGAAACAGCAAAAGGTAAGACATTTCTCCCGTGTTTTGCTCCGTAAAGCTCTGTGTTGTGATGTCTGTGTTTGCTCCCCCTGTCGCGATATATATATATTATATGCTTTAGGAGCTGTAGGTGCATGTGGTACAGTGTGTGTGTGTGTGTGTGCGTGCGTGCGTGCGTGCGTGCGTGCATGCGTGCGTGCGTGCGGCGGACAGACAGGTCTCAGTTGGTTTGATGTCCTCTGCTTACTTTTAATACTTGTAAATAAAAAGTTTGGCCCGTAATTTCATTTCCTCATTGTAGCGACCAGAGCGGGGGGGGATATATCCAGTCTCTTATAGTGTTACGTTATTATGAGAGTGCTCTCATACTTGTTTGAATCTGAAATTGTATATATATAAATATATATGTGTGTGCGTGTATATTATGTCCGCATCTGTAGCCTTTTATTGTCTCATTAGACCGCACTGTGAATTAATTAAAATTAAATATATAAGTCATCATGAACACATCTGTCCATCAGACAGAGTGCTGTGCCTCCTGTCATCATTAATGGACGTCTCTTTAAAATGACCACTCAGAGGAGAGGAGTTCTCATTTCTCTAACCGCCTGCTGCTTCCCCTCCTCTCTCCTCGGTTCCCCTCCTCGACTCCTCCGCTCCCCTCCTCGACTCCTCCGCTCGCATCTCCTGTGGGCGGGACTAAGACACAAGGATAGGAGTCGAGGAGGGGAATTAGAGAAATGAGAAAGGCCCCAAGACTCTGACAACAACTGAAAGAAAAACCACAACTTAAATGAACACAATACTAATCACAAAAACAAGACACAGGTGGTAAGGGAAGATCAACACAGGAGCACCAGGTGAACACAATAAGGTAATCAAACAGGAGAGACAGGAAAGTGACAACGGACATTATTTCAAAAATAAAACAGGAAAACAAAGACAGATCTTTACATGACAAAATAAATAGGCTATCTATAGGCTATTATCGATATAACATTTTAGCCCATATCATAGTAAACGTGTGCTCTGCAACATACAATTATTTTTAATAGATTGTAAGAGAAAATGCTTTTAATTTGCTTCAGACATTTGTTTATTATGTAAGCCTTGATACACATTTGTTTTATGCACCAGTGTTCAGGGTGCATTGTGTCCCTCCTACAGAGGGGATTGATCTGAACGCTACTTACAGCATCTTAGAATTTGCTGACAGTAGTTAAAATGATTGCCTTCGGGTGTGAGGAAAAAGGAATATATTCCTCCAAATTAATGCATGCATTGTGCACTTGACAGTGATGGATTGTAGGTCTCGATTGATGAGGATGTCTAACAATGAAATATTCAATAAAGTCTCACACTGAAATGGATATTTTTTTACGGTTCAGCCCTGGAGTATGTTTAGGCTATAAATAAATGATATTTCTTGTAGTGCAGAAAAAAATTGTTTTGGGGAACAATCGTAGACTTTTTAATCATAAATAAAACCCCAAAATATAAACTGTTCATAACATTATGTATTTATTAATGTGGCAAGGCACACCTGTGATGTACAGTTCATTCAAAAGAACCACTCAACAGACAAAAAAATAAGGAATAATGCTACACATCATTTCAATCCAGGGTATTTGTCTTCTGATACTGAAGCATGAGCAAAATAGTAATTATTGCAAGTATAATAGAATAACAAAAACTGGAGAAGTCTGGTCACCGGATAGCTTAATTGGAAGAGCTGGTGCCCCGTGCCAGGTCCCCAAGTGGGGGTATTGAATCTGGCCTGGGACCATTTGCCGTGTGTCATCCCGTCTGTCTCTACACTATAGGCACTGTTTGCCCAATAAAATATTAAGAAAAGAAAAGAAAAAAAAAACTGTAGGGGCCAATTAGTGCTCATGATATAAAAGTAAGAATGTTTCTACCTTTCTTTCTTATAAAAGTAAGAAAAGTTTGTTTACTTGAGTTTCACAGGAGGTTTTTGACCACAAACAAACCCGGACATACACACACATATGCTGAGGTTAAGTCTGGTTAGTAAAGTTATTGTTTTTTAAGTGTCAAATTAGTACGGTGATGGAAAGCTGATGCAAGTTTAATGGACAACAAAATTGGAAAATAAATGGACTAAGTGTTCAATTAGAAACAATTTGTATCTGACTTTTTTCCCCCTGACAAGCTAATGCGTGCGTCTATTACATAGACAAGGTGGCACCTTGGTGGCTTTAAACGTTGGCTTAACCTTTACAAAAACATTGATTTGGAAAAACTGAGAGAAATATATTGCATTCATAGCTTTCTTGGCCATCTGCCTTTTAGATGCAGTAGTAATGTCTGGATGTGTTTAAACATCACCCGAACTGCAACACTTTAGACTGGTTCCACATGATTGAGAAACATTCATCAAACTAATAACTCATCCGTCAACAAAAGCATATATCCTTAAGGTTTTGCATTTGTTCAAAATGTATGATTTTAATTTTTATATTTTAATATTAACATGCAGATCTCACACAGTGTTGGTGAAGGTTCAGAAAAGCTAGCTGTATGGCTTATATTTTGTGTGTCAGCAGCAGACTCTGCGTGACCACTAAAGCTCTAAACAGCTCACGCTGCAGCCTCCAGAAAGATCCTCAGAAGGGAAGTCCTGCCTTTTACACTTTTTACCCTCCCCATCAAAAGGACAAGCACCTGATTCAACAGAGCAGGTGACTCACCAACAGGATAACGCCTCTGGCTATCCGGCTATGCACAGTTATATTGTGGAGCTGCTTGGGCAACACTTTGGCAGGCTAATTGTGTTGGCGTTTGTAAAAAGAGGTTCACATCAGCGGCCATCTCTGAACTAAGAGGAGGGAGTTTGCTGCGGACTCTTTCAAATGGGAAAACTGCCATCAGAATTTCTCATATCATGCCCATTAAAATACCAAAATGTTAAAGCCATCTGTGGTGTCAACATTGCTGGCACCCAGCAGGAAGGCTAACTAAAGCTGATTTGCAATTCCAATGAGGGCGCCTTTGGCCAGAAATATTTTGTATTCGATCTAGAATGACAGAAAAAATAAAAAGTACATGGGCATATCGTGAATTCAGCACATCTGCAAATGTTAGAAATATTTAAAAATAAATTACTCCTCCCAGTGCAGAGATGATGTTTGTAATGTACCAACAGCTTATTAATGTTTGTTTTCCATTACATATCTCTGTACCATGCTTTGTTTAATTACAACCAAGAAGGTCATAAACCATTCACAATCCTGTTAATTAAATTAACCATCATCCTTGAAGATAACTACCATCTACAGCAGCAGAACAAACAGACACAATGCACACACAGCCCACACAAAAACTGTGCGCTGCGGATATACAGAAGCTATTTTTTTAATCTTCTACAGAAGAGGCTTAGGCAATGGGAGTTTATTTAAGTGCTGAGTGAAAGAAGAGGAACACGGCTCTATATACAATTGTACAGCAGTTCAAATGTGTCTCAAAGGGGTGGATTGACTGGCAGCTGAATGGATTCTGAATGAGGGGTTTGACATGACTGGTAGAGTCTTAGATAACAATGGTGAGTTACGATCCAAGGTCACATGGAGGTCATGCAATCACTTCACTACATAAAGTGCAGAGGGAGCGACAGAGAGAGACACACATGGACACACAGAGTTCAATTTAGTGGTGGGTTGAACATTGTATCTAGACATTTTGCTCACCCGAAGCATTCTTGGAAAGGTGCATGCTGGCAAATTGCCGGAGCATCTTTTTTGGAGAACTGAAGCTGGGGCCTGCTACCATCATGACAAGGGATAACTCTCAGGACATTTATGGGTTTTAAGGTGCATCTTGGGAAAGGGGGAAAGAGTCAGAGCCATTCGGACTGCACCAAATCATTGGTAGGGGAAAAACAAATATTAGTCTAAGATTCTAGTCCAATAACATTCTGTTTTGTTTCAAAACATCCAAAAATGTAAACCAGTCTTTTTTCTACCAAAAATCTAGTTGATCTACTGACGGGCAGTTCACCTACACACAAAGTGAAAGTTGTTTCAAGCATTTGTGTGTGATTTGTTGAAATATACAGTGAGTACAATTTGTTCAGTTTAATTGTGAGAATAATTTATTTTTAAAAACAAGCTTACTTCATCCTATCAATTTTGTGTATGTAAAAGGTGTTCATATTTGTTGTATACCTTGTTATTTGTCACTGACAATCTTTATTTAAGCGCAAGTTTAGCATGAATAAATGTTAACTTTTGAATCAGTGAAGTGCTTCAACCAAGATAAATCCACATTACACAATGAATGCAATTGAACAATGATCTAAAAATATTGCACCTGAGCCTTTCAGAACAAAGTCAGAATCAAATTAAGGATGAGAATGAGAGCCATCTGTCCCTCCCAGATTAATTACTTTCGACATAATTAATACAAATATATTCATATTCTACAGGCGAATAATGATTGACTGACAGCTCAAAAGATGAAACATGATTTGAAAAATAGCTTTCAGAGAATTATGCAAAATAGACATTGCCAGATATTACAAAAAAGCTGGCAAGGAGTTTCATCTGTGGGGTCACTTATCGGTCAAGCAATACATTCACAGAATAAAATGGGACAACAAGAAGACGATGCGCAGAGAGAGAAATGTCTCAGGCTAACCACTAGTTACCACAGAAAAACAACTTAAATAATGCTCTTGATATTATAAATGGAAAGAACATTTCCATATTTACCCCAAAATGTTAGTTTTGCCTTTCCAAGAGAAGGAATTATTCAAATAACTATTTTCAGCATGTCTTAGAATATATTACTGCTTGTCAAAAAGCCAGTAATGGTTTCATGTGGGACGTTTTTTCTCTCTAGTTTAGGGAGCAAATAAACATACACTCAAAATCATGATTTTTCTGACCTGCAGTAAACATTTATATGATGTTACGGTTGGGTGTGATTAGTTTAGGGTTGTAAACCATAAGCTTCAATAGCTTCAATTCTTTATTATCTCCTCCTCCATGTCATATGCCCATATAACACAATAAATTACATTTATATCAAGTCACAACCAGAGATGGGGTCGTTACTAAAAAAAAGTAATACATTACATATTACATATTACTTTTAAAAAAAGTAATATATTACACTACTTCGTTACTCTCTACATAAAGTAACTCGTTACTTTACTCGTTACTTTACTCGTTACTTTACTCACAGGGCCGGCCCGCCCCTCCCTACAGGCAGATCACGCAGACTGCTAAAGTTTCAAATGTTCTCTTTAGTTCAGTTTCCATTGTCGCATAAGACTGATCCAGATAGCTCTGACTATGGCTGTCCTCTGTCTCCTGCTATCTGTATTTTGCGCAGTATATCTCTGAACGATGCGATGGTGATTCCACTGTGCAAATGGGCAACATTACCTCTACTATGAAGGATGCTACAAGCCTGTCCATCTCTGCTTTGGTTACCGGCCCTCCAAATTCTAATTTGTGCTGCTTCGGAGTCGGCGGCGGCGCACTCACAACATCCTCACTCTGGGTTCGGGGGTCCTTAGCTATTAGCTTCACCTTAGCATATGTTCTTTGCAGGTGTTTGTTGAGGTTTGACGTGGTGTTTACAGCAGTGGATAACAGCTTCTGGCCTGGACACAGTTTGCACCTCACCGTCACATTCCTGTCTATTCTTCGGACGAACTCAAAATAATGGGCATACCTCCACCCCTCGAAAGTTATCGCTGACTCAGCCATGTTTATGCAGCACTGCACGTGGAGATGTGGACGCGCAAATCGCGCAGATTACGTACATATAAACCTGCGGCGGAAACCCCTCTTGTCTGTCAGTGTGATTATGACTGATTTTATAAAAGTAACAAAGTAACGCGTGTCGGGGCAATGTTAGTAACTGTAGTGTGATTACTGAATTATAAAAGTAACGCGTTACACTACTCCGTTACCGACAAAAGTAATATTATTACAGTAACGCGTTACTTTGTAACGCGTTACACCCAACTCTGGTCACAACAATATGTTAACTTAAATATGTTTTAGATGTGATGACTGGTCTTTCTTAACACTAATGAAAATGAACTATTGCTTAAACAGTAGTCGCCCCAAGCCTGTTTTTCAGGTCTCAGGCTCGAAAATGACATTTTCAGAACAAATGACCATAACTACACTTCTAAAAGGGGAAAATTAATAATCTTTTTTCTCAAAGTAATGATAAACCTGTGAGTTGGATGTAGAAAAGTCAGAATCAATATAGATGTTTTTTATTTTAAAGAATATTCAGATTTTACATAGTAAAACATTTTAAATTATAGTGTCCGTCCAATAATTCTTTTTTACTTATAGTGAAAACCACCCTTGAATGATGGGATGGTAGACTAAAAGATTTAGGAATCCAAAGTACAACATATAATAAGTACCCTGTATCAAGATTGATGCAAAACAAGTGACATTTGACCTTTTTAGAGAGGTTTAGGGTCATTTGGGTGGAAATGGGCGTTTTTGCCGTTTCTCTGGAACCCATTGGTCGATTTTGATGATTGACATCTCTTTTGAACCGTTAGAGCCAATAGAATCGAATGGGAATTTCCACATACACACCAACGTTACCATTGAGAAGTGGGGGCTATGCGCACGCAGTTTGCCCAAAGCGAAAGCTATCTTACGCTCTGAAATCTGAAAACTTAAAACTAGGCTTATTGATGATGGATTATCAGAAATCATTTCAAAGTGACACAGACACATTGGATTAACCTATGGATTAACCTTCAGCAGCGTTTTTATCGTTTTAATGCCATTGAAGACAACTTTTGATCAGACAACAACAAAGGTAAGACATATTGCCGTGTTGGCTACCTAATGCCACGTGTTGTGATGTCTGTTTTTGTTTATAATGTTGCGAGTTCTGGTCATGGAGTGATGATACAGATACCTATCGAATCTGTGTAATCTCACGATGATAATCGATGGGTTGGATTTGCATTTACGATAAGTAATAAGGGTTTATACCGTGAGTTCTGTGCTAACGGCGTTAGCATTTTTTCGCTCAGGGCTAATTCAGAGGCTCAGCGTTAGTCTTGTGTTTTTTATTTTGCTAAAAATGGTTCATATCATCAGTTAGCTGAGTTTCTTCCTGTTACATGGATATTAAACATTCATAGTTTATTAAATATTAAGAAGCCCTCAAACGCTGTTTCCTGCAGATGATGCGTTTTCCCCCCGCCGGCGGGCGGATGGGGTTCAACAGGTTAAATGGTCACAGCTTTCCCAAGTAATATTACTTGTACATACTTTCTTTTATAACACTATAATGTTTATACTATTTAGAAACAGCAAAAATAGTTTAACAGTACCAAAGTCTGAAATATTTTTAAATGTATACAATATGTCACACAACTTTTTAATGGACAAATCAAAAATAATAGTTTATTTAAAGGAGACCTATTATGCAAAATTCACTTTTGTACGTCTTTTATACATGAATATGTGTCCCCGGTGTTCCAGGGAACTCACCAAGTGTCAGAAAACACAACCCTCTCTATTTTCCTCCATACCCAAATCTCTAAAAAAGGGGCTGCAACGGATCTGATAAAAACTGATCAAGATTTGCCTGTAGATGGTGCTGTTCTCACAGAATCTGCCCTTGCAAAAACAGAGCTAAAAAATGTCAAATTGAGCAAAATGAGGCATGGCTAAAATGCATGATCTGTTTGGTATTTTGAAAAAAAAAAAGTATAAATATGCCTTATATAGGTATGGTCCTATACTATATTATTCAAATATAGCATGATAGGTCCACTTTAACAAATTAGAGGGCTTGAATTAGTTAACCAATCAAGAGGGCTTTTCAATTGAACAATCAAAAGACTTGTTTTATTCGACCAATCAAATGACTCTGTTTAATGAACCAATAAGAGACTTGTTTTAATGGACCAATTAGTGGGCTCATTTCAATAGACTAATCAGAGTGCTTGTTTCAACGGACCAGTCAAAGCTTATTTCAATGCACCAATAATCCTTGTTTCAATGGGCCAATCAGATTGCTTGTTTCAATGGGCCAATCAAGTGGCTTGTTTCAACGGACAAATTAAATGCTAAATTAAATAAAATGATGGGCTTAATTCAAAATAGTACAATACATCTTGTGAAAATAGTAAAAAAGTAAAAAGAAAAAAAAGATGTGATAATAAATAATATATAGAAGGAAATAATAACTTGTTTAGAAAGTTTATTTAGTTTGCACTGTAAATGGAAATATGATACTTTATCAACCTAGAACCACAAACTCCCCATCATGACTGCATTTTCAACAAACAAGCATTTAACACGGGGCTCTGAGGAAGTAATTTTCTGCATCATTTGAGACAGAATAAATCAGTGTTGAGGTGCACTTGCGGACTGAGTCAAAACTGCAGCTCACCAACTACTGTCAGTCACATCCCTCTCTGACTTTGTCAAACTCTCTGTCAGCTGTCATTGTTGTTCAAAGTGTTCCTGATGGCTCTGCATAACTTAAAAATGTTATGATACATCCCCACGGACTCACGCCCATAGCTTTGAGATGCTTAGTTTCTTTCTAAGAATGTTCTCGAAAAATGGGAGCAGATAATAAAATCTTAATGATTAAACTGCAGGCAAACAGTGAATATCTATGTGTGGGAGAGTCAATTGTGTAAGGACAGTGAGGCAGAAACCTTAACAATAAAGCACTCAACTAATAGAGGATATGAAAATGATATACATTAAACAAGCTCAAATCTCAAAGTATGGTTTTATATGGCTACCGGTAATCAGAGATTAGACTGAGGGTTTTTTATATTCAATAATTGTTTAAATCTTGTAATTATCAGAATTGGGTGTAATGCCAAGTTGGTTTACAAATACGTAAACATGAACACAGTAGGAGGATTTAGTTTTAGAAAAGGAGCGAAACCCTAACCCTAATTACAACTGCTTGTAGTAGGGTTAACAACGAATGAGGTGAGTTGATCATGTTGCATGTCATGCTCTTCTCTAAACATTTTCTGACACAAATACCCAAAAGTTCAACTAAATAAGAAAAAAAAAGCACAATTTTTATTGTTAACCTGTTACGCACCGCCCCCCCCTCGGTACCGGGCGGATAAACGCGTCATTTGCAGGAAACAACGTCTAAGGAATCTTAATATTTAATAAACTATGAATGTTTTATATCCATGTAACGGGAAGAAACTCAGCTAACTGATCTTTTTTAAAAAAAAATCAAAAAAAAACCCACAATGCTAACACTCAGCCTCTGAATTAGCCACGAGCGAAAAATGTAACCTAAAACGGCACCTAAACTCACTCATAACTCCCTTATTACTTATCCTAGATGCACAGCCAACCCCTCGATTAGCATCTTCTGGAGACACAGAATCTGTGTAAAAAACCTCAACACTCAGTGATAAACATTTGCGACGCTATAAACGAAAGCGTACATCAGAACATGTGGAGCTAGGTAGCTAGAAACGCTAACATGGCTTACCTTGGTCAAAACTGGTCTTCAATGGCATTAAAACGATAAAAAACGATGCTGCAGTTAATCCATAGTGTCTGTGTCCTCTTTGAAATGATTTCTGATAATCCATAAGCAATAAAACTGCTTTTTTGTTTCCAAATGTCAGAGCTAGAGATAGGTCCACTCTGACGCAAAATTACATGCGCGAAGCCCCCACCTCTTCTCTTCACAACGTGTGTGTGTGGGGGACTCCCCCTTCGATTCTATTGGCTCTAACGGTCAGAAAGAGGTGTCAACCATCCAAATCGACCAAGGGGGGCCAGAGATATGGAGAAAAAAAACATTTTCACCCAAATCACCTCAGAGGTGGAGTGGTTATATCTCTCACAGGCTCCGCCCTCTACTGGACTCTATGGGTACTACCTTATCCCGCGTGCATTCTCCCACTGAGACTATAGACGTAGCCGGCCCAGGGCGGGCCTACCTGAATGCGCGTGCATCACACCGTGTAAAAGGAGGCCTCGTCTCCTGACTATCATCCTTTTTCTCTTCAGCAGCGGAAGTGATTCCACGAGCTTCGAGACGATTGAGAAAGAGAGAGTAAAGTGTAGGACCTACCCGAAATGCCCGAATCTAATTACCCTTCTGCTTCACGTCCTTGGGGCCTGACCACGCGGTGGGTAATATGGGCCCGACGCTGACATGCCCAGACTGCCAGATGATCCTGCGGCTCACACGAGAGCATCGTGGGCAGCACTTCCTGGCGAGGGATACCCCGCAGGAGGAGTCGGTGGATCTGGAGCTCGACATCGTGGACGTAGGTGATTCGGGGAGCGAGGTGACGTCTCCCGGTTCTTCCGATGGGGGACGAGGAGGACGCCTCGCTGACCGGAGGTCCAACTCTCAGGTCTGCGCGGATCGATTTCCCGGCGGTGATGACTCTGGCGGCGGAGCGTGTAGGCTTACCGCTCCCCCCACCGCTGCCACCGAGGCCTGTAAACCTCCTGAGATTTACGGCCCGGTGCGTCCGGCGCAGCCGACCTTCGTTTCGCCCCAGCTGCCAGAGGTATGGCGGTGTGTGGAGGCGACATGGCAGCAGCCATTTAAAACGAAGGCCCCGATAGCCGCCATGGCGGGTATCGTTAAGGTGGTGGATCGCTCGGACACGACATGTCCAGGTGTGCCCCCCCCCTCGGTGAGAGCCTGGCGGCCCATCTGCTTCCGCGGCTGGTTGGGCGGAGGGTAAACGTCCTCTGCCCCCGCTGCCCCGGGACAGAGACACCTGGAATATCTGGATAAGTTGTTCAAGCTCGGTACGCAGATGGCGGCTGCGGCCGATAATCTTGGCGTGTTGGCGTCTTCCTGATCACCCCTCAGGCAGACGCCCCCCGCCCTCTCGTCTCAGGACGAGAGCGATTATTCGGACCACGCTGTTAGTCAGATGAGTAATCTGATTTATGGCGTGGCCACCGCAGCAGGGCGGATGATTTCCTCACGGCCCTATCTAATTTAGAAGGACCGAGAAGATCTCCTCGGAGCCCCGTGTCCACGGAGGGGCTCTTTGGGTCGGTCTCCTCGGTCACCCAGCGCTTCAGCCGCCTAGAGGAGGAGAGAGTCCAGCTTAGCCGCATGCTATCGCTGGCTCCTCCTCAGGCCCCGCTACGTGCCCCCCTCGCGTTGCCATGCAGGGGAGGGAGCGTAGTGCGACAGTGAAGCGGAGGGAGAGGCGCCGGCACGGGGGTCCCGTAGCTGCGGCGCCCTCCACCCCTACGGCCCACCTCGTGGCACCGGCATACCGGCAATCACGGGGAAGGGCTGCCCGACCGAGGCAGGCTCCGCAACAGCAGCGCACCCGGGTGGGGAGCTCCATCTTCGCGGAGTTAACTGCCTATTTAATGCCCAGATCCCTGTCAAAACTTTTAAAATAAAGATGGTGTTGATCTGTATCCAAGTTTGAGTGTCCTTTGTTTCCACAATACACTTGCACATGTTGATGACTGTACAAATTCCCCACTCGCCGCCCCAGCTATAGCTCCCGTTAGGGAGGAGGCTAGTGGGAGTGCGCAGATGAGAGTGATAAACCGCAGGCAGTACTGTTATAGTGCGGTGCGGGTACAGGGACATTATGGCCGACGTTTTTCTGTTAGAAAACATTCTATGCCTGAAGCTAAGACTCCAAATAATGCTGTTTACTATAGTGATAGGGGCTGCATTATAGCAAAGCCCGCACTTGTAAAGAGGCGCGTGGCGGTGCGTTCAGGGTCCTTAGTAAAACACACTACGCCTGTAAAAACTCCGGTTAATGCTGTTTTCCATAGTGAGGAAAATAGCATTATGATGCCTCTTTCTCTCTAAGAGGAAACAGCATTATGGCGGAGCGCGCGCTCTCACGGGAGCATGCCGTGGTGCGTTCAGGGACCTCAGTGAAAAATCTGCCGTTTTTTTCTCTGAGTGGAAACTGCATTATAGAAAAACTTCCTTTTATGGAGGGTTTGACGGCGGAGTGGGCCACCAGAGAGTACCACAGCTTCATAGCTGCGGCTCCGCAGCTGATTGCACATCCCCTAACACAATGTTATGGGGAATGGAAACTCAGCTGTGTACTGACAAGGTGGATGGACAGGACGCTGAAACGGGGCTATTCAGAGAGGTAAATCTGTCTTCCCAGGAGGAGATGGGTTTCCTCTCAGCAGAGATTCAGGCTCTGGTGCAGAAACAGGCTGTGTCTGTTGTGCATCCTCAGCACAGAGAGAAGGGTCTTTATTCCATGTATTTCCTGGTTCTCAAGAAAACAGGGGAATTCAGACCTATTCTAGATCTCCGGGGCCTGAATCGTCATATTTCCAGCAGGAAATTCCGCATGTTAACTGTGAAACAGTTACTAGGGCTTGTGCAGCCAGGCGATTGGTTCACCACCATCGACCTGAAAGACGCGTACTTTCATGTGAAAATGGTTCCAGAGCACAGAAAGTATCTGCGTTTTGCCTTCCAGGGAATAGCCTACGAATACAACAGGCTGCCGTTCGGTTATTCCCTATCCCCACGCACATTCAGCAAATGTGTGGCCACAGCGCCTCAACCGCTGCGCGCACACGGCATGAGAGTTTTCTTTTACATAGACGACCTCATAGTCATGGCTGGGTCCCGGGAACAGGCAATGTTTTGCACAGCACAGTTGATCACACACCTAACCAAATTAGGTTTTGCGATCGATTGGGAAAAAGGAGCACCCCCATACCTCGCCAACAGGCGTTGTATTTGGGTGTGGTGCTCGATGCAGACGCGCTGCGTGCCACCCTGTCAGAGAGCAGACGTGCGCCCCTTCTCAGGGCAGTGCACAGGCTGCGACAGGGGGCAACAGTGACAGCTTTAACTGTCATGCAGACTCTGGGTCTCATGGCGGCTGCTCACATGGTGGTCCCGCTGGTTACTACATATGCGCCGCCTGCAGAGGTGGTTCCCCAGCCTGCGTTTGGAGGCACAAACGACGGCTGGTGACCATCCCTCCCCCCTCAGTGGGGGCAACCTCCGGTTTTGGGGGTCTCCGGACCACCTCCGGAGGGGGTCTCCCCTGGGACGGGTGACCTCCTACATCACAGTGTTCACGGACGCGTCCGGAACAGGATGGGGAGGGACCTGCCTGAAGAGGGCTATAGGTGGGCGCTGGGCTCTGACAGAGTTTCGACACAGCAACCTCCTAGAGCTACGGGCAGTAGTGTTAGTCCTCCGGCATTTCATGCCCCTAATTCAGGGGAGACATGTAATGGTCAGGTGCGACAACAGCACCACAGTGGCTTATATCAACAGGCAGGGCGGAGTCCGCTCCGCCTCCTTGTTGACCACAGCGGAGGAGCTGTGGTTATGGGCCTCAGAGATGGTGTTATCTCTGAGAGCCCTCCATGTCCCGGGACTGGAGAACAGAGGGGCCGACCTCAGGTCGAGGGGCGGCCCCCTGCCAGGCGAGTGCTTCACCCGGAGGTGGTGAAGCAGGTCTGGGCCCAGTTCGGGAGAGCAGAAGTGGAAGTCCCCCACACACACTCATTGTGAAGAGAAAAAGTGGGGGCTTCGCGCATGTAATTTTGCATCAGAGTGAACCTATTTCGTATAATTCAGTGATAATGTGGGTGTCCATCGATTCTGTGTCACCTCACGATGTGAAATGAAGTCATGGATGTAGAGAAGAGATAAATAATAAGGTTTTGTGAGTGATTTTCGGTGCAGTAAGGTGTTAGCATTTTTCGCTCGTTGCTAATTCAGAGGCTCAGTGTTAGCATTGTGGGTTTTATTTTGAAAAAAAAAAAAATGATCAGTTAGATGAGTTTCTTCCCGTTACATGGATATAAAACATTCATAATTTATTTATTTATTAACATTGGGAGTTGCTTCACAGCTCAACTTCCTGTCCACTCTGTAAAAGGCATGGACATTTTTTACAACCTGTAAAGTACAGTATTGTTGTATTGACGTTCTGAAAGCTTCGCTGCAGAAATGTGTGTATGATCTTGCACCAAAGAGCACATATAACAGTATCCATCTATGTGATGCTACATTTTGATTAGCTAATAGCAGCCACGACTTTCCAATCAATAAACAAGATATCATAGATTATTTAATGTGTCAAACATAGTATATAAGCATTAGTGAAACTGTTGCATGTCTTACCATAATGGTCATTTTCATAGTTCAAATGTGTTATCTGATGAAGGCTAAATTCAGTCAATAAGCAGAATAAAAGGAATTATGGCTTCTTCAACACTTTGACTTCATTCATTCACACGTTGACTTCCCTATAGAAATGTATATTCATCACAAATAAGCTACTTTGTAATCACTGTGCTCTGTGTTGCACCTGTAGCACCAGGTGCAGCTCCATACTCCATTGCCAACACATTTTTTGTCATTCCACAAATATCTTATCACGGTCCGCTAGCTGTCTGTTCTGTGTGTCCACTGAGGAAAATCAAATGTTTAAACACAGCCCTGGCTCTGTAAATGGGAAACAAACAAAGCCAACCACACAACACTATTCCAGCCAGGACAGGGAGAAGGCCACAGATGTATAAGTAGAGAGGCAGTGAAAGCCAGACGGACGCTAATTCTGGCACATGCTAATGTTCTGTAAGCACCAAAGGGTGGGTGTATTTCTTGTGTGATGAGTTTAAAAGTCATATCTCCAGAATTGGAACCAATCTATTCTGCGCATATCAACGCTGAATGGTTGGAAATGTTCATGTTTCACAATGCATTTTTGTCTGCAGCTAAAATTGTTTATTTGAATTTCACATATATTTAAGCTATACATTTCGGTCGAATGAACGGAAGTAAAATATTCATGAGCGGCTTTTAAGCCCGCGTCACACTGTCCCGAAATTGACACCAGATGGACACACGAATATGGAATTGTGAATTTCGCACGAAGATGGCCCCGAACTTGGTCAACAGCCAAGCGACAGCCGAAGCAAGTACGATGCCTACAGAAGGCCACACGATGGCACCCAAACCATACACGAAAATATAGTCGTAGACTTTGCTGATTATTTAGAATGTATCCAGACTCAACGTAAGAGCTTGTGCCTCTTCGGGGGTGCTAACATTTAAACATACACTTTATTCTTTACTTTTTCCGTCTTTATATGTAGATTAGAAGATATTACTTATCTCCGTCATGTTGTTTCCATAGCAACAATAACTTCCTGTCAACAGCGTAAACTCACCTTCAAAATAAAAGCATCTAAATTCTTCAGCTTCTTGTTTCCTTCGTATTGTCTTCGTGAGGCGAAAAATGCCCAATGGCACCGACGATCAGACGAAGATGACACGATTTGACAAGATGCCCTCACGAGTGCCTTACGAAGGGCAAACATTTCCTTTATCGTGTGTCCATCTGGTGTCAATTTCGGGACAGTGTGACAGGGGCTTTAGGGGAGTGCAGCGAAACAAACATTATTTGTATTTGAATAAAAGTAGATATAGGTGTCAGAATTCTGTTTTCTATTTCTAACACTTCTGAAATCAGTGAATTATATGTGTTTTTAATGTAGTACGTCCTAGAAGACATGGTAAATGTTAATGAGTAATGTGTGGGAAGATATGTTAATTGAAAAGGAACATCAATCTTTATATGTATGTATTAAGTCTGCCATAGCAAAGTGTGTAGTTGAGCAACATCGAGCGTATCAGCAGGTCAATATGCTCTGAGCAGATATATTAATAGCTAACAGTGCAGATAGGAAATTAGCCGTTATAAATTGTCATATGTTATTATACAAACACTCTCAAATTAACTTCTAAAATGAGTCCTTTGATTATTTGGGAAAGACAATACAAATTGTACGTGCGAAGCACAAATACCCACTTGCATTCAAGATGTGGGAAACACAAGGAAATGTATGTCAGGACCTCGACACAAACTGATGAACCCAAATGCACGACCCAGAGACAAAGTCTTGAATATAACAAAAATGTATATTTATTTTTATAGATCAGGTAATCCCTCTTAACAGAGTAGGTGGTGGAAATAACAAAAGGCGCTCACGAGGAGGAAAAAAACTAGCGTAACAAAAAGAGGACTTAATAAAAACTTAAGCCAACAAAATAACAAAACCTGACATGAGTTAAAAGCGATCCTTTCTGTGCTTGAGGCTTGGCACGACCATTCGGGGAAACAAGACAAACTGACACAGGACAGGGGAGAGACAGGACTATTTAAACATGAGGTGAGTGGGAACAGGTGGAAACAATCAGGGGCGGGGCAGACGCTGACGATGGCATGACCAAAGTTGGAATTGAAATAAAAAAGGAAAGTGAAACTTATGCTCGTCACCCTCTCCCTCCGGTCCACATTAATACAAATGATCCCAATACGTATGATTGTATGAACTATGAAAAGATCTTAAAAGCAATATGTATTTATTATAAACGTTAGTCCTTAACATCTATCACTGTGTATATCACCATTCAAACATCTTTTTAAAAGTTGAACAAACCCCACACAGCTTAGTAAAGACTGTGAAATGTTGACTTTATTTGATCATTTCAGTAAAAACTAACGTTCATATTTCTCTTTTTGATTATAATTCTGATGAACGTTCAAAACAAAGCACTTTGGCAACTTACCACATACGTTTTGAACCGTAACTTTCATGATATCATTTCTCGTTCATAATCGATTGTTTCCGTGAACGGCCGACTGTTGTGTGACGGCAAATGCCGTGGCCGCAAGGCATTGTGGGGCAGCATTTTCTCCTCTCCTTTCGGTTAGGGAGGTCCAGTGGTTCCTAAGCTAAAGGAGGTTATAAAGGAAGTTTGAAACCTTTTAATTTAGAGAATTCGAACGGCACTTATCATGGCTGCCACTGAGGGACTTCCGGGTCATTTCACTCCGTTAGGAAGGTTCCTAAGCTAAATGGACTATTCGACCGCAACCAGGGCCTGAAATGAAAGACAGGAAGTAAGCACAAAATAAAACAGGAAATGGAAAACTAGACATGACAATAAACACAGAGACTGATTAGAGATGAAATTACCTAATATAAACAGACATGACCAGACGTGAAAAAACATGAAATGACAGACATAATACATAAACATAACTAACACAATTGACGAGACACAACAATGTATTTTTCTTTACAATGCTGTCAAAGTATTTACACAAAATAGATATTGTTTGAATCCCACTATGCGGAATACCGTGTTTAGCTCGTACTTTAATTTCCCCATATGCAATTGCTTCTGCTTTATACCCACTTCAAGAGATGGAATCGTCACTATGAGATCAGACGAGAAGGTGAAATCTTGCTTAAGGAATCTTTTGGTCAAGGTCTTGTTACTTATAATTATGTGTGAAGGCAGTGACCTTCAGATGTAAAAGCTATTACTGTTGGTTGCAGCGAGCCTGGTGAAGGGGAAGACAAAGTAGAATGAAGGGCGTTAACATAGGTTCTTATAAACATGGGGTATTACTTAGGCAAGAATACATCTACAGTACAAATACAAATCCTGCACACCCTCACCATGAGGAACGTTTACAACAGCCACATGTTATGCTGCTCTTTATCAGGATATAGATTAGGCATCAGCTCTCTCTCATCTTCTTAAAGCCTCATATTCCGCATTACATTCCAGAGCATTTACATTGCCTTGGGGAGCAGGAACATATTTATTTATGGCCTTGTTGAATTAATTTGCATATCGAGGGGTGAGAACCAGAGGGGCGCAAGTGACATTTTGGTCAAAAATGAGTTATATATAGCAAATGAAAGCTCTCGATGAGCTCTTTCTACTTACTAAGCTTATAGGGCGGTGGTGTCAAAGTCCATAGGGACTTGGCTTGGCAACTGGAAGGTCACCAGTTCAAGTCGGAAAGACCAAGTGGTACCGAGGTGTCCCTGAGCAAGGCACCGTTCCCTACACTGCTCCCCGGGCGCCGTACATAATGGCAGCCCACTGCTCCTAACACTAGGATGGGTCAAATGCAGAGACTGTCCGGCAGTGGCTCAGTCAGTAGGGGCTTGGACTGGGAGCCGTAGGGTCACTGGTTCAAGTCCCTTGAGCAAGGCACCAGAGTCCATTGAGCAAGGCACCGGACATCCCCCTTCCCGCCTCACTCCCATTACTCCCCGGTGTGCAATAGCTGCCCACTGCTCCGCCTCCTACTACTAGGATGGGTTAAATGCAGAGAACACATGTCACTGTGTGTGCTGTGTGCTCTGCATGTGTGACCATTTAAAGAGGGTTTCATCCCTCTGATTATATCTATTCTATTCAAGATGCAGAAGAGCTTGATGAAGAGAATGAAATAATCCAGGATTCAAATTCAATGACAAAGGAAACTTAGTTTCTACAGATCCATCTTCAACATAATTCAACTCATCAGAGATCAGCACATGCATGTTCCAGTATCTGTCAACTCTTTCAGGTACTGAGCTGTACTCTGACACATGTGGTGGGCAGAACAGGAATGCTGGTTTTAGTGCCATGGGTCTCTATGCAGTTAAAACCTTGCCCATCTCCATTATTGACCATACATTCATGGAGTCTGGTCACAGCCAGATGGAATGTAACCAGTGGCGTTTTTATATGTACAAAAGTGGTGGGGCACAAAAAACTTAGATGTCTATATATAAGCTTCTGCAGTGACGTGCAGTGAGGTTCATGGCTGGTGAGGCACTGGCACTGACTCTTCAGGTTTACAAATATTATATTTTGACCTAAACCAAAATATAATATTATTTTCAAAAGCTTTTTTTGTCTGATGCTTCAATTAATTTTAAACAGACAGTTCAACAAAAGGATAGCCAAAAAATGTAATTTTATCATTTAAATATTGAATTGTTCTGTCTTAGTAAGATCCCATTTTCAATAAAATTGCGGTCTTACCTTGACTTAAAGATGAAGTCCATTTGCCTATCCTTCTGGACAAAAATGTCTATTACTTTTTTGTAAAAGTCCTCCTTATCTTCTTGTAGTTTCAAAAGTCTATCATAAATCTAATCGATAGATTTATGATTCAAAAATTATAAAAGTAGGGTAGACATGTGGATATTATCCGGCTGAACAAAACGTGCATTTATCTAACAGGTACGTTTCCCACAGATCTTATTTCGAGCTATTTTCTAAAATCCTATGGAGAAATCTCATTGCTTTTTTGTCGAGGCAAGCCATGCGCAGCTTACTTCCTGGTTTTAAGACGCGTCACTGCAGCTCTCTCGTCTCCTCTTCACACACCACACTTTTCGCGGCACACGTACTTACAGCCAATCAGCTCTGAATTATGTGAGATGATGTATGGTGGGGATGGCAGCTCAGTGCCCCTATGGTCATTATTCTTTTGTTACACACATTAAATAGGAAAATACTCTGAGCATGCGCAGTGTAGTTTTTACAGTCACCGTTCACCAGTGGCGTCGCCTGGCCTGGGCATCCGGGGCTTTAGCCCCGAATGTTTTTTCTCTAGCCCCGGACAATTCTCCCTCAATAATATAATACATTAACCGTGCTTTACGTGAACCTCATCATGACACAAGAGAGGACGGCAGCACTGTAATTTCCCGTGTTCAGTGAATGCAACAGAGGCATGACACCAGACCAATCAGAGAGTTGCATGGAAATAAACGTGTGCTTGTGTCATTCAAGCTCGGCTCTGTGTGTGTGTGTGGCAATAGCGCATTTAGTGTGATAGAGAGAGAGAGAGGGGGAGGGAGGGCCGGTGCCCGGTGCCCGGTGCCAGCATGGACCGTGTTGTTAGCATCTGGTTTGCTAGCTGCACTAACGGACATAAGGAGCTGTTTGTTCCACAAGAAGCTGGAGGAGAGTCCTCTCCTCTCAGACTGAGAGACTCAGGTGAGCTAAAGGACTCTCTGAGTGTTTAGATACATAACTTTAGTCTAAGTTATCTCAGTGGGTCTCAAACGGTTTGGTCACAAATTATTCAAAAGATTATTTCCGCGGCACACCTTCATATTGTAGTGCCGAGAGAAGGGAGACGGAGGCGGTGTATCGGAGGTGCAAATCTCTCTTTATTGGGGAGCAGAAACTGATTGATGCATTTAACTTCAATATTTAAAAAAAAATCTTCCCGGGGGAGCATCCCCCCGGACCCCCCTCGAGGAGGTGAGCCACCCACTCATAAAAAATACCACTTTACCCCTGCCTATATGCCGTGAGCTGATTATCGAGCCTTCATTGTAACAGTCGCGGGTGTACTGTGTGTGTGTGCGTGTGGGGAGTGTTGCAGTGAAAAATGCCACTGTAGTGCCGCCACCACTGTGGGCTAAGCCCCGAATGTTTTCAGGTCCAGGCGACGCCCCTGCCGTTCACTCACAGTGAGAGGGAGGGGGCATGATCAGGTTTTGTCCCACATGGCTCTAAACAGCTCAATAGCATAGACTGTATATATAAAGCTCAATAGGCACACACTGTAGACACTAATTAGAAGAACAAGAGCAATGTACAGACGAATCAGATGATTAAACATGATCTTAAAATATATTTTATATATTTTTTAATTTATTTTTTGCATTTTTTGTAATCATTATTTGTAATACTTTCTGCTGACACTAGGTGGGGCTGTGCCGCACCTGCCCCTAATGACCAGTCGCCACTGAATGTAACAGTGTCCATGCAGCCATTGAGACCGCCAGAAAAAAGGTGCCTGTGTACAGTCCGGAGGGGTACTAGACTCTTGTGAGGATGGCAAGGAGGAACAGTCCATACAAGGTGATTGAGCTTGGGCACAGTGACTTTCTGGATTTCAAGTCCTTCTCACAACACACGGTCCGAAACAGTTGGCAGAAAATGAAATGGCTGCACTCCATAAAGAGGATCCGAAAGGGATTCAGTTCAAATATGAGCTGTCCGACCAAGCTGCAAGTTGGAAAGTAGGAGACCAGAGGTGCTCATGCAATTGAACCAAAGAAGATGCACACAGGTCCACCTGGGATCACTGCTGTGAAAGAGAAAGATGTACTCACACAAATGGGAGTATCCCTCACTCCTATGTGAACTTCTACCAGTCTTTGCAAGTCCTTCAGGCAGAGTAGGCTAGTATGTAGTTTCAAATCAATCTGAAACGTATCTGCATGAAATATGCTGTTGTCGTATATATATATTCCCAATGTTCTAAAGTCTTTTTTGATTTGCCAAACAGTTATTAGGCCAGGTTTAATGTAATTTATTGTTATTCAGTGAACTAATGTGATATTGATATTTTATATTATCACAATTAACTCATTTTTTGAAGCTTGTAAAGGGAAGATGCAGGCACCTCTCACTCGCACCCTGCTCTTCTGCAGCGCCGCTCCCCCTCCCTCCGGTTGAAATTATGAATGTAAGGCGTATAGTATTCATAGATAACACGGCAGGGTCCGTTACAGTTTGTTTTCATCTGATTTCAATTAAACAAAGTCTTGGCTTTCAGAATATTGAACTTGTTTCGGCAAATTCAGATGATGAAATACAACTTTGAAGCTTGTAACGGCATAATTACAAGCGGAGAATGTAGTAACTTGACGCCACAGCAGGCATAACAACAGCTGGTGTTTCTCGTGAGTGTTTTCCCCGGGAAACAAACACAATACACACAAACGCAAAATTACACAAACACACACAAACACACACACTCGCGAGCTTCCCCCAGACCAGTAATCCAAACGAAAATATCTTCCCTCCGTAGTATTTTGATCATTTGCTCCGCTAATAATCAATCAGATCGATGGATTCCAGAGAAGAGGAAACTTTAAAGGCCTTTTTCTCAACATGATGACTCGGTGACAGTCATTATATAATGTGACATATTTTGCTTAATATTTGGAGTACAAAAACAATCCTGATATCATTAGAAAGCTAGGAATCTCCTCTTTCCAACAGTGTATACAACTCAAAATGTGTCTTCGGGTCAATGCGACTGATTTCGATGGAGCAGGTCACATATAATATAAGGATATTTTTATATGATATTTTTATTATAACAATTGATTACTGTTACTTTTCAACTCATAAATGTAAAGCCTTTTTCCTATTTTTATCAGATACGCCCTTTTTCTTAGTGTATATGAGATAAAATCTTAGTTCCAAAAAGGCGCATGTGACTTTCTTCCGAATAAAACAAAGATAGAATTATATTTTTTTCAATGAATGTCAAAATATCGTTCATTAAAGGTGGGGTAGGTAAGTTTGAGAAACCGGCTCGAGATACACTTTTTGTTATATTCCATGGAATGCTCTTAACATCCCGATAGCAATGAATATCTTACAGTAAGTGCTTTGACAAAAAATCCTTAAAAAAATGTCATCTGTGGAAGCCGTAGTACTGTAAAAAGCACGACCAATTATTTTAGCCGGCCCGGCTAAAATAACTGGATGGCCTACCTGCCTGTCAGCCTTCCATCTGTGCACAAACTTATCTCGTGCCCTCATTGGTCATGTGCGCGTTCGTGTGTGTTGGAGGAGGGGCTCTGTAAGGAAGTGGCAGATTTTTTCTAGCGCAGTCGAGCTGGTTTCTCCAAAATTACCTACCCCACCTTTAAGTGTATTGTCATCCACATGTTTATAAAGTTTTCATATTAAAGATTGAATTTGATAAACAAAGTCAGGACAAAGTATGGTAATTTTTTGTTTTGGCTCTCCTTTAAAGTTGGTCAAATTTCACTGACGCCCCTCTGGTTCTCACCCCTCGATATATAAAATACTTTTATTGTGCTTTGCAGACTTTTATTGAAGCCAGACAAAAATATTTTCATTATGTGATGTTTTTTGGATGCTTAGTACAGTTAATATGAATCCTTTTGTGGCCAATGTCATCCTTTTTTGTTAGTGCCTTGGACAGCAAAGACTGTAATGGTTTTCTTTCCATCAGTTGCTGTTGGTTTTCACTGATTTACTTGCAGTGTCTTTAAGGAAGAATGGAAAAACCAATCAGTTAAATCACCTTTTGTCATGACTGTTTGGATGGAAACTCTTTCAGTACACAGCAGATGACTGGACTACTCTGCTGTAAGAATCAATGCAGAGCACCGACATGTATCCAAAGTGTATTCATTTATGAAGAAGTGCTGCACATTTTTTACCTCGCAAAGTCTCTTATAGATCCAGTGTGAACTTGTTTTGTCAACAAAGTACTTATGATGCCTGCATTTGGTTACCAAGTACCATCATTTTGTTGTTAATGTGTGTCATCAGTCATACAAGAGCCGGAATGATTCACTTTCAAAATGATGGATCTCATTTTGAATTTACATAAAATGGGAATCATTTTAGTTTTCTACTGTTTTGCACAACAACTAGGGACATTTCAGACAAGCACCCCCTCAACAGTCATTTTCCTGCCATGCAAATGAGACTATTGAGCACCTGCTGGGCATTTTTCTGGATGGAAGAGTATGCATACAAACTAAACTTTCATTCACGTGCCTGGACACATGCCTCTTACACACCTTGCATGTATATGCTACAAAAGAAGAATTCCCAAATAGATTGTCTGCAATGAAACAGGAACAAGACTTTCTATAACATGCATGACTTCCCTATTAAATAATGCAGAAACGCCATGGCGAATAATAATTAAAAAAAGCCCACAGAGCATATTTTCTTTCAACACTCTTCATATAAATGGAGAAATAATTGTATTTTCTCTCTTTCCGTGTGGGATGTGTGATGTCATTGGCACTTAGAGTCAGAATAATTAGATGCCAAAGATATATGTCTCACCTGGGGCGATTTCATCCTCTCCTTCTACACCGGCCTGCTCACCCAGGCATTGGAAAAGGAAGGCACTGCTTGGAGATTTATGCTGCTCCTCAGTCCATTAATGTTCTTTTTTATGTGTCCATTTGGCATAGTGGCCACTCTGCTCACCTCATTTATACCGGATGCTGTTAGGACAGTGCGATAGCCTGTGCTGATTCAGGTAGACGAACGAAGAGGGAGGAGGAGGCGTTCATTTTTGGTAGGTTAAGAAAATGAATGCACCCACATCACATTCCTTTAGCAAACATTTGTAGTATATCATGCTGTGGTTGGACCACCCTCTTACTCTCCCTTACATGCTTTTGAAAAGCACACTATGTATGTGCTTTACTATGCTCTTTGTATAATAAGATGCATTATATAAGAGTCTCTATGCAAGTATCTACATCTGCATGCAACTGTGCAGACGCTCATATATTTAGATTAATGCTATAAAAGTTAATTTCACACATGACGGCGAGAGGAGCCTTTCTAATTGTGTAGACCTACATAGATAGCCAGAAATCATGTAATGTGGCATCAATAAACTTGACTCAGTTTGTCCTTGTTATGTAAAAAACAATTGTAGCCTCTACATGCTTGCTGGTCACGTCCCCTTTCCAAAGCAACATCAAATGTACTGCATCTGTAAATAAAATTTGTATCCACCATGCCAAGTTTCAGTTTTCTTTACTTACTAAATTATACTAAAAAACACATGTTTTCTATCACCCTTTTGAATCATTTTTTCAAGACATAAGGCTACACTGGTGGTAAAGCCCAGGAGTGGAGTGCACCAGCTGGGCGTAAAAAAGTAGGTCTTAACTCTAACGTCGGGTTTAGCTACGTCCGACTTAGTGATTCGAATTTACACCGAGTGCATCAAGCCTGACTAGTCTCGGTCGTAGCTGCGCCTGGTCTTAAGATGCGCGTCCACGTGAATACACGCGAAACAGTAATTGTTGCCAAGCAACACACGTCTACATAATTGAACACTCAAATTCCTCCATTCAGAGCAAACTAAGAATTGGATAACGAAGTCATGGATAACGGAAACCAAAAGAAGAGAAAAAACAATTTTACTGATAGAGAGATTAGAACACTAATTGTAAAATATATGCAGAGCATAAAAACTTGCTAACTGCCAAATGTAATAACACTATGACAAACAAACACAAACTCGCAGCCTGGAAGTCGATCACTGGTGCGATAAATGACTTGGGCGATGGAGGGATACAGACGGTGGAAGAGTGTAGGAAAAAGTGGAAGGACCTACTATCCAGAGCCAAGAAAGATGCTTTGGTTCTCAAAAACCGGCGGAGGCCCTGCACCAAAAACCTCAACGTACAGCGAAATAATTATAGCTATTTTTGGAGAGGATTCCCCCACTTTCACAGGGTTGAATGGGATCGACAGCTCAGAGCCGTCAACCTCAACATTTGAAGAGGTTGACGCAGACGTGTCAGCTGTCACTATAAGTGGTAAGTCATTAATAGAGTAACATCACCCTATATTATCTATATAAACATTACCCCCGTGAGACATCACGGCTAGCAAGATAACAATTAGCAATCGCGGCAGTTGATAGTAACTGACAGTAACTTGCAATTTTACAGACTCAGAGGACCGCAGAGAAGAGGGAAGTCCCACACCCACAGCGTCAGCGATGACTCAAGAGGAATCCAAAATGGCCACACCCCGAAAAAGAAAGAGGGATTTGTCAGAGCTACAGCGTGAACTGACGGAGAAAGAGATCGTTCGTGTGGAGGTTCCGCTCTCAAAAGAGAGCGGAACACGACAAAATTGAGCTGGAGAAGGAGAAATTAAGACTCCAAATTATTATTCTTAAGAATCAAATAATCACTGAAGAAGACAATGTGTTCACCATTCTGTAATCATATTTGTTGTACTTGTTTTATCTCAATTTCATGTTAATAGTTCTCCAAATGTTGTTATTTAATGTTCTTGTGTGTGTTTTTTGAATAAATGTGGCTATAAAACGGCCTAATGAAAATATGTGGTCACAATGGGAGCTTATTGAAATGCAATTGCAAAAAAAACATTGTTCATATTACAAATATACAGGGCTATAGGTTGTTTATTATGTGATTGCGGGTAAGTCGTCCACCGATATCTTCACGGATGCCAGCAGGAGCCACAGGGTTCTCATCCGCCTCCAGTACCAATTCTCCTTGCATCGGAAGGGGGATTCTCTTTTTCACACAGATGTTGTGCAGCACCGCAGTGGCAGCAATGATCACGCAGACGCGCTCAAGGTGCATTCGCATTTCATTGTGGAGGCAGTGAAACCTACAAAAAAAAGCAAAAAACAAATTAGCCTATCTACATTAAAAGGCTCCCTGCCTCAAATTCCCGTTGAAGGGCGCTCTCTCTGAGGATGCGAGCATCATGGGTCGACCCAGGCCATCTTGCAACGAGGTCGACAATGCCCATGTCCGAGTTGCAAACAATTTGAAAATGTATTGAATGGTAACCCTTTCTGTTAACATACAAATACTCATGTTCAGAGGGGGCCTGAATGCGAACATGAGTACCGTCGATGCATCCGACAATACCAGTTATACCTGATTTTAACAAAATATCTTGCCTGGATTTCGATGCTTCTTCTTGTGTTGGAAGGTCAATATAATTCCTAAGGTGGCGCTGGAGAGCCAAGGAAACTTTTCTAATAGCCCGACATGCAGTTGTGAGATGAACATTAATCATGTCTCCCACAGTATTTTGAAAGGCCCCGTTCGCGTAAAATCTGAGCGCAATCAGCACCTGCAAGGTTGGGGAGAGCGCAGCGTTTCGGTCTGATCCGTGCTGGAGTTGAGGGGAGATCTCCTCGATTAATTCAAAAAGGGCTTGTCTGCCAAAACGAAACCTTTCTATTAGCTCACTGTCCGAATAGATGTCCAGTGGGTTTGTTCGATCACGGACGACTCTTTCTCTTCTTAATGCCCTTTCATTGTTAAACCTGTAAACAAGACGCCCTGCCATCGTTAATATCCTTATTGCCTGTTTTACATTACTATGGATACTAGTCTGTCTTTCCGATTTACGCCTGCTCCATACTAGGCGCCCAGCTTACACCCAGCTGGTGCACTCCACTCCTGGGGCCTCATTTATAAACGGTGCGTACGCTCAAAAGATGGTGTACGCCAGTTTCTACCCAATGTTTGCAATTTATAAAAAACATTCATTTTCACAAATTGATTAAAGCCAATCTTAAAATGATTAAACAAATGCCTGTTTGAGACTCCTCAGTGCAAAAACCTAACTTGGAGAAATAAATAAATACGGAAATGTTATTGATCACCCCTCGATTATGTTCTCTTGTTAAGAAATGTATTCTCATAAATGATGCGGTAAACAGAATAACAGAATTACTTTAAACTGACGCCGTTTTGCTTTTCTATAGGTTGTATAGATACGAGCATGGTTTTATATACTATCATGTTTAATCATTTTTTATGCCGTTCGCCAATAATGAGTGGCTCAGTCTGTAGGGACTTGGTCTTGGAACCCAAGGGTCGCCGGTTCACGTCCCGATCGGACCAAAACATGTGAGCTGGTAGCTGGAGAGGTGCCAGTTCACCTCCAAGGCCACTGCCGAGGGGCCCTTGAGCAAGGCACCTAACCTCGAAACTGCTCCCTTGGCGCCGGGTACCTGGCAGCCTCTCTGCTCTGCCACCTCTCCTATCTGCATGTGGTTGTGTGTGTGCATGTATATCCTCTGTGTTTGTGCATGTATATCCTCCCCTGTGTGTGTAATGTGTGTAAACACAACAGAGTGGGGAAAGAAATGTCCCTGTAAGGGATTAATAAAGTGTTTCTTCTTCTGTCTTCTTCTTCTTCTTTATGAATCGGAAAATGTCTGTGCGTATTTATTTGCTTTGTCCTACGTAAGCAACCTTCCCACGTGAATCCTACGCAAGGCTTTATAAATGAGGCCCCAGAGCAAGATGGTTTTGTCAATGTTTTTTTCATGGGCATTATCAGAAGCTCTGCTTTTTCTGTTTAGTTCTTTGTACATGTTTTTTGAACATCTTGTTCACCTTGTGTTTTCTTGCTGTCTGAATGTATGTTACCATTCTGAATCTTGCCCCCTACTGCAATGGTAAATGGACTGCACTTACAGTATAACACCTTTCTACCTAAGCAGGACAAAGAGCTTCACAATGACTGCCATTCACATTTTCACTCACAAACACCAGCAGCAGGAGGAAGCAATTTGAAGTACATGTTCAGCTCTTAGAAAATCCCCCTCAAATTGTAAAAAAATCATGGAAATGGCATTCCACGTGTTGTTTAAACACTCTGAGATACTCTGATCATCTTTGTAGTGTCCATGTCATTTTCACATGAGGACCTAAAGCTCATGAATGCATCAAAGTCTAAATAACCCAACACACTCTCACTCCATAAACGTCCAGGAGCGACGCTTGGTCAGGGTCCCGAGGCGTGCAGTTGGGACGCTCCTAGGCTCCTTCAGCTTCATAAAGGGACGCAAATAGCTTTCAACTGATTGCAATGTATTCCCATCTGCGGTGGGATTTGACGCTGATGGAAGCACGGCATTCGTTTGTGTCGGCTGCCCTTAAAGGCAATGTGAGCGTCCATTCCCATTGGATAACGGAGAATTGTACACCCGGAAGTAAGTATTCCCCTTACTGTCGATTGATTTGACAGTGATATCTGCACTACTCATCAACTAAAAAACACCAGATTATCCTTGTTAATTACACAACATTGATTGGTTTAAATTGTTTGCAATGCTTTTGTATTTTTCCCCTTCGATTCGGAGAAACAAATATTTTTTCTGAGTTTAGGATGGCAGAAGACACTACACTACCCAGAATCCCCAGCTATCGTTTAGGACTACACCATGTGCTCTGTTTGACAAACCTCGTGATTAGTTCTCAAGCTCTGTGATTGGATGTTGGAGTGGCAGTGCGCAAAGTTTACACGCGTCAAACAGCACTTTGAAATGGAATGAAACCCATCGACGGCACACTATCCAACTCAAGACTCGAACGCGTCCTACCCCCCCCCCTTAGGTCACAGGCTCCTCTAACAGTGCAACACAATAAAACAGATACACAGTAAAAATAGTGCAAGTAAATACAAAAAGAGAAAAAAATTGTAAAAAGTTAAATAGTGCAATAAGAGTCTATATACAAGTGATTGGAATATGATATATTAGACAAATCATTTCTAAGTAGCAGCCAGATTAATGTTATGGATGTTGTTTCAAAGTTCAGGTGTTTAATAGTCTTCTGGCCTGTGGGATGAAGCTGTCCCTGAGTCTGGTGGTTTTAGTCCGGATGCTGCGTTACCGCCTGCCCGACGGCAGCAGACAGAACAGTTTGTGGCTGGGGTGATGGGGGTCTTTTATAATCCTGAGGGCTTTCTTTAACCTGTTAAGCCCGAGAGACCCCGGTACCGGGGTACTGCCGCAACATCTTGCAGGAAACAGTGTCTGAGGGCATGTTCATTTAATAAAACTATGAATGTTTTATATCCATGTAACGGGAAGAAACTCATCTAACTGATCATTTTTTTTTTTTTTTAAAAAGAAAACCCACAATGCTAACACTGAGCCTCTGAATTAGCAACGAGCGAAAAATGCTAACACCTTACTGCACCGAAAATCACTCACAAAACCTTATTATTTATCTTTTCACCACATCCAACACATCGATTCACATCGTGAGGTGACACAGAATCGTTTGACACCGACATTACCACTGAATTATACGTATTTGCGACGTTATAAGCAAAAACGGACATCAAAACAGGTGATGCTAGGTAGCTAAAAATGCTAACATTTTTACCTTGGCTCTGTAGTCTCTCCAAAGTGGTCTTCAATGGCATTAAAATGATAAAAACGCTGCTGAAGTTAATCCATAGGTTAATCTAATGTGTCTGTGTCCCTTTGAAATGA
The DNA here is from genome assembly GCF_902827165.1 of Trematomus bernacchii. Classification (NCBI taxonomy): domain Eukaryota; kingdom Metazoa; phylum Chordata; class Actinopteri; order Perciformes; family Nototheniidae; genus Trematomus; species Trematomus bernacchii. The sequence continues at coordinate 19,794,599 of NW_022987739.1, forward strand.
TTTCTGATAATCCATAAGCATTAAAACTGCTTTTCCGTTTCCAGTTGTCAAAGCTAGAGATAGGTCCACTCTGATGCAAAATTACATGTGCGAAGCCCCCACCTTTTCTCTTCACAACGTGTGTGTGGGGGACTCCCCCTTCAATTATATTGGCTCTAACGGTCAGAAAGAGGTGTCAACCATCAAAATCGAGCAAGGGGGGCCAGAGATATGGAAAATCCACCCAAATGACCCCAGAAGTGGTTTCTTTTTGCTAAATCTCTCTAAAAAGGTCAAATGTCACTTGTTTTGCATCAATCTTGATACAGGGTACTTATTATATGTTGTACTTTGGATTCCTAAAGCTTTTAGTCTACTAACCCATCATCCAAGGGTGGTTTTCACTATAAGTAAAAAATAATTTTTGGACATAATAATTTACAGTTTTTATTTTACTATGTAAAATCTGAATTTTCTTTAAAATAAAAAACATCTATATTGATTCTGACTTTTCTACATCCAACTCACAGGTTTATCATTACTTTGAGAAAAAAGATTATTAATTTAACCCTTTTAGAAGGGAAGATATGGTCATTTGTTCTGGGAATGTCATTTTCGAGCCTGAGACCTGAAAAACAGGCTCAGGGCTTAACAGGTTAAGGTTGACCTGGTATTTTTACTACATTTATTTTAGTTACTTTACAGATTTTGAAATAATGATGTGAAATATAAACAACCCTTAAATCAGACTTTAGTTACACCTGAGTAAAATTCAGTGAAGGTGATTGTCAAGTGCAAACAATCAGGCGAGATATTTGATAGTTGGTGCTTGAGAAGACAAAAAATGTATCTGCAGATCCCTATGAAGCATATTCATTACTCGTTATTCTCTAATTGTTCATCAAAAACTGTATATAATGGCTATTTTGCACATCCCTTTCAAGATTTCAAGATTTTCAAAGGTTTATTGAAATATCATATACACAACTATAGTTATGCAATGATGACAAACTTGGGTCATATGTTCCTCAACAAGACATCTATCAATATGTGTGTACCTCCACCATTAAACTGTCATATTCTGCACATTTCTTATTCTATCTACATACATCTTATAAGAGTATAATAAATATGTATAATATCGGTTAAAATAAGTGCTTCAACATAGTTAACTTTGCAGGAAAGTTGATTGTCAAGTCCCAAAACAAACCATGCAATATATTAAACGTTAAGTACTTTGTCAAGCTTAATATATACCCCCAAAGCTTTTTGCTTACATGTATTTAAAAGAAGACTTTAACCTATAGTATTATTTAATGTTTAAATAAAGCCTAATTAGTTTGTCTGTTTTCCACATCCTCCTATTAATATCTTTGTATATCCGGCACTAAACTGTTTTATTCTATATACCATTTTGCATGCATTACTCTAAACATGTAATAACATGCTAGTAGGTGGTTTGGGTTAAAAAGCTGTCAAGTTTACAGTGTTAACAAAATAAAATATACTGCTGTTTCTGGTTTAGTTTACGACGGATATATTTAGTTATTGTTTTGATATTTGTAACACAAAAGCGATGTAAAAAAACCACAGCAACACAGAAAAGATGGTCTTAACATGACCCAGCGGTCTAGTAGTTAATAAAAAACAATATCAAAACAAAATAATACTACTAACTTTATTGTGAAATTAAAACTGAACGGTAAAAGAATAGTTTCCGGTCTATTCTGAGCCCGATCTCTGTAGATAAATAAAGAACTATGACAGATGTGTAATATTTAATGCAGCCGAACCATTTATTACAATGCATTCATGTGATGACTTTCAAAGAGTAAAGCAAGCACTGCTGAATAAAGTATGATTTTATCTTTTACGAAACGTTTTTTTTCATATGGAATGCAGTTGGAGGTCAACCAATCACAGAGCTTGAGAACTAATCACGGAGTTTGTCAAACAGAGCACATGGTGTAGTCCTAAATGATAGCTGGGGATTCTGGGTAGTGTAGTGTCTTCTGCCATCCTAAACTCAGAAAAAATATTTGTTTCTCCGAATCGAAGGGGAAAAATACAAAAGCATTGCACACAATTTAAACCAATCAATGTTGTGTAATTAACAAGGATAATCTGGTGTTTTTTAGTTGATGAGTAGTGCAGATATCACTGTCAAATCAATCGACAGTAAGGGGAATACTTACTTCCGGGTGTATAATTCTCCGTTATCCAATGGGAATGGACGCTAACATTGCCTTTAAATGCCTCCGACACAAACGAATGCCGTGCTTCCATGAGCGTCAAATCCCGCCGCAGATGGGAATACATTGCAATTAGTTGAAAGCTATTTGCGTCCCTTTATGAAGCTGAAGGAGCCTAGGAGCGTCCCAACTGCACACCTCGGGACCCTGACCAAGCGTCACTCCTGGACATTTATGGAGTGAGAGTGTGTTGTCAGGACTCACCCATCTCAATTTATTTAAGTAGAGCCGGCGTATTTTATTTTAGAGTGTAACATCTCCATGTCAAAAGTTGGAATTTCCTTCTCCAGTCTGAATATACTGTAACATCTCCGTTGTCTGCTGAGCACTGGCACATGGACAATGTCATAAGTGGGAAGTGATAGACATCCATAGCATAATTGCTTTTCAGAAGGGCAGTTGGCAGAAGTAGTGTGGAGGGAAGGAAGGGAGGAAGCAAGGAAGGAGAAGTACAATAATGATGAAATATCAATGAGCTGATGAAAAAGTAATCATTTTGCAGCAGAAGCACAGAGCTCAAAAGATCCTTGTGCCAACACTCAGAAATCAATAAGTCTGATTCAATGTGAGACAATTTACACACGACACATCACTCATCACTCCTTATTGGAAAGCCCACTGCCAGAATGCCATTTGGGAGAGATCATTGCTTGACAAGAATAATGCAACACAATGTAGAGCAAACTAAATGAAAGATATATGATTTAGAAAACTTTTATTATAAACTTTCTTCCTTCCCAGTTCTAGGATTGGACACGGGTGTTGAAGTGATTCATCAGGCCAGATTATACAATGTCCTGTTAATTTGTCTGAGACAAATCGCTATCTTTACCAAATATATGTCACCTCTTCACGGCACAGACCAATTATGTCCATCTGAAAGTGAGAGAAGTGGAAGAATACAAAGAAATGCATTAATATTCTCAAAAGCAAATCATCCAAAAATTCCCTTTACAATCATTACGCTTTAAAAGACATCTGCTAAATAGGTAATTTGCATGTTCTGTGATGAAAAATCCTGATAATGGAATTCAGAAAAGCCCAAGATTACTCTCTCAGAAGCTGAATACTAAAGCACTTAAGACATAACACATTTGTGTTATTACCAGACTACTCGCAACAAAGACAAAAAATAAAAGATAAGGATAAGATATCTCAGAAGAATTATTATATCGGAATTTTAGCAGTGCAAATGTGTATTCATTTAATTTCACATTTGGTGGAAAAAGTTTGGTTTTCTAGAACTTTGAACCCTAATTTTGAATGTATGATGTTGTACTTTTTGTAATTTTGTGACATTTGAGGCACTGCCAGTCCCATATTCGTTGGGCTACAATACATAAGGTTGTTTAAGGTGATATCCTGAATGACAGGCATAATCTCAAAACATAATCAACTCAACAAGCAGGGAAAAATAAACTGTTCAAATCCTGAAACCTCTAAAACCAACACACTAATTCCCCAGAAATCGTCGTCTTCGTCATTTAAAAAAACAAAACATTTTGCAGAAAGGCTTTTGTTAGGTTGTGGATCCAGGCAGAACTGTATTGAAGTACTCAGTACACATCTGCAGTAGGCTATAGAGTATTCCTGTGTGAATACCCAACACAGCACTTAAGCATTTTAAAAAGCGTTATGCAAAAGACAGCTCCTCTTCAGTGAGAAATCAACAACACTGTGACTTTCCTGCATAAACTCAAGTCACGGGGGTATGGAAGACATTTGAAATGTGCTTTTTTTTTCTCGGAATAGAGGCCAACTCAAGTCTATAATTTGCAAAACGCATCTGCACAGCAGAAGCTCTGAGAAGGTGATCCTCCCCCAGTGACTACATTTATCCTCTTTCATTGTCTGTAGCCTCCGCTCCCTGACACTCAGATCTCTCTCTCACACACCCATGCACACGTACACACAAACGCAGAATCTTCTTCGGCTGTGCTCCCGAATACACAGAGTGCCGGGGTTAGATAGCAACGCCAGTAACCAGGCCTGACAGGAATTCCTGAGAGAGAGTGGGCAAGATGCCCAATGCACCTGCTAGCAGGCTGCTACGTCACAGCAGTTGTCACCAGAAATCAGATTTCTTGGCTGGAACTGAATGTATGTGATAATGTATGTAACTGTTTTTGCTTTCCTAGCACACTTTATCTGAAAACAAGTTGGCTAAATAGGACATTTGCATGAAGACCTGGTAATTGTAACATAACATCTCCCAGCAATCCTAGATGCTGCAAACACGAAGGTTGTTTGAAAAACTAGCTTTACAACCAATGGGTTACTTTACCATATTTAGGCCTGGATAAAGTTTAGGAAACACTGATTTGCCGCCTATTTAGAGACTGACAACTGTCTACTTAGCCCTGATATAACCAACCATCAACTACATGATATTTATCTGAAAATGTTGCTTGTCATGGAATTGTAGTAACATGTATGTGTCCATGTTGGCTTACAAACTAAGATTTTGAGTTAATCACATTGGTGAGTTAAAAAAACAATCTCACCAAAAGTCCCACTTTTCAGTCTAAAAAAACCCCACAAAGACCACTTTTTTTTAAAAGAGCTCAAACTAATTTAAAGAAAGTTTGACCATATTACGTCAATTTCAGCTACCCTTCATTGGCTCCCATCACTGTCAGAAATATATTTTATGGTTCTTCAGCTGAAAGTCTCCATTATACCTGTGTGATTTCCTTGAACCTTATGTTCTAACCTTTGTTCACTCTCAGAATACCTGGCTCCTGCTGACCCCCTAAAAAGGGTAAGCAGGCTGCAGAGCCTCTTCAAATATTGCCTCTTCTTCCGGAGTAACCTCCCTGCTGACCAAGGACACTGACCCAGTTACAGCTTTCAATTCCAAACTTAAAGGTCCCATGTCATGGCCATTTCTACTGATCATAATTCCATTGTTGAGGTATACTAAAATAGATTTATATTGTGCAATTTTCCAAACTCACATTGGTTTCTCATACAGCATCTCTGTATAGTATGTGTATTCACTCTCTGTCCTAAACGGCTTGTTGGAGCTCCTGCACCCCCCCCTCCCCTGTGAGCCCAGTGACCCCACACCAGTGAGCCAGCTCACACTCTCCGCTCCTCGCAGCAGCGAGCCTCGCAACGTCCCGCCGAGTGTGTGTGTGTGAGGAAGTCCGCGGATTGGTCCAAACGTAACGGCTCCGTGGACGTAACGTCACTATACCCAAATACGTCACTGTACCCAGGAAGAAAAAGAGAAATCTCCAACGAGGCGTTCGGGGGAAGCATAGACAGGTATTTTCTGTGTTAGAGTTGTACTCGCTACAGGGTGTACTTTGAGGGTTTGTGACTCTGCACACCGTTTACAGATGTAGCACTCCAGATAGGACTCCACCCAGCGGATTCCAACCAAAAACCCAGCGGATCCCAGTGCTTGGGAGATTAAAGCCCGCCCACTATTTCCTAAGAGGGCGTTGCCAAATTTCCCCATTTGTTCAATTGCAGGATTTAACCATGAGATGGCGCTTCATTCACAAATACACAAAGACAACTTGGTGTTGTAGACCTTAGTTTGTTTGCAATGTTTGCAGCTCTGCAGTTGTGATTGCTGAATACTGTAGCATTTAATCACTTATTTGTTATGGTTTTCACAGGCTACTATAACGAAAAAACATCAATATTTTAGATCAAATAAAGTATATCTAATCTTATTATCTTAATTGTAATTCAATAATATATAGTCTTTATATATTAAATAATCATAATAATGTAAATGTTTACACTTCTTTATTTTTTATGCTCATACTTTTACCTTTACAATAGTTTTCTTTAATATGCAGTATATTTTTTGTAACATTGTTGTGGTGTACACAGTACAGTAGATCGAAGTAAATCAACTCATACATTATCACGTATTATACAGTAATGTGTTGTATTATTAAGTAATATCATGCATTAACCCCATTATAGCAGATGCCACATTGAATGGATGAACACATTTATGCATCAAATATTACAACGGAGTATTTCTAAATATAAGTTGTACAAATACTTATATGTATTTAATACTAATAACATAATGATTCATTTTACTTTCAGATGATAATACTTTTCACTTGGGCAATTGACAATTTTGAATGCAGGACATTTGTGACCTGCTCTATCGAAATCAGTCGCATTGACCCAAAGACACATTTTGAGTTGTATACACTGTTGGAAAGAGGAGATTCCTAGCTTTCTAATGATATCAAGATTGTTTTTGTACTCCAAATATTAAGCAAAATATGTCACATTATATAATGACTGTCACCGAGTCATCATTTTGAGAAAAAGGCCTTCAAAGTTTCCTCTTCTCTGGAATCCATCGATCTGATTGATTATTAGCGGAGCAAATGATCAAAATAGTCCGGAGGGAAAATATTTAAGTTTGGATTACTGGTCTGGGGGAAGCTCGCGAGTGTGTGTGTATGTATGTGTGTGTGTGTGTTTGTGTATTTTTGCGTTTGTGTATATTGTGTTTGTTTCCCGGGGAAAACACTCACGAGAAACACCGGCTGTTGTTATGCTTGCTGTGACGTTAAATGACTCCGTTCTCCGCTTGTAAATATGCCGTTACAAGCTTCATAGTTGTATTTATCATCTAAATTTGCCGAAACAAGTTTAATATTCTGAAAGCCAAGACTTTGTTTAATTGAAATCAGATGAAAACAAACTGTAACGGAACCCTGCCGAGTTATCTATGATTACTATACCTTACATTCATAATTTCAGCCGGAGGGAGGGGGAGCTGCGCTACAGAAGAGCAGATTGCGAGCGAGAGGTGCCTGTCATCTTCCCTTCACAAGCTTCACAAATGTATTTATCGTGTGATTTTGGAAATAAAAGTTTCATATTCTGAAAGCCAAGACTTTGTTTATTTAAAATCAAACAAAAACACCCGAACCCCGAAAAAATAGTTTTTTACGCAAATCCACGTTTATTTTGAAATGAGCCGTTGCGACATCCGACTGATTTCGATAGAGCGGGTCACATTTACTTCTAACACGTATTTTTACCTAGGTAAATAATCGGAATACTTCTTCCACCTGTTACTGTTTTTAAAACTTTAATTAAATGTTTGATATTTCCAGAGACCCTTTCAGACCGGCAATGCTGCCCTGCATGTACGTCCGATTGCCCATTGGAATGTGACAACAGTCTCCCATCCCCCATGGGAGACTTTTGTCCCATTCCGATGGGCAATTATTTGAAACAAAGAGAGTCCGCAACATACTATCTCTTGTTAACAGAGGGGGGATGGTAGAGCTTTGTCACACCGATGATGGCCGACAGACCCTTTCAGGGTTAATGAATAGTGGATAGGAGAATTCAAAAGGATTTAGGAGAAGAGACTGCAGTGCTTTGAGAATCCGACTGCACTTACACTATCGACGTATTTATGATGCGTCAGCGGACGTCATGAATGTGCATCTGCTGCTTTGGGGAAACTACAGTTTTCTATACAGCGGACTACATTGATGTATAATAAGAACAACAACTACTGTAAACCCAGCGCCGTATTCTATCTAGATACTTTGCACCGCGCTCTGGTGGTGTTGTTTTATGCTTTATAAACGTGGATAACAGAGACACATATTTTTCGTGACCAAGGTTGAAATTTAAATAAAAAGGAAAGTGAAACTTATGCTCGTCACCCTCACCCTCCGGTCCACATTAATACAAATGATCCCAATACGTATGATTGTATGAAAAGATCCTAAAATAAATACAAATGTATTTATTATAAACTTGTTAGTCCTTAACATCTATCACTGTGTATATCAGAGAGCCGGGCTGCATTTCCTCCCGTCGGATGTGATACAAAAGCAAACCGATTATTTTTGTAGTTGTAAACTCACGTAGATTAAACCACATTTATTTTGTTAAAAAGAAACAAAATATGATTTTTTTTAAATGATTAAATGTATCTTATTCAATGCAGAATATGATTATATCCGTGACAGTGGGAATCAAAAACGATATGCTACAGTATAGTAATACAAGATAAATCCCACTTGTTGTGAGACGACGAGGCTCCATTAAAAATAAACCTATTTTTAGTGAATTACTGAGTTTAGGCACGTTAATAAAGTTTTAATGAAGTTGACTACAGCAAATTCATATTTGTTAATGCTTTCATATCAATTCGGCGAACATATGATACATTAAATGATCGTGAGGATGATGATTTCAAATCGTTTGTTTGAGCCGGGCTGCATTTCCTGATGAAAAAACAAACCGATTATTTTTGTAGTTGTAGTACGCTAACGTGGATTAAACAACATTATTTTGTTAAATAAAAACATGGTGATGTTTTGTAAATGATTACATGTCTCTTATTTAGGCTTTATCAATTAAACCTCATACAGTCCATGTGGTCCTGCGACTGAAAATACTCTCTGAGGAATGTCTCCTTCTCCCCTTTCAATCTGGAATTATATCCTTTAGGACTTGTTTCCTTTCTCTTACCTGTTTGAAATCTTGTGCTTAAGCTCTACCTTTTGTGTTTCGTCTCCTCCGTCCAGCTCGCCGTGGTGGAGAAGAGGTCATGTGGCTCAGGTTCAATCTGTTAGGCTGCCCAAATGCCCTGATTTAATGAAGAGCGTCATCTAGGGCTGTGCGATTATGGCAAAAGTCATAATCACGATTATTTGGGTCAATAATTGATATCACCATTATTAAATACGATTATTCATTGACTTTGAAAAAATCCATTTATTGAACTTTAAAACAAATACAAATAATAATTTGAACAGTATCTTTTTAACTGTTGATTACCCTGAACGTATAATTCAACTGAAAAACCAATACAAAAATAAATAAAATAAATTATACATTTAAATAAATAATATCAAAATAATAAATACCAATAAACAAGATCAACAAATATTTTGGAGCGCACTTCCACAAGCTACTAAACATATATAAATATGATAAATACAAATAAATTAGACTAAAATTAATTAGATCAAATATGTTGCAGTGCACTGTCACAACCTAGCAAAGCTAAATAATTGTTTTTTCCGACTATGTTGTTTTCGTAATTGTGGCAGGCCAAAATCGTAATTGCGATTAAAATACGATTAATTGCACAGCCCTAGCGTCATCCCATTCATACCACAGATTATAGGAGCGCTGTGTACAGCTAAGTACCCTGTTTGTCAGTACTGGTTCATATATATATAGCATGTTTGAATAACTGTGACCACATTTTAATGTGAGTGTATGTGTCCCTGCAGAGCAAAGACTGCCACTGCTGCTGTGTGCTGTTGAAATTGTATTTAGCAGGTGCTCCCTTGTAATTTACCGACAAGTATTTATTTTGATGACTTGTTTTATTTGAAATTACGAGTTTTTTATTACACATGCTTTTCAAACCATGATTAATTTGTCACTTTATTGATTTAGTGGGAATGCTGATACAGCATTCCAACTATATGTTATTCTACGGACAAAATTATTATTATTCCGCCGGAATTTTGCACCTCTTCTCCTCCTGCATTCAACATCGCAACATACGTTTGTCATGAACAATTATGTCTCAGGAATGTAGGGTTTGGGAATTATGGCAGTTTTAAAGAAAAATATGAAGGCAAATTTCAAGATTTCCTACCCTCTAGCTGTGACATCACGCACTCTAGTTAATGTTAAAATCTGAAGAAAGCCTCTTTACCAAGGTCTGAACAATGTTTAATATCTCTAAAAGTAATCAGATTTAAAAGTTGTGTTACACGAATAATGTCAGAAAGATGTGTAACATTTTAAAGTTGGAATGAGGTTTCTGAGTGAAAGTATGAATGAACAGTTAGCAGTTGAAGTTGGATGAAGATTGTTCAAGTCTGAAGATTTTCTCCATTGACTTCAATGGTTAAAAATGTGATGAATTATGGGATGTATCTCTGGAATTATGAAAGTTATGAATGATAATAGTAATAGCCATCGATTCCTGACCGAGCTGAACGTTTTGATGTTTGAACAGAGTTTCTGCAATGTTGAATGCAGGAGGAGAATAGGTGCAAAATTCCGGCGGAATAATAAAAATGTTGTCCGTAGAATAACATATAGTTGGAATGCTATATCAGCATTCCCACTAAATAATATAAAGTATATGCATAGTTTAACAGTGTGTGTTGTATGTGTGTGTATTTTGAGGATCACACTTTGGGAGTTTGTGGAGGGCTGTCTCAGCAGAAGTGGAAAACAAGATCTTCAGTCCTCATGTGTTTCTGCCTGCATGGATGTCATTCCAAATTTCAGTTTTCTTCTTACTAATGCATCTTTAACCACAGCAAATGTGAAGAGGGGTAAGAGTAACAAAGAGCTGCTTCAATGAATAATAAGAACAACCAGACCAACAAACAACATTTTATTTTATTTTATTTTATTGTTTGGAGTCGTGCAGGCATGAGTCCTAAAACCAGGAAATTACCATTTCCTTTTTACTATTTCCTGTTCCCTGCTCTGAAAGTGAATGGTTTTTTAATGTGTTTGTGGTTAGATGCCTGAAAAAAGGTCTGTGGTTAACTGTGGTTCACGTTTTATTCTACAACATAAAATACGTCAGTTAATACCCCATTCGTGAAAGTATGCATTATTTAATGAAAGTGGTTGCTAAAAGTTAACCAAACTACTAAACATCACAATGCCGAACATTAGCCTTTGGCTTAGCGGTTTTGATGCACAGCCATGTGATTACATTGCTTTACATCGTGGGAGCCCTTACGATGCTGGCTTCCGGGTCACCTACAAAAATATCATGTCATCACTGCACTGCTCTAAAGTGTTGCCTTTTTTGGAAGTTAAAGACTTTAATGGTTACATATTTAAAGTGTGATTTTGAGTGTCATTAAAGTAACCAATATCTTATCTTGCTGATTAAATATACTTATGCAGTATGCTTGCAACACTTTGGAATAATCTATGAACTTCAGTGAACCAATTAAAATTCATCAGAGATGTTTCATCCAAAAATTTGAACTGCCAGGACATGTGGTTCTCATTTCTGGGGACAGATTGGACTTGGGGTAGAGGGAGATATGAAATCCAAACTTCATAACGCTGAGCCAACATGAAGAGAGCTTTAAAGTGAAATGAGGAATGAAAGGACATTGGCGCCCCGGCACACATTACCCTCACGCGCCAGGAGCTCATCACACAGGCTTGATGACTGCTGATAGAGCAGCTCTTGAGTGGTGCAGATGACCCTTCACACACACAATCCATATCCGAGGTTCTATATGATTTCAAAGTCATTTATGTGTCCCTCATAGATTATTACCTCCCTGCTTACAATTTGGCATGTGTTATTTGTGATAGAAGGGTCAGTGTGCATAATGGTCCACAGGAGTGGTTACAAATATTGATTTGATATACAGTACATCTCAATCTCAAGTCAATGCATTTTGATTCAACCAGCACCATGCTATACAATACAACTAGCCTTGTTTATTCTTTTAGACAATGTCTTTTATGACAACATATTTTGTTATGAATTAATACATATTTATTTAGAGTTTCTTTTAAAAAAAACAAAACAATATTAATACATATACATGAACTTTGCGCAAAATACAAAACATATTTATTTACAGGCAGTATGAGCTAAATTAAAGGGGACCTATCATAAAAAATGCACTTTTGCACGTCTTTTATACATGAATATGTGTCCCCGGTGTGTCAGGGAACACCAAGTCACCAAGTGTCAGTAAACAGAACCCTCTCTCTTTTCCTCCATACCCAAATCTCTAAAAACGGGGCTGCAACGGAGCTGATACAGATTTTAAATTGTTCTGACGTCAGAAACAGGGAGCTCCGCCTATATGGGCAACTCTCCACCTATCAGGGGAATGGGGGGTTGGGCCACGGCCATTGCCTCTCGAAAGCGCTGGAGATGCTGTAGTACATATGCCAGGCCTGTAAGTGGCGCTGTAGTCTGCCACAAAAGCAGCGAAGAAGACTTCTCACAGAATCAGCCCTTGCAAAAACAGGGCTGGAAAAGAGCAAATAGAGCGAAATGAGGCATGGCTAAAATGCATGATCTGTTTGGTATTTTGAAAAAAAAACTTCACAGACATGTTTTATACTGTATAGGTATGGCCCTACAATATATTATTCAAATATAGCATGATAGGTCCACTTTAAATAAGGAAACATCCCTTTTCGCATGCGTTACATACAAATTGTTTTATGTGAAACAAGGAACAAAAATGAAAAATAAAAAGTAAACCAAGAAAAAAAAGGAAATAAGTTGTTTGTATATGTAGCTGTGTATAGTATATATGTTTTTTTTTTGTAAACAATGATGTAAACATTTACAGTTTGAATGAACTTTACTGAACCTTTAATCAAATATGTTGAATGAATTTACTTTCTCATTAAACTTTTGCAAAGACATTTTAAAAATGTGTATGGTTTACTGGCAAAGAGTTTTCTTCCCTGCCTTTGTGGACTCTACACCTCTAGATGAGTGAATTGGCTGGACTGTATTACACTTCATCACCAGTATTGGAGTGCCCCAAAGCCTTACTTGAGGTCAAAAACTCCACAGGGTAGGTTTTAATGACTGTTATTTCAGGTCGCTTTCTGTGGCTGCTGGTAGTGGTTTTCTTTAACAAGATATGATACTCTAGTAAAAACCCATCTTATTAGAATCAAACACTTGCCCCAAGAGGCATGGAGGCAGCAGTATCAACTTGTATATCAGAGATAATGGTTTCCAAGTTTTGACAGAAAGGAAGAAAAATGTGTCAGAACACTCATAAATTCTCAAATAACTCCTGCTGCTGGAGTTGTTCGCAAACTAATTTTAAAGGAAGTCTGCCTTGTTTAAAAAATAAAAAAAACATGCATTTTCCAATCATGGATCCGACTTGCCGGAGAATACCGGTCCCCTGTTCCGATTTTGAAAAACGCTTCTCCATTCATCCAAACAGATGCGTCTGCTTTTGCTTGCCTTGAAAACAGGGCCCCTACTTTCACAGCAACTGTGAAGGAGGGAGACAATTATGGAGATTCATCACTGCAGTTTGTCTTCAGGGCACAACTCATCTCTGGAGAGGGAGAGATATAATTCTGCAATGTGTCAGATGACTTGCAGATGTTATGTGTCACAAGGCGCAGAGAAACAGCTTTTCAATAGACACCTCACTGCAGTCTCAGCACTGCTGTAATGGTGTGATATGTGTACTTTCCCGGGAAGTTTGCGGACTTCTACATCCAGATGTTCAGTTTGAGCACAATATGGTGATGTGTTCATTGATACTAAAAGCTTGCACGTTGTCATTATCAGGTATTTATAGAGCATGAATGCAGGGATACAATCTGTGCATTCTGCGATAACATGTATGACACCCGGTCATAGAGGCTGTGTGGAAGAGAAACTCCCTTAGGAGGGAACTTTGGGATTTTAGCCTTTGCAGACCATTTAAATGCACACAAATCTATATAATACACTACAGGAAAGGGAAAACCCCAAAAGTATAATACGGCCCCTGTAATGATAACAAGAAAATACAGCATCTGTTCCAGCTGTTTTCTTCCATGTTCAATACTATTTATTTAGTTCAATGTTTCTATTTTTAAGTTACAAGATGATACAATAAATGGGGCGAAGCCTGCGAGCTAGTTCTGGCAGTCAACTCGAGCACCAATGATACATTAACACGTGACGCGCCTTGTCCCTCTTACAACCAACCAAACACATTGTCCTTAACTTGCCGCTCTATTTAAGCTGCCAGGTTTGCCTTCCTCTGCCTCGCTATTGCTGCTGCTGCCACTGCGTTCATGCTCTTGTTGCTGTGTTTCATGTTGCTGATGCTCACCTGCCCCACCACCACCCCAGCTTCCTTCCCAGCATCCACCTGTAGGCTCGGGGGATAGTTATCTAATCATCACTCAATGTCCTATGTACATCTGTGGAGTGATGAGGCCCGAGCCTAGACGCCAAATTTAAACTATATGCTGCTTCTAATAAACATAATAAGAAACACGTGAGTTGTCTGACTGAAATAGACCTAAGACAAAACATGCTGCAAACCACAGTAAAAAAACAGACACACACTGCACAAAAATAGCCTGTAGTGAAATGACCATTTGTGACAAGAAATATGCTCAAAGCTGGAACATAATAAATGTAATCATTTACAGTACTTGTTGTAATGTTTAACCAAGCAAAAATGTTTCAGGGGAAGACACAAATTTAAATGAGCGACTCAACAAATTATTTAGATGTCTTAAAGCACAGCACAGATGGGCCTCAAACAGTGGGAGACAGCGTACACAGGCACCACTAATGCACCAACACTGAAGAATTTAGCCAGACAGAAGTGTGGCGTCACAGCCAGACGCCTGCCTCAACTTAAGCACTCTGTTACAGTCTTACGCTCACCGGCCAGTTCAGAGACAGGGCATTTTCTGAATCAAATTCTCTCTGGCAGAGATTAGAGTTTTTCTATTTGAACAAAAAAAGAGTAAAAGAACTCCCCACTGTGCTGCTTTAGAAGCTTAGTGGAATATTGAGCCGATGAGACTGTTAGATGATAAAAGACAACTAGTGATGTGTTAAAACCTCAGCCAGAAAAAGACAAGTACATTAGAAGACTGCAAACTAATTACAATTGAATGGTAGATTGCACAGGCGGCTCTACTGGGATATAGCTTCTCTTAGTAGATGCAATGCTCATAAGGACTTATTAACACATTATGAATCTATTAGAATCAGAACATGATAATCTAATATGGTAAATCTCTGAGAGTTTATATTTTGTTAATCTGATAATGGAATACAAAAAGCATGTACATGAACAGTGGCAACATACAGTAGATTATATTTGACTAGGGTATAATACAGAGTCCTGAGTTGACCCGGGTCCACTTTTAGCTAATGAATTGAATTTAAACACCATATCTCTGACAGTACAATTCAATTTTCTCCTCAAGTACTGTCATTGGGCGTGCTAAATCTTATATATCTCATCAGTCTGAACACCTTACATCACCCTTTGATTAAAAAAATAGATGAAGGCAATACCAATATTAGATATTAACTCCAACAGTCAACAACACAGCTGGAGCTCCATTTCAATCCATTTATATCCAACGTAATCTCCAATGAGGAGCAGAGTGAGTGATTTCACAGTTCTCACTCCCTCATATGACAGAATGGGATATCTGGGATCAGTAAGTAAGACAGCTGTTCAAATATATTGGATTAATTTGTTCAGCTGCACCAAACAAAGCCAATGGTTTCAATTGTGCAATTTGGAAAGTCCTTGGGCGTGGAAAACACCAAATCCAATCTAATCCTATACAAATTAATTTCAAGAGAAATGTTTCTGACCAAGCAAATATTTGGAAATTCAAATTGACCATGAAACCCTTTGCTGTGCATTAAAATGTAATTAATGGATTTAAATGTATTTAAGGGTAATTTTAACAATTTTCATGACAATGATATAACAACAAGCTGGTACTTTCTTTTGGTGTTCTTCGCGTGCGTGCGTGCGTCCGTGCGTGCGTCCGTGCGTGTGTGTGCATGCCTGCCATTCCCCCACAAGGTTGCAACATTGTTGATAAATTCAAGCACCGACACCTGTCTGCTCTCACATTCCCGCATTATGTCTTGCGGGATCCAATCTTTATTTTTTTTCACACTCTATCCCAGCTGCAAATGTGGGGCGAGACACAATAAATAAAGCTTCACCAGTTTGGGTCCTTATCACAACTGATCAAGATGGCCAAAAGATTCTCTGCTCAGAGGGCCTTGCAAATGATTCTGGAAGAGAGAGAACCATTTGATGTTGATGTAGAGGAAGAGGAAGAGGTTTCAGAATTTGAGGATCACATTTCTGAGAATTCTGAGTCTGACAGTGACTTTGAAGAAGAGGATGAGATTGAGCATCAGCTAGTTACAAAAAAAAGACAAGCCACAGGACATGCCGGTCAGCGGGCAAAAAAACAAGTAGCACTTTAATTCATTCATGTGATCTAACAAATGTAAAAGGACAAATATTAACCATATATACTGTTTATAATACTTGTAATTGGGATGAAGTAAATATCTGAGTATTTTAACATAAAATAGTTTGATTGTGTTGAATTGAAGCCCAAGAAGGCAGCGGGTCCACCAGACCCACGAACACTGGCTGGGTAACAAAAATGGGAACACCACACAAGGGTTAAACACTTGTAGGCCCTTAATCATTATACAA
The DNA here is from genome assembly GCF_902827165.1 of Trematomus bernacchii. Classification (NCBI taxonomy): domain Eukaryota; kingdom Metazoa; phylum Chordata; class Actinopteri; order Perciformes; family Nototheniidae; genus Trematomus; species Trematomus bernacchii. The sequence continues at coordinate 19,811,052 of NW_022987739.1, forward strand.
CCAAACCAGAGAAAAAAGTGGACTAAGCTCAAAACGTTAAGAAATGTAATGCTTAATACTTGTATATTTATGCTTAAACCCATTTTTATTTTGGTTTCTGACACGTTTTAGCAACAGTAATAAGCAGAATGAGGCTGAATAGGAAGTACTGGTATGAGGACATAAATATGCATTGGTAGGGTTATTTTAGGGGTTGTTTTTGCACATTGTTGTGACAGCAGCTTTGCTTTTACACAGCAATGTTCGGGCATGTTCAGGAATCGGATCCTATTCATTCCAAATAGCTAGGAGAAATGAAAATAACCTATGGTGACCCCTAAACCAAGGGCACATTTTAAGCTAATCAAAACACATCCAAATCCTATAGTTTCAGATGATTATACACTAATGAAAGTAATGATTATTGTATTCAATTTCTATAAAAGAAATCCCACTTAATCCTACACATTGCTCAATTAAAGCAGAACTTTTCCTCGTCAGTGACAAATCCACTTTCTGGAGCAGTCTGCAGCAGCACGCTCTGACATATAACAGTACATTTTAGTAATCATTTCCTGAGCTTTGAAAACATTTCTGCTAGGAGCCCACCTTGGCCCACATTCAATATAGTACTCATAATATGAAATGTACTCATTTTTGATTGAATAACTTCAAGATTGGCTGGCTCAGCTTTGAGTTCTGCTGCACTCAAGAATCCTGCTGCACATCCTGTCCTTTTTTATAAATACTTACTGTGCACAAGACGGAAGGCAGGATTAGGTCTGAATCATCTTGCCGCTCCGATCGACTGGAAAAAAAATTAATCTTTATTTAAATCTATTCATTAACCCCCCTCCAATGCCGGTGCGCAGTGCGCTGACATGTGTCATCACCTTGGTTCCTTTGCTTGCTGGAAATGCAGATGGTGTAAAGAAAATATTTCATGTAGCATCTCTGTACCGCAGCAGGAGGGGCAAAATTACTGTCAAGGAGCATCAGTGCGAAGGGGTGATAACCGCTGTGCTGCTGCTCCTCTCCTACTACGTTTCTCTCCTCCCTGGCCCAACAGCATCCATTCATCCCTATGTAAATGTCACTATGTTACCTCAAGGACCCCACCACATCCATCTCCTTGTGGAATTGTCAGAGCATCTTCACCGCTCTGCATCGATCCAATGCCATGGCTGCAGCACACACAAATAAAAGGGGGTCAAGAGGCAAGGTGCTATTTGTGGAAAAGGTATTCTGTAGTGCACATCTTAAGAGAGCTGGATACAAAACCAAGTCAATATGAAATGACCTCATAGTCGCAGAAAGAGGTGGCATGTGGTAAAGATCAGGTGCACCAAGTAACAGACAGCGAGACAAATCGAGCTAAGAAAAAAAAGAAATGGGATATCTATTTTTCATTCTCTGTACACAGTGTGAGGGTGCCTGTCGCTCTGCGCGATAAGGAATGGTCCTTGTTTAGATTAATGGCCTGCTTACAGTGCTGCACAAAATCAGCGCAGATGTTGGCCATGGAAAAGATGACTTTGCTGACAAGCGCTGTGTCCTTTCTGTCAACAGGGGAGACTCCCAACCCCTACTAATACCCGACACCCCCACCGAGCCGTATCACGCTGATGAAAATCTCACACCTCGGAATTTAATCAAGATATTTCCAGTTATTTCTTGCTCAAACTAGCCGTTCACTGCTGGATTGTCCCTTCATCCCCCATGGAGCTGCACAGGATGGTTTCATCAGCCATCTCAAAGGGAAACCTTGACATTTTGAGGGATAGTCTTGTTATTAGTTAGCATTAGTTATCTTCAGTAGGTGTGTGTGTAGGTGTAAGAGCATTTGCAGCTCAATCACCCACATGTCAGGATGTTTCAATCTGGGCAGCCGGCACAGCCAGCTGCAAGCCAGTCTTGGATTTAGTGAAGGACAAATGTTGAAACTTCCCACATAATGGAACAAGTGCCTGCTGTGCAAATGTAGCACCATTGTGAATTTACATTCCTTTGTGCGCATCTTCACACAGATTTATTTGACATACCCAGTATCTTATAGTTCTTAAATCCGTCACAGCTCCCTTGTCTCCTGTCCTATGAAGATTCAGTTTTTTACAAGTGATAATCAGAATAATCAATTTTAACATCTTCGACAGAGGGTGTGGTGGGAAATCCATATAAAACGAATTTGCGTTTGCGTTATATAAGGATTCAAATTGCATCTGGCACTGGTGCGGTTTCAGTGTTGGGTTTGATTAAATAGCCGGACCTCCTGTCAGACACAGTTGGGCTGGCACTACTTGTCTCTGCTTACTGGCTCCTCTCCTGGGCCGCTCTTCCCTCTCCCATCTGGCACCACCATCTCTGCCAGTAAGCTTCTCGCACCATTTCCCTCTGTTCCTTGTCTATCTACCCCCTACTATGGACTTTCCCACTAAGGACTGCCTTGAATCATTGTTTCTTGCTGCGATAGTGTGTGCAAAGTGTGATGTATGGAAACGAACAGTTGCTGTGATGCAATGTATTGCTTTCCCTTTGCTCTGTTTGTTTCATGACAATATGTACAATTTATTTTTTCCTTACTGTTGAGACAGTAAGGAAATGTGAGAGGACTAACATTTTGTAACTTATAGTTCAATAAAAAAATGATTGCTTCAGCTAAAAACCAAGATGGCATCTGCAAAAATGCTTAACGCGAAAATTCAAAATCATGGTCATGGTGACTATACTTCAATCAGGAGAGATAGTTTTGATGTAAGAATACATATTTATTGCCAGAAATACACGAATGAATGTGAAGGAGTTTTGGCCATTAGGCCCCGTTGTGCAGGAGTATCATTCGGGAGGGGAGAACCGATCCGATGACATCCCCCGGGGTCTAGACACTGGTGGTGGTGAATGGATAGTTGGGTTCGGTCTGAAGGGGAGTAGTTTAGCTTGACCCTGGATTCAGAGGGACAGGAGGTGCAAAAGGGGGTGGAGGAGGGTTGCACCGATTCACCTGGAATGACAGCTGTCAGAGGGGGAAGAGCAGATTTAAAAGGTTTAGCGGAGCACTATGATAGGCTTGTGAGAATAGAGCGAAGTGATTGGTTAAACTGGGGAGTGATGCCCCCGATCACTTATTGAGAGGAGAGAGAGTAGTAACATGGAAATAGTGAATGAATGAGTAAAGAAGGTCTTCCTGGTTGAACTTGCGCTGAGCTTCATTTCAATCAGGAGAGACAGTTTTGATGTAAGAATACATATTTATTGCCAGAAATAAACAAATTAATGTAAAGGATTTTGGCGATTAGGCCCCGTTGTGCAGGAGTATCATTCGGGAAGGGAGAACCGATCCGATGAAATCCCCAAAAGAAATGAAATATAATTAAATGAGATGTACTGGGTTTCTTACCTTACGAGCTAGCTGCGGTGATCTATGGATATAATGAGAGAATTATACAGGGACGGAGAAGACATGTTATTGAATAGCGTAGGATTAAGCGTGGACATGAGAACGCAGTGCGTGCGATAATGCATGGATGGTCACGTCCTGGCTCACACAAGCCTCAGACCCTTCCGGTCAAACATGAAAATAAATATGCGTGGATGTTCACATCCTGGCTCTTACGAGCCTGAGACCCTTCCGGTCAAACATGAAATAAAAATGCGTGGATGGTCACATCCTGGCTCACACAAGCCTGAGACCCTTCCGGTCAAACATGAAATAAAAATGCGTGGATGATCACGACCTGGCTCACACAAGCCGGAGACCCTCCGGTCAGAACATGGGTGACATGGGAACGTGACTTGAAATAAAACATGTGACACAACATGACCTGCAAGAGTAAACGTGCCTGTGATCTTTAGATTGAATGATACAATTAGAATTCAGATAGGATCATGACGATGATATGTGAGCTGATATGCTAATGACACCACCACCAGTTATATGCATAATTACCAGAGTTTAACCTCTTACGCACCGCCCCCCCGGTACCGGGCGGATAAACGCGTCATTTGCAGGAAAGGAATCTAGAGAGTCTTAAGGAATCTTAATATTTAACAAACTATGAATGTTTTATATCCATGCAACGGGAAGAAACTCAGCTAACTGATCTTTTTAATTTTTTTTTTCCAAAAAAAACCCACAATGCTAACACTCAGCCTCTGAATTAGCCACGAGCGAAAAAATGCTAACCTATCACTGCACCGAAACTCACTCATAACTCCCTTATTACTTATCCTAGATGCACAGCCAACCCATCGATTAGCATCGTCTGGAGACACAGAATCGATGGGTGCCCACCTCAACACTCAGTGATACAAACTCGCGACTCTATAAACGAAAACGTACATCAAAACATTTGGCTCTAGGTAGCTACAAACGCTAACATGGCTTACCTTGGTCTTTGTCTGGTCAAAACTGGTCTTCAATGGCATTAAAACGATAAGAAACGATGCTGCAGTTAATCCATAGGTTAATCCAATGTGTCTGTGTCCTCTTTGAAATGATTTCTGATAATCCATAATCAATAAAACTGCTTTTTCATTTCCAGATGTCAGAGCGAGAGATCGCTTCACTCTGATGCAAGCCTGCATGCGCAAAGCCCCCACCTTTTTGTGTTAATGTTGGTGTCTATGTGAAAACCCCCCTTCGATTCTATTGGCTCTAACGGTCAGGAAGAGATTACAATCACCAAAATCGACCAATGGGTTCCAGAGAAACTGTAAAAACGCCCATTTACACCCTAATCACCCCAGAAGTGTTTTTTTTTTTCTAAACCTGGCTAAAAAGGTCAAATGTCACTTGTTTTGCATCAATCTCGATACAGGGTACTTATTATATGTTGTACTTTGGATTCCCAAAGCTTTTAGTCTACCATCCCATCATTCAAGGGTGGTTTTCACTATAAGTAATGGGTTTTTTTTAGGCGGAGGTAAGAATTTACCTTTTTTTACCATGTTCCATCTGAATTTATTCTGACTGAGAAAAATCTATATTGATTCTGACACTTCTACATCCAACTCACAGATGTAACCTTGCTTTGATAAAAGAAATTATTCATATAACCCTTTTAGAAGTTAAGTTGTAGTCATTTGTTTTGGGCATGTCATTTTCGAGCCTGAAACATGAAAAACAGGCTTGGTGCTTAACAGGTTAAGGTTTGAGAGATATTTGGATTGCCAGTACGAGCTGATGTCTGGACGGATGAAGGAGGTGTAGGCAGCGTAATGCACCTGAGCTGTTAGCTTGAGTACAGTGATGCATGGATATCATATCCTGGCTTATGCAGCCTAAGACACAGACTCTTCTTGGGTCGCACCATGATATGTAATTAGCAGAGATGGGTGACGGATGGACGATGACATGACAGAAGTAGGGCTTGGAAGTGTAGCGGAAGAGGGCCAGCGCCCGAGTTGAGCTGTCGCTGAGATAGCTGCACCTATTCTAGAGGATTGCCCCTGAGTTTGGGGAGAATACGATTTTTACAATTACTTGCTTAAGTGATAATAGACTGTTTTGAATGTGTAAACAACAGTGGCGTCGCCTGGCCTGGGCATCCGGGGCTTTAGCCCCGAATGTTTTTTCTGTAGCCCCGGACAATTCTCCCTCAATAATATAATACATTAACCGTGCTTTACGTGAACCTCATCATGACACAAGAGAGGACGGCAACACTGTAATTTCCCGTGTTCAGTGAATGCAACAGAGACATGACACCAGACCAATCAGAGAGTTGCATGGAAATAAACGTGTGCTTGTGTCATTCAAGCTCGGCTCTGTGTGTGTGTGTGGCAATAGCGCATTTAGTGTGATAGAGAGAGAGAGAGGGAGACAGGGGGAGGGAGGGACCGCTGCCAGCAGTGACCTGTTGTTAGCATCTGGTTAGCTAGCTGCACTAACGGACATAAGGAGCTGTTTGTTCCACAACAAGCTGGAGGAGAGTCCTCTCCTCTCAGACTGAGAGACTCAGGTGAGCTAAAGGACTCTCTGAGTGTTTAGATACTTAACTTTAGTCTAAGTTATCTCAGTGGGTCTCAAACTGTTTGGTCACAAATTATTCAAAAGATTATTTCCGCGGCACACCTTCATATGATCATTATAGTTATAAAAAAAATAAGAGAATAAAAGAAAAACAGTTATGAAATACTATATGGCAGTAAAACAAGAATAGAGTTTAAAAGGGAAGTGATTTGTAAAATATCCATAAAGAAAAAGTACATCTGTTTACAGTTCTGCTTCATATGGGTGTTGAGAGAGGTATCCATGGATCTCTTCATTTTGCTCTCAAAGTGCACCAGATTGATGCTTTTAACTTCAATATTTAAAAAAAAATCTTCCCGGGGGAGCATCCCCCCGGACCCCCCTAGAGGAGGTGAGGTCTGCCCCCCAAAATACCACTTTACCCCTGCCTATATGCCGTGAGCTGATTATCGAGCCTTTATTGTAACAGTCGCGGGTGTACTGTGTGTGTGCGTGTGGGGAGTGTTGCAGTAAAAAATGCCACTAGTGCCGCCACCACTGTGGGCTAAGCCCCGAATGTTTTCAGGCCCAGGCGACGCCCCTGGTAAACAATAGTGGAAATTTGAGCATGCCGCTATAGCGGATGATCACGTGCAGGGAGTGTCACTACTGTAAGTGAGTGGGCCCTGCGGAGATTCCCCCCAAAACAAAGAATGTGCATTATTTTTATTTTTTTTAAATTGGAAAAGCCCTGAGGAGATAGTTCTATGAGCACAGGATCAGGGTGAGTAGATGAGACGCTGCTAAGCGAGTGATGCTTAAAGAGTGGAGGGGTAAATTATCAGAAGATTTTTCCGCCATGTGGTTTCTGAAGCGGGGCAGAGATCTTAGGACGGCTGCTGCGCCTGGGGCATACGGACCTCGGGTGAGAATCTTTGCAGAAGCTGCAGATATGAAGAAAAACACAGGCTGGGTAAGTGCAGACATTTTCATTGAAATTATTGCAGATCTGCTTGTCTTGCCAGCGCTGCGCCTGACTGCCTTGTCTATTGTCTGAAGTTTGAAAAGTGGGGGGGGGCTCTGAACGCGGAGAGAGGCACTGAAGGGCAGAAGTGGGCGAGGTGGCCCTGAGCCCCGCAGCTGTTGCACGAAATAACTTTGTGGCCGCCTGTGGACATGACGAGCAGCTCTGTGTCCAGTATGGACCAGTCCAGGCGGATGTTGGAGTATGCTATATCAACAGTCTCACGGCATTTCGTGTTATAGTCACAAAATTAATTTATTGATTCGTGTTCACCAACACGATTTCGCCATTTTTTTCGTGTCACACAGAACGATTTTAAAAGCAATGTAAATAATAACAAATTAGAAGGAAAAAGACATTTAAAAAAATACAGATTTAAGTATTCTGACACAGAACAATTTTAGAAGCAATGTATTTATATTGGTAGTATGTTTCGTGCCTGCACCAAATAATAACAAATTAGAAGGAAAAAAAGATGACATAAAATACAGATTTCAGTATTCTGAGGCTCTGAGCCCCATTTCTTTTCCTTACTGACGGCAAAAAAACTCAGACATTATACAATTTACAATAAAAGGGATAGGGTTAGGCTTAGGGTAAGATATTGAGTAAGAACATGTTTTTATGAACCACACAGCTTCTGGTCTTCCAAGACCCGACCGGACAAAAAGACGTGTTGCAGGCACGAAATATACTACCAATAGAAATACATTGCATTTAAAATCGTTCTGTGTGACACGAAAAAAATGTGAAAATCGTGTTGGTGAACACGAATCAATAGATTAAATTAATCGAAATGCCGTGAGACTGGGTTGGCTATATGAAGCGCTGCTTTACATGAGAAGCTCTTGTAGTAGGAGTAGAATAGATTTTTTCCGTATTTCAGGAAAAGGTCGCCGATCAGAGCCAGATGGGCATCTAGTTCTTGCCTTCTTTCCGGGTAGACGGAGCATATGACGTCGCGGTAGATGCTAAAAGCGACCAGGAAATGCCCTATGGAAAAGTCTCTGATGAGACGGGGGTCTGCTGCCTTGAATACGGCGGTGATGCTTCCCCCTGTGGCGATGGATTTGTCACACTCCGGGGACGGCAGGATGAGGCTGACTAGGTTAATGTCCTTCCCTTCGAGTATTTTTGACCTAAGCCGGGGGGAAATATTAGCCGCTTGGGGAATGTAAGACCTACCAGAAGGAGGGGCTGGAAGGGCAGAAGCCAGGGAATGAGGGGAGGCTACAATGTGAGGGAATGTAGGGAACTGACCCGGCATTAAACCCGGCGGCGCCATGGCAGAAAGCGCAGCCCTGTTAGTTGATGAGGTGGAGGCTCTGGCTGATGCCCTTTCCAAAGACTGAAGGCGAGCATCGATTTGTTGCATGGAATTGGCCAGGGATTGTAGGGTGTTGGCCAAGCTGTTATCTATGGGCCCGGGCTGGTTTAAGGTGCTTCCGGGCTGGTCAGCATTGGGGCGAGCCTGGGAAGAAGTTGTCTTTTTGGACGGATGAGCTCCTGGAGGGGTCGACTTCCTTGTCCTCTTACCCGGGCACGGGCGCGGGCGCAGGCGCGGGAGCGCGCGCGGGAGCGGGCGCGCGCGCGGGGGTAAGAGGACAAGGAAGTCGACCCCTCCAGGAGCTCATCCGTCCAAAAAGACGCGCCCGCTACCCCAGAGAGTAAGATCTGGGGCTGGGGAAATGCACTGCTGCTGCAGTTGTAAAGTGAGGAGATCTGCCACTGCTGTATGTGAGCTGCTGCGGGAAACCAAGCGGGTGCTCGTGCGCCGGTAGCTTGAGGAAGTGGATGCTACCTCGGGCTGAACGTCGGAGCCGGGATCGAGATCCTCCTGGAAGTTTGTTCTCGGAATAGTCCGAATTGGACATCTTTGAGGTTAGTTTATCTGTACGCGAAGAAGGTTTGTTTGCACTACCGTTTGCACCGATTCACCTGGAATGAGAGCTGTCAGAGGGGAGAGCAGATTTAAAAGGTTTAGCGGAGCGCTTTGATAGGCTTGTGAGAATAGAGCGAAGTGATTGGTTAAGCTGGGGAGTGACGCCCCCGATCACTTATTGAAAGGAGAGAGAGTAGTAACATGGAAATAGTGAACGAATGAGTAAAGAAGGTCTTCCTGGTTGAACTTGCGCTGAGCTTCATGTCAACGTCTTATATAGGCTACAGTCCATCGTTGTGATCACTTTTTACTTTTAGTGTGAAACACATACTAAATAGTTAAATTAATAAAGAATATTAAATGAGAGCTCGCTCAGTGTAATCAGCATCAAATGGCGAACCATTTTTTCTTCATCTATTGTAATCATTATTAGTATTCAACAGTGGCGAGGCGTCAGGGCCCTCTAGGCCCTCTCTGAAAATTATTTTTGAAAACATTACAAAAAAACCATTGTTTTTAAAATATTGTTTTAGTTATGTTTCTCATTAGTTTTACCAAAATAACTTGATTTAATTGTATTTAAAATAACATTTCCAAATAAATAAATCCTTTGAATCTGTCTGTTCAGTTTATGTTGGAATGTGAAGGGTTAAATGAAAGAAGCTCCTTTAGCCGTCTCTGCGAGTTACTGTGAAGACAGGAGCTGATTGGTGGTCCAGCTATCAATTCACATGAGGGCCAGCTATAGTAACTCAACGAGAGAGTAATGTCAAATGACAGTACAATTGACCAATCATATCTTCCCTCTAAATGGGTGGGCTTTATTTTCGCGGACTTTATGACAAGTTCCGCCCGCTGTGAAGTTGATGCATGTGTGTTATAAAGTGGTGCAGTGACGCGTCCTAAAACCCGGAAGTAAGCTGCGCATGGGTTCCCTTGACAGAAAGCAATGGGATTTCTCCATAGGGTTTTGGGAAATAGCTCGAAATAAGGTCTTTGGAAAACGAACCTGTTAGATAAATGCACGTTTTGTTCAGCCGGATAATATCCACATGTCTGCCCTACTTTTATAATTTTCTCATCATAAATCTAATCGATAGATTTATGATCGATAGATTTATGATTAGCATAAGTTTGTTCATGATGGTTCATGTCAGTGATAGCAACCCTGTCTCCTAAAAATTACGTTCCCAGAGAACTAAACTGCATTCTCAATTACGTTTAGACAGAAACGTATTTTCTCCCACGTTACGTTTGTTATGAACGTATCTCAAATACGTTTATTTTCTACATATCTTTGCCATTTATCGTCTTGCTTATAATAATGATAATAGTTATTTATAAATATCATTTTAGAGCACACATTTGAAATCGACGATCGGGCTCAATATATGGTTAAATTAAAATCAGTAGGCGAGGGTGTAATTTCAACACAGTCTCAAAGGCAATGTGAGCGTCCATTCCCATTGGATAATGGAGGATTTTACACCCGGAAGTAAGTATTCTCTTAACTGTCGATTGATTTTACAGTAATAACTGCACTACTCATCAACTCAAAAACACCAGATTATCCTTGTTAATTACACAACATTGATTGGTTTACATTGTGTACAATACTTTTGTATTTTTCCCCTTCGATTCGGAGAAACAAATATTTTTTCGGAGTTTAGGATGGCAGAAGACACTACACTACCCAGAATCCTCAGCTATCGTTTGGGACTACACCATGTGATTTGCTTGACAAACCCCGTGATTTGTCTTCAAGCTCTGTGATTGGATGTTGGAGTGAGCAAAGTTTACACCGAGCGTCAAACAGCAGTTTGAAATGGAATGAAACCCATCGACGGCACACTATTCAAAACAGGAATCGAACGTGTCCTACCCTATTTTGCACATCCCTCTCAAGATTTCATGATTTTCTAAGGTTTATTGACATATCATATACACAACTACGGTGTAGTTATGCAATGAATGAAAAACTTGGGTCACAGGTTCCTCAACAGTGCATTACAAGACATCTATCAATATGTGTATATACCTCCACCATTAAACTGTCAAATTCTGCACATTTATTATACTATCTACATACATAAGAGTATAATTAATGTGTATAATATAAGTTAAAAGAAGTGCTTCAACATAGTTAACATTGCAGGAAAGCAATATATTAGACGCTAAGTACTTTGTCAGGCTTAATATTTATCTGTAAATACCCCCAAAGCTGTTTTCTTATTTAAAAGAAGACCTTAACCTAAAGCATTCTTTAATGTGTTAATAAAGGTTAATTAGTTTGTCTGTTTTGCACATCCTCATATTAATATCTTTATACATCCGGCACTAAACTGTTTTATTGTAGAGATCACTTACAGTATCTTCTTGATTTTTTATATTCTAGATTTCTATCATTGACCTTCTACTTTCACCCTATGAAAGTATGTACTCTTAATATTTCTTTCATCAAATAACATTATTCAACAAAAATAATTCAATAACGTGCTTTAACCACTACGCGGTGCACACAAGGTACACACAGCATACTAATAATAACTTTGTATTATTAGTGTAGGACACTTATGTATGTATAACATCTGAAGATGTGTAGTTTTATTCATGTTTTTACATAATTTTACAGGATATTGCTATACTATTTCTCATGTTTTACTTCTACACATTAATATCTGATTTGTAAAACATCACAGACAGAAAGGTATATCCGTCATTTAATGGTAAGCTATTGAAATTGTGATTCCATAGATGTGTCTCCCATCACCCAAATCCCCTGACTATTCTCTCAACTCAGTATTTACATTCTTATATTCAAAGAAAATCAGTAATATCTTTAAAAACTACAAGTCCCTTGCACCGTTATGGTGTAAATATAACCATCTACCAATTGGATCAAATATAAAAGTCAGCCGAATTACTATTAATACTGCAAGGAGACGTATTTTGTGAAAATAAATGTAAGATATTGTTTAATTGTTGATATATTTATGATCCACGTCACGTATTCAGTTTCGGCGGCACTTCTTCCTGTTTGTCCAGAAGTGTTCTCATCAGGGCTCTATAAATAAAGAACTATGGCAGATGTGTAATATTTAATGCAGCCGAACCGTGTATTACAATGCCGTTATGTGATGACTTCCAAAGAGAAAAGCAAGAACACTCGGAATAAAGTATTATTTTATTTTTAAATGTTTTCGGATTTCACATCGCATAAACACCATCTCCCAACGTGCATTGCGGCTAAAACATCCAATCAGCGAGCTTAGGATCTTTCCTACATCTGTTTCCGGTATTGTTCCTGTAATGAGAGTTCACATTTATGCTACATTGAAGGGTGGAATTGACTACACATCTTCAGAAACATAATTTGCTTCAGATATACTGTAACTCATAGCAATATTGTAACCATTAAGAAAAGCCAACTGCATTAAAAACCCAGTTAACAAACACTAGGTAATGTATTTTTCCTTCAGTAATGAAGATGTAATTCCAATGTAGACACACCTGGGGTCACTGTTCAGTCTGTTACGCTGAGCCATGCATTGTCTGGAACGTAAAAGGGACGAAGAAGACAAAGTGAAGTGACGTACTTCCGGTTCCACATGAAAACATTCCCAGTGCAAAAACAAATCGCTAAATAAAAAGATAAAACACTGGCATGTAATTTACGTTAGAATAAATAGAATGGTTTTGAATAATAGATGAGAGTCAAATCTACGTCATTTTACAGCCCCACCCACTTTTGGGGAAACCAACGCTGTCATTTGAACGGCGATCAAGCCTGAAGCCACAGAGCTCTTCTGTTACTGTCCTTTCTTCTTAGAGGAAGTACAGAAACACGTATCTCTGGATTTGTTTTAATGTTTGAGGTGCAATAAACGACACAGCAGCTTTTTGGCATGATACAACTATTATTTTCTGCTCATGAGAGTAACAGCTGGCGAAATTACAGCCTTGCCTACTGATTTTAATTTAACCATATATCGAGCCCGATCGTCGATTTCAAATGTGTGCTCTAAAATGATATTTATAAATGACTATTATCATTATTATAAGCAAGACAATAAATGGCAAAGATATGTAGAAAATAAACGTATTTGAGATACGTTCATAACAAACGTAATGTGGGAGAAAATATGTTTCTAGAAGATATGTAGAAAATAAACGTATTTGAGATACGTTCATAACAAACGTAACGTGGGAGAAAATAAGTTTCTAGCTAAACGTAATTGAGAATGCAGTTTAGTTCTGTGGGAACGTAATTTTTAGGAGACAGGGTTGGTGATAGTGATGACATCGTTGCGACATTATTAACCGAAACATTTTCAAGATTGAGTTACAATGATAAATTGGAGTGGCAAAGGATCAGCTGCATGACCCGCCATCAAGTGCTTCATCCAAAAGGACAGGAGGATGGACTTTGTGTTTAAGTGAATTGATCATCAAAGGGAGGCCAAAGTAATTTTCAATGTGGGCCGCCGTGCCGACTTAATTCATTTTTAATTGTTACTTGGCTGTGGGTGCCCTGTCATGATAGGTGTTTATATAAATGGTGTTGTTTTGTGTGGTAGAGGGTCGCTGTCATTGATGCGTTTTGCACCCCGGGCCGCTGTTTTGATATCCGCTGAAGTATACGCTGTGACGTAATAACTCTTCTTTTTTTTCGAGGGAAAGGGGGGGGGGGATCAGAGGGCCTAGGTATAAAAGTCACGGCTCACCACTGGTATTCAAACTTTCTCTTTTCCCACTTCAATGTTGTCATTCGCTGAACGAAAGAGAACTCTCACAATAAGCGAAGCAAGCTGCTCTTCCCTCTCAACTTCTACTTTGGCACAATAAGGGTGAAAAACCAAGTATGTTTCACATTTGTGCAGCAAGATCCCCTGACTGAATCCAAACATAAAAGCTTTTAATGTGACAGCTGTGACAGTTGTGTATATGCCTAGCTTAAGCTGCAGAGCATGACAGAAAAGTGAGTGCCACTATTTTTTGAACAAAGTAACCTTCTTCAATCCTTGCTGTGGAACTAGAAAGCTATGTTGTCAGTCAGAAAGAGCAGATGTCAGGACAGTGGGCTCTACAAAGAAAGACTAGTCTATATGTTGAACTTTAGCTCATAGATGTTAAGAAGTTTCCTATTTTTAAGTATTTAAAAAATATATAAAAAATATATCAGGGTGACTGAATTCATCAGTCTACTGACTGTAACAGAGAAAATTGGATGGTTAGTTTTAGGGATGCTCCGATTGACCGGCCGCCGATATTGGCCGACACTCACTCTCTGCCGATCGATCGGTGCTCTCTAAAAATGCCGATCGCGAGAGCCGATCGCATGACGTAAAATGATGACGTAAAATACATGACACTTTTCTCTGTGCGCGGCAAAACAAGCTCGCCAAAATGGCTTCACCAGTCTGGCAGTATTTTAAGGTGTCCGAAAATGACAATAAAATAGCGGTATGCAACGTGTGTGAAGCAGAAATCCTGCAGCTCCACCCGCTGTGACGGACCGTTGAGCGGAGCGAAACACACACTAAGAGTTAGACCTAACACACTTAGCCATTTTATCTACCTCTGGAACAAGCTAAACTAGTTATAAATATATTTATTCTTCACTGTCGGGTCACTCATTACTGGATCAGCGAGCTGCATGAGATACTGACAGGCTTTCAAGGTTCAAGGTTCAAGGTTCTTTATTGTCAATCTGACATAGCTACAGAGTAATTATGCAGTTGAAAATCTTATGTCACAGGCTTCTCCAACAATGCAACATAATAACATAACATAATAACAATAAGAGCAAGAGCAATACAAAAATAATAATAGTTATAAAAATGAAATAAAGTTATGATGTGGAATAGTGCAGTATGAGTCTATATACAAGTTATTGGAATGATATATATATATTAGGTATTAGATACATACTACTGAGTAGCAGTTGAATGTTTGAAGTTGTTTCAACAGTTCAATTTTTTAACAGTCTCACTGCCCGCGGGAAGAAACTGTCTCCGAATCTTCTTGTCCTTGCCAGGATGCTGCGGTAACGTCTGCCAGACGGCAACAGAAAGAACAGTTTGTGGCTGGGGTGATGGGGGTCTTTGATAATCCGTAGTGATTTCTTCCTGAGCCGCTGGGAGTAAAGGTCCTCCATGGATGGCAGCTCCGTCCTGGTGATGTGCTGTGCAGTTTTCACCACCCTCTGTAAAGCCTTACGATCGAGGTCGGTGCAGCTGCCGTACCAGGCCGTCATGCTGCCAGTGAGGATACTCTCTATCGTGCACCTGTAGAAGTTGCAGAGTATCCTGGAATCCATTTTGAACCTCCTCAACCTGCGGAGGAAGAAGAGCCGCTGTCGAGCTTTCTTAGTGATGGTGGTGGTGTGAAGAGACCATGTCAGGTCCTCAGTGATGTGGACCCCAAGGAACCTGAAGCTTTTGACTCTCTCCACCGTAGTCCCATTGATGGCGATGGGGGCGTGTCCCTCTCCCTGCTGCTTCCTGTAGTCCACAATCAGCTCCTTTGTTTTGCTGATGTTGAGATGGAGGTTGTTCTCCTGGCACCAAGATGTCAGGTTTTCGACCTCCTCTCTGTATGCCGTCTCGTCATCGTCTGTGATCTGGCCGATGACGGTCGTGTCATCAGCAAACTTCACGATGGTGTTGGAGCTGTGTGTGGCCACGCAGTCGTGGGTGAACAGGGAGTAGAGGAGAGGGCTGAGCACGCAGCCTTGAGGGGCACCGGTGTTGAGAATCAGGGTGGAGGATGTGATATTTCCCACCCGCACTGCCTGGGGTCTGCCCGTCAGGAAGTTCAGGATCCAGTCGCAGAGGGCGCTGTTGAGTCCGAGGTCTCTGAGCTTGATGGCCAGCTTGGAGGGCACAATGGTGTTGAATGCTGAACTGTAGTCAATGAACAGCATTCTCACATATGTGTTCCTCTTCTTCGGGTCCAGGTGTGAGAGGGCAGTGTGGAGGGTGAGGGCTATGGCGTCGTCTGTGGACCTGTTTGCTCTGTAGGCAAACTGCAGGGGGGTCCAGAGATTCAGGGAGGGAGGAGGTGATGAATAATTTGACTAACCGCTCAAAGCACTTCATTATGATGGAGGTGAGTGCTACTGGGCGGTAGTCGTTGGGGCAGGTGATGATTGTCTTTTTGGGGACAGGAATGATGGTGGAGTGTTTAAGACATGTGGGGACTACAGACTGCAGCAGGGACCTGTTGAAGATGTCTGTGAACACCTCTGCCAGCTGAACTGCACACACCCTGAGAACACGGCCAGGGATGCCATCAGGTCCAGGAGCCTTGTGTGGGTTAACCCTTTTAAAGGATTTACACACATCTGCCCTATTTAAAACAAAAGGGCAGTGTAGCTCCTGGTCCCTCTGTACCTCCACAGCCTGGCTGCTCTCGAAGCGTGCAAAAAAACTGTTTAGCTCATCTGGGAGAGATGCGCACGCAGACACTCCCGCAGCACCCCCCGCTGCTCCTTTGTAGTCAGTCATTGTCCTTAGTCCCGCCCACATATTCCTAGTGTTACAGCCTTTGAAGTCAGATTCCACCTTCTCTTTGTACTGTCTCTTTGCATTTTTTATTGCTCTCCGGAGATCATACCTAGACTTCCTGTACTCCTCCAAATCTCCCGCTGTGTGCGCGAGAGTGCGCGGTTTCAGTTTGCCGCGCACCTCACCGTTTACCCAGGGCTTTTGATTTGGGAATGTCCGTACAGAAACCTTCGGTACCACGTCATCGATGCATTTCCCAATGTAGCAGATGACAGTGTCCGTGTGTGTGTTGATGTTATTGTCCTCAAACACACTCCAATCCGTAGATGCAAAGCAATCCTGCAGTGCTGAATCTGACTCCTCGCTCCATCGTTGTACTGTCCTTGTTATCGGTCTGTCCCTTTTAAGTTTCTGCTTGTAAGCAGGCAACAACAGTAGTGAGATATGGTCTGATTTGCCGAAGGGAGGGCGAGGGAGAGCCTTATATCCATTCCGGAAAGGGGAATAAACATGGTCCAGTATGTTTCCCCCGCGCGTCGGGAAGTTGATGTGTTGGTAATATTTTGGCAAAACCTTCTTCATGTTGGCGGTGTTGAAATCTCCGGCCACAACGAACGCCGCATCTGGCCGTGAAGTCTCGGTTTTATCAATAAACCCAAACAGCTGATCGAGTGCCGTGTTGTTGTCGGCGAGTGGCTGCGGCGGGATATACACTGCTGTTATCACAACAGATGTGAATTCCCTCGGCAGATGGAAGGCCCGACATGAGATCATGAGGTGCTCTAGCTGTGCGGAACAGTCCGATGAAATAATCTTCACATCTGAGCACCAGTTGTTGTTAGTCATTACACACACACCACCTCCCTTACTTTTCCCCGAGTTTGCAGTCCGGTCCTGACGAAAAATAGAGAATCCGTCAGGGACAATAGCGGAGTCCGGGATAGCGGGGTTGAGCCAAGTCTCAGTGAGAATTAACACGTTACAGTTCTTAATGTCCCGTTGAAAAGCAATCCGGCTTCTGAGTTCATCTAGCTTATTTTCAATGGATTGAACATTAGCCAGAAGAATACTCGGAAGAGGGGGCCGATTCTCACGTTTTCTCAGTTTGACCAGCAACCCGGCCCGGCATCCCCGCTTTGTCTTCTTCTTGCGTCTCTCAGGTAGAACAGCAACAGGTAGCCATGGTGAATCTCCATTGTCTGTCGGAGGGTTAATATTGTCCACGAAGTTTCGCAATTGGAAAAGTTCCTCTCTGCTATATTGTATGGCAGAGTAGGTGCGGTCGGCTAGCATGTTGCGAACCATGTTAAAAGTAAAACGGCAAAAGTAAAAGAAATATGTACAAAATACGAAAATGGGCAAAGTTGGAGAGGGGCACAAAGACGATAGGAGAGAGAGAGAGAGGGGGAGAGAGGAAAAGAGAGCGCTTCCGCTAATTTCTCCCGTGTTATTATCCGAAGTTAATGTAAACTTGAATAATGTACTTCATTTGAATGTAATAAATATGTTGGTTGTTGTTTGTGGAAGCGCCAGTGAATGAGCCCCATTAACTGAGTTGTAAACATCACTTTAAATGGAAGATCCCCAAAGGCCCCGCCCACTCGATCGGATCGGCGATCGGTATCGGCCGATACTGATTCCGGCGATCGGCCCCAAAATTGGCGATCGCAGCATCCCTAGTTAGTATTGTAATAGGAGAAAAACTCCTGACTTATATATTACAAAATGTTCCAAGTGGAATTCTCCATGTCTGTGAAGCCAATGCAGGGATTACATTATTTCAATAGGGCAACTCGACTAGTTGACAAAATAAGTCTGATTGAATTAAGTCTGATTGTGTAAAGGTCTATGACAAAATCTCCTACAGTTTTCACTTGATTTAGTCCTTTAGTAAACATTTTCCCAGTGAACCTAATCTCTCAATAACTACTTTGATGTCTTCTTTTATACAGCAGAATGTTCCTTTTGTTAATTTGATTAACATAGAGCATAAATCAGTGCACGTTTCAGGGCGTAGTTACCTTGTAATTGTTGATAGTGAAAACCACGGTGTTGTCTGATTTAGGTGTTGTCTTTGTTAACTTTGACCCTATTGCACTATATTTTCTGATCATTTTAAACCCCTATATTGTCATGTTCAGGCCAAAGCTATTCAGGCTGCTGTGGCGCAATGGGTTAGTGTGCTGCTTCTGGCTAAAAAAAATAGAAAAAGAAAGCAACAGCCAAACAATAAGATGGTAAAGGCCAAAATGCTAAACTCAAAGCTTCAAAATGTTAGTCCACAAACCAATTGGTGATGTCACAATGATTTTGTTCCCTTCCTATAATTAATTATATTGAAAACAGCAAAATAGTTACAACATAAGTAAGGATCACATTTTGTGTGCAGAAATGTCAAGAGTGTAATGTTTATACAAAATAGGTAGTAAACAACACAACTCTGAAATGTTCTTGAACTTTAACTTGAAGGGAGTTTATGGAATATGAATTGTATTGCCTTCTTATATTAGGCTGCATAATGAAGCCATACTGTTTGGATGAAAAATTAAAATGGAAAGTCGCCATCAGGAAGAAGTAATGTAATGGCTCTGTAGTCTCTGCAGCACTGCGGTAATGAAGAAAGAGATGTCCCTTGATTGTAAAGCGAATGTAGTAATGGTTTACATTTTAACTTCTGCAATTACTCATGCCCACGTTTGGCCTGTGTTCAAATCTTGCCTCGGCCACTCATTACATGAATCATCCTGAGCAAATTAAGTCAATAAGGACCAAATCAATGAAATTAAAATAGATGTTCTGTTTTCTTGCATTCCTCGAGGAAAGGGGCCCTTTAGTGTGATTTCCTTTGAGTTCAAATGTGGCAGTACTGAACCGTTTTCCATTATGACTCAGCAACACAAGACATCTCCCAGGAGAAGACGTTTTAGAGACAAGAGAATGTCTGCATCTACCGATAAAGTCACGTTGACAGCTTGCCGCACCTTCGTCATTTTGGCCGTCAGCAGAGCTTTGCCTCTGTATCAAAAACCAAGAAGTGACTCCCCCACAGAATCTGCACACAGCACAACATTCATAACTTGAGATGAGTGCCAATCATGTCAGCTTTCACATGTGCAAGGGGGATAAAAAAAAGCAACACTGCTCCAACCTATCAGAACAGCGACGCTGACAGGCAGACATAATCTCCCCAGGAGTCTGAGCGCCGTGCTGTGGATGAAGGATAAGGGGAAATGAAGGGGGGTGATGGAGTGTTAGTGGTGGATTGATGGATGGCTGGAAAGAAGGATGGATAGAGGGGAAGCATGACAGAGGGAGGGCTGAAGTGGTAGCGGAAACTCTGATGCCCTTGTGCTTTTTGATTTTGGATAACTAGAGTGATATGAACACATCGTCAAATACATACGCATAAACACAGTAGCAGTTAAAAAATACACACTCTCACACACTTGTCAGATAAGAGAGCGTTGCATCAGGGATCACTGCTCACAAGCCTGAGACCAGTGAAATCCCGTTCGAAAATCCTGCTGCTATTGATGCCAGCAGGGAGTCCTGTGAATGGTGTGGCGTGCGACTGTACTTTGTGTGTGATAGAACAAGCGACAACTGTCATGGCCGATAAGGAGGGGCACTTTATCTCTGGATCAAGCCTAATCCTGATTAATACCAGTCATCTACGAGGGCACATTGACATTTTATAGCAGTGGCTCTATACCAGGGGTGGGAAATTATTTTTTACAAGGGGCCACTTCAGAAACTCGAGCTGTGTTGGGGGGCCGAATCAAAAATAAGTTGAACTTAATTCTGCTCAATATACCAATACTGAAAAGGTGTTTTACAGTATGTTAAAGATAAGAAATGAATCAGCTTTATACAAAAAGAAATGAGTGCTTTTGATTTTTGTTTTTCAGTTCATTTTACTTGTTCAGTGAGAAAAATCCAGTCTGTCTTGGGCTTGAACAAGTGCACGGAAATCTGGTTCAATGTCTGAGGTGGATTTGCGAAGGACAGCTGAGAGGTGATCATCAGTGATAGAGGATCTGTATCTGGATTTGTTGAACTTCATCACTGAGAATGTCTGTTCACATATGTAGGTAGATCCAAAGAGGACCATCATCTTCTGAGCACGTCTCCTGATGTGTGGAAAGTTCTCCTCTTTCAGGGAAGCGTAAAACTCAGGCAGTGAGACTGACCTAAAGTGCTCTGACAGAAGTGTGTCAGACTGCAGGTCAATGAGTTCAAGCTGAACATCACTGGGTGCATCATCCACATGGCATGTAAATGGGGAAAAGATCATGTTCATTTTATTCTCAACTGTTTTGAAGTCTTTAAATCGCCTTGAAAACTCACCATGCAGTGCTTCTAACATGGATGAGTACCTCTGGAGGTGATCAGCTGATGGCGTGGCTTCCTTCAGTGTTGGCAAGTGCGTGAGAATGTTGTCCTCCATTTGGCTTGAGAGAAGCTGCAGCTTTCTCATGAAAGCCTTCACTGCACTGTACATGTCATGCACAAAAAGGCCCTTGCCTTGCAGTTTGACATTTAGTTCACTCATTAGTGCAGTCACATCTACAGCAAAACCAAGGTCTGCCATCCAGTCTGCATCTGAAGGCTGTGGGATGTCGTTTCCTTTCTTCACACAGAAGTCTTGAATCTCTTCTCTCAGGTCCCATACTCTTTTCAGCACTTTGCCGAGGCTGAGCCACCTGACAGCTGCATGGTAGGGTATGTCACGATGTTCAGTCTCACTTTCCTCCAAAAGTGCAACAAACTGTCTGTGATTCAATGCTCTTGCCCTGATGAAGTTAACTATTTTAGTTACAACATCAACAACATGGTTAATTTTTAACACTGACTTACACAACACTTCCTGATGTATAATACAATGCAAAAATACCAATTTCTGCTCAGGGTTAATTTCTGTCACTTTATCCTGCATTCTCTTCAATAGTCCAACATTTTTCCCTGTCAGATTTGGACAACCATCCGTTGTCACGCCTGCCAGCTTGTCCCATTTCAGTCCCAACTTTTCCACATGCATTTACCTCCGTGAACAAATCACTCCCTGTTGTTGTCCCTTTCATTGACTGCATGGCTGCCAGCTCCTCCGTGATTTTGAAGTCTGTAGTTATCCCACGTAGGAAGATGAGTAGCTGGTCAGTGTCACGTACATCGCAGCTCTCATCCAAAGCCAAGGAAAAAAAGTAAAAGTTGACCGCTCTGTTCTGCAGCTGAAGCTCCAGATTTCCTCAATTCTCCTCGTAACAGTGCGTCGCGAGAGCGGCACTTTCTCAAATGCCTCCTTTTTCTCCGGGCATATTAGTGCGGCAGAGTCCAACAAACACTCCTTAATGAACTCTCCGTCCGAAAACGGTTTACTTTTAAGACATAACTAGTCTTGACAGCTGCATCTCTGGATGTGGAATGTTTTGTGAAAATGTGTTGTTGGCTTTGCAGCTTAGCTAGCAAAGCATCCGACCCCTTTGCCCGCTCTTCCTCAGACAGGTTCTTGTATTTATCTGCGTGTTTGGTAGCATAGTGGCGACTCAAATTGTACTCCTTGAACACAGCGACCTGCGCACCACAAACTAAACACACAGCTTTACCTTTCACTTCTGTAAATAAATACTTAGCGGTCCATGTCTTGTTGAAAACGCGGCATTCAGTATCGATCTTTCTTTTTTTGCCCTTAGCGGACATTTCGTGGACTAGCCGGCCAGCATCACTCGTAGCTGTTCACGGCATGCGCGTTTACGTAAATAAATAAAAAAAACAGCAGCTTCCTTTTCAAAATAAAAGCAACACAGTTAGAAAGGTATTTACGCCATGCAAGCAATACAGCTGTGTTGCTTTTATTTTGAAAAGGTTGCTGTTTTTTTTCATTATGTTATAATTTATGATCAACCTCACACGGGCCGGATGTGGCCCGCGGGCCGTAAAATGCCCACCCCTGCTCTATACTGTAGAACAGATGATGTTTCACAGCAGCAGTCCAGAGTTCATTTTGCCCTTGTTGCTGATGATAGCAGATGATCCCAGAAAGGCTTTGGTTTGATATGCATTTTTCAAAGAACCTGTCTTTTTATCTTGTGAAGACCACCAAGCATGTATTACTGATGTTATTAAATTCAAGGAAATGTTCTTGTGTTTGAATCCATCTCCTAACCTCTGCTGTGTGACACTGACTTCTTCTTCTGACCCCCTGTTGTTTTCGACTCTGCATGTCATGCTGCCGACTAAAGCAGAAATGTCAAAGAAGTAAATGAAAGGATAGAATAGAATAGAATAGGGAGGGATGAAACCCTCTTTAATGGTCACACATGCAGAGCACACAGCACACACAGTGAAATTTGGCCTCTGCTTTTAACCCATCCTAGTACCAGGAGTCTAGTACTAGGAGCAGTGGGCAGCTATTGTACAGCGCCCGGGGAGCAATGGGAGTGGGGGGGAAGGGGGGTGTCCGGTGCCTTGCTCAAGGGCACCACGGCAGGGCAGGAGGTGAACTGGGACCTCTCCAAGTAGAAGTCCACACTCCATATTTAGGTCTGGTCGGGGACTTGAACCAGCGACCACTCAGGCCACTCAGCTTTGGGTTCTTTTCATAATACAATGTCAAAGAAAGCCAGAGGATTAGAACAAAGGTCATCAACAAGGTATTGATTTGTAATACTGAACATGAAGCCAGTGTGAGACATTTTCCAATGTATTGATTTCAGTATGGGTCTTCAAATCCATTGTTTTATTTCAACTTCCTCCTTGTCGAAAAGGTTATCAGGTAGCCATATTACTTTAAGTGGCCTTTCAATCTGGTTGCCATACTGAACAGTTTATGTAATTTGTGGGCAGAAATGTGGCAACACAAAAACATTTCAACAGTACATTATTTAAAAAAAAGGCAGTCAATTGTAAATGTAGTTTTGGATTACTACTGTACTTGTTATAATAATTATCCTATACGCAACATGTACGCTTGGATCAGCTCAATTGTACTTCAAAAATGAAAATGTCTTTGAATATAAGAGATGCATATAATTAGTCCAATGGCTGGACAAAAGGTGACTCTTTGTCTAAAGATAATCTTAAATTGACAATAGTAATTTATTAAGTGCTATACATTGAATGTTATTAGTATAGAAAAGATTAAGAGAGAATAAGCTTCCATTTTCAAAAGCCCTGAAAGGGAAGAGAGGAAGGACATTCTGGTGATCCATTCAGTCTCAACTAAATGGTTTTCTCTCTCTTTTTATCAAACTGTAAGAGATTATCATGGCCAAACATTTGTTCTAACCTGTTTCTTAGCAATAAACACGAGAAAAAACTATTTAGATCACATTTTTCCTGACTTGCTTCGAAGGGGCTTTTGTATCCGTTGGTCTAAATGGAATTGTACTTGGGATGTCAGTTAGACACTGAAAGGTAACTGAAAAATATGTTGAAAATTCTTCCAGCGTTGATCCTGTTTTGCAAGGTCAGTGGCTACGTACTAGAGAAGTCACATCAACTAGGGCAAAGAGAGAAACAACAAAGCTTTTCACAAGGGCTTTTATTGGTTAGGTCTTTTATCTTCAATATCTATGGATCAGTTTCAAGGATAATAAAGATGGTGAGACACTGACTTTACCAGCGTGGTGAAAGCTAAAAACAAGCAAAAACAAGCAAAAACTGCACTCAGTAAATTGGAGTTATATAAAAATAGATTCTGTACTACATTTCAGCAATCTATAGGTTCAATTCATTGTGATTCGCAGGTAATAATAATCCAGTGGCTTTTTTCCAATGGTTCAATTTATTTCCGAATTCACACGGTCTGATACTTTGTATACAGGTGTCTGGTTTTTAGAAAGGGATGTTCTCGACCTGTAGCCTTCACTGCCACGACACAGCAAAAAGCACAGCTGTGGCAGTCAGGAGAGTTTAAAAATGTAATTTTCGGAAATAATGAACCAATTAAAATTAAATGCCACCCATAAACACTGAATAATCTTCTCCTTATTTGCATTTTGTAATTTATTATTTCAAAGCATTATCTAAGCATGACTAAGTGGTTCCTGTGCTTAATAATAAAGAGTTCCAAATGCACCATCCATCCATCTATCCAACATTGTCGCTCAGTACTGAACAAACAGATAACAGGGTCACAATCACTCAGAGTGGAATTTATCATTTTAAATTCTGAACGACCATACAAGCAACCTCATACTATATGTGTTCAAAAATGTCATGTTTTTCTCTCTCATAAGAGACGGCTTGAATCGAAGTGTTTTCAAAAGTTTGCCAAAAACTTCACCATCATTAGGACTATATGAAGAATAAATAATAACACAGAATCTCAAAGTCTACTGTCGTCCTTGAACGGGCAAATTCCTGCTATATCTATGAATGTGTTATGATGACAAGCCCACAGTAGACCATCAATCAGGTGCCTACATTGGACCATAAATCTGCTGAACTGCTGAGGTCTACTTAAATGTAATGACATTCACTCTGTTAATACATATCAATCTGTCAAACACACTAAACAAACAGAGAACAGCATAGACTTTGAATGCGTAATCATTCTTCACGGTATTTCCTATTTAGCATTCTTTCTGTCTCCATCAAATAAACAAAGCCAATTTGAGCTAAATGGGCAGTGGTGGTCCTCAGTTGGATAATGTAAGGTCAGGGAAAGGGGAAAAGTGAAAGACAAGTGATTGTTCGCTAAGCTGTTGCCCCCCGAGCTAGGCCTGTTCAACGGCTAAAAGATCAGAATGCCGTTTCAATGAAACACTTCTGTAATTGAATATGATCAGGGTGTTCCTCGTAAAGAGAAGATTCCTCTCAGTGAAACATTCCCAAAGATTAAGACAACGTCATCACAATTCCTTCTGTTGATTTGTGTTCAGAATAAAGTGAGTTTGTACAGTATCTAAACTAATGACAAGGAAATTATCTCCGAAGTTTCACCCACTGGATACATTTCCTTCATCCTGGACTACAACAGTAACATGGTGCACAATTTATCCTGTTTCAACACACCACCCGTGCCTGACTGCAAAGTAAATCATGGCCACTGTACTACCTCTGGTCATCTTCCAGTGTTCCTTGATACTCAGATGAAAGCCAAGATTGCTTTCCCGGGGATTTAAATTATTTAGTAGCAACATGAAATTTAATTCAGAGTGATAAATGAAATTACATTAAATTAGAGTCCGAATCTATGCAACTCAATCGTTGCTTGGAGGGTGAAGGAGTAATTGTGTGTGTGGGTGTGTTTTGATGAATGTGTACCTCTCTCCAGCTGTGGCTTTAGGCCTGCATGTGCTCCAGAACATTGCTAACTCCACACCACTGACTCCCCTGCAAAACAAAGGCTAGCACTTTATTCTTAAAGAAGAAACAAATTATAGGTCTCTTGACAGAGCCTTCTATACCAGACTTGGTGGATTCTATAGGCTATATTGAAAGGCCTGCGGGTGGTCAGCGATTTTTTATAATTGCAGAGATTGTGACTTTAAACCTGTGCAAAGCTGTAAAATACCTCATCTGTGAACTTTGAGTTCTAAAAAACAGCATGAATCACATTTGAAAAACTTGTGCTGTACATTCTATTCATGTTATTCTTCATAGATATTCTGATATACCTTTCTCATGTCAAAGGAAATGGAGACAGTCGGGTCGCACTTGCCATCTGGATATGTGGGAGTTCTCCCTGTGGGACAGTCAACATGTAAGGCTAGCAACAGTGATAGCTTTTAGAAAACATCCCATACTGTTTGGTTCAGCATTAGACAGCCTGGCTGCCATCATACAGGTGTTTGCAAGTTCATCATGTCCGTTCTGGGAACATTCTGTCTTTTCCAACCTGAAATGAATGTGCTATGCTTAGAATGTATCTGAAAGAAAAATACAACGTGAGCATTATGATGCTTTTAGGTGAAAAATAACTTGTTTAAGGAACATTGACTTTTATCCAATGCATGTTTTTCCGTTGCCTGCATCAAAGAGTTTTATTTAAAAGAACATATGGTATGTTGAACCAGACCTGATAAGATCTCCACCGAACTTGACGATCCTGGCACGTTTTAGAGCATATTTCATTTTCATGAGCATACTCTGAGTTAAGGTACTCTTTTTTTGCGTGAAGTACCAAAGGTACTTTTTGGTTCCATGGATGTATTTATCAGGTTCTTCTTGTGTGGGACATTTAAAAGCACTTCTGGCCGAACACCTAAAAACAATGGTTGTCAAAAAGGAATACAATCAACCACACCGATTTCTGTTGTCGTAACGCCTATGAAAAGGGTCAAAACAGCACCACACTTCAGATAATGGTTAACGGTCCAGCCCTCAACAGCTCTACGTCAATTATGGGGTTTCATCATATGCCGTTTCCATGGAAACGCATCCCTCGCCATAAAAGACGATGTCGCTATAACTCCTATGAAAATGTTCAAAAAGTGCTCAAACTTCACATGTGTGCTAACAGTCCAGCCGTGAAGACATCTAGGGGACAGTTTTGAGATTTCTTCAAATGCCGTTGCCATGGCAACACAATGTTCGCCATGAAACACGGTTTTCTCATAACTTCAGTGAAAATGCTCCAAACGGCCCAAAACTTCACAGGTTTGGTAACGATGCAGCCATCAACGCATCTAAGCGTATTATGGGATGTCATCAAATGCCGTTGCCATGGCGACAGATCATTCGCCATCAAGTTAGTTAAAAAGTTTGCAGTTCAAATATTCTGCTGCTTTTCCAAGCCTTTTTACTTTCTTTTCTTCTCTCATCACACATTCAAGCCCCCAGTGTTCATGTATCATTTCAATCTAAATTCTTCACTTTCTTCTTACACATTACATTTCAGCATAGCAGTTTAGCGTCAGCTTTTCAGCATAAAGCATTCCCACTAGCAATTTCTTCAGGAATTGCATTCTCTAGTTAAAACTGTTGTGGTGGAAAATTATTCGCATTTTGCTTTTGTCTATCTATCAACTGAGGCTGGAGCAATAACTCCAAGCGGACACTGGGTGCTGCAATTTAGGCTCTGGATTTATTCGCTGTACCAACTCCGTGATCGTCACTGTTCCTTGTGGTTGCTGGCCTAATTCGTCACTTTTAGCTTTTTTGAAAAAGCTATTTATTGTTGGGAAATATTTTAATGCAGCCGCCACTCTCTCTTCCTTTTCTTTCTTTTTCTTTCTTTTCGCTGCCTCGCTGGGCGTCTGGCTGCTACCGGCACCATCAATTTTTCAGCTCACGTGACACAATGTCAATGTGATATGAGTGAAGGTGGGGTTGTGATTCGGCTATAGACCGCCGCCGCGTAGTAATAAAGTTGAGCGCATACATAGTGAGACCTACAGTACAGAGACGGTTTAGAAAATATATAAATTTGACCCTGTAGAAGAGTCAAGTTATTCATTGCGACGGAGAGTGAGTTTCATTTAAAACAATGTATGATGAGTGAGGTTGTGCCAAAAACCTTTTCTCTTGTCACTGAGGGCCCTCTCTTGCTCAAGGGCCCCTGGGCACGTGCCCAGTGTGCCCATATGGTTAATCCGGCCTTGCCAATTGCTGCTGGCTTGCTGCTCTTCTCTGCTTATATTCACCGGAGTTCCTCACACACCTGTTGGTCATTGCACAGATTGCTGATGTTCCATGAGTGCTTAGTTCAGGGGCAGTGGGAAAGGCACTACATGCTATTTTAATCAACACTACCCCATTAAAAACATACAGCAATACTTGATATTAAATCACACATCAATCCCATAAAACTGACCCTGTCATATCTCTTTTGAACTCCAAAATCAGTGCTGGTGAAGTTGGAACAGCGGAAAGACAAATGAAGACAGTTTTGATTATCTTATCTTTATTTGCATTCCTGTTTGGTTTAAAGAAAGAAACATTTTTCAAATTGTTGTTCATTTTCTTTTTGTTTTCTTCTTTCAAAACACGTCACATAGCCCTGCCGCAAGAAAAGGTGCGAACATTTGAATAGAATTGGAGGGATGAATAGAATTGGAGGGATGAAATCCTCTTTAATGGTCACACATGCAGAGCACACAGCACACACAGTGAAATGTGGCCTCTGCATTTAACTCATCTTAGTAGTAGGAGCAGTGGGTGTCCACCTGTGTGTCAGTGTGTGCATCACTGATGATCGGACCTTGAAACGATCAATAACTGTAAATACTGCAGAGTCATTTTTCCCCGGAATAAATGCAGATTGTTACTTTTCCTACTGAAATCAAAGCTAGATGTTATTCAGTGTAAGTAGGTTTTAAGTAGGAAAGAAGGTTAAGATGCATGAACAGCCAAGAAAACCAGTATATGCCAGCAAAAGCCTAGATCGTGTACAACATGTTCACCATCACAGCTTCAGGGGACCCTTGCCTCAGGCTTAGCAGATCTCTGAGCTGGTGTAGCAGAATCTGGTAAATCTGAAAGATTTATAAAGCTAAAGAAAGGGCAAAAGAAAGGCTTCTCAGTTATGTGAATGTGGATAATCTACACCTGTACCAAAAGCATCAAACAACAATGGAAAACAAGACTCTCACCTGTTACTATGGCAATTTTGTTAATCAAAAACCGAAATTGATTTTACATCGTTTTGTGTTAGTGTTTTCTTTTGGGCAACCTTTTCTGCAATAGTTTTAATTTACAGCAAAACGCTGCCTTATGCCTAAACACTTCTTCTTCTTTTAGCTGCTTTTTTAATACGCATCTTAAGCTTTTCAGTGAAGTTTATTCTCTTTGCGCTGTTTTTCCCACTCCATGTTGTCAGAGACCAGTGTGCAACTAAAACCTTTTACAGGGAAGTTACTTATAATAAATGCTTCAAGAGCAGGATCATTTATGTAAATTAATCGGATTGCTGTTAAACATAAATAGCTTCATGTTAATGAAGCTGATGGTGGACACTTAGCACATAGTACAAAATTGAAATATTCACTTCACATTTTTACATTAAAGTCATATACTAGAAATTGATGGTACATATGTGTGTGTGGTCACAACAGTGCTTTGCCCAGGCTGTCCTTAATCACTGCTTGTAAATGCAAGACTATCCATGCACTTTTATCCATGTTATTGTTAAGCAAGTGTTAAAAGACTGCGTAAGTAGAAGGTTGGAATGGATGGATAGGTCCAAAACCACCATCAAAGTTCCACCCAGGAGACAGCTGTTTGTATCCCGTGAAAAAGTAGAAAGGTTCATGTCTTCATGAACACAAGTTGCTCAACATTTGTAAGAGAATGTATGGACAACTTTATACAAGGATTTATGCAATCTGTTGCCTGAGTATATCTTCCTTGCCACATAATGTCGCCTTGTGTTTGTTGATGGCAACATGTCTTGGCAGCTAACAGGTTCCAAAGGTTATGTTTTCTCTGGATTTATCCATTTGGTGAAGATTTATTGAACATTTGTGAAGACAGTCTTGTTGAAACCCAATTTTCTGCTGTTTTTCTCTAAATATTTGCAGTTGGTTCAACTTAAACAAGATAGATATTGATGAGCTGTAAACGTAGACAATTAGAGAGAGAAAGACATTGGTTTTTTTAAATATTGACTTTCTTAGATCAGGGTAGGTTTCCAAAATTGTCCAATTTCCATTAATGACTTCAACATGAAAAGGGGTTTTTGCTCCTCAAATTGCCATGTTGAAAGTATTTTGTATCTGCATGTATCATCCTAGAGCAGGCTACCTTGTCATTATGTGCCCGTATTTTTTTTAAGTAGTGCAGCGGGTGCAGAATAGGATGGCTGGTTGTGATCGGCCAGTGTGATTAAATCTTTCATGCCAAAACACCACTGGAGACTGTAATGGAATCTACACTGGAAGGTTTTGAATTCATTTCCTGCACACACACTCAATATTGAGATTTGCACTTTTACATAAGGTAGAAATGAACTGTCTATTATAGACCTCAAACATTTGCAGTTTACTTATTTCCTACAGATAGGGCTAAGAAAGGGCACAGGCTATGGGTAATTAAGTCTTTGGAGAAAGATAAATATCAATAGTTGGGCATCCACCAACACACATGCATCCTTTTTAAAAACAGGAAGGTCAGCAGTATTTTCTAATGTAAACATAATTTAGTATGACCTCTAGATTCCACCGGGTCCGTCTGCGGCGCTTTACGGGCGCGTTACCGCTGCGCCGCGGTGCTCACGGCGATCGCGGCCACTCTAGTCAATGGGTGCTATTCCACCACACGCGGCGCGTTACGGCTCAGAAGCGTCCCAGAAGCGTCCCAGAAGCGTCCCAGAAGCGGCTCGGCGCAGGGCTCCTCTAAAATTAGGATCGAATCCTATTTTTGTCGCGGCGCAGCCGTAACGTAAGGTCGGGCAGGCAGGAAGTGGAACGTTCAGAGCATATATAGCATATATATATATATATATATATATATACATACACACAAACTCATTTTGCAGACCCTATCCCTCCGTAGTCTTTCAAGTAGGAGGAGAAATGCCAGCGTTCTCCTCCGGTTTACAGGCACTGTGTAAATTATATATATAGAATAATTATGATGATGAATGCATTTTTTTACCACTAAAATACAGCAACATATCTTTGATTCATGTCGTTTATAACTGGAATATTACAGTTATTATTAACTTTGTCTGTACAAAGTAGCCTGTCCAGGAAATATGCCCAAATCAACAAAAACTGCGAGCCGGCAGGCAAGACGCTCCGCTTCTGAAATGCTTCTGAAACGCGCCTGGTAGGGTATGACGCCGGACGGACCCGGTGGAATCTAGGGGTGAGTGTGAACGTTCATTCACAACCTTGATAACACGTGTTATTTTAATTGATTACACAATGTCCATGTTTGCACACACACACACACACACGCACACGCACACGCACACGCACACGCACACGCACACGCACACGCACACACACACACACACACACACACACACACACACACACACACACACACACACACACACACACCAACCTGGTCTCACCAGAATGCGTGACTCCACCACGACTCCTTAACACCGCATTGCGTGGTGGAGTCACGAACTTTGCTACATTTACGTGTCTGCACCACGCAAACAACCCCAATGTAAAGTGAATGAGGCTCCTTTGTCGTGGTGCACACACGCATTTCTACAACGTCCAGCAGTGAGCTTTTATTCTATAAAACGTTTTTAAAATCTACTTTATAGCTTGTAGTAACTCACAGGAGGCTTCTTTTATTTTATTTGTATTCATAATCATTTTATTTTTCGTCAGAATGTATTATGGTGCATTATTCACCAATGTTTGTTCTCAAAAACAATGCATTGTGTGTAATACAACTGTGATTTTTATTAAATTAGTTCGTTTTTAAGGAAGGCCAGAGCTTCAGCTGTGTCAAAGAGATTGTTCCCTTTAGTTAACGTTATTTAAAAGATAATTATATTCCTATTTGATTAAGTCCCCTTTATTGTATTACGGACCCAAAGAGCTGAGCGTCCATTCCCATTGGATAACAGAGCATTTTACACCCGGAAGTAAGTATTCTCCTTACTGTCCATTGATTTTATTTACAGTGATATCTGCACTACTCATCAACTCAAAAACACCAGATTATCCTTGTTAATTACACAACATTGATTGGTTTAAATTGTGTGCAATGCTTTTGTATTTTCCCCTTTCGATTCGGAGAAACAAATATTTGTTCGTAGTGTGTGGATGGCAGAAGGCACTACACTACCCAGAATCCTCAGCTATAGGACTACACCATGTGCTTAGAACGTGTCCTACCCCCCCCTTAGGTCACAGGCTCCTCCAACAGTGCAACACAATAAAACAGATAGGCTACACAGAACAAATAGTGCAAGTAAATACAAAAAGAAAAATAGTAAAATAGTAAAAAGTGAAATAGTGCAATAAGAGTCTATATACAAGTGATTGGAATATGATATATTAGATAAATAATTTCTAAGTAGCAGCCAGATGAATGTTATGGATGTTGTTTCTAAGTTCAGGTGTTTAATAGTCTTATGGCCTGTGGAATGAAACTGTCCCTGAGTCTGGTGGTTTTAGTCCGGATGCTGCGGTACCGCCTGCCAGACGGCAGCAGACAGAACGGTTTGTGGGGTGATGGGGGTCTTTTATAATCCTGAGGGCTTTCTTTAAGGTTAACCTGGTATTTTTACTCCACTACATTTATTTTAGTTACTTTACAGATTTGGATTAATGATGTGAAATATAAACAACCCTTAAATCAGACTTTAGTTACACCGGAGTAAAATTCAGTGAATTCAGCCAACAATCAGGCGAGATATTTGGTAGTGGGTGCTTGAGAAGACTAAATATGTATCTGCAGATCCCTAAAGCATATTCATTACTCGTTATTCTCTACTAATAGTTCATTAAAAACTGTATATAATGGCTATTTTGCACATCCCTTTCAAGATTTCAAGATTTTCTAAGGTTATTGACATATCATATACACAACTACGGTGTAGTTATGCAATGAATGAAACACTTGGGTCACAGGTTCATCAACAGTGCATCACAAGACATCTATCGATATCTGTGTACCTCCACCATTAAACATATTCTGCACATTTCTTATACTATCTACATACATCTTATAAGAGTATAATTAATATGTATAATATCAGTTAAAATAAGTGCTTCAACATAGTTAACATTGAAGGAAAGTTGATTGTCAAGTTCCAAAACAAACCATGCAATATATTAGACGTTAAGTACTTTGTCAGGCTTAATATCTGTAGATACCCCCAAAGCTTTTTTCTTATTTAAAAGACGACCTTAACCTAAAGTATTCTTTAATGTTTAAATAAAGCCTTATAAGTTTGTCTGTTTTGCACATCCTCCTATCAGGCACTAAACTGTTTTATTGTAGAGATCACTTACAGTATCTTCTTGATATTTTCTATTCTATATTATTTATATCATTGACCTTCCACTTTCCCACTATATTAAGAGTATGTACTCTTAATATTGAAATGTTTTCATCAAATATAACACATTCAAAAGTGCTTTACAAAAATGAAAGACATTAAGAAAAAGGCATTTTAAAACAGTCAATAAAAAGCAACCCAATCTACCTGCATTGCATTACTCTAAACGTGTAATAACGTGCTTTAACCAGTAGGAGGTGCGGGTTAAAAAGCTGTCAAGCTTACAGTGTTAACAAAATAAAATATACTGCTGTTTCTGGTTTAGTTTACGACGGATATATTCTGTTATTGTTTTGATATTTGTAACACAAAAGCGATGTAAAAAACCCACAGCAACACAGAAAAGATGGTCTTAACATGACCCAGCGGTCTAGTAGTTAATAAAAAACAATAATATCAAAACAAATTATTACTACTAACTTTATTGTGAAATTAAAATAGAACGGTAAAAGAATAGTTTCCGGTCCATTCTGAGGCCCGATCTCTGTAGATAAATAAAGAACTACGACAGATGTGTAATGTTTAATGCAGCCAAACCATTCATTACAATGCATTCATGTGATGACTTTCAAAGAGTAAAGCAAGCACTGCTGAATAAAGTATGATTTGATCTTTGACGAAACGTTTTTTTCATTGGAATGCAGTTGGAGGTCAACCAATCACAGAGCTTGAGGCAAAGCGGAACAATAGCTGAGGATTCTCGGTAGTGTAGTGTCTTCTACCATCCACACACTCCGAAAACATATTTGTTTCTCCGAATCGAAAGGGGAAAATACAAAAGCATTGTACACAATTTAAACCAATCAATGTTGTGTAATTAACAAGGATAATCTGGTGTTTTTGAGTTGATGAGTAGTGCAGATATCACTGTAAATAAAATCAATGGACAGTAAGGAGAATACTTACTTCCGGGTGTAAAATGCTCTGTTATCCAATGGGAATGGACGCTCAGCTCTTTGGGTCCGTAATACAATAAAGGGTACTTAATCAAATAGGAATATAATTATCTTTTAAATAACGTTAACTAAAGGGAACAATCTCTTTGACACAGCTGAAGCTCTGGCCTTCCTTAAAAACGAACTAATTTAATAAAAATCACAGTTGTATTACTTACAATACATTGTTTTTTGAGAACAAACATTGGTGAATAATGCACCATAATACATTCTGACGAAAAATAAAAATTATTATGAATACAAATAAAATAAAAGAAGCCTCCTGTGAGTTACTACAAGCTATACAGTAGATTTTAAAAACGTTTTATAGAATAAAAGCTCACTGCTGGACGTTGTAGAAATGCGTGTGTGCACCACGACAAAGGAGCCTCATTCACTTTACATTGGGGTTGTTTGCGTGGTGCAGACACGTAAATGTAACAAAGTTCGTGACTCCACCACGCAATGCAGTGTTAAGGAGTCGTGGTGGAGTCACGCATTCTGGTGAGATCAGGTTGACACACACACACACACACACACACACACACACAGGTAAATAATTAAAAAACAATAATTCCTGAGAAGAAAAAGAAGAAAACATAAAAAAAAATGGTTAAAGAAACATTCCCATGATAGAAAATTGAATCATTCTCATTGACAAGTTGTACCTGTCAGTGTAATTGTTACAATGAGAATGCAATATGGGACAAAAGGTGGGATAATATGCATTAACACACAAAGACACCCATACTAGTGCTATATAATACAAAACGTATTCGCTTTTCTTTATCCTTTAAACACATCTCACCATCTTCTACAGTATTACTTTTACCCAGTTGTCATGGCGATGGCGACAACAGAGCTAAGTATGACACTTTAACACGTGTCTCTCCTTGTGATGTTCATAAATGGTCTTTAGCAGCAGATTGGAATGGTCTTGTTACTCTTTTTCTGGCGCTCTTCTGACTCCTGGTTGATGACTTTGACCCCTCGGTGCTTTGACCAATTTTCTTCTGTAGTTCTCAGACAGCAGATTTTTTTTACTGACGTTCATCGAGTCATTTCCATTCAAGTGGTTCTTTCTACATCTCATGTGTTTTGGCATGCTTCATTGGATCTTAAACTACGATTCTGCCTAATTATGAATGAATGGATCTGGCCCTTCCTACATCCAGGACATGGTTAAACCATACACCCCAGCACGTGCACTCCGCTCTGCATCGGCCAAACGGCTCGCTGCACCCGCACTGCGAGGGGGACCCAAGTTCCCATCAGCAAAAACACGTCGGTTTGCTATCCTGGCTCCAAAATGGTGGAATGAGCTCCCCATTGACATCAGGACAGCAGAAAGCTTACACATCTTCCGGCGCAGACTAAAAACTCATCTCTTTCGACTCCACTTCGGGCAATAAAATGACTAACAAAGCACTTATATACTAATAAAGGACTGGCTTATCTAAAGCTAGTTGAGTAGCACTTGAAATGTTTTGGCTCTATGAAAGCTGATGTACTTATATGATTCTGTTTTCTTCAAGTTTGTATCTTCTTGGTCGAATGTATTGTAAGTCGCTTTGGATAAAAGAATGTAATGTAATGTAATGTAATTATGAGCTTCCAAACAGGTCACAATATTTCGACATCTTGATTTACCATCCCCGGATATGGTTTCAGTTGGAGCTGGTCAGTAGTGTCATGTGACTGCCTGCATACTGTCTTCTGTGCATGTGTTCTGTGGGCTGTGTGTTTCCACTTTTACCAGCACAACCTTCTTCAACTGTGACTCACAAGCTGCTCCATCTGCTGTAGACCCATTAAACAAACAGACCATATTAACGGCATAGAT
Source organism: Trematomus bernacchii (assembly GCF_902827165.1). Taxonomy (NCBI): domain Eukaryota; kingdom Metazoa; phylum Chordata; class Actinopteri; order Perciformes; family Nototheniidae; genus Trematomus; species Trematomus bernacchii. The sequence continues at coordinate 19,847,085 of NW_022987739.1, forward strand.
TCAACAGCACTTCCACTTCTCTGGAGAACACGCCACATTTGATTTCCTTTGGAGTACATCACTAGCCTTACACTCACATACATGTACATCAAAGCTTCTGAATCTTTTCATCTGTACCGCGCTTCCTGGGGGGGCAGGAAAGTCATTCAGCCTTCTCTTCGTCTACGTGTGTGTGTATTTTTTTTTGTTATGCCCTTTCTCCTCAACCTTCATATGCCCACCTGAGGGAAGAGGCCTTACCACAGGGTGGGGATCAATGAACTGCTGTGTTGTGCTCAGCCGGCGTAGGATCTTATTTAGAAGCCCTCCAGGTGGCTAGGATCAGTGGCGCACAGAGGGAGAGAGGCAAAGCCAGCATCCATTATTTATTTCCTCATTTAACACTGGCAGCAGGTTGCTCACCCACTTTTTTATTTGTTCAAAGAGTAGTGGTGTGTGGGGTTAATTCTGTACAGGGGTTAATATAGGGACCATAATTGGATTCCTGCACCGGGAGAGATAGGAGTTTGAAAGATAAGGATTGTGTTGTAAACACACTAAGCCCTGTCGCTGATAAAAGATCTATTTGTGCCGCCTGGTCTTTTGCTTTAATGTCAGTGCATGCCAGAACAGGGATGCCCATTGAAGCTTATTGATCTACCTTTACTTCTTCAATTAGATGAATGAAGAATTCGTCTTTGCCAATAAAACACAACTTATTATCTTCACCACTGGTGCCCAACCCACTTGTCCATCCCTTCCTCCATTCATCGCTCTTCTTCACCATTTATCTGGCCAAGAAACCAGACACTGATTTAATGAAACCTTATGAACAAGCTGCTTTGTGCTGCTGGAGATACAACTCCACAGTAGAAAAATAAGACTTCCTGAAGGTATACAGTGACAGTATTATCTGTATATAGGATGGTTTTTGATATAACGTTGTACAGCCTGATAGTGGAGAAGGTATTTGAGATAAAACTGTTTAAAAAAGATGATTTGCTCTGTTTCTCTGGTTTAGCTTGATAGTAAAAGTATATTTTAGTTGATCTGCTTCAATGTGTCTTTTTACACCATCGTTATAAAGAAAATCCAGGTTACAGAATGATAATTCAGCAGCTTTTCAAATCATAAATGTCTCGTGATTACTCCAGCTACCAGCATCACATTAACTATACATTAACCTTGCAAATAGCCTACATTAACTGTAGAATAGACTGTCACATTTGCAAACTTAAATTACAAAGTGGAGAAAATGACTGAACCAAACCGCCTCTGATGCTGGAAAAATTCTCTGAAAAAGCGGATAATGAATTTTGGATCATCCATATTAAAGGTTTTAGTCATATTTGCTTTTGTAGAAATAGCAGAAATGCAATTTATATTAAGTTTAGCCATATGCAAATTTGCAGGGCTTCTCGAAAAGTGTTTTACATTTTAAAAAGCTGCTACTTTATAGTGTGATTCCTCTAAATGTGTGAAATGTTACAGTGCCGGTGCTCAACAACACCCTTTAATGGGATCCAGTACTCAAAATATGATCTGTTATGAAAATACTTTAACCATGATAATCAGCTCCCCTGCCCCAAATGGATGAGCAGTTAATGTTAAACTTTAAAGCTTTAATAAAAAAAAATTGAAAAAGAGAAGTAGAAATAATTTTTAGCTGCTCCCCCCCTAAGGGGTGAAATCCGTCTTCTATTCTGTGGTAAATTGAGCACACCTAGCAGCTCACTGAGAATAATCAGGAATTAGGGGATAAATGCAGCAACTGTGAAGAGTAATACAAGCCTGCAATGCTCTTTCGCTCTGAGTTTATAAAGCTCTCTCCCCCCTAAAGCGTGTGGCTGTGCATCTCTGTTTGAATGTCGGATTTAAAAGTCTCTCGAGAAGCCCAGTGGGTGAGTAAGAGGTGTTTTTATGTCATGCTATAAGCTTGCACTCAAGACATTTTCTACCCTTTTTTAGAATCTTGCTTTCTTTCTTTTCATCTGTGAGTGCATATGGATTGTCCTTTGAAATAGCACAGGGAGAAGGTGACATTCTCATTGCAAAAAAAGAGAGAAACACTTGCGGTGCCAAATGCTTTGACAAGTAATTAAGGGCAACTGTGCGCAGCAGACACTAAATGGTGGCCAGATATTACAAATAAACAAATTCAGACACAAGGCTTTCTTTAGAAAAGCATCATATTTGAGAGAACTGCATCTTGTTCTTTCCTGTCTGTGAATTATAATTCACTGTCTGTATTGTAAGAGAGTTAATGATGCACTATGATATATGTAAGGTCTGTTCCATGGCGTACCAACGACTAGCGCTATATAAATAACATGAATTATTATTATTAGAACTGTGGCAACAGCAATGTAACTTAAATTGACAGCAACACTGATCAAGGTTTTCTGTAACTTTCCAAGTCTTTTTTTAACACTCCTCTCATGAATCCACAGTTTTGTTCTGTCCACAAATATGAAAATAAATATTTCAAAAGTATTCCATTGTGTTGACTGAGTCATGATAACTGATGTTTATTGTCCACAGCTGACGTTAAATCGACTGGACTACTTTCTTCCGATTGATATGACTTCACATCGTCCCTTGATCCTCCTTAGAAATGGTCTGTTAACCTTACCAGTGTCTGTTGGTGAAAAGTGACCAATCAGAGACAAGTATTGAACTAAACCGTATAACCAGCATATTACAATATAACTTGTTTTTCATGTCAGTTTTGCATCATCAGTCAATTAATTTAAATGCATAACACATTTGTGCATTGAATAGTAGAAAAAGTAAACCCCAGATTTTATGAAGAGCTTTTGAATCGTGTCAAGTAATGTTTATGGTATTTTACATGGTGTTTTTTCAGAAATCTGTGCACGTATCACTGTCAAATATGTTAGAGTATATTGCTTGTTCTTAGCTGCCTTTCTAAACAAATGACATGGAGTAAAATGAATCTTATCCTGCGTACTGCCGTATATATCACCTTATTATATGAATTCTCAGATTTAGCCTTTCTTCCTGTCTATAAATAACTACTACAGTCTGTGTTCAACAGGATAAATGATGCACTATGATGTGCAGTTTACTATATACGACTCATTGTATCTCTTGTCCTTCTTGCCACAGAAGATATCAGCACAATTTACAGCCCCTATCTCTAATCCGCAGTATTCCACAGGCAGAATTATACTCTGGTGTAAAGGTGAGGGACACGGAGGAGGCCATGGCCCCCTCGCCCCCCTCGCATGTCCTTCAGCAGATGGAGTTAACCCCCGGTGCTGACAACAGCCGTCACTGCAGCTCTGGACGTCCACGCTGGAAATTGAGTGTCAGGTATTTCCTTGAGCGGATTAAACAGTGGCCAGAAGATTGTACGGGTTATTTCTTTAATCCTTGCAATTCTGTTTCAGTATCACTGTCCTTCACACTCACACGGCCACAAGCTGTTTGGACCTCACACTGTTTTTTTTTGTTGGTTTGTTTTTTTCATGGCAGCAGACATGACCAGAAATGTAATTGCAGGTAACGCTCCATCATGTTTATTACTGTTTGTGAAATGGGAAAAAAACATAAATCCTGTAAAGTACACGTAGGATAGTATTATTTGACATTTAATAAAGACAGCATTTGATAAAAGATGGACATTTTGAAGCCAAAGTTTGTTTGTGTCAAACAAACCAGAACATGTTATTTACCCATGGCTCCTGCTGAAAGAGGAGCAACCTATTTTCAGTGATAAAAGCTTCTCATCTTTTTTTGGATAAGCATCCATAAATCCATTTAGACATCACAGAAAAGCACTTCTAATGGCATCTTCTTGCCTGGCAGACATTTTCTTCTGCATTAAACAAAATTCATTTGAGTGTTGATGTGCATTTACGGTTACGTCGCTAAAAGGAAGAGCTGAAAGGTAATGTGGCATGCAGAATTAAAAACAAATGTAAAAAATATAAATGCACTTTGGGAAATAGTGTACCGAAAGTTTTCTTTTCAAAAGAAAGGATTCAAAAGAAAAACACAGGAGTGACATCATCCTTTTTTGTGCTTTATTTGCAGTTTTAGTTATTACTTAGCCATATGACTATCCCTCTCTACTGTTGGAAAACTGAAACTCTCTCAAGTAATTAACATACATATTACCTTTAAGATGATTCCTTCAATATTTTATAATTGTTGCTATTATTGTGAAAGTAAAAAGTGTAGAACACTCGCACATTCAAAATGATTTATTAGTAAGTCGCCAAACTTGCCATATCTTATATTGATTTTTTAAAATTTTATTCACAGGATAGGACGTGACAATTTCTTAAACTGATAAATATGAGTTGTAAAAATACACATGGGTTATTCACATTGTTAATGATTGTTGTCCACTTGTTTTAGGGTGCTGCTAACGCAGTCCTCCAACTCATACGACCAAATAGGTCGATTGTTCAAGCCCTTATTACGACCAAATAGGTCGATTGTTAAAGCGCTTATTACGACCTATAATCACGTTTTAAAGTTTTCAACCTCTAATGCTCCCGTTGACTGCAAACGCTCCGGTGGGTCGTATATTTACAAATAACCCTCTCTGGAAAATCCTAAATTGTAGGATAGTTTGGCCATTAAAATGCTTTTTGATTAGATTTCTAGCGAGAAGTGTATATTGTACTTTTAGAATCCACGTCCAGTAGATGTCTAGGATCTATAGTTTGATAGATCTTACGAAGATGATTTGAGGTCTCGCCAGGAGAACGTGTAACGGCAGCCTCCCTGTAAAGTTAGCGCCAATCCTCACAGGGAGAAAACAGTATTTCCGGTCTCGAAGTTTTCATAATAAAACCGTATTCCCTTCACTGTCAAATTATTTCACAGTGATATCTGCCGTACTCATCCACTAAAACACATCAGTTTATCCTTGTTAATTACACAACATTAATTGGTTTAAATTGTGTACACTGCTTTTGTGTTTTTCCCATAGGTTTTTCCCTTTCGATTCTGAGAGACACATTTATTTTTTCAGAGGTTTTGATAGGCTAAAAGATCGAACTACCCATAATCCTCAGCTATCGTTGAAGCTCGGTGATTGGATGTTTTAGCCACAATGCACGTTGGGATATGGTGTTTATGCGATATATAGAGAGCGCTTCCACTCATTTCTCTCGTGTTATTATCCAAAGTTAATGTAAACTTGAATAATGTACTTCATTTGAATGTAATAATTATGTTGGTAGTTGTTTGTGGAAGTGCCAGTGAATGAGCCCCATTAACTGAGTTTTAAACATCACTTTAAATGGAAGATCCCCATAGCCCCCACCCACTCGATCGGATCGGCGATCGGTATCGGCCGATACTGATTCCGGCGATCGGCCCCAAAATTGGCGATCGGAGCATCCCTAGTATTTACACCATAACGGTGCACAGCTGATAGAAAAGGACTTGTAGTTTTTCAAGATATTACTGATTTTTCTTTGAATTAAAGAATGTAAATACTGAGTTGAGAGAATATTAAGGGGTTTTGGGTGATGGGAGACACATCTATGGATTCAGAATTTCAATAGCTTACCATTAAATGACGGATATACCTTTCTGTTTGTGATGTTTTACAAATCAGATATTAATGTGTAGAACTGTGAAATAATATAGCAATATGCTGTAAAATTATGTGAAAACATGAATAAAACTACACATCTTCAGATGTTATACATACATTAGTGTCCTACACTAATAATACAAAGTTATTATGGCATTGTATGCTGTGTGTTGTTTATAACATCTTCAGAAACTACCTTTCCAACTCCTCATGCAGTTGACTTTTACAGTTGTATACAGGTTCATGGCACAATGCATAAGCTTCAAATCGAGAGACTGAAACTGTATTTTTCTTTACCGTTCTGTTTTCATTTCACAATAAAGTTAATAGTAACATTATGTTTGATATTATTATGTTTTATTAACTAGACCACTGGGTCATGTTTGGCGTTACAAATATCAAAACAATATATGTGTGGATAATAAAATAAATCCGTCATAAAGTAAACTGGAAATTATACTGGAAAGTATAATTTATTGTGTTAACACTGTAAACTTGACAGTTTTTTAACCCGCACCGCCTAGTGGTTAAAGCACGTTATTGCATTTTTTTCTTTTTGAATATGTTATATTTGATGAAAACATGTAAATATTAAGAGTAGCCTACATACAAAATAGGGGGAAAGTAGAAGGTCAATGATAGAAATATAGAATAGAAAATATCAAGAAGATACTGTCTACAATAAAACAGTTTAGTGCAGGACGTCCAAAGATATTAATCGGAGGATGTGCAAAACAGACAAACTAATAAGGCTTTATTTAAACATTAAAGAATACTTTAAGGTTAAGGTCTTCTTTTGAATAAGAAAAAAACGTTGGGGGTATCAACAGATAAATATTAAGTCTGACAAAGTACTTACGTCTAATATATTGCATAGTTTATTTTGGCACTTGACAATCACCTTCCCTGAATTTTACTCAGGTGTAACTAAAGTCTGCTTTAAGGGTTGTATATATTTCACATCATTAATCAGAATCTGCAAAGTAACTAAAATGAATGTGGTGGAGTAAAAATACCAGGTTAACCTCTGAATTGTAGTGGAGTAGAATTACAAAGTAACAATAGTGGCATTTTGTACATGCTGCTGAAACAAAAACATTTCCCAACTTGGGATCAATAAAGTATATATTATCTTATCTTATCTTATCTTAAGATGATCGATGGCTACTGCCATATTTGCAAAATTCTCCTCTGAACCTTGACAAGCGCATGTTGTCAAGCAAAGCGGATGTTGTAGTCCCAAACGATAGCTGAGGATTGTGGGTACTGTAGTGTCTTAGGCCATCCTAAACTCAGAAAAAACTATTTGTTTCTCCGAATCGAAGGTTAAAAACACAAAAGCATTGTACACAATTTAAACCAATCAATGTTGTGTAATTAACAAGGATAAACTGACGTTTTTTAGTTGATGAGTACTGCAGACCGGCTCTGTCGTCCAGTGGAAATGCTTCACAAGTCCGCCGGTACGCATTTGCGCTTAGTGGGACAAGTGACGGTACGCATTTCAGATGTTTGCCGCGCATGCGTACCTGCGTACCTGCGTACCTGCGTACCAGTTATGTGCACCCCTGCATATAAGGGATGATTTGCATTGAGCCTACGTGATAAGTGTCTCACTGCAGTGTTAATCCTACAAGTAATTTCACTTCTGATTACTAAATAAATCTATAATTCTAAACAACATATTGATTGTAACCATTTGTATTGACTTAAAACAGATTACATTACTTACGCTAAGAAAAAATGGTCTGTTCTACCTCGTAGCAACGGCTAAACAATGAAACAGCAATATGACTATTAAAAACGATATCACTGATTGAGGTTTTCTGCCTCTGCCATCTTGTTTTTTTTTTCTTTTTCTCAGTCTTTTTGGCCACCACTGATGGTAATTGGCCTGGACTTCTTTCTGCGGATTGATATGACTGCACCCTTAATTAAAGCATCCGTAACAACGGTCTGTTTTCTACGGTGGCCCTGAAGTGCAAGACACCACAGCATTTCAGAAAACACAACAGCATTTCAGAAAACGCAACAGCATTTCAGAAAACGCAACAGCATTTCAGAACACAGCATTTCACATTGGACGGAAAGGGTATGCCTTTAGGGAGAACACTTCTTGTTTGTGATTGGACAGAGCCAGCCAGAGAAACACTGCTGTGATTGGTTGTTTGTGCTGCCAGTCAAGAAATGACGCTTCGTGATTGGTCAGCACCCGACAGCGCAACATGTCCCAACACATCAGCCGTTAGCTGTGTTAGCACTCAGAGCTCACAGCTCCTCATATCTGTTCATAAACTGGACAAAAGTTAAACATGAACAAACCACAGACTGCCTATGTCATGGCGAATACAGTCGCTGCTTTATTTATGTCTGTATGACGTTGTTGTGAGTGTGGACCGAGCAGCTACAGGTTAGTTTAGCCTGATCGGTCCGCCCCCTCTCCAGCACGTCTTGTTTGAATTACAGGAGTAAACACAGCTGACAGCCGCGGTGAAACTCGAGCGATTAGAGCGATGCAAAAAAACATGAATTAATGCTTTATTAATTCATGGTTTTTAAGGTAAAGGTTAATGTAAATACTATGGTAGACTACCCAATATTCGCATCGCTCTAATCGCTCGAGTTTTGTGAAATGCTGTGGTGTTTTGTGAAATGCTGTTGTGTTTTGTGAAATGCTGTGGTGTTTTCTGAAATGCTGTGGTGTTTTCTGAAATGCTGTGGCGTTTTGTGAAATGCTGTTGTGTTTTCTGAAATGCTGTGGCGTTTTCTGAAATGCTGTGGTGTTTTGTGAAATGCTGTTGTGTTTCGTGAAATGCTGTAGTGTTTTCTGAAATGCTGTAGCGTTTTCTGAAATGCTGTTGTGTTTTCTGAAATGCTGTAGTGTTTTGTGAAATGCTGTGGTGTCTTGCACTTCAGGGCCACCGTAGATTTCAATAGCAGACCGCTGAAATTTCAAATTGACCAATCAGAATTCAGTAAAAAGTCACCTATGCAAATATTATACATTCTGGATATCAGCACTGTCACTACATGCACTTTTCGAAGGAAGAAAAATATCAGCCTTCCAAATTCTATATTGATAGTTTTTGCTGTACTTAAAACTATTTATCTTTACTTAGTATGAGTACACCATGTCCCACCACACCTGGCATTAATTTGTGTTTTCTTGGCAAGTTATCATGACCACAGGGAGGACAACAGTGCCAGTGCTTGGCAGAGCAGGAATGTGGTTTCATAAAATAAAAGTGGTCAGACAGTCCAGCAGACTAACAGGGTGCAAGCACATTAATCCTTGGAAAATACATTTTATTTACAGCAATAGGTATTATATCAGCAGGTTGCTTTATGGATTTGCCAGCTAAGTCTGCGGTCAAACTAACCTCGTTCTCACAGCCTACTATTTCAAAAGACCATGCTGGTATATTTAAGATTTTTGGATTCATTTTAACCTAAGGTTTTAGGCACCACTATTCATTAGACTACAGTGTGAAAATCAATTAAAACTTTCTCCAGCTCTGCAATCCATCATAGAGGACATCAAGTCTGCATTAATACGTGTCAAAGTTACATATTGTTGTTTAATAATACAGTGCAAACTTTTCCAATCAGTCCATTCATTTAAAAGCATTACAAATTCATGCAATGGACAATAGAAAAAGTACACCCCATTATATAAAGTATGATTTGCAAACGTAGTAAGTAGGCTATTGTTTGAGAAACGTGTGTGTTATTTACTACTATAACTATCAAATAATAACTATATGAATGTTTTTTTATGACTTTCTTTAGTAGAGTATAGCCCCTTACTATTTGAATTGTCATATATATATTTCTCTTTACTGATACCAAGCACATATTTTTATTTAAATATGGCTTTGTGGAGTGCACCTCCTTTCTTAGTCCTTGCCTGCTTTTACATATGCACACACCCACACAGGTGTAGATATGGAAAGCTTATACACATGCATATCATACATTTCTAATTTTCTTTGTTGTCTCTTAGTACAGTTGCTATTTTTCTGCCCACACACGTACAGCAACCACTCTTAATATTCACAAAAACACAATTTCAGGTGACCGTGGAGATTCAATGCTCATTATCCGCTCCCTCATCTCCACGGGAGCGACCCGCGGTCATCACTGACAGGCATGTGACTCATCAAAGAGCAACAAGTCCCCCCTACCGGCAGCAGCAGTTGTGGGTAGTTAATGTACGTTGCGAGAACACCCCAGCCGGTGAACGCTTCTCAGCTTGATTTCGAAAGAAGTGGAGCCAGTGAGGCACATGACCACAGCAGGGGGGCCACAGATACCCAGCATGTAACTTTTTATTTCAGAAATCTGTCTGCAGTGACAAACTTCAATTCAACCTCTCCCAACGGGGAAACGACAAGTAAATATCGGTTGACTTCAAACCCTGTGACGGATAGTTCTCTGACTACCATTCCCATAAACAACACAACGACACAGGTTTAGGGCGACTTTAAGTAATAGTTGGCAGCTCATGAATGCGAGCTAGGAGAGCTTATTTTTCTGTTTAATTAATGCTTTTTGAAATGCATACTCTAGCTGCAGAACGCCTTGCTTGGTCTTTCGGGCATGACGAATAACTCACAACTGTATACACTTTCATTCCCGCATTGCACCTTAACAAGAAGGATGGCAGCTGATGCATTTTGAAAAGAAATGTGTGTGTGCAGTGGACACTCAGATATTAATTTCTCCGAGGGCAGGGCCTGCTGCGGGGCATCAGATAAAATGTAATTAGGCCCACATTTCATTTGAGAGCGTCTGTGCTGCAAACATAGTCCTGAGGTGAAATCAGGTCACTGCTTTGATGATAAGTAATATTGCATGCCCAACGATCTATCAATCATGCCTACAGGTTATTTAACATTTCAAAAATCTAAATTCCTTGCTGTAGATTGTATACAGCAAGAAGAAAAGGCTTTGAAAACTCATGGAGAAGTAATATTTCACATTTGGCACTGTTCTAAGCATATACCATCGTAAAAAGGGAAAAAGAAAATATCTCCCCCACAACTGTCACTCTATATCCTGTTCTGTTATTCTACCAAAGCACTAAATAAGAGGTTTAAAGTTTACAAAGCAACGTTCACTCACAAGCTTGTTACCAGAGCATCAACCAAATAAAATTTGCTTGAAAAAACGTCTTAAAAAGAAATTGTTAAACCTGGAACAAGCAAGCAAGACATTCAAGGGTTGAGTCTATTTTCTCAAAGGCTCTTCAATATTTCTCTTTAAAAGAAAAACATTAAGTACATAAATAATATACACAAGTATGGAGTATTATTGAGCAGGTTGATGCAGTGGTTGAAAGGTGCAAACGCGCTACAACGGCCCAAAACACTTCGGAGAAAGACGCTGCACTTTGAAAAACTGTGCAAATTTTAAAACAAAAATTTGCCAAAACACCTGCAAATTAAGAAACATCTTCAACAACTTGACAACACAATGTGCCGCATTTGGAAAACATTCAACAAATCGATGAAACACGTGGAGCGTTTACTAAAAGCTATGCATAAACAAAACACTGCAAATCAAAATCCGGGAAATTTACCCAAAATGTACGTTTTATTGGCTTACTTTAACAATGTGATAGCATGATTCCACTCGATATGATTGCAGATCTACTGTAAGCTAGCTAGCTAACGTAGCTAACCTAGTTATTTCAAATATACTGATGGAAATCTTACAATTATGAAAAAGGTTTACTGACCCACACGTGTTTTGGGCTGTTGCGCAGGTACTTTTTTCAAGCATTTGTTGGTCTAACTGAAACATGCAACTTGGGTTTTTGGAAGTTCATTAACTTTCCCTCATCAATCCATGCATAGGTACAGGACGTCCAGATATCCAGGGATATTTTATTCAAGATGAAAAGAGAAGTCACTTCCACATGCTTGCTGGCAGCACCTGGTCTTAATGGTGTCTTCCCATTTCGCCCCTTCCCAATTCGCCCCTAAATGATTCCCATTTCGCCCCTTTTCCATACATAAGAATTCCTTACATAAGAAATTATACTTGTTATGCTTGGTCGTGGGTCTTAGGGTTAGGGTGATGGTTAGGGTTAGAGTTGATATATCTAATGATGCATCCCATGAAGCATTGCATGAAGTCTGTTGACGAATCAGAGGCTGTTGTTGGGGCTGCATGGGACAGGGGACAAAATGGGAAAGGGGCGAAATGGGAAAAGGGCGGAATGGGAAGGGGCAGAATGGGAAGGGGCGAAATGGGAATAGATTGGGGGCGAAACGGGAAGGGGCGAAATGGGAATAAACCGGTCTTAATGTGTAAAGGCCTCTGTGCTTCAGACTAAACTAAATTGAATAACTTTTATCATCAACTGTTGCTGTAAGTGGGCGACAATCATTAATTTCCCAGGTTTCGGATCTTGATGAACAATACCCTTTCCCCTTAGAAATCAAAGAGTTTAACCTCAAACTAAAATACTGATGACGATATTATGAGAAGGTCAACTGTACTACAGCAGTGTACACTTTCAGAATGTCTTACCAGGGAGATTGCTTGGATTTGGACTCCCAACAGGGCAAGAACATGACTCTCAGATAAAACTGAAATAGAAACACCTCCGCCAAGCTGCTTCCATAACACAAAAAAGATTAAATGATTCGGATCAAATCTAAAATGTAAGGGATTTCTCCTTGGCCCATGCTACACACTTTAACCAGGTTTAAAAATATGTGGGCCAGAAGGTTTTATTTTCTGTAATCCTGCAGATAAACAGAAAACAAGCCAAACCGAAAGAAATGACCATCCATTGTGGAGGTGATTTAACAATGCAATGTAATAGAGTAAATTGTATTTTTTTTTTTATCCACTTTAATACATCCAAAACATGTAAGAGTTGAAGTAAGGATTTAAATCTTTCTGCAGCTGAGTTAAACATTTACAAAACAAATATCTACATAAAACTAAATTGTTTGTCAAATGTCAGATGCATTTGTAGAATGTCAGTAAATTTGAGCAAAGAGGTCCTAATTGAATGATTATTATTGATTATTCATTCATATTCAGAGTGTTGTACTTTGACTTTTACCTATTTCTGAAATAAGCACTTGGCCTTTATTATTATATAACTTGATAACTATTTGTATATATGCATAGATAAAGCTTTTCAATAACATGATTTCAGGAATACATTTTCCTTCCTGTTAAGTATTGTCAAACTTTCACCTATCAACTAAATATTTCCGCAAATGGCAGTTCTCTACGTTTCATTGCTGCTGGTTGAAGCCACCAGGCATTTCCTTACACCAGTGCGCAGGGTAATGACATTTACATTTATCATAAACAGCTGCCTGCTCATGCCACGTATGAATGAGTGTCAAAAGACTCGTCCCTGTAGTCCCTTAATATCCCACAGTAAATAATGTTTTCACCTACTGACAAAATAGGCGCTGCATAATCCGAAAGTTGTGCGTTCAGTATTGGATAAAATGCATTTCACTTGAGCTTACATTGCACTTGCAGATTCAAAGGCATTTCGTAAAACGGGCAGATGCATTAATCTAAACGCCACCCGCCTTTCCCTCTCTGCACACAAAACAATCTACAATCTGTTTCCCCCTTGGTGGCTCCTCCTGACTTATGCAGAACTCCAATCGTGCCAGAGTTATTTATCACTTTCCATTGCATTGGGCGAATCTCCATTCTGCAGTATAAAGAGCCAGCATAAAAGCAGAGATGCTCCTACATCATTACAGCAGTATGGAGATAGTGTGACCTGGCACATTGGCTCTATAGAGCTTCATCCGTATGAGCTAATTCAGGAGGATTTCTACCAGCTCCTCAACAGTGTGAACATTATGGCTCTGACCCTTGCACGGGTCGCTGGCTTCACACCCGTTCAGCACGTCCAGAGGGATGGAATGTCATCACCTTCCTTTCATGGTGAATCACAAGGACACAGTGAATCATGATTAGGGGTGATAGCCATAACTGGGCCTGTGGATGCAGGAATAAAATGTACAGTGTGTTGGGAACTGGCAGTTATATACAGTATGTGCCAGTGAGTCATACACAAATGTAAATGTTAATACAATTTGCATATTTTTGAATGTATGGGATAAATCGGGCTCCCTTGATCCTTCCGCTGTGCAAATACTACTTATGTGTGGTGAGCTATTGTCTGGCTCCATTGGAAAAAATGTTTCCAAGGATGCAGCTTGAATTAAAGAGGATGCACTGATGTGTTCCCTCAATCTGAACTCTATGTGACTATCTGCGTTTCAATTGACATCATTTCCAGATCAAATGCATTGGCCTCTTTGCTCAAGCTTTGGCGACAAACAATTAATGCTCAGCTGAGTAAATAAAACCAGTTTTTACCTGTGTGGTTACCTTACTGCAAGTGTCAACAGGGATTTCAGTTTAGGACAAAGGGAACAACAGGTAATACATGTTGGGGCTGCAGGCCACCAAAATAACTCTGTGTGTATAAAGTATTTATTGTGATTTTATCAAACATGTATAATTCCAAAGATGAAATTAAAAATATAAATCAGACTCTTCTTAATTCAGGATCTGGGTGTTCAAAGATGTTATGTAAATTCAACTCAATCCCGCAGGACTAGTGTGAATTTCTCACATGAGAATATTTTAGCCAGTTTTACGATTAGCAGTTATCAGAACAGAGAGCAGATTACATTATTCAGAGATTAATAAAAAGGTGTAAAAACGATAGACTTCCTAGATAACTAACATTACCGACTGGTGGCTACTGAAAAATAAATGCTCATGAGGGCATTCCTAAGAATGATGGATTCACACAATTATTTTACTTGGAAAAATTGAATATCTAGATTGGCAGTAACACTGCAATTTGTTTGCAACTTACAGCAAACTCTTTGCAAATAACATGTCTAATACTGTTTTTTTTGGTAGGCTTGATAAAAGCTATACACCATTTCAAGATTTGACCAGGTGTTTTAACATTACTATCATTCTGTTGCCTTTAGAGAGGAACTCAAACAGTCCAAATGGGGTCACACTTTTGAAACTTCCCTATTTATGATACTTAAAAGGCTTACATCATGTAGTGTTCTGCACTCCTTTAAAGGAAACCTTCACCAGTGTGATTGAAATGGCGGCTGACTTTTTGATTGATTATCAGCCTGGGCGTCAATCGCTCACCAGATGCCTGCAGGGAAAATGCATTTCAGGTGTTTTGTAATTTAGAATTCCCTATCCATCATACTTGGAGGCATCGCCACCAAAATGCATCTATAAAGTAGAAGGTATAGGTGATGTTTTGCCTCTTATAAGAACATAATGCAGTTAAGCTTTTTCTTGCTAAAACATTTTCTGTTAGATCATGTGAAAGAGGTGTTGCAGTGAAACAGTGTGACACCGCACATGGAGGCACCTGGATTTAAAGGTCATTCTCTACCATTGCAATTTCACCATTCACTGTAGAGACTCTAGAGATACGCGGAGGTTTATCTGCAGGTGTCTCAGACTCCAGGAGGGTTACAAAGATGAGACAGCCTTGTTGTTATGATTACTGATGGATTTCAGAGAGAGAAACAGATAAATACAGAAAGAGGAATTACTGTGGAAAGCCAGTGTCGTACCGCTTTTTAATAGTAGCTACACAGAAATATTGATTCTCTTGGCTGAATTATTACTGGTAATATCAAGAATGGAGGATCTGGAGAATGAGGAGTAAAAATAACAATAGCGTGGGGGGGGCATAAAGAAAGGGGGAAATGCCGCCTGCGCATTCCTTTTAATGGAGTTTGCTCAAGTCACATTTCTTCTTGCACACTAAGCTATTTTGTTCCCAGTCGATAAAAGCTGCTGCAAAATTGTTTACTTCCCTTGCAGGTAAATCATTTCAAAATTGGTTTGATATTAAGGCATATCCCTGAGAGCATGTACGCAGTGGATGTGGGTGATTACAAAGCAAACTGCCGCAACCTTTCTGGACTTGGAAAGGACCCCTGTACTCTTTCTAATTAGCTCTCCATCCCCTCCAGGACAAAAGATAATGGCCAGGTGTGAATGGAAATTTGTAGGTGGATTTTTGCCCCGGGCATGTGTCCGATGCTGCATGTGTTAGGTGAACGAAAGCAGTTCATTTGTAAAGCCTCAGAGTCAAGTGGGAGTAAGTCATGTTATTAAAGCATAATCTTGTTTCTGCCCTTGATAGTGTCTCACTGGCTCCCAAGAGCTGAGATAAATAGGGGTGTCACTAATGTAGGCCTACTCTACGCAGTATTTATATGTACAATGGAATGAAGAAAAAAGATACTCACAATTGTCACTAGTGGCAGAAGAAGCACTCAGATGTTATACTTAAAGGGGCCCTATTATGCTTTTTGGAGTTTTTATTTTCCTGTTGTGTGTTATATATAGGTTTTGTGCATGTAAATGGTCTACAAATCCAAAACTTCCATCCAGAGGGAAACTCCTTGATTGGACTCCTTTGTTTACTTCTGTAACATAGTGACATCAGTATGTAACACTTGCGCCATTGGCTAGCGCTCCAACACACTGTACTTGATAGTCTAAGGGGCAGGACATCTCTAAGTTGTCTCTAACAGAGCCGGCCGGCTAACCATTAAGAGCAGACTGTCTGCTCTTACCACAGGCAGTATGAGAACAAATTCAACACTTTTTGAACATTAAAGCATGTCAACATTCCACAGTTGAGGCACAAAATACAATTTAAACCTGTACATGAGCATGGTAGGGCCCCTTTAATTGTACATTTTACAAGTAAAGTCCTGGATTACTAATCATACTTAAAAGTACAAAAGTATTGGCATCAAAATATACTTCAAATACCAAAAGTAAAAGTAGACATCATGCATCTCGGGCCATGTCAAAATCATATTAATTAAATGACTGGGTTATTATAATAGATGCATTAATGTGTTCATCACAGTTGGTTAAGGTCGAGCTAAATATTTCTTTATTTTATTTTGTATCAGCCAATAGTCTGAATTAAAAAAAAGTAAATTATGCTGTTAGATAAATGTGGTGGAGTAAAACTGCAATATTTGCTTCCAAAACGTAGTAAAGTAGAAGTATAAAGGGGCATCAAATTGAAATAATCAGTTAAAGTCCAAGTACCTCAAAATTGTACTCAACTACACTACTTAGGTAAATGTACTTTACTAGATTCCATCACTCTGTGTCGCTATGATAACAAATTAGTGATGTACTGTTCCTCAATGCAATGTGCTATTGAGGATCCTCTCACAGCTGGCTAAAATTAAAGCTAATTGTGGATGGTGATGAGACAGCTCCAAGAACATCTGAGAAAACAACATTTTGATTTGAAATGTTTGGAAATACATTTTTTGCAGGTTAAGTTTGTCATCTGTTCAGTGATTCAATTTCATCTTGATGAAGTTACCCATGCTGCTATGCAAACTGATTTAAACCCATGCGCTACAGTCTGCCTCCTTCTGTGCAGCTGCTGAAATATTACTACCATGCCCACTTGGTGTCATGGTGACCCTCTTCATCTTCTACTCCTTGGACACAAAGACTGACAGCCTCGGGCTTTCTACACATGATCACCGGCAGAATCCCCTCGCACCAGCATGCACCACTGCTTTCCAACAGAGAGAGGGATAATGGTTAACCTCATCCATTGTAGTGTTGAATAATGCTCAGATTTGACACGTTTTATTAGTTTTGCCTTTTTTAGATAGACAGGAAATCTTCAGATGGACATGGCAATCAAAAACATTTCATGACCGGTGAGTTTTCGTAAAGCACCATTTCAAATCATGCACGTTTAGTGCATAAGGGCTAAGAAAATTATGATGGAACTGCATTGTGGCTATTCTAATGCTCTATTATTTCTCATAAGCTGTTGCAGCAATTCTTTGTTTTATACTATTTGTAGAACCATTTTAAATGCCATATTTAAAAATGTACCACTCAAGAATTTGAAAGAAAGGTGAAAAAAACATAAAAAATGCTGCATCAGGACCTAGAGTAACAACATAGAAAAGTCAAATTTGTAATTTGCTGTCAACCACTTTTGAAATTGTTTTCGGCAATTGAATGGCGATAACTTCTGTTCTTGTATTCACTCACACCCCCCTTCCCACCTAGAACATCTGTACATCCTCTAAAACACCCAAGGTCACTAGTTTGTGGTTATAAAGTTTTATGAGGCTGTTATTATCATGTACCAGTCAAAACTGGTTTTATACAATGAGGTCAAGCTTAAAAAATGTTCTCTCCAATACAAATGGGTTCATTGTATCCAAAAGAGTCTCATATTTCCATACACACACATACCTATGCATTTCCAAGACTATTTAGGAGCCACAGTGTGCAGAAACCATTTTTAGAATAGGCGGAAATAACACTTTATACTGCATGCAAAAAGATGCATGGATTCCTCTCAAATCTGCATGGGATTAGCACAGAGTGGGCACGTCTGTAAAGGGGAGAATCGTGAGTTAAGTAGTTTGGTTTTATAACAATACCATCGCAAATAAGCCTGCTTGAATCTCTGACAGACAGTAAAATCCAAAGCAAAATTCAAGAAGTTACATTTTACCCTGTTCAGATTACAGAACAGCTGTACAATAATTTAAAGAGGACATTTTACTATATGCTCATTTTGAGGTTCATAATTGTATTTTGTGCATCTAATATGACAAAAAGGTATTTATTTTTCTCATACTGCCTGTAGCACAGTGCTGCAGCACCTCTTTTCAACCTCAGTCTGATACCAGAGCCCAGTCTGCTCCAATTGGTCAGCTGGCCGGCTGTGTTGTGATTGGTCAAACTCTTAGATATGTCCCATCTTTAGCATATCACGTAAAATGTGTTGGAGTGCTAACCAATGGTAGTCGGGGTGTTATGATGTCACTATGTCACAGGCGTAAACATAGGAGTCCAATCGAAACCTTTCAGGCAGGGGGGGGGGGGGGGGTGCGTGGGTGTGCGGGGGAGAATCTCCTTTGGGATTTTAGCTTTTTCAGACCATTTACATGCACTTAAACATTCATAACAATATACAGGAAAAGGAAAACCCCAAAAAGCATAATAGGGCCTCTTTAAGGGCTTTTTGACTCTTCAGTGTCTAACATCAAAAATTATTCCAGGTATCCGTCTTGAACAGTAATAATTATAAATTGTAAATTATACGATGCCAGAATGGCTTTGGGCTAAGCTCTTAGCAGTGACAGTTCAACTCAGACTGCTAATCAGCCTAACCTCACATTATCCATTTTTTGTCTAGAATTCTTAGTATTTCAAAGCATTCAGCAATCAAACGTCTTCGAAATACTGCTGCCTTTGTGTCTTACCTGAGGCTGATGTTTTTGCCTTTTTGTTGCCAACAATTGCACTTCCAGATCTGCCATTAAAGAGCTTTTCACATGGCCTGGAACCCAGAGGATTATTCTGAGGGAAGAATTTGGAAGTTTATGGTGTTCATCGGAAGGAAAACATTTCTGAAAACAAAAGAAATTACGTTTTACGGCCCACAATAAGCAGTTCTGTATATCACAACTAAAGAAGGATAAGGGTGCAGGAGATTCTTTATGGCGGTCACAAAGAGTTGCTGTTGCACATTGCTGTTTTATTTACTCCTCACTGAAGGATTCTTCTCTCCCTTCTCAGTAGCCCTCCAAATAACACGGCTGCCTCTTTTTCTGAAGCCTCTCAGATATCATTCTTTCTGAAGGATTGGTGTAGTTAAAGGATGTTTTTCACAAAAAGGCATGGTGCATTACCAAAGCCAGCCTTGGTTTACATCCTGCAGAACAAATATTTCCCAAACCACCAGGTGAATGAGGGATGCTGGGAAGATTTACCGAGTGAGGAGGTGCATGTGGAATCAAGATTATTGAGCTGTACATTTTTTCCCTCACTCTGTATTTGTCTTGTCAGATGTTCATTAATAACAAACAGGGCTCGGTATGTCGTTTGTCAGCTCTATTGCGCTGGTCTTTTTTCACATGTTGCGTCACAAATTGTGCCCTCGTCCATGACCCATAACTCCAAACAAAATCATGCTTTCCCTAGGGTTCATGTATTAAGCATCAGCTGGATTCATCCTCTTGCAGAGCGGTATACAGCAAACAGACACCAACACATATACATTTTTTTAATTATTAATTTTCAAGAATGCAATCACATTAAAATAATATAATATCTACTATCCTTTTCAGCGCTCTGATGGATAAAGCACAGGCTCTGCCAGAATTATTCCTTAATTGTGCTCAACACAGCAGGGACCTCTAAAAATAAATGAGGAAGCAGACAGTAGGAAGAGCGCTGGGTGGCTATTCAATCAGCACGCCTGTATCATACTGTAGGTTTCAGTGTTTCGCAGCGTCTCTGTCATTGCTACACAAACGTGATCTGCAAGTTAATAACTTTCAAGGTAAACACGCTCGGTATAGCAACCAGTATTTATTGCTCGTTGTCACTTCTAATTGTTTGGATAGGGATGGAGACATGGAAATAAGCTGATATTCTGTGCCAATATGCAATCTGCTGCTGTTTGATAATTATATTTTAGTATTTGCTCGCCAAAAGAAAGAACAAAATCTGTTTCACAATATTTTATACATTCATAATTTCCTTTTGAGAAAAGACTTTAATGTAAAAAAAGCCAGTGAAAAATAGTGAAAATGCATCACAAGATGCTTATATATAACAATAATCAATATTGAGAACGATAATTATGAGAAAAATAGAAAAAGTACAAGAATAAGAAAGAAAAAACAGCCAAATGGTTAGAAGTAAAGGGGTGAACAAGGGGAAGGATGTACGGTGGCTGAAAGGTGCAATCGACAATTAAAAATAACCCTCTGAGACCCACGGGCCGTATACGATCCCAAATATCACGTTGTGTTCAAAGCGTCATAACTTCTCAGCTGTTTCAGCCAGAGACATGCCGTGTTTTTCCTCTTAAACTACAGAAACGGCAATAAACAAGTCCATTAAGTTTTTCATTGAGAGGCGTTTACTTATTTTGGTGAAACGAATGTGCGTAAAGTTTTAAAAGATGCGGATAGTCTCACCTTGATTCTGGCGCATTGCTTATCGTTTTCTGTTTTATAGATCTATTCTCACCCACCATCTTTGTTTGTGACGTAAAGAGTGTAAGAGTCACATTTCTGGATCGGACACTCTGAGTGGATGCAGTCACAGCCAATCGGAGTCTGATTCAGAGGGTTGCCTGTCAGTTCCGTTGTTATGTGTACTGAAACGAGAGCCGGTATAATTCCATGCGCGAAAACAAAATAAAAGTTGGAATACATTCTTTTAGTGTTTTGAAAGTAAACTGAGGTATGGCAAGGAAGTTTACTACAGCTGAGGCTTTGGAGCTGATTTTTCAAGGGGACGATGTTGATGAAAATTCAGACGAATCTGCTCAGCATGCCATGTGTGATTGTGGACATGATATATATCATGTGTACTCTTCAAAATTGGCAGGACAAAAAATTACAATTCCTCGCAAAAAAACGCCCATGGACACTGCCCAAAAGAATGGGCATAACTAATGAACAGAAGAAGTTAGAATATTTTAATCAGTTCTGATACAATGATAATAAACGTGTGCAATTTTCTGTGTTGAATGTTTCTTTCAATGTTATGGTTAGCAGTTCTTTTTAATGAAATAAGTAAAACATTCAAGCTCCGTTTTTTATTTATTTTTGGGCAAATATCCCCTATTATAGTGTATATAAGTCTCTAATGAGTGACACATATCATTAGCTGAGGTTGTGCTGATTTCTGGGATGTGTAAAACTTGATTATACTGCAAAGAAATTACAATTTATAATGCAAAACACAAAAATATACAAAAACGGAAATGTCCTATGTGGGTCTCAGAGGGTTAACAAAGCTTGAGACATGTTTACATTTTATAAAACAAATTTACATTTTATAAAAAAAAATTACATTAGCAAAACACTTTTACCAAAGAAAAAACGATTTAACATTAACAAAAACAAATTAACAAGATGCGAAACCCTTTTACAAAGCTACCGAAACACTTTAACATTTGCCGAAGCACTTTAACATTTCCCGAAACACTTTAAAATTTTCCGAAACACTTTAACATTTGCCGAACCACTTTAACTAACTAGAGAATCAAACCGGAAAGGGAATGCCCATCATACCAGAAGTGACGTGCAAGTGATTGACACAAACTTTGTTTGTTTTGGCGGATAGACCGCTGGTACCTATGGACCTTTACGGCCCGTCCACACAGCAGCGTTGGAAGCTTCTTCCAACGTTTCTGCCCATTCACTTTGAATGGGGTGACGTCACTTTTCACCGAACTGCATTGTGGGAAGCAGAGCGGAGCTTTCCTGGCGTTTCAGGCTGCAAAAGTTGAGCAATGTTCAACTTTTGAAGCTTCTGAAGCTTTCGGTGGAAGCGTCAGCCAATCAAATCATATGCCAGTACAAGCTCTAGCCAATCACACCAATGCTTGTGTGTCAGGGGCGGGAGATTCATGTGATTGTTTGTTGGTCGAGCTTCAGACACGCCCGCCGGCAAGCTTTTTCCAAAGCCGCTGTGTGGACGGGCCGTTATGGTTGTTAAACATGTTTTGTCCGTTTGACCACCTGGGCCAAGTGACATGGTTTTGCTCATCACAATATACTTTCTCTTGCGCAAGAGATACGTTCTCGTGCACACGAGAAAGGTACAGGTTCGCCAAGTAGGAAGTGGAGCTGTGCCTTTTACACACAGTTTTCGCTGTGTTTTTATTTTAATTTTTATTTAACCTTTATTTAACCAGATAAAAGCATTGAGATAAAATCTCATTTTCAATGCTGACCTGGCCGGCCGTTTACCTTCATTAGACAGCTAAAGAGCGACTGCAGGCTGCTTCGTTATAGCGTTATGTGTGATGAGAGAAGAAAATAAAGTAAAAAGGCTTGGAAAAGCAGCAGAATATTTGAACTGCAAACTTTTTAACTAACTTGATGGCGAATGATCTGTCGCCATGTCAACGGCATTTGATGACACCCCATAATACGCTTAGATGTGTTGATGGCTGCATCGTTACCAAACATGTGAAGTTTTGGGCTGTTTGGAGCATTTTCACTGAAGTTATGAGAAAACCGTGTTTCATGGTGAGCATTGTGTTGCCATGGCAACGGCATTTGAAGAAATCTGAAAACTGTCCAGTAGATGTCTTCACGGCTGGACTGTTAGCACACATGTGAAGTTTGAGCACTTTTTGAACATTTTCAGAGGAGTTAATGTATAGCGACATCATCTTTTATGGCGAGGGATGCGTTTCCATGGAAACGGCATATGATGACACCCCATAATTGACGTAGAGCTGTTGAGGGCAGGACCATTAACCATTATCTGAAGTCTGCTGCTCTGAGCATGTCAGTTGGAGTTATGACATCATTGTGTTCCATGACACAGGTGTTTATATTTGAGCTAACGAGGTGTCCAGAGATCAAAGGTTTCCATTGTTCTGAATGAGAGATAAACCTCTTACATGTGAACGTTTTGTTGAAGAACCGTAACAGATATCGGTGAAATTTCAAAGCGTGAAGCATCTCAAGGACCTTGAGTATCTGAAGTATGCTTTTTGTGTACTTTCGGGTCAATAATGTGGCCTTTTTGGCAGATTAACTAAAGGTGTGCGGCTGCTGCTGTGAGGAAATATCAGCCTGAAATTACAATGGGCTTTAATGGAGACATGTTGAAAGTTTTTGTCACTTCATGCCCTCAAGAGGCATTTTGTTTAATTATTTTGCTTAATTATTTGTAATGTTTCAAGCTACGAGATGTTTTCCTACGTTTGTCATGAAAAATTATGTCTCAGGAATGTAGGGTTTGGGAATTATGGCAGTTTTAAAAAAAAATATGAAGGCAAATTTCAAAATTTGCTACTCTCTAGCTGTGACATCACGCACTCTAGTTAATGTTAAAATCTGAAGAAGGCCTCTGTACCAAGGTCTGAACAATGTTTAATATCTCTAAAAGTAAGAATCAGATTTAAAAGTTGTGTTACACGAATAATGTCAGAAAGATGTGTAACATCACCAACAAAGTTGGAATGAGGTTTCTGAGTGAAAGTATGAAGGAACAGTTAGCAGTTGAAGTCGCATGAAGATTGTTCAAGTCTGAAGATTTTCTCCATTGACTTCAATGGTTAAAAATGTGACGTATTATGGGATGTATCTCGGGAATTATGAAAGTTATGAATGAGAAAAGTAATAGCAATCGATTCCCGACCGAGCTGAACGTTTTGATGTTTGAACGGAGTTTCTGCGATGTGGAATGTGGGAGAAGAAGACCGGCAAAATAACGGGCGGAATAAAGATTTTGTAGAACAGATAGTTGGAATGCTGTATCAGCATTCCCACTAAATTAATCAAGTTAAAAAATAAAATACAATACAATAAAAGACAAGAAGAAAAACCTTACATTTAGGAAAATGAGTTGATAAACTGATAAACATGGAAACTAAAGGAAAAAGAAGAATCAGATGAAGAAAACAATTACATTGAGAGGAGTAAAATGAAGACTGCGGAGGAAAAAGCTGAGGAGCAAGAGAAGACATACAAAAGGAGAATAAGCTAAGAACATGGCAAAGGAGAAATAAGTAAAGGGGGAGGAAGAGAAAAAAAGAGAAGAAATAATTAAAATTGACACAAAGAGGGGACCAAACAAACCGAAAAAAAACAATTAAGACATGAGGGAGTAAAACGAAAAGGAGTCAAATCAAAAGTTGGAATGGTGAAAAAGAGAAGAAGAAAGCGAAAATCCTAACATTTTGTAAAAGCAGGAGAAAAAGGAACAATAAGAAAGAGAAGAAGAAAAGGGAGGAAAATTCCATATCAATACAAAGGCAGCTTCTGAAACAGTCTAACACTGTTCATATGTGTGTGTTTGTGTGACATTGTGAATGTCCGTGCATATGGTGGCATTACTAGCCCTTTCAAAGTCTCTTGCTCTGAATCCTTTCATCTCCAGTAATCCCGTTCTCTTTGGAAGTGCGGATTACGGCCATGTATAGTGGACTAAAGTCGTCATCCACACAGAAACTTGATAACCTTTCCGTCTCACCTTCAAAATCACCCGGCAACAGAAAACTCTGGGCACCACGCAGACATGTTTCGGGCCTGCGAAGGAGAGAATGTTTATCTTGTTCTGTCAGTGCGAGACAGACGGTGTCATTACACATGCTGCTGCCATTGCTGCCAGAGGCACGGCGGCAGAGCCAAGCACCGCTGGTTTCTACCGAGGTAATCTGCAGTGGCAGAGGCGAGCTAGATTATGGATAGAAGATGAGACTGCGGGTTGGCCACGGGCGTCCCCCCAAGCTTTTGTCTGTCACGCTGTTTTGCTGAAGCGCAGGGCACCTCTTCGGGGGATGAAAGGATCTATCTGTCTGTAACTGAGCTCACAGTGAGGATGAAATGGATTTGGCTGGAAACAGGCCGGGTGAAACATTTAAACATCTCTACTAGACTGGAGTCGGAAAGCAGATACACAGAGCAGGGCTGCTCGAAACAGGTGTCCAAAGCAATCTTGTAAGACTAAATGAAGACAACAGGCCCCATGCAAAGCTTACACACGAACCTCTGTAAAGGATGACAGCGTGGCATCCACACATACAAACCCAAGTGGATTAAAGTTGTAAAGCAATTCAGTATTTCCAAATCCATCGTTTCAGCTTGTGTTTACAAGATTGTCATGCTGCGTGTTTACCATGAAAAGGAAAATATATTTGAGCAAAAGCAACCTTATTGACCCCCAATAATGCAGCATTTCACACCATCCCTCTGTGCTTCCACTGTTAGGATTATGTTTTAAACAGGACCCAGGCGCAGGCAATGACTGGAGATGTTTAAAAGGTTTATTGTTCTGAGACTCAGGCGGGTTTGGAGACTATGGAGGTCCGGAGTGGAGGTAGGCAGTTCAGGCTGGACTGAGAACAGGGCAGGCAGGTATGGTGAAGGAAGAAGCAGGCAGGTTGGCTGGAAGCTCTGGTGGCCGATGGCTGAGGGATCGTACTGGAAGTACAAGGAGAAACTAATTACAAAAAGTACAGAATAACACGCAGACAGGATAACTGAAATGAGCAGCCAGGAGGATGCAATACCACTGGTGTAGAAAACAATCTGGCGGTGAGTTGCTGGGAGACTGGAGTAGATATGCTGTGTCTTGATTGGATTGATGAGGGACAGCTGAGCCGGTCGGCCAGGTGAGTGCAATCAGGCTGCTGCCTGCAAGGGAAACCACACCCCCTCCACACACACACAGGGGAACAAACAGGGACACACAGGGACACAGTTTGGGCCGTGACAGTACCCCCCCCTCAACGGGAGCCTCCAGGCGAACCACCAGGCTTGTCTGGGTGGTCTCTGTGAAAGTCCCGAATGAGAGAGGGACCTAGAATGAGCTTGCGGGACACCCAGCTCCTCTCCTCAGGACCATAACCCTCCCAATCGACCAGATACTGGTACCCACGGCCCCGGCGGCGAATGTCCAACAGCCGCCGGACCGTGTAGGCCGGGTGGTCATCAATAACAAGGGTGGGTGGAGGGGAGATGGCTGGAGGGCACAAAGGGCTGGAAAACACTGGTTTCAACTGGGACACATGAAAGGTAGGGTGAATTCTCATGGAGGGAGGCAGCTTGAGTCTAACAGCAGATGGATTGATTATGCGCTCGATCACATAGGGACCAATGAAGCGTGGTTTCAACTTCTTAGACTCAGCTTGTAAAGAAATATTTTTAGATGAAAGCCAAACTTTCTGACCTGGTTGGAACTGGGGAGCTGCGGTCCGGTAGCGGTTTGCAATATGCCGATTGCGTTCAGCGGAGCGGAGAAGGGCAGAGCGGGCATCCTTCCAGATCCTCCGACAACGACGGAGATGGGCTTGGACAGAGGGAACTGCGATCTCGTCCTCTTGGGCTGGGAACAAAGGGGGTTGATATCCAAGAGAACATTCAAATGGGGACATACCGGTGGCAGCACTAGACAGTGAGTTATGAGCGTATTCAATCCAGGGCAGATGTAAACTCCAGGAGGTGGGATTCCGGGAGGTGACACAGCGAAGTGCAGCTCCAAGGTCCTGATTGGCTCTTTCGGCCTGCCCGTTAGTCTGCGGATGATAGCCTGAGGAGAGACTGACAGATGCTCCAAGTGCTCGACAGAATGCTTTCCATACCTGAGATATGAACTGTGGCCCTCGGTCGGAAACAATGTCTGTTGGAATGCCATGAAGCCGGACCACATGATTGACTAGGAGGTCAGCAGTTCCAGAGGCTGTGGGGAGTTTAGGAAGAGGCACAAAATGAACCGCTTTGGAAAAGCGATCGACAATAGTGAGAATGGTTGAGTTACCCTGTGAAACCGGGAGGCCGGTAACAAAGTCTAGGCCGATGTGACTCCAGGGACGACTAGGGACTGGGAGAGGCTGGAGTAGACCGATAGGAGCCTGGTGTGAAGACTTGCTACGGGCGCAGACAGTGCAGGCCAGCACAAAGGCTCGAGAGTCCGCTTCCATGGAAGGCCACCAGAAGTGTCGTCTCAGGAGGGACAGGGTCCGATTCACACCCGGGTGGCAGGCAAAGCGGGAAGCATGGGTCCATAGGAGAACCTGTGAGCAGACAGAGTCAGGTACAAACAAACGGTTATCTGGACCATTTCCTGGATCTGGCTGGTCTCTCTGTGCATTCCTCACTGAGTTCTCAATCTCCCATGTCACAGCGCCCACCACTCTGGTAGCAGGGATTATGGTGTCAGGAACTATGGGGTCCTGATCCACTGCAAACTGCCGGGACAATGCGTCAGGTTTAAGGTTTTTAGAACCAGGTCGGTAGGTAAGGGTGAAGTTGAACCTGCCAAAAAACAATGCCCAGCGTGCCTGACGGGAGTTTAGTCGTTTGGCAGTTTGTATGTAGACCAGGTTCCTGTGGTCTGTCCACACAATGAATGGATGTTCACAGCCTTCCAGCCAGTGCCTCCATTCTTCCAGCGCAAGCTTTACAGCAAGCAGCTCCCTGTTGCCAACATCATAGTTGCGCTCAGAGGTTGTCAGTCGTCGGGAAAAAAAAGCACAAGGGTGAAGCTTTTGATCGGAGACTGAGCGTTGTGATAGAACAGCCCCCACACCGGTGTTGGATGCATCAACCTCAACAATAAACTGAAGAGATGGGTCAGGATTCATAAGAATAGGAGCCGAGGTGAAACGTCTCTTCAGCTCAGAGAAGGCAGCCTCAGCCTGAGTAGTCCATGAGAAGGGGATTGCTGGGGAGGTGAGTTGGTTGAGAGGACCGGCAACACGACTGTAGTCTCTGATGAACCGGCGATAGAAATTTGCAAAGCCCAAAAAACGTTGGAGCTGCTTCCTGGTGGAAGGTTTGGGCCATTGTGCCACTGCTTGTACCTTCTCTGGGTCTGTTCTCACCTGACCTTGCTCAATGATGTAGCCCAGGAAGTCCACTGAATCCACGTGAAATTTGCATTTCTCTACTTTGACAAACAGCTTGTTCTCGAGGAGCCTTTGTAGAACCTGCTGCACATGTTGGGTGTGTTCCTCCATGGTCTGTGAGAATATCAGAATATCATCCAGATACACAAATACTGAACGGTTCAGGAAGTCACGGAGGACATCGTTCACAAGAGCCTGGAAGACAGCTGGGGCATTAGTGAGTCCAAAGGGCATCACTAGATACTCGAAATGGCCTAGTGGGGTGTTGAATGCGGTCTTCCACTCGTCTCCTTGACGTATGCGGACCAGGTGGTAAGCATTCCTGAGGTCGAGTTTCGAGAAAATGGTGGCCTTCTGTAGGGGTTCGAAGGCTGAATTGATGAGGGGCAGTGGATACTTGTTCTTGATGGTGATGTTGTTAAGGCCCCGGTAGTCAATGCAGGGGCGCAGGGAGCGGTCTTTCTTGGATACAAAGAAGAAGCCTGCTCCGACGGGGGAAGAAGAGGGTCTTATGATGCCAGCAGCGAGTGAGTCTTTGATGTATGTCTCCATGGCCTCACGCTCAGTTCGGGACAAGTTAAACAGGCGACTGGATGGGAGAGATGCCCCAGGAAGAAGATCTATTGTGCAGTCGTAAGGGCGATGAGGGGGCAGAAAAAGGGCTCGCTGCTTGCTGAAAACCTCTCCCAGGCTATGATAAACCGGAGGGACAGCGGACAAGTTGAGTGGCTCCTGCTGAACTGGGGGAATACCGACCTCTGCTGGGGGAATTGCAGACCGCAGGCATGAAGAGTGACAAAAGGTACTCCAACTCCTTACTTGATTCTCCGACCAGTCTATGTGGGGGTTATGCAGTCTTAACCATGGCTGGCCCAGAACTAGGGGTGTGTGAGGGGAGGACATGACGTGGAACTGAATCATTTCATGGTGATTACCGGACAGGACGAGATGTAGGGGTTCGGTGACATGGGTAACGTGTGCCAGGAGCTTCCCATTCAGACCTCGAGCATTGAGAGGAGCTGTCAGAGGTTGAGTTGAGATGCCGGCTGAGGCAACCAGTTGGGCATCCAAAAAGCTCTCATCAGCCCCAGAGTCCAGTAGGACAGGCAGAGAGAGAGACTGTTGGTTTAACAACAGTGTGGCTTCAAGTGGCTTGCGGGTCTGGGGGGTTGAGGAAGAAACAGCCTTGCTCACCAGTATCCCCACCTTTACTGGCGAGCACCCTCTTTTGGGCGCTGGGGGCATGTGTCCACGAAATGACCGGAGTGAGCACAGTAGACACAAAGTCCTTCTCTTATTCTCCGGAGACGTTCTTGGGGAGTGAGTCGGGCTCTGCCTAGCTGCATCGGTTCCTCTGAAGACAGGAGAGGAGAAAAGACTTCAGATGGGGCACTGGGACTTGGGAAAGTTTCCGACCCGAATCTTGCGAGAGGAGACGAGACAGGGCGAGAGTGGAGTGACCCAGGAGATCGGCTGGCTCTTTCCCTACGGCGCTCCCTAAGGCGATTATCCAGTCTTATGGCTAGAGAGACCAACTCATCCAAGTTAGCTGATTCGTCCCTCACTGCTAACTCATCCTTAACCGAATCAGTTAGCCCTGTTTGAAAAACCCCTTGAAGCGCTGTGTCATTCCAACCCGCCTCTGCAGCTAAGGTCCTAAATTCCACTGAGTATTTGGCTACACTACGGGAGCCCTGTCGCAGTGAGAGGAGGCGTTTAGTAGCGTCCCTACCGCTGACGGGGTGGTGGAATACTTTCTTCATTTCCTCTACAAACTCTGGATAAGAATTACAAAGGTTGGACTGACTCTCCCATACAGCTGATGCCCAGGCTAGGGCGCTACCTGTAAGTAAACCTATCATATAACAAATCTTAGCTCTGTCGTTAGCATAAGTAGACGGCTGCTGCTCAAACACAAGAGAACACTGCATTATGAAAGACTTACATGTCCCTAAGGCACCTGCGTACCGCTCTGGAGTGGGAATATTAGGCTCACGTGAAGGGAGAGCGGGCTGGGCTGGAACCGGTGCTAACTCTTGTGGGGGAGCTGGATCTTCAGGAGCAGGCGGAGCAAGATGAGTTGAAACCAGGTTGAGGTGATGTCCCATCTGTGCTACGTTGGCAGCTAGTGATGCAAGGTTATCCATAACCTCTCTGAGCATCTGGTCATGCCGGCCCACGAGGACGCCTTGGTTGGAGAGAGCCTCACGAATTGGGTCCGAGCCTGCTGGGTCCATGGTGGCCAGATTGTTCTGTTAGGATTATGTTTTAAACAGGACCCAGGCGCAGGCAATGACTGGAGATGTTTAAAAGGTTTATTGTTCTGAGACTCAGGCGGGTTTGGAGACTATGGAGGTCCGGAGTGGAGGTAGGCAGTTCAGGCTGGACTGAGAACAGGGCAGGCAGGTATGGTGAAGGAAGAAGCAGGCAGGTTGGCTGGAAGCTCTGGTGGCCGATGGCTGAGGGATCGTACTGGAAGTACAAGGAGAAACTAATTACAAAAAGTACAGAATAACACGCAGACAGGATAACTGAAATGAGCAGCCAGGAGGATGCAATACCACTGGTGTAGAAAACAATCTGGCGGTGAGTTGCTGGGAGACTGGAGTAGATATGCTGTGTCTTGATTGGATTGATGAGGGACAGCTGAGCCGGTCGGCCAGGTGAGTGCAATCAGGCTGCTGCCTGCAAGGGAAACCACACCCCCTCCACACACACACAGGGGAACAAACAGGGACACACAGGGACACAGTTTGGGCCGTGACATCCACTTTATCACCTCTGTGTCAAGCCTCTCTGTTCCTTCTGATAGATATTATACAGACATGCCTGAGCATGAAATCCTCCAATATACATCCAGCTCTGTGTATTCTGTGAGGCATAATTTGAATTTTGACTTCAAAAGGGTTTCAGTCTTTAAGTGAAATGTACATTTTGTTGAATTCATGGGCCTTCAAATGTTGAACCTACCAATTACATAAGAAATTGAAAATACACGTGGCACTGAGAATAAGGAGTATTATTTTCGCGAGGGCATGAATCCAAGAGAGATGCTTGACAAAATATGATGGGCATAAATGCTGCTGAGGGATACTTTTCTTTATTTACTTTGGAAGTCCAAAAGTTTACAAAATAATGACTGCGGCAAAAGACATGACATTTTGATTTCATTTAATATAAAGAGAAACGACAGCCAAGGGAAGCTCCTGAGGAAGCCAAATAAAATATATCGGAGAACAATGCAATAAAAAACGGAAGAAAAAGCTACCTTGCTCCATCTACAACAGCCCATAATTTCATTGAATGTTCAGTAAAGGAGATTACTATTTCATCACGCTGCATTTCATGAGGTGTATATAATAGAAAACAGTATCTGTATTTCATAAAACCGAGGTACCACGCAGGGCTTGAAGACTGTGCGTGCTGAGACGGAGGACAAAGTTTGCCAACCCGTCTACTTCTGCAGTTTTATATAGGTCTAGTGTGGTAGAAATCAAACCCCTGGAGGATGGTGTGTCAGGGGTGGTATGCATTAGGAAAGATCTTGCCTGTGGGAGGGAAGCATACAAGGTCGGGAAAAGTGTTTGTGTTGGAGAAACTCGTGCTATAGTGTGGATGAAGTTGCCAATACATCTGTACTGCAAGACATGAAGTCCTTGATTTCTGTAGTTTTAGCTACCTCTTACAGGCATTCTTCAGGTCTGGGTCATCTGTAGAGGAAGTAGAAATAGGCTGGCAATGGTACTCCAGCTCATAAAGTAAGGTCAGGTCACACTGGCATATATGGAAAGGTGAGCTCCTTTGGGAAATCGTATGCATTTCTTTTTGGAGTTTTGGTGCTGAATTCAAATTTGTTTGGATTTGAGATACACATTTGTGCCATTTGCAGCTATCTTGACTATACGGACCAACTATGTCATCCATCTCCACGTAGGGTTTTATAGTGAACCAAAATAAAATAAGGACATTCAAAATATTGCTGTGAACTGAAAATAAATAAAAACGATGTAATTTGTACATAAACAATATTGCCTGGTTAAGATGTTTTTAAATATTAATGTAAGATTGAATAAATTAATTATAACCCTGTTCCCCTTCACTATATTTTGCAAGGAGGTGCAAATGAACTTCACAGAGCCACTCTCAGTTGTAAACAGGCATTCATGGTGCGTTCACACCATGTCAACAAGGTGGGAAGAAGAGCTTGGGAGTAGCCTTTTTTTACAATGCATGTGTGCGCTTCATTTTAGATAATGGAACCAAGCAGGCCATGGATATAATCTTGTTGTTAGTTTCGTTTTTTCTCAGCCTACATTAAAAAAAAATTGGGTCAGGTTTTATAGGGCCTTTAAAGGGTCTGTACCATTGTGTTTATGATATAAATGTTAAGTGTCGATCAGCTGCTCTATCAGGGTTTATTAGAAACAGGTTTGCATTGTTTTAACCTTATTGCAGAGAGGATGCTGGGCCTTTGTTAATATTAAGTAAAATAGTTACACTTTAAATATCTTTTTATTAAATTCAGCGGAATCATCTTTTTATGCGTGCACATACTGGTCACTGAGAAATCCTACATAAATGTTTAGTGGGTAATGTTGAATGATTTTAAGGATTGATCTTGGATTAGTTTATCATATACCTATCTGGCCAGGTGGTAAGTTCCAGTTTAAGGAACTAAACAGGTAAAATCACCTTTATTATGGTAGTGGAGAAAAGAGGTGGCAGCTTGCTGTGCGGCTGCTGCTTTTTTTTCTCCGCTTAATTAAGTTTTGTTTAATTTTATCATTGACCTTGGAGATTGTATCTCATAAAAAAAGTTTAATTTCGGTTTCTTTGAACTATAACCCTAAATTATCTACCGTTCTGTTTACTTATGAATACCTGTTCAAAAATAGGGTCTTGGGTTTTAAAAGTTTTGTGAGTAAAAGTACTAATATTTGCTTATACTTGCTCATAATTATCTATCACTACACAACAAGCGTTACGAGCAAGAAACAGCAGAATAAATAATGAGTTAGCCCAATTTAGAAAACAAACACAGCCTTTTTCCTTTGGGGAATATGCAGTACACTTATTTGATTATTTGCAGTAATAGCCAGCCAAAAAGCAAAACCACTTTAAAATGCAACAAATAAGAAACAAAGGCAAAAAAGGCATTATATAGGACAATGGAAATGGAGTAAGACAAATAGCTCATTAAGCCCCTTCACTCGATAGTTGTTCTTCCTATGTGCTATGTCAAAACTAATGGCAAAAACACCTGAGCAAAACACATATCAAGGTGTCAAGAACAGGAGCCCATTTATTTATTGTCACTGGCCTCCTTTCTCTTTCTTTCTCTCTCCAAGGTGCTTTACTTTTGCCTTATAAATCTAACCGAGGTGAGGCATTGGCACAGAGTTGGATGTGGCAGATTGAACTCGGCTCAAGTCTCCAATCATCAACCAATCACAGATTCTGGTGCATTTTATCCAGAGGAGTAGCTTTAGTGTATACAATATAACTACTAATAATACAGGAAAACAAACAAATACAAGGTACAAAGTGTAACACGAATAGGAAAAAGACATCAAACGAAGCAAGAGTTGAACATTTCCATCATGCACACATTCAGCAATCTTGTGTAATATCTAGTGGTGCAGAGTGCTGCAGTCTTCACACCAGGCAGCTGTAATTTTCTCCGACATATGCTGTGAAAATGACTTGAACATTATGCAGGAACTTTTACTTCGTCCATCACAATGAGAGCTGCACAGTTTCTCCACCTTCCCCTGCTCTCTAAGAGCCTTCGAAGGGGACAGAAGTGTTGGCACATGGCTCTCAAGCCGTGCAGGGAGGCATCTTTGGATGGGAATGGTGATAGAAACCTTGTGGTGGTGTTGGCTGTTAGCCTATTGTGCTCTGCTGGACAGCCATTTTCTCACCAATTTGACACGCATGGCATTTTGTTATCTGGCAAGCACGTCCTAGAGTTAGAGGAGTAGATTACTCTCTGAATGTCGAGGAGGGATATTGTCTCCCGTCTTTCTTTAAGGGTCCAGAAAGCTCAGTGACTCCTTCTCTTTCTCCGTTATTTTTAAACATATTTATTGTATATAATAGCGTTTGAAGTTAATGACATTACAGTCAGATGCAAATGTCTCCATGCAGGCAAAGGTAGAATAAAAATCAATAAAAGGTGACGTGAGGGATTTAATTTTATAAAATGTTCAAAACAATATCTGCCAATGTCAGGAAAAGGAAATAAAACTGTGACTAATCCAATGGTCCTGAGCGAAAGCAATACACCGTGATAGGATTTGCATAAACCTTTTGACAGGACCATAAGGTGAATATTAAACAATCTTCTTTTGACTTTTTGTAGAGCATGTTTCTGCAAAAGACATGGCTACGCATTTCACTGCTTAGTTCAATAAAGCTTGTCATTTTGGAAAAACTAACCAACGTTGACTTTTTACGAACATTTAAAGCATTTCACCAACTGACAACTGCATATTTCTGGAAAAGACAGTGTCCCTTCTATGATATATTATCATAACCACCTCAAAAGGGTTTTATCTCGGCCTAAAAGGTGACGGTATAGGTGATAACATATTCCAGTTGCTTTTTCCAGGTAAATACCAATAAAGGAAAATAATGCTCGCTCTTTTCAGTCCTGCTGGAACCCCCATGTAAGGATGGCAATATGTTGGCTTTGTAAGTTATCAGAGAAAACTTTGGAGCAAATCGAGGGGAGTGGAAACCTTTACAGTTGCTGCTGTGACCTAACAAATATACGCTTTTAGTGGCACCAGTCAGAACTCAGCACTTAGGGCAGTGGCATTTCAGAGACCTTCTGGAAACAGAAGCAACAGCTTGAGCTGGATTTTGAACAAAATATAAATCCTCTTGTGCCACATGAGAGCCCCATAAAAGAGTGTTGAGGCTTTAGTGAGTTAGTTACTGGAGACTAAGTTGTGTTATGATACAGTCTAATAGAAATACAGAGCACTCGTCTCCTCAAATAGAAAATCTATTGACATTTTAATGAAGGAATTTTAACGAATACATAAGGACTTTGCACATGGTTGAAATATAATATGTCAAAAGTGAAATGGTCAGGTCGCCGTAGAACACAATTGTATATATATTCTATATAATGGGGCTTGGTCTTCATGTGGAAGACTTGAGTTTGAATCCAGCCCATGATAATTTACTGCATGTCATCCCAACAAATATTTTTAATACAACATTTTGAATAAAGTGATATGGTCCCTGAAACTAAATTGTTCTTACTGTCTAAATGGTGTTGCAACTGCAGCTTTATTTCAAGAGTTATTTTAGTTCTTGCAGTAAAACAATTAATTACAATTATTTGAAAGTGGCAACATGATATTTTGGGAATTAATTCAATGTTTAATGCAGCACATTTCTGAATAGTAATTGAGTTTGTAGCTGTAATGGAGAAAATGTGCTTTGAGAAAAAGGTAAAATCCAACTTTTGGAAAAGCCTCGCCTGAGGAAAATAACTTCCCCTAGTTAATATCTTAGACGAAGACCCATTAGTAATTCTTGTAGAATTGTTGCAAAAAACCTCTAATTAACCTTCATAAAAGAGTAATAGCATAAGCTCTGTGTTGCATGCATAGTAATGGTATTCTCTCAATTTGACACTTAGGACAAGGATATATAAGTAAATTAATCAAATTGGGTACCCCAAATAGAACCATAATAGAGTATAACATACTTTATGTAAGTGTTTATTCTTAAGGAGATGCATTTAATTTGTTTATGTTTAGTTATTTTAGGATTACCTTTAGCTGTGCCCTAAAGCACATTTAGTCTTCCTGGGGATCACATTTAACAAGATTCATTATACATTGTGCTGAACATAAATCAACACATTTGGTAACATCAATTAAACATGATAAAAACAAAACGTACTTGTTCAGCATAGTTCCCAATCAAAAAATAAACCTATCCATATTCATATCCTACAAAAAATATGATGTTCCAAGGTTATTCCCTATTTTCTTTTTAAACATCGATTCCTGTGTTAATTTAGTCAATAACAGTGTTTTTTATTGCTCAATATGCTACTTTGGGTTTTAGGAGATTAGTGTGTGCCTCAGGGAGTAGAAACTGGCCTTCTGTTTCCTGTTAGCAGATACAGTCAATATAAACAATTTAAAACTTTGCAGATACAGATAAAATGTTTCCTCATGCGGTTTCAAAATAATGTGATTGAGGAAGCATTATTTTTTTTTTTAAAACATAACTGCTGTTAAAAATAGGTAGCACGTAGCAGTAAATTAAATAGATAGAAGTCGTTTTTTGAAGACAGCATATCCAAAAGGACTGCCTTATAGAAGCAGAGAAGGTTGTGAAGAGCAGACTGTTTTCCTATATGGTTGGACATTTTAGCAATTCAATACGCTTTATTATTGTTTCATGCAAACCAGTCATCAACCAAAAATAATGATATGACATCAATACAATTACATATGTTGTAGGCCTTTTCAACAAGCCAAAATAAATATTTTATTTACATTCCTGCTTTTTATCGAGCAACGCTACCTATGTTAGTCAATGTATGTTAGCCAACACAACAGTTAGCCCTTTGTTAAACAAAAGAAAGTTGAAATGTAAAGAAGTAGCCATATAGCATAAAATCACATGACCCATGGGTTTGATTTCCTCCTGTCCTCTTTATTTTTTCGTGGTAATAGCTGGCACTGCAGTGTATATGCAATAGGGTTAAAATGCATAATACCCCTTCTTTTTTCAGCTATTAAACTTTATTAGCTGTTATGTGTTTTGTTCAAATCTAAATAAAATGTCTAAAGGTATTAGGGGATTTTTACTTATTGTTTGGCTGTTTCCTGCCCAACAGTTGTATCCACCATATTGGAAATCCTGATACAGTGGTGTTAGAAAAATATCACTCGTCACCGGCTTGAGCTTCAATATCAGGATACATGTATTTATTATCCTTGCAAGAATGGAAGTAGTCATCACATACAGAGCATGGTACAACTAGTTCCCAGAACAGTGTCCTTCACATGCTTTATATACAAGACAGGGTGTTATTCAGTCACAAGATACATGTATACCGGTTCAAAGCAGTATTCAATGTTTAGTTCAGATTAGCTAAGGCCCATGTCAGAAATGATCATGATTGTCACATGTCTATCTCCATAGAGGCTGAATCATCATGTTAATCGTTGTCAAATAGCTATGCATGTACTAAAACAGTCCTGATGCTCTTCTAGGTAATCGTACATCCTATCACACAGCTGCGTATGGCCTTTGTTATCATGTGCTACTCTGATATTGGAAGAGTACCTTCAGTATTTTCCCAACAAGTGGACTTGACTTCTGTGTGTGTTTGTGTTTTTTGCCTGTGTGTGTGTGTAATCCACAAGATTTTGGTCTCCTGGCCAGCCACCTAGCTTGTTAACTTTGCAGTCTGCTCACACCCGCACAGCTCTCTCCTTTGGACAAACACAGCAGTCTCCTCTGTGATGGATGTGGAGTCTAAGTGCCACCACTGTTTTTAGCCTTCTAAATATTTCTGGTTTCGCACAAACGCTTCCATGTGCTTGACGCTGCCTTCTCTGTTTGGCCTCTTTGTTGGCAATATTTGCACCTGCTCATCTGTCTCTCTGCCAGGCACGTTTGTTTTTGCTTTAACATTTGTTTTCTTCTCTGTGTGTTTCTTGGAGAAAATCCAGTAGATATTTACTATAGGATGATATGCTAATTTCCCTGACAATAGTATGAGGAAAATATACTGCCTGTTGTAGAGAAAATGTGCCTGCATACACAATAGCATGCATACATCTTTGTGGGCCATATGTTAGAGTGTTATTCTCTGCTTCCTTGTCTGTATGCAGATGTGTTCTGCATTCTGCTCCAACATTAGCTCAGTTTGAGTTTATTATGGCTCATATGATGCAGCATTACAGGAAACCCGTAGTGCCTGCGGTGCCAGACCCGCTGCTCTCGGAAGCCCTTCTTCTGAGATTTGTCAGAATAAAGATTGGGATCTGCTGCAGAGGGCAAGCTAGCTGACACGCTTATAGACAGGGAGGGAGGCAAGTTAAAGACAAAAAACAGGGTTTTATGAGGTTGAAGAAAATGTAAATTTTAAAGCTAAAAAAACATCTTAAAGGACAGTGTGGAGGTGTTCTGTAAGAGACCAATACAATTCATACAATAAACTATATTAATAGGTTTTAAATGAGTGGGACTACTGCAACAAAAAGTGAAGGTTTTAAAAACGGTATACTGCTGAATTTCACTTTGCAGGTATATGTGAAATATATCTATTCTTTATAGTGTTAGTCAGAACAAACTCCCAATCCAATTGCCACAGGTATTAATGCTGATAAATACACGTTTTATTTAATTGATTATGATTATATACAGCCACATAGAAAGCTAATGTTTGATTTAAACCCACTGTGCTCAATCAGTGCTGTGCCAAAAAAACAACCTTGTCATTAACTTCAATGACATCACTGTAATGACACAGCAGGAGTAATAACACAGGTAGCTTTGGCAATATTGGATGGTGGTACCGGCCTGAATCATGCTCAACTTTTGGAATCCAACATCCAGCAATTTACATGTTTACTTCATGATAGAATACCATGTTACATGAACAGTGTTATACACTGGCATTTTTTGAGGCACAGGGTGAAATGTATTCTACGAAAGAAAATTAGGGCCACATGTTTTTTGAGATCTGACAAAAAGTGATTTTTTTTGTTTTGCTCCGAGATTAAATTCAGAATCCTTCTCACTGCGAGGTTGGCCTTATTGTGAAAACAGCTAGTAGGGGAGAGTGGGGTAAGATGAGCCAATGTTTACTAATGTTGTCCTCTAGTCAAATGACAACAACAACCTTTATATCAAGATTTCTTATGTCAATACAAATAAAAACAATGCATATATCACAAATGGTCATGAAATGATGACGTAACTTGCCCCATCTAAGGGGTCAATTGATCCGCATCAAGGGGTACATTGAGCCATCTTGGGGTAAAATGAACAATTGATAAGTGTTGTAAATGTGTTATGTCTTGTCAAAATGAAAAGCATATTCCTTAAAATCCTTAAAGATGACTTGTATGCCTTGTGATTGAATGGATAGAACAGTATGCCACATTAACTTAAACCCTAAAGGCTTTGCCTCTGTAGACTGCACCTAAACAAGCGGCTTATTCGTAGAGGTTTGCATGCCTTCCATACTGCTTTTATAGGACCTATATTTTGATTTGTTTTTCATTTTGATCCTATCGACTCCCAACAGGTTTCTGTGCGTGTCTATGCCCCTGTGACCTACGTTTATTTGAAACACCAGCAGACACCTGCATGTTGGCAAATGATTTTTCCAACCTAGAAAGCATCCAGTTGTGTGTGTGTGTGTGTGTGTGTGTGTGTGTGTGTGTGTGTGTGTGTGTGTGTGTGTGTGTGTGTGTGTGTGTGTGTGTGTGTGTGTGTGTGTGTGTGTGTGTGTGTGTGTGTGTGTGTGTGTGTGTGTGTGTGTGTGTGTGTGTGTGTGTGTGTGTGTGTGTGTGTGTGACTGTGAGCATTAACCTTTCCTGACACATCGGTTTCAGACTGGCACTGATCTCCCCAGACACTTTTGTTTTGCCAGATCTTCTGCCACTATTGGACAAAAACATGTTGGCCAACTTTAGCTGTAGGTTTATACTGTAAAGACATCAAATATTCAGTCCAAATGTTCAGCTGGGTTTACAAAATGTAAATACATTTACAGACCAAAAACCCTTAAAGGAAAGCTGTGTCTCATAATTGTTTCTCACGTAAA
The DNA here is from genome assembly GCF_902827165.1 of Trematomus bernacchii. Lineage (NCBI taxonomy): Eukaryota > Metazoa > Chordata > Actinopteri > Perciformes > Nototheniidae > Trematomus > Trematomus bernacchii. Next base: position 19,886,910 of record NW_022987739.1, read on the forward strand.
GTGACTCAGTTAGGAATTGGTGGCAGCAAATGTGATGTTTTTCCATTTTGTATTCAGCATTTACAAGCAATAAAAACATTCAAGCCACTGGCATGACCCATAGGCATAAGAAGTGATAGTAAATGTTTTATAGTGTCACGATGGAGCACAAATCAAGCTGGGAGAGCTGATGTTCCAGAAATGTACAATCAAACAACCTTCCAAATGTTTCATCATCTTCCTTTTCTTAAAGGAAGTACTGATTTAAAACAGAAACACAGGGAGTCAGATTCCGACTGCGACATTCACAAACAGACCATGACGGGAAGACATCAGTGCTGAGCTGTTCCCGTCCTCTTTAGGGAAGAGCGAGTAATGCCGGGAGACATGAGAGTCAGAGATGCACTGAAGGGTGTCAATATAGTACAAAATTGAATGAAAGTATAATTAGGGAAATCATTACCTGTCACGTCTGCACTTGGGGGATTTGGTTAATTTACTGAACAATCCTTCAGCGAGTGGACTGCGTCTTAGAAGATTTGTATGTCAAGGGTGACTGAGTGGTTGTGAGTGGTAGAGGATGAATTAATAATGCAGTCCTTAATAATGGATCACCCATTAAATCAAATTTGTTTTAAAAGTGGTTATGCGGTGTAAAAGATGGCAAAGTTGGTCCTTACCGAAGCTTTTCCGATCCTTTGTTTAAACATAAAGCATAATTGTGAGGGGCAATGCCTTGCTGTATGCCTTGCTCTATATGCTTTTATAGAGTAGTCTAAGCCCAAATTATAAACTTCCAGAAATTGTCCAATATGACTACTCGGAATGCCACAATCTGTACGTTTCATTATTGCTAAATATTTCTATTTTGAGACAGACCTGGCCAAGAGAACGGCATTGAAACATAGTTGCCACAGTATATGCAAAGAGCATAGCTAAAACATCAGACATGTGTAGACTTTTGAGAGAACACAGCCCCTAGTGTTGTTTGATTGGTACATACTTATGTAGATGTAAGGATGAAGCAAACCAAGAAGAGATGTATATTTCAAAGTCAACACATTTGAAAAGCTGCTTTAAAGGAACTGAATAGAAAGGAACGTTGAAGGAATTAAAGGGTATGTAAAGCACAATAAATAACATTACCATCAGAATAGAAACGTTCCAATGCTTTGATAAGTAGAACCCTGAGGTATGTCCATTGATAAAGGAGCAGACATATTTATCTATAAAGATAGAGCAGGAAAAAGCTAATTGGCCACATTTTAGAACAAGTGTAGTACGGCAAAAGCGGTTCATAGCTTCTCTAGATAAGGCAATACTGTGGACTATATTAACCGAAGAGACATATTCAAATGTAATAAAGCATTGGCCATTAAATGCATAGGTTATAAAGATGCTTTTGGATATAAATCTGATCTCAGTCACATTGTTGCTTGCTACACACAGATCATTTTCAGTCCAAACAAAGTAGCTACACACAAGTTACATGACCGCAATTAGCTACAGAGGGTCCCTCCGGGGGAGAGATTTATGAGCAGGTGCATGTTTTTGTGTGTTTATTTGTATGTGTGTGTGTAATCTTGAAAGTGCTGTACAGGGGCAAGACATTAGGTTGTGTGATGCTATTATTTCCACAGAGGAGCTTCATTTGTTGCTCCTTCTCAAGTAATTAATGTATTCATGTCAGATCAAAATAAAACCCTTGTGAGAATATTAAGGAAGGGGAGGAAGCTGGAAGGGTGTCAAAACATCTTCTGGTCGCATTGCAAACACAGAACATTTTACTTCATGGGCTCTTAGTGGTGGTGATAAATATTATATTTATATAACATGTTATATTTGGCAGAATATGGACATTTATTTTGGGAAATTAAACAAGATCTTAAATCTGGATTATTGATGTTTACCCAAATTGCTCTTTTTGATTTGTACTGTAGTTAACACAAGCAAGATTTACAAGTTAAGATTTGTATATGTTTCATGGAAGCTAAAATAAAAAAATGCATTAAGAAAATAGTAATAAGTGAGAGGCATGGGAACCTGGTAAGCAACACCTCATCCAGTGAAGGTAAGCGTAGTTGAAAACAAAATGTTCTAAGTGCACATTTGCATGCATTATTGAATAACCAAGGGTAAGGATACGACCAGTGTGCGACCTGTGGGTAATGATGCAACATCAAATAAAAAAGGTCTGGAAAATATGACCTTCAGTCGGTGAATTATGAGCGAAAACAACTACGAGTAAGAAAAGGAAAATCAATTCTTCTTTTGAAAGCATTTGTTTTTTCTCTTACTAATACATCAACATACTATTTTAAAAATACTTTCAATTAACTGTTAAATTAGATTCTAATGCACTAAATCATTGAAGGTGCCACAACCCACTAAACCAGAGTGTGTGGCCCTGCAATTATAAAACATTGTTTTACTGTTTAAGGTATCAGGTTTGGGAGATAGAGTGGGTTGTTGAGTAAATTGTGGCAAATAGTGTTCATGAGCATGACACTAAACCCCAGGTTGCTCCCCATGAGGAGAGCCAGCACCTTGCATGGCAGCTCAGCCGCTATCTGCCTTTGAATGAGAGGCAAAGGGCTTTGTAGAAAAGCACTATAAGTGTTCACCATTTATCTTCTCACACTTCTTGTGATTTTTTTTATTTTTCCCACATCTCCCTGGTCTGAGTTGTGACAGCTCAGGTCCCCACAGCCTCCCCTGGTGTCAGTCATTTTCCAGCAGCTCCCTCAAATCACAACATTCCATTTATTTGGTAAGTGTTTGTGATCACATGTAATTTGGTTTTGTCTGCACTGTCCCAGTGTTGATGGCAGCTGATGAGGTCTTAGAGAGCCAAGCCTTTTATTCTCCTGAGAGCTTGTCCCAAAACAGCATCTGGCCATGCCTCACAGCCAAACACACACATACACACACACACACAGTCTGTCCCACAAACTGCCACACACACGCTGAATATACTATATTTAACCAGTACAGTCCTTTTCAATGCTGCATTATCTCTAACCACTCGTCCATCTGCAGCCATTCCATTAAATATCACTGCAGTCTGTTGTCTGCTGTTTAAAATATCACTGTTGTGTAATTTCAGCATTGCAGAAACATATGGTCTCTATTAAAATTATGATTTTATGATGTTCTATATGAAAAGCCCAATCAATTCATAACTATAGCTTGAAAAGGATTCTTATAAGACTTCTTCCTGGAACTATCTAGTAAATCGCGTTCACACCGGAATAAGTTCCTGAGGGAGCCGCTGACGTCACTTCTTCTTCTGCTTTGGGTTTACTGGCAGGCCGCAAACAACTTCACGGCGTATACTGCCACCCGAAGTCCCCGGCCGGAAGTCCCCGGAGTTGGGGATTGGAGAGTAAATCGCCAGAACGCAGACACTTCCTCATCACTCCACCTCTCCCATTTTTCTTTTGTGTTGCCATAAGTTAGTGTCTCTCCGTTGGTGCGCTGGGCTAATGCTAATGCTAATAATGCTGATTCGAGCAAAGAAAATGGCGGCTTCACAAAAACTTGTCTGAGTTTTACGGGACGTGGTTTGCAATTCGCCCAGCCAATCAGAAATTGGAACCTTTTTCTCCCCAGGAAAGTACCACTGCAGCAGGGACTGAAAAGCGGTGAAAAGGTTCGCAAAAAAAAGTTCTAGTTCCAGATCTTAATGGTGTGAACGCAAATTCCCAGGAACTATCGGAACTATTCCTTGGAAAAGTACTCTGGTGTGAAAGCGCCTAATGTGTTCATGGCTTTCGGATGTCGTTAAAAAATAAATAACTACCATAAGTCTATTCTATTAAGATTCTGATAAATGTTCAACCTCAGCCACCATATCTCACATATAGCCTGCGGCAAATGACAGAGCAATACTCACAATTTGTTAAGGTAATAGTCTCTGGGATTTCGGAATTATTATTTCATTTATCTGGTATGACTACAGAACATAATTAGTGTGAGGAGAGGAGAGAAAAGGAGGTTACATTCAATGCTATCAAGAACAAATATTAGTTAACCAACCAATGAAAATCTTCTTTCCACAGATTAAGTTTGGAAGTCGTTATAACTTAACGCGTCAGATTCTGCGAGGTCATTGAGATCTAATGTGAGCCAACAATGACCGTATAATGACTGCAAACATCTTGCGCAGCACAATTGAAGAACTCTAAAGTCTAATATTTACCTCATTATTCCATAGCCCATTATATCACCACTCACCATGCATGTGAAAAACGTACTACTGCCGGTTCGTTCTTATTCCTTTTGGAGAACCATGGTTCAATGTTCCTGAAACTAGGTTGAAGGGTATAGGATGGGCAAACAAAGAAGCAATTACATTTTCGATTGATTCTGAATTCTAGGCCAAACACACACATTGTTTTTTGCTTATGGAAACAGCCTTCTGGTTAATTAATAGGAATATTAATTTTGTTTTTTGCAGTTGGGGGCAGCGAAGTAACGGTAAATACAATAATGTGCGATCACGATATTTTCTATTTACACAGCTAGCAAAATGGGGCAACTTAAGCAAATATTTTGAGCTTTGTTTATTGCAGTCTGATGAATGCAAGTTCAATGGCCACTCCCTTCAAGCTCTGTTTCCTGTTTGGTCTCCACCAACTCCCTTCTTTAATAGCTTTTTTCATATTTTCAATTTAGTGCAAGACCACTTTTACACATAAAATAACTGCCTAGAGCAGCTGGACATGAGGATAATTAGAGGTGTGTGAAGGACAAGGGTATGCAAAAACTAGGAATGCAGGTAAAGGTTGAAACAAATAAGGATTTGATTTAACCAAAATAGATATACTGTTTTTAGGACGGGTAACAAAATCAATTAGGATGAAAAAAAGGTGAATTATTTATAATATAAAGAGATACAATCTAGAATTTTGCATTAATTAATAAACAAAAACTCACCAAAATGGGTGACATGCTGAGTACTCTTCTTCCCAAGAAAAACACACACACACACACACACACACACACACACACACACACACACACACACACACACACACACACACACACACACACACAGCCTTCCACAACAATCACTAATTTTAACAAGATTACGTGCACTCAATCTAGTAAAATGGTTGGTCTTGTAGCTTTCACAAGGTGTAAAATCAAAACCAAAAAGAGCTACAAGAGGCTACAACGCGCTGCAGATAGGAACTACAGAGCTGGTGATACATTTCTGTGTGTTCATCGAGATAAGCAACATTACATGAAGTCATTTGATCCATGATATATATATATATCAGTGTTGTAGTCAAGTCACCAATTCACGAGTCCAAGTCACTCTCGAGTCACCACTCTTCGAGTCCGAGTCCAAGTCCGAGTCACCAAGGGAGAGTCGTAGTCGAGTCCGAGTCCAAGTCCGAGTCACCCAAGGAGTGTCCGAGTCGAGTCCGAGTCCGAGTCATCATTATCTGTGTTCGAGTCCGAGTCCAAGTCCAAGTCACCCAACGAGTGTCCGAGTCGAGTCCGAGTCCGAGTCATCATTACCTGTGTTCGAGTCCGAGTCCAAGTCCGAGTCACAAGTCTTCATGTATTAATCTTCATGGATATATGTGTTGTAATGTAGCTGCTCCTCTACATTGCTTTTATCCTGTCATGTTAAACTAATCTGTCTATTGAACTGCTGTGAAGCCAGTTTGGCTACAATTCTTGTAATAGTACTATACAAATATAAAGCTTATTACTAATATTAATATTATTATTATTATTATTGTAAATGACCTATAATATGTCTAACTATATTTAAAATTCGTTACCTTTTAGAGAAGTGATTATATTTGTATGCCAATATTTTCCTATGGTAAAGTTTTCGTTTTGCACTTTTATTTTGATAGTAATAAGATCGGGACTCTTATTTTGAAGGAACTTTTACCGGTTAAATCGGTTTACTGATGAAGATTAAGCCCCAGAAAGCACATAGCTACTTAGCATGTAAAATTACATCATTCTGCATGTTAAGTAGCCGTGTGCTTTCGTGTTATCGGCTGAATCTTTATTTATTGATTAGATCACGTTACTCTGATGATCGTGTTCAAGACAGCCTATATGTCTGAACTCGATCCTTAGAGTAATGTGTTACGGAGCCTTCTCTTCAATATTGTTTTCACATAACGAGCATTTTGCGCTGCTCTTTTCCAATGTGGAAGCAGAAATTGTGAAAGCATACAGCACGATGCGGGGTGTGTCTCTAGACATCTTTAGACTGGAATAGCGGGGCCCAGTACGTGAACTCGCCTCGCAGGTGCACACGCCAGGATAGAGGACATCAGACTCCAGAGAAAACTTGCTCGAGTCCGAGTCCAAGTCGGAGCGTCAATGTACAAGTCGAGTCCGAGTCATCGTGGGGGAAAATTCACGAGTCCGAGTCCAAGTCATCGTGCGCCAGAATTCACGAGTCCGAGTCCAAGTCATCGTGCGCGAGAATTCACGAGTCCAAGTCCGAGTCGCGTCAATCAGTGCGCGAGTCCGAGTCGAGTCACGAGTCCCGAAAATCGACACTGGAGTCCGACTCGAGTACTCCATCTCTGATATATATATATATATATTGTAACAATGATTGATGCCTTGATACTTTATTTTTTGAAACAATTAGTTGATTGACATAAAGTACATTGACAACAATTTGGATAATTAGTTATTTACGCAAGCCATTTCCCAAGTAAATATGAATATAAGGTGCTTTCAAAAATGTAATTGAATCTCGGTTTAAGACTGATGGAAGCTATATTGGAAATTTAAATTCAATGCCCGGAAATTGTTTCCAAATATACAATAGTAGGGGTACACATTTAGAAACATTTCCAGAAAGACATTAGTCTGATTAAAAAAGTACAGGTTTTATTTTGGACTTCACCCCTCTTTTCAATAGTAAAAATGGGAGCAAATCATGTCTTAAATGCATTGTTGAATTTTTTACCAGACGGCGAAATGGACTGATTGTACGAAGCCATTTGCAAACTCTAATGGCAGTTATACTCACAATGGGTGAGCAATAACAATCCAATCAGGCTTGTATACAATATGTTTGCTGGACGGAGAGGATTGGAGCAGAACTCTTGGGTATTTTAGCTGGACGTTGCGCAACACTGGAGGCTGTTGGCTGAGGTCATTTATCAGCAGAGTCTCTGTTTTTTTTTTTCGGTAAAAAGTCTCTCTATCACTGGTGAATTGTTTGCTTTTCTTTCCCCAGGAGGGAATGAATCGTCCTTGACCCCCAACCCGCCCCCCCCTGCAAATGCAGACCAGCGTAAAAGGAGAATAACTAAAAAGGTAAAAACAGAACAGGGGGGGAAAACATTACAAAGTTTATACAACGGGTAGTGCAGGCCAAGCACTCTGCATGGTCAGATAAGCATTCTTACCATGTTTTATGAGACCCTTAACAACATTCAGCCATGCTGGACAACATTTTAACTGGTCTTGAAGCTAAAAACTTTAGCAATGGTATAATTTAGGGAGATAAGTAACCATTTCTCTTCTGTCTATTTTATATACACTACATTAAAGGCATACTTTAGATAGTAAACATTTTATTTAAAGCATTGAATAGGAGAGTCATTTTGGTTTGCATATTTTACTGTATCTTTTCCTTTTTACTTATCTATACTTCATTTCCGAATGTTTATTATTCCAATGGCATTTCCCTGAGACAACAATCCACCGATGACTAAATTACACAACTGTTTAAAAGCATCTTAATCATTTCCAAGAAGGACTGCGTTGATAAAATCCAAAGCTCAATTATGTGCAAACATTATTAAGAGCAGAGCAGCACTTCACACATAAAAAATCAAACATAACAATTTAAGAAGGAATAAACAACAAATGGATTACATAAGACAGACTTGTGAGTCAGCAAATATAAACAATTACTTACTAATGCTGGAGTCATGGCAGGATAAAGATTGTGTAAAGAGGGTTGTCAGACTTTTATCCATTCCTCCAAAGCAGAAATTACGGGGTTTACTAACTTATTAAATTAGACAATACTTTTACTATATGTATTTTGTGATAGTTATTTGATGATTACTAGTAATAAAAAAATATGTTCTGGATAAAGTACCGTCGTAGTATTCTCAGCATCTTACATTGTCTTTATGCGCACTGTAAAAGGGTGAAGCAACATTGTTTCAACAATCTGGAAGATTTAGTGAATACCTGACTCACTATTACACCCACAACCAGTGACATGAAATATATTATGGACAAGAATATACATGCTAAACAGTCGACATGTTGGAGTTTGCACTTGTTAGACCACTGTTGTCTCCATCTATAAAATGAAATAATTTGTACCATTTATACACGTGTATATATTTCAATCTCTGAAGTTAATGGTTTTCCAAGTGAAGTGGCCACATTTGCAAATAACAATTTTGCTCCTGCAAATGAACCCAACTCCCTGATGATGTGAAAAAGTCTACGAGCCTTAACAAAGAGGAACAATTTGACAAGGGCCCCCTATCATATCATAGACACACACGCATGCACGAGCGCACACAGACACAACGTCTGTCACTGCATTCCTGACTGAATATGTTAATGTCAGAATCATTCAATGAGAGGAGCAACAACAGGGAGAGGCTGAGCATCTGGGGAGGCAGTAAGGAGAGGAATGAGCCTCTCCCTCTGTGCTTGGACTGACATATTTTATTAATTTTCTTTCCTCTCTCTCAGACTTTCTTTTTATTCCAGTATACTATATTTGCACCAATTGGTATGTCACATCTACGGCATGCATTTTTGCAAGACACAAATGAAAACCAATGACAACGAAATACATAAGAATCTTTAAAAGAGCATACCTCAAATGTGTACATGAGAAGATATAGATATAAGATATAGCTTAAAATGTATCATAAATAAAGACTTAAAATGCAAAACCTATGCATTGATTTCTTCCAAAACACATATTGATGTATTGTACGAGGCACAGTGTTCTTGCATGCTTTGAATATTGCAGGGTTAATATTAGAAATGTTCTCTCTAGAGAAAACTCAATGCAGTCTTATATAGCTGAGATGCAATAGCAAATATATTTTATATAAGCAATGCTGCCTATAATGGAAAAGTAAACCTTATTCAGTAGGCAATTCCATTCCCTCTGAAAGACATTTGCTATTTTGTATAGGAGACCGGCTTGAAAACAAATTTGAAGAAACAAGACTTCAACAAATTATCATACGCAACAACAAAAATGTGTTATTTTTGCAACATACTTGTCCATACACTACATTTATAGATTTACATATTGTCAATACGGTCATGTGAACACATATTGTATATATTTCTGTATAACGGGTTAACACGGTGTCTTCAAACATCTGTTCTCATATGGGCTGATGACAGGTGAGATTGGAATGTGCAGATATTTCTGTTATTTATGTATTTTCACACGGCTTAATCCACGCTTTCTCCTCACAACTCAAGTTGCTGATTTTTCACACATCCACAACCTCAGAAATAATTAACTACTAGTAAAAATAAAACACATGCCACTAAACTTACATGAAAAAATCTGCTTATTGGCAGGAAGAAGAATATAACTACAGGGAAAAAAGGCTCAATTGGACTCCTTTCTTTACTTCCATAACATAGTGACATCCCTATGTAACATTTGCACTCCAATTGGCTAGCGTTATAAGTATATGTATAGAGCGGGACATCTCTGAGTAGTTTGTCAATCACTACAGAGCCGGCCATTTGACCAATCAGAGCACACTTGGCTCTGGTTTTAGACAGAGGGTCCATAGTGCTTTATACAGAAATTAAGCACTTTTTGATCATTAAAGCATGTAAACATGTCACATTAGAGGCACAAAATACAAACATGAATCTGAAAATGAGCATAATAGGGCCCCTTTGATAAAAAGCATGCCCTAAAACCTTGAAACATCAGCTGTTAATCCCTGAAACAGCCTTGCAGCCCTGACTTATCTATTGACTCTTCTCTGTGTGCGCAACACAATGATGACTCGTACAGTCAGAGAACAACACAAGTCTTCACAGTGCACCAGACAGTTAATTAGAAACCGTATTTATTGTACTCAAACAAAGAAAAACGTGTGCAATCCTACTCAAGTCTAAAAAGAACCTCAGCGTTTTCTTAAGTTGATTAATGGCGAGTTGGGTGACCCAGATGAGCAATAAGTAATGCAGATACTGATTAAAGCGCTGTCAGGCAATTGGCTCTTTTAATCACCACATTATGCAGGCCTCTGGCCGCGCTGACATCTGTACTCTGGACAACATTAAGTAAGGATGAGTTTCATTTTTCACAATTGTCTGATAGCAATTTATCATTAAAAAAAGCAGTTAGCTGGCATTCTGCTCCACTACTTAGTGCTACTTATCTGAACAAAGAAGACGCTTTATTCCGTCAAAGCCTGTAGGTGGATAACTTTGAAGCTTTATTTTCTGAGCAGAAACGCATCTGCACGGAATACGACGAGGCGCATATTTCATCTAGCACCTTGATGTGTCAAGCAAACTCTGGATTTCTCCCGTCCCGTAATTCAAGATGAGAGAATGAGTAAAGGCAACACTGCTGTGACAAAGCACTGACAAAGGCTGTCAGGTTTTCAGGATAATTAAAACCTCAGCTTCACTCAGTTCCCTGATCAGTCCTCACAAAGACCCTTGAGTGGCGTCAATGAGCACGCCCAAGCTTAAGTGAATGTTTACCTCCCCTAATGACTATCTGTCTCAGTGCTGAGTAAATGCAACTGCCTCGGTCCTCTCCACGACTCGTTAGGGTTACACACACTCACGCAGAGACGAGACCTCAGCCCGAGGTCTGTGTGCCAGCTGTTTGCCAACATAAAAAACATTTGCAGGTTGTTATTATTATGCAGTGCGTAATAATTGCTGGACTGCCCGGAGGATCAGTTGTACACAGTGTTGCTTAACAAAAAGAATAATTCTTATTAGAGTACACATCTCTATCCTGTCTGCTAAGAGTTGCATGATGGTTTTTCCTGTTTCTTTAAAATGGTTCCATTCAGGTGGACAATAGCGTGTGTGAATACAGTAGGAATGTGAATGTTTCTGTATCTGTGGTGGATCAGCTGACCTGGGTTTTTTCCTGCTTGCTGTCCCATAACCCAACAATTGCTGGTAGAGCCTTTGATGATGACTTAAACATGGACACAGTGGCTAGTTGAACTATAGATGTTCTTGTGTGTTACATTGCATTTATCATATGAAGCCATGTACTTTAGCTGTACCTGATAAATATCTGTTGCTCTCACAGATCTCACAGTCTGTTTCATAATCGTATGTGTTTTGACAGTATATTTGAAATTACTTTGCTACGTTAGCTAGCTAGCTTACAGCAGATGTGCGATAATGGCGGTAGGAATAATGCAATCAAAACATAGATTTTAGTTTAGTTCCCTGTGGTGGTAACAGTTGGAGACTTTATAATCCCTGTATACCAACAAGCGCTCCAGCCCCAGCTGTGTGCATCACTTTTTAGTGTCCCTGCTTGAGCTTCTTGGAGCGGTTTTTTAATGCAGCACATTTTAGTAAAAGCTTCATGTTTCCTCAAGTTGTTGAATGTTTTCTAAATGCTGCGCATGTGATGTCAAGTAGGTGACTCCTCATTTGCATGTGATTTTGCACATTTGTGCTGTTTTATTTGCATCGTTTTTGAAACAGCATTTTTCTCCTAATGGAAGTGTTTTGGGCTCCGTATTTAACCCCTTGGTTACTACGGTGAAGGTTTGTTGATCGTACCATCCAGTGTGTTCCAACGTCAACTTTTGTGCTTTCTAAACTACGACTTCTAAACTCTGGGGAACTTGCTCTGAGCATCTTATGTTAACACAGATAGGATTTAATTAAAAACCTGGTGCAGCGCACCGAGAAACAGAAGGGTGGGCCATCATAACAATGATACTGTATCTAAAGTGAGAACTTGGGTTTGTGAACCATGTGGCTCATCACCAAACTGCAGACAGACACAGTTAGTGACTTGCTGTTGAACATTTGGCATCGAAAGAGCAAGATGTTTCCTTCAGAAATTAGTACTGTAGAGAAGACAAACAGGGCTGAATAGATAGTGGTATTGGACTAACATTAAGCTTCAATCATAATATGTAGATGATTACATTCATAACTTGTTTCAGCTGCCCCCAAGTGGCAAATAAATATTATGTTATTGCAGGGGTTATTTAGCATACATTTTCTGTTCACTAATAATGGCTGCACAAATCTATTTAAGGACAATAACTAATGCATGATCATTTATGGGGTCCATTGCTGGATAGTACTCGCATTAAATTCCAAGTTGCATTTCTTTATGGTTTGCACATTTCCAGACCTCTGCTGAATGCGGTTGCCAAGGTTCCGCTTTTGAAATCTTTGGTTACTGGGCCTCAAAGAGCATAAGATGAATCCTTGTTATACTGCAGGTCACTGCTCAGCCACTGTGACCTACACATTTCTTGTACCATTCTGGAGCCATAATGAGCCCTTTGCTGGGACATTCACTTTAATCTTTTTTTTCTTGTGAAGTGCCGGTTTAAATCTGGTCTCTATTGAGATCTTTGTTTTGCATCATTTGGCAATCGATGATGTTGCCTTGAATGACACTCCTAAAACTAAATAAACAAGCACAGTTGCTTGCGAGCGCATCACATAGTGGAAACTCATCTCATCTCGCACACACAAATGCACACAAATTGATGAATGATTTATTTAAGCCGGTAAATATGAGCTGCAGGGACTTGTTTCCACTCTGCTCATTTGAGTTTTGGGGCTCTGAAACCTGAAAACAACATTCAAAAAATGGCCTAAAATGCAATGTCAATCCATGAAAGTAATGAGCCATGATGCATAATTATATTTTATTCACTATGTGTTTGCAGGCAAACTTATAATGGTCAGTTATATTGCAACCTAAAAAACTGAGAAAAATTCCTCATGCAAAAAACAACACTGTATATACCATAGAATGTCTCTTCCTATTAGGTAGTTGTCCTTCACAAGTCTGTACGGCTTCAAGGCAGGGTCAGAAGGAAAAGCCACCGAATCCCAAGACGTGATGATGAAACCGTGACAAATCAACTCATTCTTTCACCCAGAATGTGCAAGTCCCAATGCCACGGGATTTCAGTTTCTCTTTGAGTTTGGGACCCAGTGAATCTCGCGACTCAATGGTGTTCATTTCTCTAATCCAATCCCTGTATAAACCCCCGCTTTGAACGTCTGCAGGACAGCTGAAAGGCAGCACATATCCCTCCCTGCTCTCTGCCTCTCTGATCCACGCTGTGTCCGACTCAGGCGCGCGGATAGAGCGGGGATAGAGCAGATCTAATTAAGTTTGCTGATGGTAAAAGTGATGATTATTCTGCAGGAAGAAAAGGAGAAGGAGGAAGAGGGCAATGGAGATAACAAGAGTAACTGCAGGGGGCTGAAAACACCCTCTGCTTCCTCAAAATCGTCATCATCATCCTATTCAGCATCATCATCACCACGGCCATCATTAAAGTCATTATTCAGATGGCTCAAACTTTTGATTGAGACCAAATTAAATCCATTTGAACAATCTACAATTAGTAATTGACTCTACATCTGGCAGAGTCCTGGAATATTAATGCATTTAATCAAATTACACCTCTCCTGGTTCTTTGAACAACTTAACTTTCCATAATATATAGTGTCTTTTTATAATTAATTTTTATTTTTTTTAAATTAGAGAATAGATTTTGCATTTTTTCGCATCTATTTTCTTGAAATAAAAAAAAATAATACTGTAAATGACCTAAATTGATATTTGCTGCCTACATCCTGATCTCATACTCTTTCCGGTTTTCCTGTCTTTCAAGTATTTTAATCTCAACAGCAGGTAATTTCTTCACATCAGCCTTCTCTGACCATTGCCTCATCCAACCTGCCCCCCCCCCCCCCCCCCCCCCCTTCTTCTGAACATGAACACCTCCTACTCTCACTTCCTTCAGTTACGCCTCAGCCAACCGGGAGTGTGCTCGCTACTGGAATACATTAAAATGCGGGGGTATGGTACAGGGGGAGGGAGAGAGCGCCGCGATATCCATTCACACATTCAGTGCGCTGGGAGTCCAGGCACCGTCAGCAGCATCAGCGGGTTTCCGTGCTCCCTGCATGCGCCCTGTGCGCGACTCTCCACTAAGGAGCAACAATGAGTTAGAAGGCAGCACCCAGCGACGCTTCTCATGTGCGGTTGGTCATTTGGCCCCTGCACATTCACCGAATTCCAATACCTACTGCGCTGTTAAAATAATTAGTCCACTTGGAAGGTTTCACCTGCGCGCTCTGGAAGCCGAAGAGTCCGCTGCGACTCATTCCGTTGGATTGGACCTACAGAAACTACTGCGCATCGCGTCTCCGCTTGGAAATATGCCACTGTGAGAAAGAGGAGAAGAGTGCACTCTCGGGAGGTTGGATGTCATATTCTGTTTAGCTCAAGTTCGGCTGCTCATAAGTGTGAGTCTGTTTGCATTTCGGCGATAATCCTCACCTAAAAAAAGTCCTTTGCCAATGTCGTCGCGTTTTGGTGAGGAACCGAACCCAACTTCACGGTCCTATCAGGGGATTTTGAGGAGACTAACCAGGGACCACAACATTTACAGAAAAAGGTAACAAATCAGCATAATCTAACAACAAGGTCATTATTTTCCCTCTTCTGGAATATTTTCTACAATTTAAAATGTTAAGGTACAAGAGTTTAAAATTGCATTTGCTTTTAATTGTAGCCTAGACTAGACTACATTAAAATGTCCAACATTTAGAAATAGAGACCTTTTTAAATGATTTCTGACTCAGCCATGCTGAAGAAAATCATTCCTCTCAGTTCATCTTCATGCCACTCACGCCCAAAACGAAATTACAACCTTATTGTTCTCTGTCTCTGCCCTGCTTCAACTCCTCTCACTCTTCCTCTCCTTCCTCCCTTCCCAGCAGGACTCATCCAGAGTGCAGGGAGAATGACGAGTCACCGGGGCCGGGGGAAGCAGCATGAGTGGCCCGTGCATCTCCACTAGACTGACGGCCCTCATGTTTCTATGGAAGTGGTTAACACTAAGCCTGCTCCAGAGCTGGGTGACACTAGGGGCCGGGGCAGCGGACCATGCAGGGGCTGGCTTCGGGGGCTCAGGTGGGCGACTGGGCTGGCTCCTGTCAGACAAGGGACCCTTTCACCACTCCCAGGAGTTTGTTGATTTCACAGAGCGCTACCAGCAAGGATTCACCACCAAGTACAAGATATACAGGTGAGGAACTGTGATTAGAAGGGTCAGGGATGACTGACTTCAAAGCTGAGATGCTTTTTTGTGAAATGGACCAAAAGCCTTTTTTTGGTCTTACTTTGTGGGAAAAAAAGGGATTTCAGAAAAGTATAAGCAAGAAATCACATCGCTCTTTTCTGTAGAGTATAAAATATGCAGATTAAGTGGGTGGCACGCTGTGGGATGAAGCTTTGAGACGATTACTTAGTGGAGTTTTGCATACAAAGCTCTGCATGTAGCCTACTCTGAACAGATGCAAGCATCTCTGGGTGCGACTGCTTCCTTTTTTTGTGGGCAGCAGAGACATATGCTTTGAGTACGATACAAAACCTCCGAATGCTGCATATCAGTTGAAACTCAAGCGGAGATACCGCAGGAGGGTTTGGGCAAAGCAGCGGGACGTAACAGATATCTGACTGAGCCAGTTGATGTGTGACAGTGGGAAGAAAGGTTGGCTTCAGAAGTGTGTGATGTGAAGTATAGTGGGTGTGTGCTTAGGAGCTGAAGGGGGATTGTTTGAAAGCTCCATACCAAGACATTTTTCTTCAGTTTTTCTATTTAGA
Source organism: Trematomus bernacchii (assembly GCF_902827165.1). Classification (NCBI taxonomy): domain Eukaryota; kingdom Metazoa; phylum Chordata; class Actinopteri; order Perciformes; family Nototheniidae; genus Trematomus; species Trematomus bernacchii. Next base: position 19,902,760 of record NW_022987739.1, read on the forward strand.
TAGAAATTACAGGATTACGGGACAGCATTTCAAGATGCAAACTCCCACCTATACATTCACAGACTATATGATAAGTTAGCAACTTGGATGTCATGTAGATATAAAAAAGAACATCTATGCTGTTTCAAATATACCTCAAAAGAAATAATGTTTATTGCAATTCCATCAAAGTTCACAAACCACAGTTTAACAGCTGTAAACATTAACTGTACCCAGCAGGCTTTTCGCAATTGTAAATATGTGTCTGTGTGTATGCGAGCGTGGGTGTGTGTTTGTGCGGGTATATTCCACTGTTTTTTTTTTGTCTTTTCTTTAGCATTTAATCTTAACACTGAAATTCAGACTGATGAAATCATTTCTGCCTTTGGCTAAGTGTCTGATTAAGGCAGCATGACCCACACAAAGGATATTACTGTTGGGACAACATTCTGTGTGTCTGTGTGTGTGTGTGTGTGTGCGTGTGTGTGTGTGTGTGTGTGTGTGTGTGTGTGTGTGTGATATATTTTGTTTTATTTTCACTCCAGTCTCTCATGGTCCTCCAGAGGTTGAGAAATGTCTCTTAACTAGTGAAAAACTTTTTTTTCTTACGTAGAGCAGCCCAAAAGGATATTGTTTTTCTAATTTAATGAAAAAGTAAAACTGTTTTCAGACAACAACAACATCTAAGTGTGTGTGATAGGGCGTGCATACTTGAGTGTCTATATATGTGGCTGTTTGTTGTGCCAGGTAAGTGTTGTGATACCCGTTGATGATAGCGATGCTTGGGGAGCGTCAGCAGCCGTGAAGTGGAGGGGCCGATGCCAGCTGAACAGAAGTTTGAGTGACACTGGCATTTAGCAGCTGACAGGAGTGACAATACCAGGCAAAGATAGAGAATGTAGCGCTGTTGGCTCCCTCGCATCCATCACTTGCTCCCTTGCTGCCTCTCTGCTGGTCCTTCTACCTTCTTTTCTCGCCTTAGGTGTGTTTGACTTCCTGTCTCCACCCTTGGCATGCAAATCTAACAGATATTTGCATTCACAGTTTCACTCACACCGATTTGTTCTGACTACTTTCCAAACTATACATTTATTTAAGCAGTCTGTAACCTACAGTACTGACCTCTATGAGCCAATCAGAAATGCAATCTTGACAAGTGTGTAACCCTCCTTTCCCCTTGAGCTACAGTGGCCTTTTCGGTTTCCTCTTAAGAGAACTAGGCTGACCAATTAGAACAAGAACCCAATAGTAACTCAAGTGAGGAGGAATAATATCACCATTTCAAAAAGTGGAACAATGTTCCTGCACCATCATTTTGCTTCCCTTGCCTTGAAAAACAAGTCCTTTCAAGCTTTAAATATCGTGCAACCGAAGCACTATCATCAATCGCTGAGATGTCAAGGCTGCCAGTTATCTGAGAACTGAACAGATCAGAAGTGCCTCCGAAATGCAACGGGCTGCACAGTTTTGTATTTCTTTTGCTCCCAAAAAGCCAGAAGAATCTAGGCAAAGTAATCTCTGGGTCATTCGTATTGATCAACAACAGGGGTTTGCTTCTTGCCGACACATTACGTTTCCTTTATGGGTCAGTAAAAGCTTTCTTATTGGCTCTTGAAACGTCACTTCTACTTGTTGTAATTTGAAATCTGAAACCCAAACTGGTCTCTTATAGAACTGAGGAGCAGTTTCACCATTTTCTTTTCCTCAATGCAGCTGTAGAAAAGGCTCCTATTATACGTTCATGTATGCAAGCACATACTGAGATGGAAACATTTAATAGATTATTCATTCTGATTAACAACTGGGTTAAAAGAGGTTTAAACAAAATGATTAAAATCCAACCCCTGCCGCTGCTTTTATCTCCATGTCTATTTATCTTTATTTTCTCTCTTTTCCCCTGCCTCCCTTTTGCCATCCCCCACCCTCACTCCCTCCCTTGTCGAATGATCTCAAACCAATTGCTCTCCCTCGCTCATAAATATTCTCCAGAGCTCAGTTGGCCTTTCCAGTCAGGGGGCAGGGGAGAGGGAGTTGGGGATGAGAGGGAGGACCGGAGGAGTTTTAGTACAGAGGAAGGGGACATGAGAGGAACCAGAGCTTTACCCCCCCCTGCTGGCCAGCCATTGCACCAGTACAGCTTGTAGCCATTTATAATTCTAATTAAAACATGACATTTAACACTAGAACCGCCAACGGGTACATTTTACCCGCAGCTGTTTTTTGATTGTATGTCACTTTTTTTCAATAAAATATTCAAGTCTCCCAGTCCGTGACTTTTCCTGAAAGTGTGTTATGTAGCACCCTCTGTTGTTAAAAATGGTCAATATGAAGTCAGATTGAAAAAATGGCCCCAGAAATTACCATTTATACCCATTAGCGCCAGCGGGTAATATTTACCTTATAGAAAATGCAGTGATTTTCGCGCTATTGATCTTGCGCGAAAACACATGACGTGTTGCAACAGGCTTTGCTATAGCAAAGCCTGTTGTTTACTGTGGTTCCATATATATAGATAGACAGATAGATAGATATAGATAGAGAGAGAGAGATAGAGAGATAGATAGTTATAGATAGATCGATAGATAGTTATAGATAGATAGAGAGAGAGATAGAGAGACACTTTGCACATAACTCACGGTAGCGATCTTTTATACTTCATGCAATCTGCATCAAGTATAACAATATGAAAAGCTGAGAGTCCACAGATTCCATTGGTATAAGTTTCATCACTGTGCGATCAAAACTCACTCTTAACCCTGTGTTCTAGTATGATAAATAAAAGAACATTGTACCTTGAAAATCAATGCATATTAATATCGGGTACATTTTACCCGTTGGCGGTTTGAGGTATACAGCGACCCCTGGCGGTTCTAGTGTTAAATTGAGTATTGTTCAGAGTAGAAGTTAAAGTGTTATTTTACACTAACAACCTTTTATCTTCTGTAAGGTCTGCTTTAAAAGGAAAGATGTAACCCTCCTGTTATCCTTGGGGTCAATTTGACCCCATTCAATGTTTAGCGTATGTAAAAAAATGGTTCACATTTTCTTGCTTAGTATTTCATGACTTTTCCTAATTTAGTGAGGACTAATGGGTAAACATCAAATGAACATGAAGATCGTTTTTAAATGTCCTGTACGTACTTTGTACGCATCGGTGTTCCTTGGGATCAATTTGACCCCAGGCTGTTTTAGTAGTATAAAACATATAAAAATGTCAACATATTTGTGTTGATTGTGTAGGATGATATTGAGGTGACTATTACATGCAAATGTATCATTGTAAAACAAAACTACCCTCTGCTTTAGTTGTTGGTCCTTTAACAACATCAAAAAGATCTTACTTTAACATTTTATTTCAATCAGAGAGATTTTATGGTGATTTATATATGTTTCGATCGTCACATAATAGGAATTCTGGATGTATAAAGGGGTCTGTGGGGGGGAAGGTTGGGGTAATGTTTTATTTAAATGGTTATTTAGGTAGTCAACTAAGATACCTAAAGCACCAGAGACATACATGTTGGTTAACATTTGGAATATGATCATTGTCTTGAGTTTTAAACTACTAACTAGAGGATAAAGGGTGTAAAGGAAATCTGAGGATAACAGGAGGGTTAAAAGCTTAAAGAGTTACAGCTTTCTGTCATAGCATCATTTATAGCATAAAAAAATCTTTAGAGACTGGAAAGGAGATGAGAACAACGAATTAATAGATTTATCGGCTTCAAAGGCAGTGGAAAAACAGGAACAGGAGGCACTTAGCATTATTACTTTAGCTGTAATCGCAGGAAAAAGCATGTGAAAATGGCCGTTTTAAAACACATTTGTTCATTTATGTTATTCTTTGTATTCTTCTAGTGGGGCTGGCAAATCTCTTAAAAGCTTTGTGGCTTTAATTTTATAATGAATGTTGTCTGCTGTGTTCACTCACCCAACAGATACACCTGGGTATATTTGAAAAATACACAATTAAAGCAATTAGCGGAATTTCTTCATTGACTGCTGTGCTTTTTCACAATGAAAGCATGACTTCCAACATATTCGTGCAGTTTGGGCAGAGGTGGAAATGGGTGTGTAATGAACAAAAGCATATTTGATTTTATAATATAGCAGCATGTGCTGATGGAAAATCATTCCTGTGAATGTGAGAAGCCCTGGCTGCATGGTTTCTATAGTAGTCGAGCCATATCCATAGACAGTAGCATATTAGTCAAAATGTCAGCTCCTCCTTTCTTCTTCTTCATGGGCCATAACTTTGATATCACGCCTCATCTCCCGTGTTTTCTCCTATCTTTTCTCCTGTCAACCCACTGGCTATTACATTGACTTTATGTGAAGTAAGGAGACGTTCCAATGTAATTATGGAGGGATTAGTGTTTCATTATATGCACACATGTTTGTAGAGAAAATAGAATGCAAAAACGTTTGTAGAAAGAACGCATTGCCATGGTATAATGTAACAGTGTGTGTGCTGCAGTGTTTAATCATGTCATTAAGATTCGGAGGGAGTGTTGTGCTTTATGTGCTTCATATGTATGGTTTGCTTTTCTTTTGTTTTAAATGCTTTAAAACGAGAAAACACATTTTAAATAGATTATAAAATTGGATGGAATACATGGTTGTACAACTGCATGGCGTGTAGGCAGCAATAACGAGAATTGAAAAGGGAGAATTAAAGAATATTATATCACTATGTGCAGGGATGAAACACAAATTGTAGTAAATAATAAAGTAGGTGCACAGGGAAGTATGCCCTATTAAGACAGATATACAGCTCAGAGCCTTTTCAATTCTTATAACATTTGTCAATTTAGTATAAATGTATAATATCATAAGGACATATTTTGTCACATTTGCATATACTGTTAAATCGCAGAATGCAGTTTAAAGGTACGCTCATTAGTGATTAACAGTCGGTGGTAAAGCTAGATAGATGAATAGCTCAAAAGGCAAGAGGAAAAGCATTTATTTTTATTTGTAAAATACAGATAAAATGTGCCTTTTGTTTCAGTTTATGCAGACCTTAAGTGTCCATGACAATAGCTGTTGTCCCCGCATGCAGGGCTATTGCTGGAATTGCATCACAAAACCTCCTATCAAAAAGGTCAGGTATGGTCAGCAAGACTTTTACGTGCTGAGAGTTATAATCCCTACTTTTATGAAAGATAACATTGTTATCTTTATAGCACCCCCATTATATTTTCCTTACCGTGACCAAGTTGTGCTCCAAAGCAAGGTGAACTTCCTTAACAAGGCACATTTTATTTTAAAACATTTTTTAATGGTTTTGGAGAGCCCCGACATACAGTTAGGACTCCAGATCCACAAAACACTCCAGAAGGCAATGATAAAACTATTGAGGTGTTCAGTTTGGAGATTGTGTTGGGGCGATTCCCAATAATTTCGACGTACATCTGTCCCTCTGACATTGGAGGGGTCAACTTCCGATAGTAAACAAAGACAATTTGTATTGAGGGATGCAAACCCTACAAAAGTGCCTTTTTAAATTGCTTGTTAATAGTGTAAAAATACATTTAAAGTTATTGCTATTTAAACATATAAGTCAGATGCACAGATATGTGGCAGTATAACAATGCAGCACTTCTTCCAAGACTGTGTTCCTTGTCTAAAAAAACACAAACATAGATTATTCCAAGCAATTCGAGGATAATGAGATAAAATAAATTCAACTCTTCTTTTATATGCATCAATAAGACTTTCCTGCATTGGTATAATTACAATAGACAATTAGCCAGTAGACGTTAGTTCATTTCACACTTCATTTATTGTTGGTGCTATGTTCCTTTAAATGCAGAACACATTGCAGCTCTTCCCCTGTGCCCCTCCACTTTCCTGGCATACGTAACCAAATCAAATATGACCTTGTTGCACACAATGTAGAATGCAAATGCAGGTGGATGATGATGATCCTCATTGCAATATTCTTGTTTGTTCATGATCGATATATGAGTGCCTGGAAATGATTATGGCAAAGATTTTTTGTAAACACATGATGGAACAGAGCCAGAGAGAGCAGAACTGTATAATGAGTTCTCATCGAACTGCAGTTGTCTCTCATGCATGCCTTGTTCAATGACATTGTTGTGTTAGAGACAAGTTTAACGTCCTCAACTCGGAGGTTGAATATGCCTCCAGGACAGAAGCTGAGCACTCTTCTTCGTTTGATCACCAGCAGCGATGGCAGTGACTAGGGCTTCACCCAGCGCAGAGCTTATGGCTTCTGACAAGTGTGTGATGGGGGAGTTATCGGGGCCAGAGGTCCATGGAAATGGCTTTTATGAAAGAGTGACTGCATGAATATTTGAGCCATGATCATTGGGGTAGGAATTGCATACCCGTTTTAGTAGTTGCAAGTTATTTTGTCCCCTAAAGGTCTCACTATATCATCAAAACAAGTCTTGGATATTCAATTACCATTATTTAAACTGGTGTCTTGAGTGGTCAATAGAAGGATATATTCTCAGTGCAAGTAAGACCAATAATTCTAACTCCCAGTGCACTACATTTTGGCAGTCAGCATCGTAATACTGACACATTAGGCACCATTAAGCGTCAATGACGTATGCAATGTATCGAAGTCTAAAGAGAACTGGATACAGCATTGAGGCGGGACCCCGGTTATCCCTATGAAAGTTGCTCAGTGGCGCATGAAGCAAAAAAGGGCCTGACTCTCTAGTACAAAAGTACCCGTATAAAGGTGCAACTTGCATTTTGCAGACATTGCCGTCTCTTATAGAATAGAATCGGAGCATGAAACCTTCTTTATTGGTCACACAAGTTCATGCACACAGCACACACAGTGAAATGTAGTCTCTGCTTTTTACCCATCATAGTACTTGGAGCAGTGGGCAGCTATTGTACAGCGCCCGGGGAAAAGATCTGGAGTATCTGGTATCAGCTGAGTAAAAAAAGTATTTTTGGCTCCAATGACGCCATTGGACTGACATGGAAGATTGAGCACCACCGTTTGACCACTATGAAAATCTGAGCAACAGACATGGTGTTAACGCAAAAATGGTTAAAAAAAACCCGGATCCACAAATGATTTGCAAGAGAAAACAAAAGGGAAGGTTTAAGGTATTATTCCTACTGTTGTTAAAGTCCATTACCTATCCAATGGAATTTTTTTATTCACTGCACCTTTATACCATATTATCACCACATGCAGCATACACAGATTAGAAAAAATAATCGTATTAGCCGTTGATTTGTTGTAACATTAAAGACCTATGTGAGAGAAAAAATGCCGCTTTTGCAAGTGTGTGTGTTTACGCATTATGTGCAGTTACAGTAATTATAATTCTAAAGAGCCCATACCAGGCATGGCATTGACAGAAAGCATCTGTGTCACGAGGAGCTCTGGATTTAGCGTAGCTGGTGGCTCTTTTGTTCTGTGTGTGTGTGTGTGTGTGTGTGTGTGTGTGTGTGTGTGTGTGTGTGTGTGTGTGTGTGTGTGTGTGTGTGTGTGTGTGTGTGTGTGTGTGTGTGTGTGTGTGTGTGTGTGTGTGTGTGTGTGTGTGTGTGTGTGTGTGTGTGTGTGTGTGTGTGTGTGTGTGTGTGTGTGTGTGTGTGTGTGTGTGTGTGTGTGTGTGTGATGAGGTTGAGTGTGTGCACAGCGTGTATTAACAGTATGTGCATGCCTCATTATGTACACAATGTGATTCCAGGCATTCCTTGTTCTCTGTGTAAAGAGGAGTCTCTTGTCAACATGGTTATGACAAATAGCAGTACAAAAGGGATCAGCAGTCTTCATGTCATCAAACCCTCCTGCAAATCATCCACTCTCTCTCTCTCTCTCTCCACAACATGCCCTTGCTTTCTATTATCAGAAGTGTTGTGATATTCATTGGAGCTACAAATCAATAAAGCAATTGCTTTTTTTAACAAAACCCACCCTTTTAGTTTTATTTTCCAACACTGCGCAGTGCTTCAGCGTAATACAAAATTGGCTTAAGTTTGAAAGGCCTCAGTGGGCGAAAATACAATTCAATGGTAAGATTGTTGTCTTTTCTTTTCTTCCAAGAAAAATGTAGATGAATTGAAATATGTACTGCAGCTTTTCCAGCGGTTGGAGCTAAACGGAGCTGTCTCGTGTGAACAGACACTTTCCGGTGTCTATTGCGCGTGGACGGAAGCCTTTTTTGCGTTTGCGTTTGCGTATGCGTTTTACCGTATGCATCCCCGTGGGGCCGGGGCCTTAATAGTGAACAAAATCTGATTCTGCGTACCACTGTGTAAAACAATCTACTCATACTGTATTATTGGATGTTTCAAATAATTTTGTAGCCAATCAGTTAATTAATGAGCCACTGATGGTAAAGCATGAATGAAGCAGCTGATGCTGATCATCTAATTAAAGCTTGACTTCAATGCTTTGCCTAAACTTCTGTGACAGTTAACTTCATAATTTGTAAAACACAGATTGTTTGTGTTAATTTCATTACTTCTATAGTTATCCCATGAAAAAACGTGTAACCTCAAAGATGATTGTTTATATTTATCCCAATAAAGTATGCTCCAATTATGTTTTCCTGACAAGCTTGTGTCTGTGCGTCAATGAGTGTGCCCAGTCATGTCGTTTGAAAAGGAGGTTTTTGGCGTACTACTTCCACTTTTGCTTCTCAGATACATTTCGATGTTTTTCTATCTTCTTCACTCAACCCAGTCCTTTAAAGAAATACTTGTCCTTCTTTTTTTTCCATGGAGTAAGCTGAGAAGATCGATAGTATTTCACATCTGTATTCTAGATCCAGCCATTAAGTAATAAGCTCAATTTAGCATAATGCTTGTAGGCAGGGACTCGCTATAGCATGGATCTTTCCAAAGTTGCAAATAAATCATTATAGCGGTACCTCTGTAGCTCACTAATTAATGCATTATTTTATAAAGACAAGCTTTGGTTTCATCGTGAGTTATGCACCTGACTATTTCTTGGCTGGAGCAGTGCATTTCTGGCTCTTGTTGTCATTGTAAGTGTTGACAGGCAAGCATGGCGTTTCCTGATTTTTTTTTTAAACATTTCAGTTGCCTCTTTAGTCCACCTATGAATATTATTTCATTACAATCACTTGAAAGTCTAATGTTTATGTATGACGCTAAAGACACAAAAGTCTGTACATGCATTGCAGTGTCTTCATAGAGTTTATTTGACAGCTATTCTATAAAGTACTTCTATAAAGAAAATCTACTTCAGTCCCTCAGCATATTTATATTTGCTTTGAAAACCATTTAACATCCCCCAATGCACTCTATCCTTATCCTCAACAGGAGCTTTCAAATGTCCGTGGCAATGGTCACAGTCTTCCGTGGTAATCAAGCCATTGAAATGCATACTTGAACCCTACGTCGCATCAAAGGCAAGAAAAAGTGAAATCAGCAGGGAACAGTAAGGGTTCTTGTTTATAGGACCTCTCAGCAGGTTTAATAGGATTTTCACAGATTAATGGTCTGATGTTTGTTTGATGTTGTTAGAAGAACCGTTGGAGTCAATTTCGTGTAGCCTTCACAAACCAGCGGCTAATAAGGACATCATTACACTCTCTTCTCTCGTGTTGATCTGGCTTTCGTTGCGTTTCTTTCCCTGCTGGGTGGATTACAAAATGACAAGAGTCTTCATCTTTTCTCCACTCATCTTACTTTCATTCTGATTTGATTCTCCACTTGTGATCATCATAAGCTCAATTAACAAAATTGCCTCTGAAGGCACCTTTCATGAAAATATCCAACATGCAACTGGCATGCATAGAATTTCTTTTGATGTTGCACCAATGAAAAGCCTCCTTATTTGTCATTTCTAATTTCTATAATCCTGTATATATCTTGCTGGTGCATGCATATTGAGAAGGATCAATGTCACATCAGATTGAACCAAGAGTAGGGAAAAAACGAACTGCGAAAAATAATAAGAACATTGAATCCAGCATAGCAGTTGCAGTTTGCTTGCAAGGTCTTCCACATTTTTTTATTTGGTTTATCATCCTGAATGAAGCATGAAGGACCCATTTTGTGCAATTCTCTTTGGGGAGGTCCTTGAAATAACATTGAGTCTTGAATCAACCAACTGTTTTGCACAACCGGTTATTTTGGTATCTGGGGTAACGCAGCTACAAACACACACACACACACACACACACACACACACACACACACACACACACACACACACACACACACACACACACACACACACACACACACACACACACACACACACACACACACACACACACACACACACACACACACACACACACACACACACACACTCTCATGTTCTGAGGCCTTTTTATGATGAGAACATTTGTGTCTATAAAGGTACAGTAAATGAGGTGTGATTTTTGTCTTTCTTTTCACAGTGATTTTTAGAACCTCTCAAAGAAAAAGGCAATTTTTGATGCTTTTTTATTTGTATTTACTTGAACTGATTGAAGTGTTCCCGGAGCTTTGATTACATCTGAAATAACTCCAACTGCAAATCCATTGCAAACCAGTTTTGTAGCAGCCCATGTAGATGTTCTGGTTCAACCTTCTCTTCTAGAAAGTACGTTATTCCATTGAGAGACGCAAAATATTCATTCTTAACATTTCAGATCTTTGACATTGCATGTATTGTTTGGGCTTTCAGAGCTTTTTCTAAAATGTAAGGAAACTGTGGTTGAATATTGATAAAAGTCCACCATGACATACAACAGCAACTGGATACATAGTTTCTTCAGCATGCAACCAAAACCCTAAATAGCTTGTGTTGCCTATACTCAATGTACTTAATGTATGTGGGACTCAAGATGATGTCACACAGTTTTGTGTGTTACATTTTTACGATTTGTAAAATCAATTTAAACTTCTTCACTGAGGAAAATGATCAGCGACCTGTCATAAACTAAATGGTAAAATCCAAATCTAAAGTACATATAAAACATAATTCCTAGGAGACTGGGTTGTCTGTTTCTGCATGTAAAAATATGCTTGAGTGCAAAGAAAGACCAAGCACAGATTTAAAAAGGCTAAAGGCCCAATTCTGAGTGAAGTCAGTGTGAAATTAGTATTTTCTGAGTCAGTCGGGTAATTTAATTAACTCCCACCCCTCTAAACCACTGATATGGCTCAAGTAAATGTGCATTAATAAAATATGAAAACAAAAAAGAAAAGATAGGCCTTTTTTGCCATCCACAGTTTCGCCAGAATGTAAATATTGTGCATTTGCTTTGTTGATCACACTTCAAACTCAGAGTTTTTGATATGTAGAGCACTGATCTGGACCTAACTGCTGTACAGTCATTATACTGAGTGAAACAGCGAGGACATGACAGATGGAAGAAAACTGTATTCAGAGGTAATCAGCTCGCAGTCAGAAACATAATATCCCGAACACCTGCGAAGACAACTCTGCATATTTTTGCATTCTCATTTTATTAGTTAAAATGAGAATGCATTGGAGCTCGACACATTAACATTAGCATGATTGAGACAGCAGCAACAGAAGAATCATAGAGCTCATTCATGCTAGACTAATTAACAGCCGAGGAGGGATTTTAACCTTAAATGATATATTCTTTTTACATACAAAACTAATCTACTCTCTGTATGGTAACATTTGCACAAATGCTTATCGGAGAGGATCAATTGGACAGTTTATACGTTACACAAGAGACACCGGAAATGTGAGTAGGTTTCGATATTCTGTGCAAATTGATACAGAGCTTTGGGTTATGTATTTATTTCATATGATCTTCACCCATGTTTAGTGGTATATTTCTTTGTTCTGTGAAGTTTATAAATGGGCCAAAGAGTTGTTCAGGCTAAGAGGAACACACTAATTGTAAATGACGTAACAAAGTTGCCTTATTTAAAAAGAATAACATAATTCATTTCATAGTTAAATTCAATAAATAAATACTTTATTTCATGTAATATTAAAATTGTTAAAATATGGCATGATTTCATACAGTTTTGTTTTATATGTTACACCAATATGCGTAAGTGTTTGTTGTTTCTTATGAGGGGCAGTACAGGCCGTAATTCATACTGGTCCTCTCACGCACATACATTCTCCTTTTAAATACATACATTTTCACTCTTACACACATACATTCTCCTTTTACATACATACATTTTCACTCTCACACACGTATATATTTACACTCACACATTCATACATTTTGCTCTCATATTATCATATTTCAATGCACACATTCATACATTGTCACTCACATATTTATACATTTTTCACTCACACATATATACATTTTGCTCTCATGCACATTCATTCAATGTTTACATTTAATTTAGTGATCACAACGAAAACGGCCAAGACACATATTGAGCCCAGAAAATGAATGTTATTAAGGGCTGTAAATATAATAAGTCTATGTCTAAAATGGACAACATTGTTAGGAGATTTAAACTATACAGCGATTCTGCACTGCGGTCACTCAGCCGTCTCTCGAGTTTGTTTTTTCAAATCAGCAGCTCTTCATTTTTTTTTTGCAAATATTTTTTTTGATATTCAATGTCCCCTCCTGAGTACAAGAATGCATGTTTCTCTACTATTTTAAATAAGCGTTAAAACACCTTTCTTCATGAGACTTATATTGTTGGACAGAGTATTTTAAGAGGATGGTAGACATGATATCAGCACTAATACTCCAGCAGCAGCATTTTACACCATGGAAAGTCTTTAGAGTCTGGCCTGGATAGCTGGTCACAATTATCCTTCAGCAGCACACTGACACACCTTGTCACTCTTGTTGGCCTCTTATGAAGCTGCTGTCTTTAAAAATATGATTATTTCTCTGCCGCTAGTTAGTTCCTCGCAGATTCTTCCATCAGTCCCAGCCATTGCATGTCAGTCAATAGAGCTTTGAAAAATGTGTCCAATTCAACAATTGCGTAGAAGCTGCCGGGACTCCCAGCCTTCCGAGTAAATCGCCAGACCGCCGACACCTCCTCATCTCCACCGCTCCCATGTTTTATTTTGTGTTGCCATAAGTTAGTCTCTCTGCGTTTGTGCGCTGGGCGAATGCTAATGCTAATAATGCTAATGCGAGGATAATAAAATGGCGGCTCTACAAAACATTTCAGAGTTTTACGGGGCGTGGTTTGCAATTCGCCCAGCCAATCAAAACTGGGGCACTTTTTTCCCCCAGGAAAGTACCATCTCTCAGCAGGCACTAAAAATGGGGGTAAAAGTTCCCGGCACTAAGTACTCTTTTTGGTGTCAACGCGACATAAGGGGTACTAACGGAAATAAACGCGAAAAGTACGGGGAAAAGTACTCCGGTGTGAACGCGGCTAATTACTATGAAGTACTTTTACTGTGTACTTACTTTATAAACTCTGAATCTTGTGGTGCTTAAAGAAATACAGACTGGTTAAGCCGGCCAGGTTATATATATACCTTTTTTGGAGCCCTTTTTTGCAATATTTATTAAAATGTCACTAGTTATTTAAACAAACCACTATCTGAGGATAATACAAGCAACCATAACACGCCCTTCATCTAGAGAGCCATTGAAGCCCATGAAGAATGTATCCTTCCACAAATCTTTTCAACTGCTGTAATAATAAAGTTGCCACGTGTTTTCAAATTCAAGTTAAGGCACTATCTGTGCAGAACATTAAACATATTCTTCATTTGCAGTATTTAATTTTAAAAGTGTTCAGAAAGACTGCATCAATGATATGCTATATATATATATAAATATAATATCAATATTTGTATTAACTTCAACCAAAGTCAATTTAAATAGTGGGCAAAAATGGGTTAATTGCCATGGATGTGGCGTTTGATATAGTTTACGTTCAATTTCAACTGTTTTAGGCAGACAAACGTATATTGACTAAACCCTTTTTAATAATTTACTATTTAGAAAGATTTTTGTGAGAAATAATTTCAAAAGTAAACTATTTTTCCCTTTTGTATATACATTTGAAATGTTTGCACACAACATTATTAATGTATACATTTTTATCCATTTTTAAAAATTATGAATCCATTTATTTTATTTTATTTCCATGAGGCTGGGGAATATATCCAGCATGTAGTTCAACATGCAAATGTTCTAATACAAGTAAGTATAAGTATAACATGGAAAAGGAAATAAAATACGTTTCATAGGAGGATGTGGATTTATTTTCTCTCACCTTGTAATTACACAATCAAACAATCTATAATTTAGCTCTGGCCTTCACTCACAAAAAAACATTTTGTTGAATTGGACACATTTTTCGAAGCTGTATTGACTGACATGCAATGACTGGGACTGATGGAAGAATCTGCGAGGAATGAACTAAGAGCAGAGAAATAATCATATTTTAAAAGACAGCAGCTTCATAAGAGGCCAACAAGAGTGACAAGGTGTGTCAGAGACTGGCCTGGACCAGCTATCCAGGCCAGTCTCTAAAGACTTTCCATGGAAATGCAAATACTGCTGCTGGAGTAGGCTACTAGTGCTGATATCATGTTTACCATATCCTCTTAAAATACTCTGTCCAACAATATAAGTCTCATGAAGAAAGGTGTTTTAACGCTTATTCAAAATAGTAGAGAAACATGCATTCTTGTACTCAGGAGGGGACTTTGACAGAGGATTACTAAAAAAGTACACAGTAAAAGTAATTCATTTTATTTTTGGTAGCAGTCAAACTAGTACAGAGTCCAACAGTGTCAGTTTTATTAAGAAAAAAATGAAGAGCAGCTGATTTGAAAAAACAAACTTGAGAGACGGCTGAGTGACCGCAGTGCAGAATCGCTGAATAGTTTTAAAGTGAAAATATATGTAAAAGGAGAATGTATGTGTGTAAGAGTGAAAATATATGTATGTAAAAGGAGAATGTATGTGCGTGAGAGGACCAGTATGAATTACAGCCTGTACGGCTCCTCATAGTTTCTTGTGCCTAGGAACTCATGTTTGTTCATGCACTGTTACTGTGTGTTTTGTTGATGCACTGGACAACTCAACGTGGATTGATGTCTTTATTGAAGCTCTGCTGCAGTCCGCAACATAAAGTTATCATTGTGCCAAAGTTATTCAGAAAAGTTTGAACTTTAAGAACTTTAAAGATTAAAATAATCTCCTTTCACGACAAGCGGCCAACGAGGTATTTGTTTTCCGTTTTCATGTGGGCGTCATGTCCTATTTTCATTTATATATTTGTATGTGTAGCACACTATGCTAATGTATTTGACTATGTATATGTTGTTCGTTGTTGTAGTTCTCACAGCGTAACGGAAGAAGGGAGGCTACAAGATTAAACGCCAAGAATAAACGCCCGTTTTAAAGAACCGACCTGTGTCTGTTTCGTGAAGAGAGCTACAGTACACTACTTCATGTGAAAATCTCTCTAAAGACATTTGAAATTGACCATGCATTACTTTACCCTCATGCTATTTTGCCCCAAGTCTGAAATACATGGCGTGGTCCTGTGTGCTTTTCTATCATTTAACTGCATTGTAAAACAGAAGCAACATAGCTTGTGGGCATTTTATTACCAGGGGGTCAGCCTCTCACCCTGCAGAAGGCCTTTTTATAGACGCTCCCTTAGGTATTTTTCACAAAGAATAATGACATCAAGGGTGATCTAAACAATAGTGTATGTAGGGCAGGACCAGTGTTATTGTTCATGTGACATACAGTATCGCATAGTTACAGTAGAACATTCAAAAGGAGGTGCTTAAACACATGAGGAAAACAATGTTATACATTCTGTTTATGATCCTCTAAAATGTTGGAACTAAATGACAAAAGGCTGCTATAAGATAAGTTATATTTTTCTATTGCTGCCGTAAAATTGATTTTGCTTGTGCACTCTTTTTAATTAAAAAATGTTGAATGATAATTTCCTGATTTCCTCAACCTCGGAGATAACATTAGCAGTAGCACACACTCCCATAGCCTGCTCAATCCCACACTGTGCTCTGCCACAACCTGGATTGCTATGTATGGTAGCGCTTCATCAGGTTATCCGCCGGGTTGATTCCCTGATTTGTTATGAATTGATTTGTTACCAAGCGGCACCCTCAGGCAGCCTTTAGGCTCTGATGGATCTGAGACACCTAGGCTGTGATGGACAGGTAGTAGCGTACCATTCCAACGCTCTGATCGCTGCCCCTGTAAGCTCCTGCAGCTCCTCACATCCTGCTGCACGGCGCTCCCGCTCGCTCGGAGGGGGGGCTGACAGGTAGATGTGCAGCGAGCCCCCTGCTGCACCGAGCTACGGGTGAAAAAAAGCTGCGTGTGTGTGTGTCTGATTGACTATTTCAGTCTATCGGCATCTCACTGAGAGGAGTTCAGAGGGAAATAAACAGGCACATCCATTTGTGTGCTGTGTGTGAGGGGTGTAAAATATGATGATAATAAATGTTCAACATTAACATACCAATAACTATAATATTTGAGATATATAAGCAGATAAAGAAGTGTATTCAGTTCATGCTGCTGGTTTGAATATAATGCAAAAATACAGCAAAATTATTCATTTCATTCAACATTGAACTGAAACCCAAAAGGCTTGAAGAAAAGAAAAACAGATGATAGTTAAATAGTTGAGTGCACATTTGAACTGTGTCCCTTTTTGCAACTAACTAAAGATAAGTGTCATGAATTTGCTAAGTGGTCATCTCAATGGGGATAAGAAAAAAGATTTCCAGTACTGTATTGTGTAGCCATAGTGTGTATGTGCGTAGAATGCAGGAGGTGAGGCAAAATGGAGATCCACAGATCTGTATGTGTGTGGGTGCTGTATCCTCCAGTGTAGCTGTGGAACCGTTCATAAATGTCCATCAGGGAGCAGCACAGCGAGGCAGTGTGTCGATCACAGTTAAGTTCTCCCTCTTCATCTCTGCGCTGCTCCCTTCTTCAGCCAGCCCCGGCGGACGGAGGGAAACACTAATGGCCGCTCGTTATCGAGAAATCCAGACATGAAATAGGCCTTAATGAGCTGTTTTCTGCTTTGTATTTTTCTCTGGGGGTCATTGTTATTGGTGAGAAATTGATTGGCAGCTGGCCAGCTCCCAAAGGGGGCTCTGCGATATTCGGGGCGAAAGCAAAGTTGTTGCAGCAAGGGCAGCTTTGTTTAGATGTTTGCAGCTGCGGGCTGTGTGAATGTGCATGTGTGTGGGCAAGTGTCTTTGCATGAGGGGGTTGGTGTGTGTCTGGGCCGTGTTGGGGGTTGCATGCATTAGAAAGAGACATGTATAAAGAAAGCTTCACCTTGGCCACTCAAGATCAAAGAGAAAAAAGCAAGAAGACCTGTCTATGCAATTAGAAGAAATATGAAATTTCAATAAAAAAAAACAATATCCTGTCTTAGAGATTAGACGTCTCTATGGCAGTGAAACTTGGTGAAAAATAGAACATCCTGCATGTCCAGCAAGATAACACATACAATGCCTGAAGAGCAAAACTCGGCCAATACTCCCTCATATTAAACTTTTAAAGAATCAATCATCACAAAGCCATAACCTTCCAGGAGCTGAACCCAGAGAAGAGTCTCCTCAACCTGCTGGTTATCAAGAAACTAAAAGAAAGGCGGTTCCACATATTGAAATGAAACAACTATAACACCAGACAGATGAGGAGGAGGCTCCCTTTATAATAGGAGTCAGAACTGCATTATATCACCTCTCACCTCATGCTCCAAAATACAATACTCTGAAAAAAGAGAATGTCTCCATATAATATAAAAACAACCTTTTTTTGCACACATAACAGAGGAGAAATGCCCACATGTGATATGTGTACAGCAACATTAATCACCTCATGTCATGACCTGAGGACAGCCAGTGAACCGAGATAAAATATATATTTCGCTTTTTTAGTAATACTGGTTGGTAGGTTGGTTGGCTTATAATTGTATTTATAATTTGTATATATGATTGTCATATATAGTTGTATTATTATAATTGGGTAAAATGCACACACACACACATGAACAACATTAACACACACCGCCACACTGCAATAGGTTTTTTTTGCTTCTTTTAGCTCATTGTTGTTGTTTTTTTTCCTACAGCGCGAGTACTGTATTGTTCTGTCTCAGTGCCCTCATCAATCCTGTTCGCAGCAGCAGCAGACAGCTGTGTTCAGCAAACAACCCCAGATAAATCCCCTGTAAGCTACCTGCCCAACAACAAACAGCAGACAGACAAAATTAACTGCTAAAAGAAGTGGAACATTTAGAAAAAAAAGGCCAGATATATTTCTCAGAAGTTGGTGAAGACCAAACCAGAGTTTACACATCAATCACTCATTCAGTAGACAGAAACTCCAAATGAAGCCATGTCTGCATGATTTATTTCTTGTTTGGCAACACATTATCCTTTGTTAGCACTAATAGTTTTAAAGTAGTCAAACATTTCAAACCTCATTAGTGTCCAAAAATAGATTGAATCAGGTTGGATGTGCATACATTGTAACGTCAAACATATAGATTAACACCTGACTAATTTTCTTTGTCTCACTTATACAGTAACTGTTCTGTCTGCTGCCGTCTGGCAAAAAACACCAGACTCAGGGACAGCTGTTGCCATCTTACAATTTATTTATCTGAATAGTTATCACTGTAATAAACCATATTTAATTTAATCTTACTGCACAATATTTAATTTAACATTCTGTTCTTGTATTTATCATATTATATTTTACGTTTATAAATACTTCTTGCACACTTCCTTTTTATTTTTATGTTTTATTGTTTATGTCTTATATAACTATGTTGCATTGTTGGAGGAGCTCGGGACATACAATTGTCTTTGCCATTTCTACACTCTAACTTATGTGCATATGACAATAAAACCATGAACCATTGAATCTTTGAATCTAAGCCATTCTCGAATAGACTCAATAAGCTGTCAGAAAAAATACAGCTACCACTGATTCTTGCTTATCTACCAGACTGTATCTATGTATAATCAAATCAAGCGTATTATAAATGAATGTTTGAATGGACGAGTGTTGAATGAATTTAATTAATAATTAGTTGATTCTCTTTAAAATGACTGTTATCAAGTCTGAACCAATTGTTTCATTGTTTTTTTGTCAGGTATTTTTACCAAAGTGCTCAAATTCATAGCTATTGTTCAGTTAACATCGAATATATTTACTTCTTTCTGTATTTAATCCGAACATGTTTTTGTTAAGTTTTTGGTCACAGGACTAATAAGAAAAGGTAACTGCATCCTTGAGTATCTTCTTACCTGCTTTAGATTGGATTTTAAAATGTTCGCTTTTCTCATTTGTACGTTGGTATTCTTTTAACAGACAACACGTCATTCCAAACATGAGGGTAGATGTAAAAATATTGAGGAGAGAGCATTTGTGTTTCAGCCTTTGCTTTGACCTATAACATGGCATGTTTTCACAGCTTCACAAAGCAAAAACACATCCAAACTCACATCCATGATAGATTATTCTCCTTTTCCCAAAAGACGAGTCCACCAACAACCAAAAAGTGATTGAAAGGTCTTCAATTTCTCCCCTGCTAGGTGCGAGTAGAACCATATTCATTGACAGCTGCATTTGCATAGCACTAATCAATGCATCAAGCAGCAAAACTCTGCATGCAATTGGTAGATAAAGGAAGCTGGCATGCTCCAAGGCCAGGCTGAATATCAAACGACTTCAGATGAAGCCTGTTCCTACCAAAAGAGGCCCTGAAAACAGCATGACTCCATCCGTGATTATAGCCCGTCCAGCAACAGCGTCTCCATTTGTGTCTCAAGATGAAAAAAGATTGCGCAATTATTTAAAATTGCTGGAGTAACACAATGTTTTCCGCTATGTTGCAAAGCAATTCTCAGAGCCGGAGGTACAAATGGCATGAGACCTGTCATCAGTAAAAACCTTAACTTGAAGTCCAGATACTAAGTATAATAAAAAGCAGTATACAAAGGACCATAACATATAGTTTTCACACTTAAATACACTTATATGCAGCTATAAGGACATTTGTATGGGTTTATTAATGTAGCGTAATTGTCCACAATTTCAATCCCTATGGTATTTCGCCATCCAGCCTTGACAATTGCTTTACATCACTGACAAAAACGTTGTTTCTCCACCAATTTAAAATAGCACAATCACTTTTTCCTCTTATGTGGCCATATTAGGCGCTGTGGTAAAACAGAAACCTATTTATGTTCTAAAGTCAAGTACATAAGATTCACTTTGAGTTTGTGCAGATTTCACAGTTTTTCCAGCCTCTGTAATGGACTAAGGACAAAGGTTGTAATATGTTGTATATACTGTAGATGGTTTGTGGATATAAAACTAAATACTTGTCCACTTCAAAATCCCAATAGGTCACCAATTTTACAAAATCAAGAAGCAGAAAACAATTATTCAGTGACTCTTGGTGCAATTTTGTTTTTCCATTGTCCATTTGGATGTGGTTTCTGCGCCTGCATGCAGCTTTCATGTTTTGTGTGCTCATTCTTAGCATGTGTTTTTGTGATATTGCAGGGAATTTGGCCGCTGGAAGGTGAATAGCTTGGCCCTGGAGAGACAAGAGAACAATGGCTTTTCCTTGCCACTGGACCCCGAGTTCCTCCAGACCATTAGGCAGTTGGGCAGAAGGCCCAGTCTCAGCTCCATCACTGACAACATTATCAGGAAATACGGAACCCACTTCCTGCTCTCTGCTACACTGGGAGGTAAATAAACAGCTTGTTGTTCTCTTTGATTGTTTGTTGTTTTCTTAATTGACCAACCTTTACGTGATGGAGAAAGCCATGTGGCCTAAAGCCAGGATGGACATGTGGCCCATCCGTAACCGGTTAACTTCCAGGAACCTTTTTAATGATTTGATTAACTTTACGTGTATTTCAACTTGAGGAACCAGGGTCTAAATTCAATAGTCAATGAAAATGAATGTTGCCATACTGTGTATACCATTGTTTATACTAAGGAGATGTCTGGGACTCAAGCAGAAAGGCAACAGGACACATGAGATGTTTAAAGAAACTTTTTTTGTTTGTATTTACCCAACAAAAAAACAAACAAGAATCTTTAATAACTAGGCCTATAAAAGAGGTAAACAGAAAATAACTTGAATTTCATTTCAAACCTTTATTTATCCAGGTTGTATCCCATTGAGATCATTGATCTCTTTTTCAAGGGAGACCTGCAAATAATAATGTATAAAGTGAATAAAATGAATAAATGTAAAAGCATCTTAACAGGTGTTAACTGAATAAACTTACCTGCCACAATGACGCAAATGGAACATATGACTAAACCAAATAGTAAACAAAGGGTCATTGCGGTCCTGCCTGACTCTCATCATACTACTTCCCTGATGGCTCCCACAGGATTGTTGACATCCTTGTGGATTCATCTTCTTATTATAGACACATGCATTTTCAAACATTTGGACTACCTATGTTGTAAATGTATTATCTTTTCAATTTACACACGGCATCTATTGCACGTCTGTCCGTCCTGTTGCTCTCCCTGAGGTTCCTCCCATTTTCCCCTTTAAACTGTGGGGTTTCTTTGGAAGTTTTTCCTTGTACGATGAGAGGGTCCAAGGACAGAGGGTGTCGTATTGTCATACTGATATTCTGTACAAACTGTGAAGTCCACTGATACTAATGTAACATTTGTGATATTGGGCTATATAAATAAACATTGATTGATTGATTGATTGATTGATTGATTAAAATCAACAAAATACAAAAGGACACTGACAAAACCAAAATCCCCCCTTTCACATGGAAGCATATGGTTTTTTCCAATTTAGCCCTCACCCACGCCTTTTTCTGAACCATGAAGCAACCTCCTCCAACGATCACGGTAACTCAAAGACAAAGAAAGTTATTATTACAAACAAATGTGTGAAAATAAACGTAATAATATCAGGTTACAAGCAACTGAAAGTTTACTTTTTAAATCAAATGTGTGGTGTTAATTGTAGGAGTGGCCATCAAAGGAGACCTCTGGACGTCTTCTATCCAAACCTTTCTTTCAACTTCATATTCATGTAGCAGTAAATTCAAATTCAAGAACCAAGCTACAACTACTAAACTGAACCCCAATTAGGAAAGGGTTAAAGTGACTTCTTTTGTTTTGTTCGGAATGTATTTATTCCTGCATCTATTTATCCTTAACCTATTTGAATATTGATCATTTTATCTATATTTTGGACCTTGTCTCAGATCTTACTTTTGGTATATTTACTATAGACATTGAGCTTTTTGAAATGGTGCTGAATTCCCAGAAAGATCTATTTGTTGGAAGTTTGGAAGCTTGAATGCTCAAACAACTAAATATTTGCCAAAGACTGGTCTCAGCTGTGACTGTCGGATTGTTTGTTGAGCCTGTGTTTTCGGGCTCATAATATCTGATTCAAGATGTTAAACTTGTTAAACAAGAATGTTGGGCGATCCCCTGATTCCATAACAATAGATGTAATTGGCCAGACTTTGTGCTGCAGAGCTCCCGTGGTTATCTATTTCCTCCCAACTTCTCTGCTGGCTCTTTTCATCTTTGTCTCTAGTGAACCATGATATATACCAACCATATATCAAATAGATTGGCAAGACAATCCTGTACGTCATGTGTTGCAAACAAATAGAGAGAAGTAAAGCTGCGGAAGCATGGCCTTATATAACCTCCAATATGACCAGTAGGCAGTGTTAATGGATATAGAGTTTATATTTTTAAATGTTTTATCTTAGGATCATGGTGCAAGTGTATTAAAGGTGATTAATAAAGCTTTTTTAATCATTATTATGTGTTGAAATAAGTGATGCCTGGTAATAATTATTAATCATTCACGTCTGATTAATTTAAAATGTTTCATATTTATAACAAAGGTTTTTAAATAAACAATATTATTACAATACAATTAAGACAATTATTACTATTGTAACTTCATTATGATTGGAAAAACATTGTTGTTAAAAGTTTCGAAGACTCACTAATAGAAAAAAGTGAGTTATTATATTTGAGATTGTCTTTCAAATTATTGTGGAAAACAATGCAATGTTATATCTATCCCCAGTGTTGTACTGTATGTTCACTCTAAAGTCTCTCACAATTAAAATCCCCATAAAACCTCATGCTGTTAGAAAGGATTTTAACATTGATCTCAGTCTGTCTACTGTTTGTCAATAAATTCTGCTCTGTTAGCATTGAGAGACTTGTTCCATGAAGCATCTCAATTGCACTCTAGCTGCAGAGGAATCACCTAATTAACACAATGTAGAACACAGTATACAACTGTCAGACAGGGCTAACTTGCCTATGGGACTGTATAATTAACGTTGGCAGGTGTTAATGGGTTAATATTTACCAGTACACCACTTTATGCATGTTCATAGGGGATGAGTCATTAAGGAAGTGTGTGTATTTGACTGTGTGTGTATTCATAGGGGAAGAGTCATTAATGATCTTTGTGGACAAGCGGAAGTTGAGTCGGACGTCTGAAGTGAGCGAATCCAACGGCACAGCTGTAACTCTGGAGGCTCTGCACCAGCTGGCGGCCTCCTACTTCATCGACCGGGAGAGCACCCTCCACAAGCTGCACCACATCCAGATCGCCTCCTCTGCCATCAAGGTAAAAAGCTTGATCTGAATCACACACAAAAGGTTTAACATTCACAAAATCATGTGCTCATTTGCCAACCCTATTGTTGGATGTTCCCCCCATCTGTTTAATGCGTTCAATGAGATTCTGTTTCAGTGGATACATGTAAATATTGCATTTTTAAAAACATTGGCAAATTATCTTGATTTGCTCATTCACTAAATAATCCAATACATAATGGCCAGTATTAAGCATTTGAAATGGAACCCTACAATCAGCAGGTTTAGCTGATTTTAATGAGACAAGCGATTCAAGCGACCAATCAGGGTCCACTGTTTTTCTCCCTCTTTATATTCACTCAGTATACATGTACAACCATTCATATTTTTTAACTAGCAAATATTACGAGCATTGAAGATAGTGAGTTGCTGACCTGCAGGACACTGGAGTTCCATTATGATGATCACATAGTATTATGGGATGTTTACTATCTCATATTGTTTGACTATAAATGCAAACCTGCGTCCCTAATGAAGGCAGTAATGTTCACATTGTCGTTCTGTAGTTTTATAGCTTTGTTAATTGTTCTGTGGGAAGCTATTGACGCTCCTTGGACCATAAGACAATGTTGAATGTTGAAAATGAATAAATGTTCTGTACAGTAAATACAACACTTGTTCTTTCTGTTTTTTGTTTATATTCTTGTGTTTTCGAGATAATTATGGTACATGTGCCCCCTTCTGTGCATAAGTATCCGAACAAATTAAGAAAATCAGACTCCAGAGCGGTCAGTACCTGCCAAGTACTTACTGCTTACTAACAATTACTGGATGCAGTTGGCGACCTATCAATAGGCACTTAGCGGACACTCTATAGCCTGCTTCATATGCAGAGAATCATAATGCCGCAGATTAATAATACATAACTTTAAGGGACATAAAGCAGACTCAACCCTTTATCTGGAACAGAGCTACTTTCTTTTAAATTTATGAACCTTTCATCGTGAATGCACTCTAAGACCTCACCTAATGTTTCGTATACTCTCTGACTGTAGTAGCAGTTTTGTAGTTTCAGGTCTTCAGGAGCAGAACTTCATATTTTTTAGAAGGGATGTCAGTAGGAGTTGGGGGTGCTGAGAGAAAGTCAGTCTATTTGAAGACACAGTACAAAGCGGTGTGAAATTTGAATGGCAGTGTTATTTATATTGAAAAGTTTCAACTTTTCACACTACTTTAAGAAGGGTTCACACCCTATATCCGATGTGGATGTCATCATTGTGATGTCACCAATTGGTTTGTTGACTACTGTTTTAAAGCCTTGATGTTGATGATTTGGCCATTGCCATCTTGAACATCAAAGCACATGATCACTCAATTTGTATTTGTATTTAGTTGCTTGATATCTTTGTTGGCTACAGATGGGTTTGTCTTAAGAAGGTTTATTGAGCTTACTTGGTGCAATTGCCAAATCCCTCTCCTTTTTATTCTGAACAGACCAACATCATCGACAGGATGGCTAGAGGTCTGACACTTAAAAATAAACAAATGTGGTTTCAGGGCATCTCTTTCCTCCATATGGCAAATTCTGCTGTGTTACAAAAGCTTTCCCTTCTAAGACAAGTGTAGCTGCAGGGTTTCTGTCTGATATGAGTTGTATTGTTCAGCTCAGATCTATACTTCTGAGCCTGTATTGGGGACTGTGCACCTGGAACATTGCGTGCCAAGACGCTTTTTTCGAATGAAATGTGATGCTTTGGCATAATTGCAGTGAATTTAACAGCATGTCATGTTTTTTTTCAGTTAACCTGTCACACAGTTTGGAAACCAATGTCATACAGCTATCATCCCATGTGCTATTATGACAAAACTGCTTTTATTTAAATAAATAATTGATAAAGCAACGACTTAGCAGTGCTTTTAGACCACAAAAATGAAGAACATTTAAAGCACATATTATTTGTTAGTGAAGATACTTACTTTATAGGCAAGTAAACTAACATATCTACTTGAAATGCTTCATTTCGCTGGTGGGTTAAAACCATATTGTCCTTTTCCTTGAAGACACTATAGTTATTTCATGTGACACTGGAGTAAACATGTTCACATGCACACTCAATGAGCAAATGAGATTCCAACCAAGAGAAGAGATGAAGCGAGCAGTATGGTTTATTCCGATCCTTGCTCTACCAGGCGAGTGCAGGCTTTTATATGGAACAGCATGCAATGCATATCGAGATATGCTTATGATGTAAATATCACCTTGCATCTTTTACTGCTTAATACCTTCGGGGTGTGTTCATTCATCACTCTGTCAGTTTTTATCAAGCAGAATGAATTGAATCGGCTGAGTTTGCCCTTCGCACCGCAGACTGAATTCTATTTGCTTTCTGAAGAATCTATTCCCTCGCGTGGCTTTAATGTGTTTGCACTGGCTTGTGGTAAACAACAGATTAACGTCACAGAGTCTAGGTTGTATCAGCTACCTGCAAAAACACAATCTGAGACACTGTCATCGTCTTCAGTCTGTGTGTGTTGTATACTGTGATGACAGCTGCTTCTGCTGTGGTAGTTTTCTGATTGGATTTACCTCACCCGACACATGACATGGCTAATACATCACAATTCATTGCTTTGGATTAGAATGTGTTAACATCTGTGTGGGACCTTTTGTTTTTTACATTTTATACTGTCCTTTGATAAAGCGGATGCCTGGCGTTAAATAAGGTGAAATAATATTGATGCATATCAAAAAGGTTGAAATACTGAGATTACATTACATTAAATCTGACAGAATATGGCCACAATGACAACATCTAACTTTTGAACATGAAAGTCTAACGTCCAACCTTGGAATGATCTCAAAATATTTAATGAGCATCTCAAGGTTTTATCAACAATCTGGCTCAGGTTTCATCATATAACCTACAAATAATGCTTTAAAATGTATTTTGGATGCATTCGTTGCTGTCAAATAAACAATGTATTTCCATCCACCAGCCTTGTTAAGCTTAACGCGATAATCATATTTAAATGATTGATTTAGCTTTAAATAAAAGAAGCCAGTGAATATATTTTGTCCAAAGGATGAGGATAGTGTAAAGCTTTAATACTTCTATTTTTATTAATCATTATTTAGAAAATATGAGATACCATCCATCATTTCCCGGAGCCCAGGGTGATGCATTCAAACAACAGACCCATTACAATAAGGACAAAAACAATAAATAGCAAATCCTTTATCGAAAAGCAGAGTCTGTCATTTTGGCTTGATCACCTAAATCATCTAAGCAAGTAATTGATAATCAAACTGATATAGTTATTCATTTAGTCATTCAAACAACATAAATGTATTGGTGCTTGTGTAGTATCATGATTCTACTTGTAACCCAATGAAGTACCACCCTACCAAGCAAATGTTGTGTGGAGATCTAGCAAATAGGATCATGTGTGATATGATTATGTTAAGAAAGTAAACAAAGGAGTCCATCGAAGCGTTTCAGGCAGGGGGGGGAGTGTGTGTGGAAACAATTCCCTCTGGTGTGAACATTTGCATGCACAATAACCTTTACCTTGCCACTACAGGAAAGGTTAAACCTTAACGCATGAAGGGCCGCTTTAATATTTGAGAGGCTGAACATGCATTTGCATAAAAAAGTACGTAATGTAAAGACTTGAATACTCCATGTTTCATCAAAAACTGATGATCAAATTATTAACTGGGTGGAATTAAATGTATAAGAAAAAATTGGCCAATGCATAGATAACTACTGTGCAAGTACATAGTTATCTATGCATTGCATGCCTAGATTGTACAAAGACAGTCATCAGCGAGTAGAGATTTCTTTCTCCATTGAAGAAACTGAAGATGGGTCTGAATCCCTTATTCTGACTGTGGAGCTGCCGCTAAAACATTAAGTCCCTTGTTTTTTTCTGAGCTCCAGCCCATTTTTCATTGACTCTTCCTTTGCTTTACATCGGAGATAAAACTGTACATTCTCTAAAGTGAATTGGCAAGAAGACATTGAGCTGATTTGGCAGCAGCCACTGAACCAAAGTGCTGCTAAAGAAAAACGTGATTGAGATGAATAAAGAAGTAGTCCTTTGGGGTACATTTGTTTGTGAGGCATTTTCAGGTGACTGATGTAAGATATGCACAACGCCAGCAGCCCTTAATTGGGAACATGGGTTTTTACCTCACCCTGATGAAGACAGATGCCAAAACAAAGCTGCATTGAAGAAGAGCACAGGTCTCCTGGTTCTAAGAGATAATAATTTTAAATAGTAGATATGCCTGGCATTAAGGCCTCAAGTAAAGCAAAACCTGCAAAATAATCAAAGACGAGGGGAAAAGGGATAGTGGTGCCGAAATAAAAGGTTTCTGCTATAACATACTGTAGTGTCATGAATCATCCCTTCCATTTCTGTAATTTCCTTTGAGAGCCTCCATCATTTGTCAAACGTTTTGCGGTATGAGTTAAGGTGTCATATGCGACTGAACAGGAGAGATGAGACGGGGATAGACAGGTCTTATTTAAAAAGGCTTTTCAGCTGAGGATGGAGGTGAGGCAGTTGCGCAGGAAATGCGACATCAATCAACGCGCTTACCCTTGATTTGCAGCCCAGGCTCCCTCTGTATTGAAGATTCATTAAACCAAAGTTGGGAGGAGAATATCATTGATGGGGAGGAGAAGTGATAAGGGATGTTTGACCCAATTTGCCACGCGAGCCTTGTTTGTTCAGTCAGTCGTGCGGTGTCACGCTTCATTTGTTGGCGTGGAAGGAAACACAAGTAAAAGTCGAGCCTCAGAAATCAGATAATGGTTGCTGAGGAGCGGTTGCAGGGAACACGGTTCCCTGAGTTCGGGGCAGTTTTGATGGCAAGATAAACAAACAAAAACGCAGTGTTATCGCAAGCTCTGATGAATAATTCATTACGGTCGATTTCTTTTCGCATCTACATTATTCAAAAAGGAACCTAAACGTCCTGCTTGGTGTCTTTTCAACTCATCTTTAACATTTAACAAGATCTATAGGTTTCCTTCCTTGATATGTGTGGGAGTGAGGAAGAATCCTAAAATATTCCTCCTTATAAATAGTTGTATGATACTGTAGCTCCTGGCTCTAGTCTTATGTCTCACTTCCGATTCTTTTTAAGAATTTAACTTCTTCCAGCTATTTTGCTTTAATCTGCAGCTGGTTCAAAGAAGTGAAGCCTGGAGAGCAAAAATAAATACACAGAATCTTTCTCCCTTGGCCCCTTTTCAAGTGACTGGTACTTCCTGTAAAATTGCATAGCTTAGCTTCCCTTAGAGAGTCTCAGTGAATATAACACCACACAGAGGATTAAATTCCACTTTCTTCTACCAAAGGTTGCCCTCTGTTCCCCTGTGGCTTGGAGTGACATTTTTTTCTCATAGACACATAATTGCTCATCATTCTGATGCAATTTTCTTCCCGTTCCCCCTTTTCTCACTTATAGTAAGCTTATCCCTCGCTGGTCGACATTAGTCTGTGAGCCAGTGCAACAAAGTGGTCTTAATACAAGCATTGAAATCCTCAGTGTCTAAATAAACAGCTTGAAACATATCTGAAATTCACATTTTTGCAAATCTACTATGCCGTGGTGATTAAGCCTGCGACAGTTCTTGAAGGTGCAGAGAATGAGGCGATTCTGAAATGAAAGACGATTTTCATGAAACATTAATGCTATCTTGTAGGCCTACATTTTTTCCTCCAGCAAGCAGAAAGTGCAGCCATTTAAAGCCCATTGTTGCTCATTCTGACAACACAAGCTAACACTAAGTGACATTTTATGCTGTTTTTGTGGAATTATTCATATGATGGATTTGCAGCACTGACTGATACATGTTCATCAGTAACATGCTTTCACCTAACTGGTCGTACAATAATATTAAAGTCTTAATTTTTTTTTTTTAAATAATGGATGTGCCTTAGAGCTATATTAGTAGATCATGTTAACAGGATAAGTGCTGCTTTGCCCTGCAGATAACACAACGCTTTCCACCAATCTAAAATCTGTGTGAGAAAAGATGAGGCATAATCTTATTTAGATGATGCAGTGGTTTAAGTTATCAATTTATTAGCATCATTTCCTTGAATTATGTATTTCTTTTTTTTTTAAACAGCATTAATTAGAAAAATACCTCCACTGGTTGAAAAAAAAAAGGTCTTATGTCTTAAAGTCAATGAGAAAATTACCCTACTTCCTATTATAACCCTGGTGGACATTTTTCTGATGAGTTTATGGTTTCAAATGCTATTTTCAAGTATTTTTCAACAGCACGATGCTTTTATAAGTCATGCTTTCATTAAAAGCTAAATAAAGCTGATATTTGAAGGCGGTGCTAGCTTGTGATTGGGGCATGGTCCAGTTTTTGCCTTTCAACTTTATTCCTTTCACAGTGTACTTTCAGTGTTCGGATGTACTTTTCTCCACACATTTAATTAAAATACGAAAAAGAAAAAACAAAATGGCGACGTCCAAAATGTCAAAACCATAGTCCAAGCTAAAAACCAATGGGGGACGTCACTTACTAACTATGTAACTTTCTTATTACCATTCTATGTATATTGATTACTACCTGCTACTAATTTATTTAATAATATTATGATCTAGTTAACGTTTCTTATTAATTAATCATGTGTTTAATGTGTGCTCTGAGTTTTAATTTTCCTCCCAGTGTTCAATACCTGCTTTTGCAACAAAACTATTATTTCCCAAGTAAACCACATTTCAAGTGAAGAGTGTTCTTGCTGGAACACTTGTCCCAACATTACCCCGGTCTGCAGAAGAGACTCAGTTAGACTAGCAGCTGAGTAGTGTTCAATCCAGTTACAATGCCAAATACTATCTCTGGCTCTCACCTGCTCCAACTGTCGAAACGACACGTCCTGAGCCACTGCACTCGTGTGTTGGGCCACTGTGTAGTCTGAGAGTGGAAATATGTCAACTTTCCAAGCAGCAGTTTTCCCTGAACAGTGTGCCTGGCAGAGCTACACTTTCAGCGACAGAGTGCAATGTGAAGTTAAAAAAGGATGCCTTCAGGGCTCACTTGGGATTGTTTGCTTCCTGCTTGAATACACAGACTGGTGACGAATAAACAGAAACATAATAAATGTTGCTTCCAAGCAGTGCACCTGAGCTCCGTGAATGGTTTGATGACAATGATGAATGATATATAGTATGCTAATTCAATATGCTATGGCAATGTTACCAGATGTCACCTCAGTTGAGCATTTATTTATCCAGTTAGAATGTTATCACGTTATCAGCCTTCACCAAAAGAAGAAACACAAGAAAAGGACATGCACCTCTATGGATCTTAGCAAATATGGAAGGAACAAAGGAGGCACTCAGGTCATTTAAAGATACAGTAACAAACAGAAAACAACCGATCATGCAAGAATATCATTTGAAGAATCCAACCGTGAGTCCTTTGCCACCAATGTTACTTTTAATTGCAATGATAGGTAGCCAATATGTACTGCTCTTTGTTCAGTGTTTGTCCCTTGTGTCATAGCTGTTAGCTCACATGGTTACACTTGAGTACAAACAAACCTAAAACAGCAGTAGCATCAAACAGTGTACATTTTTCTCCAAAAGTTCTAATGTTCAAATGAAGTTGAATGACATTAGTGCACATTCTTACACCCATGAGGCTGGTGTTCCTGTCCCACAAGAAACAATAAAGTCATGTTGTGTTTGTGTTCACAATGTTAACATGTCATTTTACAAATCTAGTTGTTATAGTTGTGTTGTTTAGAACAACACAAGTTATACAATAGTATGGTTGCAAAAACTTTATGAGTTATTGCCCTGTGGCCTAACCCAAAATAAATTATGTTTAAAAATGAGTTTCATAACACATTGTTTTCATGTTTTATACTCACTTTGACAACTAGTTGCAGTTGTCCAGTCTGAATTAGTATATCCATAACTCTAACCACTGATACGTGTATCAGTTATTGCTCATTTACAGTGACATGTTTACAGTCTATAATGTTCAAAAACTGCTTTATTTTCCTCAAACTGCCTGTTTCCTCATAACCCCGAAAGCATTAAAGGGCCCGTTTAAATTAGCAGATAACATTCAAAATCGGTGACCTATAAAATATTTAAGTGTGCAAATGTTTGACAACACTATCTATTATGACACCAAGAGACTGCAGTTTATGTGGGAGGAATTGTACTCACCCTTCTGATAGACTTTTGAAAATGTACTAATCAGCAACAGCTTGTGGTAATCAAACACCTTGCTAATACACATTATGTGAATTTTTCCAGTATAATATGTCATCTGTCTGTAGTGCGCTTACTGTCTGTTGCCTCACTTTTCATCCTTAATTTGGGACAACATATTAAAAGCCTATACAGAATGTGAAGCTAAGCACTGATCTGATGCCAATGAGCTTTTTTCCCTGCCAGCTTAAAAGCCTGCAGGTTTAAGGATTCTGTGCACAACGTTGATCAGCGGAAGACAGACACAAACTGCAAAAGACTTTGAAAAGAAAAAGAAAAACTCAGCCTAATGGAAAACTGAAATAGGCATTAGCGTCTGCGAATTTATGAAAAATTACCATTTGCTTTTTCAACGATTAGTTTCTGTTAAGCTGATACTCCACCAGGATCGATCAATATGATAAGTCACAATTTTACTTAGCCACATTGTGACAAAATACCCTCTTCTATTATTTTGGTGGTTTTGTATTTAAGGCAGCTCTAAGAAATGTATTAAAAATATTCTCTGAAGGAGCATTTAGACAGATAGGAGACATCAAATGGTAATGCTTGAGGGCATAGGGAAGTTCAGCGATTAAATAAACAAGTCACGTCCTCAATGTGTGTAAGTATCTCACACTGCTTATTCTAGGAATGCCTTAAAGTGCAATTAAATGCAGCTGTTAGTTATTTCAACAGTCAGCACAAGTATCTTGTACTCAATTATGGCACATTAATAATTCCCCTCCAACTGATCCATGTCATTTGCATATCATATTATTGCAATAACTCTGTGTTTTTCTCCCTTTTAGGAACAAAATAAATGCCCAGTAGGGTCTTGGAAGTAGTGAAATATATAAAAAGATTTTTCATTTCGGGGTCGATGTCTAATAGTGAAGGCTGACTGTGCACACATGCCCTGCTCCACTGGGTTCTTTTTGCAGATGGTCTCATTGCTATGCATGGAAAAGACATCTTTAGAATTGCATTTGGTCCATTTTCCCTTTTAAGTTGGACATCTGTCTGTGTTAAAAATTAATCTGCTGATCCCTACGGAAGCTGCCAGGATTTTAATTAATTGTGTTAATGCGTCAAACATAAAAAGGAAAAGAATGCAAGTCAGTTACTCTCCCTCTCCCACCCACCTCTGTCTGACTGTCCTGCCTAAAATGTGTATTTAAAAGACAATATTTAAGCAATAGCAACTTGACAAACAGTCGACCTATGAAGTATTTTAAGAAGGAGACTGAAAGAGACACACAAGGTACATTCAAAGCTCCCAGCTACTTTTCATCCTCAGGTCATTCTGTGTTTAATTTCCTCTATAACCTTGTAGTTGTCAAAAGTAGATGTCAAAAGAATGACAACTTTTTTGCCCACAGCGGTAAAAGTCTTCCGTTTCCTCCCGGCTGGATACCATAGTTTCTGTCATTAATCTAGCAAGGAGATGTTGTTCCTGTTATTGGACCTTTGGGGAAATATTAAAAGAAGACACCGTCATGGTGTTTGGCAATAATTCGCAAGTGACAGCGAAGGAGATGGATTTCCCTTCAGGTTGGCAGTTTATCTTTGCTGCCCGTGGAGCCTGGATATATTCATACTCCAAATCAGGCTTTTGTCAAGGATGATTGAGCAGAGATTGCGAACAATCTAACCATGAGCTCCAACCGAGAGGAGAGACTCCAAACTGTTCTTTTGTGGGTGTTTTGTCAGCACAAATCTTGTGTTGATGTCTTTGAAGCTTGGATATAGTTGCAACTTTCAAGATGTACGTCAAAAGTTCCGGGATATTTATATACCTGTCTCAGAAGGTATTCTGTTTTTAGTTAACTTTAGTTTCTCACCTCCAACTTTTTACCAATTAATTTCAGTTGTATTCATGCAGTATGTCTCTTTGACCTTTATCTTTAAGGCAGCTTATTTTTTCGGCTTCATTTAGTTGACTTTCCACACTTGGGGAAATAATTATGGTCGGTACATGACTCCCTCTTATAGGTTTGCTGTTTGCTTGTTGGCAGTGTTACTTTTTTAGTTCTTGACCGGTATTTGCTGCTCTTCACATTTCTTCTAATTAAAAAGCTCTCATTGTGATACCTCGGTGTAATTAAACCTACTGTATGGCAGCAGCTTCCAAAAAGTATGTTCTCAAGCTAGCCGGCATTTAACCTATGACGCACTAGCTCTTACTACAGTAGGAAATAAGCCCCTAAACGGTTTGACAGTCCAACTATAGAGCCCAAAAAAGAAGACCTTGATAAATCCAGCAATGCATGCACAGTTTTTAAACCACTTTCAACAAAAGGCCCTCATGGCATGAATATATTTTGCTATTTTTCTCAGTATAACTTATAGTTACTGTGTTACTGAAAAAAGAACCAGACTGACTTTTGCTACATGGTCAGCTTAGGAATAGTAAAATATATCTTCTACACATGTTTGTACACATTTTTCTGTCTAGGTGTCCTTTTCTACAATGCAGAAGCGTAGACTAACACATTCGAGGGCATTGGACTCAATTGAACACATGTTGGCTTGGATATCGATTTAGACTTTAACACCAAAGACTTGAGTCTTTTGACTTACATCTACTATCTATCAAGCCCAGAGATTCAAATGTATCTCATTCAAAACGTGTGCCACAAATCAATCCATTTCCTAAATCAACTAACATTATTAATTTTGTCAATTAATAATACCTCAGATCCACTTAGTTTGAACCAAATCTACAGCATCCATCAACGTTGCCGAAGAGGAAAAACAAGTTAGAAAACAGAAATTGGGAAAGATGAGGATGAGTTCAGGACTCAAAACTCAAAGTAGGACTCAACTTGGGACTAGAGTGCAAATCATTTCAACTTACTTGTGAATTGCAAAACAATTACTTGGTCCTACTTCTGTAACAGTGCATCTTAATACTTCAACTTCTGATTAATTTTGGCAGCAGGGTGAAACCTAAATGTCTTTAGAAAATTGAAGCACTTTACATAAATATGTTTTTTCTTCTATATTACTGTATTCAGTCAACCCACACATTGACTCACAACATAATACGTTGGAATATATTTGAATCTAGAATTTGTTTTGACGTTAAGGCAGAAAAAAACTGAGCTTTAATAGATCACCTAACTGGTAATAGAAAATAACACATTCAGCTTGAGTGTAGCTGTGTATCAGTTATCTGCCTGAGCAGCTTCTAAAGCTTCATTTGTGCCAAGAAAATGATTTCCTCCTGGCACACTGCTTGTTTATTAAAATGTGAGCAAGCAACAGATCCTATAACACTCTGTTAGGTCTGCTGTCATTTAGCTATTGTTTACGTGCATAAATTCCACTAGAAATTAGCTTTTCTCTTACTTCTTTTTTGCTACACTGGTGTTAAGAGTTATGGTGATTCAGGCTTCTGCAGCAAGGACACAAGCGATGTTTACTGGGCTTGTTTATAAAGAAAAACAACAGCTTTTAAACAATCCGGACGATCCCTGCGGACACAAGTCACTGCTACTGTCCACAGGCCTCCGCTCGTTCATATCTCTCCTCAAATAAACACTAATTTCCCGAGCAGAAGCCTGGTGGACAGAGTTGTCTGATGTGCGTCAATTGATTTTTCTCTCCTACTCCTACGTGGTTGAACTTGTTCTGAGTAAATTAACCTTACTCTGAACAGGTGTGATAAACCGAGTCACCTCTCCGCCTCCAGATGGTTCTTCCAAATCTCCCAGTCATCACAGATTTTCTTTCGCTGTGTCTTTTGTGTGGATTGAAGCTCTCCAGTATGATATAAAATCCCTAAACCTGCAGGAAAGCTCTTCATTGCTAATTATATAGACATAGCTGTTGTGTGACAGATTGTCAAATATACAATAATTCCTAAATGTCGCATTAAGCCTACATAAATAAGACGTCTATATCCTCCAGGCTGGCTGGTATATAACCCTCTCTGAGTGCCAAACAATCAACTTCTGCCAACATGTTTGGCGCCTTTCTTCGTGTCACTGAACCGTTTCCTTATATTATACATGCGTTCTCCTTGGACAAGAGAAACTCATGCTAACCAAGTGTGCTTTAATCCCTCAAGCTGTAGTCTGCAGGTCTCCCTTGAAAAAGAGATCTATGATCTCAATGGGACCAATCTGTTTAAATAAAGGTTTGAAATGAAATGAAATTAGTTATATCATATTCTCCAAACCTCAGAGTGCTATTTATGCTCACACCAAGACTTTACACCTCCCGCTCGCTCAAGTTTCCTCTGGGAAAAAATGTTCTGTGGTGGAACTTGCTCCAAACTGTTCCTCCCTTCACCACATTGTCAGACTGTCATTGTGCAAACCGCACCCCTACAGAGAGTGTTAACAGAGGTGACTTTGACATGATTGAAGTAATCACACCTGGTGATAATAATCCTATTCTAGTTCAACTTTTCCACAAAATCACTTAATGTGAGCTCCTATTATACAACTGTGACAGGGCTTTGTGTTGTGTGCCACTGATTAAGTGAACAAAGCCAGTTATGTTGAAGGGTTACCTTTATAATCACCAGCAACAATTTGGAACCAATATCATAGTAATTTACTTTAATTTATGTGGAGAAGTTAGCATCACAATTATCATCAATAATACTATAAGCTACTTTTAATGAAGAACTCAAACTTTTAAATGGGCAGATACAGTATATCCAAAGGTATTCACCCTTGCTCTTAGCACAAGTTTGTAATTTTTTTTTTGTAGGAATGATTCTCAGGATGGCAATGTCAGTTGGTCGGACAAACCTTGGTAAAGAAAGAAATATCTCAACAACTATTGGATGGATTGCCATTTTCAGACATTCTTGGTCTGCATAAATCATACTGACTTTAGTAACGCCTACAACGTTGCTCTAGTACCACCATAAATTCCACATTTGTAGTTTTAAAAAAAGTTTCTTGAAGACCATTACCATTTTTCCCAATAGCTTACTTTTCATTGTGTAATTGTCTGTTAAAATGTCCTTTAATCTAGTTCTTAGTTTTTTGACAAAATATCGGCAACACTTGTGATATTTAAAATGTGGCATACCAACTTGCCTAAACAAAGTGGACATCGTAAACAATCCTGCTTAGCATCAGCATGTTAGCATTGTCATTGTTAGCATGCTGTCATTTGAATTCAGTATTGAACCCCCCAACCCTAACCCTAACCCTAATCCGCTAGCATGGCAGTAGACTCTTTGTCTTGTTGAAATACTATACCAAACTGGGATTAACAAATCAATCCACCACTTGCATTGATGTTTAGTTGTATAACAGCACATCAATAAAAATGCTGTTCAAGCCCCTGGCAGAGTGATAACTACAGAAAACCTTGTTATCTTGAGAAAGAATAAATTATTCAGCTTACATCATGTAACATGCAGCCTTGATTAGTTTAAGGGGCACTTGGCCAATTTCACATATCAGAGTCTCTTTACAGGCCATGAGAACTACAACGAAAAATGTGTCTAAAGCATATTAATGTCACTTTGCGGCATGATTTGTCAAGGAAGCAGAAAATATGGCATCAATTAGAATGACATTATATAGGTAGTTCTGATTCATCCATTCTGATACTTTGTGTCCATTTTGTGTTTGAAATTGTAACAGGAGTGAAATTCGTATTTGATGGAGTCTTCTTTTAGCTGCATTTGAAGAAAAATACCCAAAACTAATTTTTTTTATATCTTTATGCCAATCCTCTCATCACATGTAGGCATGTGAAGTCTTGAAACAATATTGCACACCCCATGTAAAAGTTTGCACCAAGCAATTACACAAATCCTCAGTTGCATGTATAATTCAATAGGACATGCTTACAGCAGCATCAAAATAGATGTTACCATGTTATGGGTGTCAGGGGGCATTGTAATGGGGAAAAACAATGTTGAGACAAATTTGACAGATGACACAACTTGCTCATTAAGGTTTACTCCAGAGATATCATGACACAGTTTCCAGTCCACGTCATTCTCCTAGTTAAGATTTTCACAATACATCTCAGAATATGTAATATGTTTACAGGGGGAGAAGGTTAATCTGATTCTGCTTGACAAGTCATACATGCTCTCCCTTTTCTTTTTCCTTTATCTCACCCTCCCCCTGTTTGTAATGCCATTGGTGGGTTACTCTCTCAATATGGATTATTGTTATGTTCCTTTGTATTTCTCTCTTTAGGTGACCGAAACAAGAACAGGCCCTCTTGGATGCAGTAACTATGACAACCTCGACTCTGTCAGCTCCGTTTTGGTTCAGAGCCCTGAAAACAAGATTCATTTGCAAGGTTGGGCATCCATAATTGAACTCCTCCAATTTTTGATGGAATTGTCGCAGTGTCTGTTCTCCAGCGAGCTTATAACAGCAGCATGACTGTCAGAACGAGTTTTGCTTCAATCACTCTTTTTTGCCCATGCATGCTTGCAGAGTTCTGAAGTGAATCCAAGTAATGATTCACAACAAAAGTAGCAGCACTGTGCAGTACAAATAAAACTTTAAGTGAATCTCAGCACATTGCATGTGACGCCAAGCATATGTCAAGCGTGGCAAGATAAAAGCAGAGAAAATGAGCGTCGGCCCTTAGTGATTTACAGTTCTAGTGTACAACAGCCATTTAAACTAATTTACTGCTATACCTGAAGAGCTCCGTATTCATTCAGCCATGTGACATTTCCATGTTTTTGTTCTTGCCTCAGGCCTTCAAGCCATTCTGCCAGAGTACCTGAAGCCAAGGTTTGTGCAGGCAGCTCTCAGCTACATCGGATGTAATGAGGAGGGCCAGTTTGTGTGCCGGGACAATGACTGTTGGTGCCACTGCGCCGTGGACTACCCACAGTGTAATTGCCCTGAGGTGGCTCTGAGAGCTATGGAAGCCAGTGTGCAGAAAATCCGAGATTCCTGGAAAACGGCCAACCGAGACTTTGAGGAGTCAGGTCAGTGTTTTCCTATTTGCACTCATTCAATAGCTGTGGATCTCCCACTGACAGAAACGTAGACCCCATTGTTAGTGAAGCCAATGGGCAAAGAAAACAATGAAAACGTGGGACAAATTCCATCCAATAGATATATTGGGAATGCAACAGTACACAGAGGACTTGCTTATTAACTGTATTGACTTACATTTGGTAGATACATAACACTGGGACTTTAGATTATATACACAAGACCAAAGTCCCAGTGTTATGTATTTTCAAAGCCACACATGTCTTTTACAAATAATGTATTGCATGAATGTTAAGCACTCTTATCTATTTTATTATATCTTTGTTAGACTTTGACTGAAACATCATTGCAAAAAAATGGTTGACTATGTTGCAGCTTGATATAGATATAGTCATGATGTCATTTTATAATATCATTTTATATTGTGATATTGTGAAAAAGTATCTGCTTATTCAATTTAGAACTTTTTTAATTTAGATGTGTGTTGATGGTGATGATGATTTATAAATGAAGTTGTAAATCCAATACAGCCTGCCTTTGATTTGCAACTATTTCCTCAGTGGCTTGATACAGGCAGATATATTAAAGGCATCACTGACTCAGTAGCATGGAAAATCTCTTGACTGTTGACAAACCTATCATCTTACAGTGTACGTTGTCACAACACCT
This sequence comes from Trematomus bernacchii, assembly GCF_902827165.1. Taxonomy (NCBI): domain Eukaryota; kingdom Metazoa; phylum Chordata; class Actinopteri; order Perciformes; family Nototheniidae; genus Trematomus; species Trematomus bernacchii. The sequence continues at coordinate 19,942,137 of NW_022987739.1, forward strand.
CACACTCTTCCTCGCCACTCAAACAACTACCTTTGGCTACCATTTGAGCCTGGCTGTGTGCTGACATTTTATGGAGAAAATCTCGATGACCAGAAAATGAAAGGGTAGCATTTGCTGTCATGTGACTAGGTCAACAGTGAGTCAGCCAAATTAAGGTTTTTCAGTACCGTATAGGGAGGAAGCTGTCACACCTCAGAAACAAAGCACAGTTGCTGGAATCTGTTAGAAGCCTATGATGTAACCTCTGTAACACTTTAACACTTTCACATTTTACAAGTGAACCATATTTTCTGTGGGTTTGGTCAAAACCGCAGCTAAATATTGTTTTGTTCACTTCAAGATTCCAGCTTTAGCTTTTTGCAAGGAGATTACATTTTTTAATCTGGTTCACACAATTGGATTTTACCTCAAATCTTAGATACTCAAAGAAATAGCTCTTTCTGTTTTCCAGTCATTATTGAAACTGTGAGATGTATCCACAGGCTCTCAGGGCATCTTGCTGTTTCAGTCGTTTACAGCCCAGCCTTAAGCCGTTCTTTGTGCACCTCGATGGCTCAGTGTGTCATTACTGGCTACATGCTTCGGTACTGAGGACAATTTGATTAGCACACAGCTGGCAATAACTTAAGCAGCAAGGTGCCCTGAGAACTGTGGTTGCAGTGTTGTATTAAATAAAGAAAAATAAGTAAGTTCCTTTGAAAAGCTTGTATATTTTATATAATGGAGAACAACTAAGATCAGCCGCAAATAGATTAAAAATCACAGTTACTTGATGGCGGACCTCATTTGCTTTGACCTTTTACTGTGTGATGCTTTAATTTGGAAAATGTATTTATATGGATAGATCAGTATCTACAGTTTTAAAAGCTTTCCTCACTACTACACTTGTGTTTTTCCCCTATGTGTCGTATAAGATATTGGTTGCCTACATTTTCCTCGGGATGCATACAGTTTTTATCTTTCTATATATATACAGTTGCGGTATAGAATATATCAAGTCAGTGGGTATAACATTTACGGATCTAAGAGTCTATATGAATCTTACAATTAACCCAACATCAAAGACCAATAAATCTTTATTCGCAACCTTATAATTTAACAATCGGCAAAAGCATTTTGATACACATCGTTACCATCCAACCCTGATTTATATTTAACAATGCCCAGAATCTGTCTGTACTTGTGCTCCTCCAAATCTCCCAGTGTTTTCTGTTTTTAAAAGCATACCTAAAGGGGAGGGCTGTTAGTTTCCTGGGTTCAGCTGCTGACAAGATAATAATGGTGGGCCGAGAGTGAATTCCCTGGGATGAGGGATTGTTGTCTTGGTGATAAAATAATGGTCGAGCTCAGCAGTAACTCTGAGTTTCAAGCTGCCGCAGAAAACTGGACACTATGAATAGATATAGTAATAGTTTTGTGTACTGCACTTAGTCAATATATTCTCTTGAGCAATAATTGTTATCATGATTTAAGCTAAGATCTTGATCTTGAGATCTGTGTAGCTTTTAATGCAATGAGCATGTACTGCCCCCCGATGCCCCCTTGGTGACGTTGACTGAGCCTATTTCGAAGATGTAAAGTTTATATCACCAAAAAACAGTGGATGTCTAATTTTCAGAGAATGACTAATTAAATGTAATAGGTTTTTTCAGGGGATTGGTTGACAATAGGAAAACTATTATCCATTTAACCCCCAATATGATGTTATAGTACAAATGTCAAAAGCTAACATCTGAACAGAAGTCGTTAAATCAAATGATTCACCCCCTGAGAATAGCTCTCGTTTCAAAAGGCAGGCCATGGAAAGCTCCCCCCAAACACTCTTTTCATATATTTTATTACAAGCTGTTTAATCAACTTATTAATTTCACAGGAACATGTAAAACACCTTGCATAATCACCAGGGAAGCCATTGGCACTTAATTGGTTTTATAATCAGATACTGTGTTATCAAGATAACGTGAACTAATTACAAACAGTGCAGTCATTTTCTCATCAGTGCTGCACTTCACATTGATTTTCCATACAACCGATCATGACAACGATGACAATATTGTTATTGAGTGCCTTGGAATGTAATCGGTTTGCTGTGCTGTGTGTGAGCACTGGTTTTAAAAAATGGTTTCCTTGTTTTTGTTCAAACAGAATAAGCCCTGGAAAAACGGTTTGCCGTTCATTATAGAGTAAAAACTCACTTACCCAGCCTTTTTGCATTAAAGTGGACCTATCATGCTATATTATAATAATATAGTGTAGGACCATACCTATATAAGGCATATTTATACTTTTTTTTTTTCAAAATACCAAACAGATCATGCATTTTAGCCATGCCTAATTTCGCTCAATTTGCACTTATTTAGCCCTGTTTTTGCAAGGGCTGATTCTGTGAGAACAGCACCATCTACTGGCCTGGCATATGTACTACAGCGTCTCCAGCGCTTTCGAACGGCAATGGCCGTGGCTGTCTCCTCCTGATTGGTGGAGTTGGCCCAATAGCCGTAGCGCCACCGTCCTGACGTCAGGACAGTGTTCAAATCTGGATCAGTTTTTATCAGATCCGTTGCAGCCCCTTTTTTAGAGATTTGGGTATGGATAGAGAGGGTTGTGTTTTCTGACACTTGGTGAGTTCCCTGGAACACCGGGGACACATATTCATGTATAAAAGACGTACACAAGTGCATTTTGGATGATAGGTCCCCTTTAAAGTATGCATCAAACAGGTCACATCCAGTATGCCCTAAAGCCCTTCAGCACAGATGGCCTCCACAAAGTAATTCTCTCATTTTGGTTTGACTAAATCAGCCAAATATAGTTGGAAGGAGGTAGGAGAGTTAGTTTGGCGGAGTAGTGTCAACTCTAACATTTCATGTCCCCCTGCCTTGCAGATGAGTTCCAGAACTTCGTTCGAAGGCTCCCCACGTTCTACGCCCTGAACACATCGGCCATCCAATACTTCTGGAAGGCGGAGCCGACCATCCACCAGCGCTACAAACAGCTGGAGCTCAGCACCCAGCAGCTCCTGAGCAAAGCCCAACGAATCATCAACAAGCTATTCACCCTCAGCAAGAGGTGTCGCACTCAGCCCAAAATCATTATGCTGAGGGAGAGGTGAGAAGCTGATAAGTATTCCTGCTGACTTTCTTGTTAATTCGGATGTGCAAGTGTGTGTGTGAGGTTGTTCATGTATGGAATTAAGCACAAACTCCCAAAGCCTGCTGCCACGTTGCGATTCCTTTCAAGCAAGCTCTGAACGGCAATGCTCATTTATTTTCTTCCGCACACGCTTTGCTATGCCCTCAACTTCGCATTATGCTAATAATGCACACAATGTACTAGCGCTTTGATATTCCACCGAGGTCCTGCTAAAGTGTCACACCTTGATGACTTGGCTGTACTCCCAGCACAGGTCTCCTCTACATGCAGGGAATCAAAGCCACCCTCCTGTGAAATTAAAGTTTGCTGTGTTTTAAAAGAATATGCTAAGTTTGGGAGATGTTCCTGTTGGTTAACTAGCCTGAGATGAAATCATGGACAAAAAAGGGTTTTCCTCGTCACCTCAATACATCATTCAATCTATTTTGTTCCTTACACAAAGTCATTATAGTCTGCAGACTCCAAGCTTATGAAAAATAAATGTGATTTAAGCAGTGCTGTTAATGCAGCCAGGCTCATTTCAGGGGCTATTTCAGGTGAAAAACTCTGCAAATGGGATGTTAGCTGCATCAATCTCATCGCCCAACACCAAAGGGAATATAAACTAGTTCATTATTTTTCCCACATTTTCCCATCACTTATACAATCATATCAGACCAAACATAAATGCACAAGATGGATTGTTAACCTCTGTTGCTTTAACTCCTTTCTTATGTTGGCTTTCTTGTTTACTTTTTAACATAGCAAAGACCAATGCTTTAGTGTGAGATATTAGGATACTTCTAATGATGTAAAGCCTGTTTGTCCCTTATAGACTGCACCAAGAGTTTAGCTACCACTGAACAAATTGCAAGTTTGGTCTCCTGCAGCATGTATTTTAGGGTGATCATGTTTAAAGGTGCAAATATTTGACACAATGGACACCATCTCTCTCTTTGGTGGTCATTTGTTGTCTCTTTGTAGATGTTTTGTGTCACTTTGTTGTCATTATGTGTTTATATGTGTATTTTGCATCACTTTGTGGTCATTAGGTGTCTCTTTGTAGTCAGTTTTCATTTCATTATTATGTGTATCTTCGCCTGTACATAATTAGGTCGCTCAGAAATCCATGTATTAGTAGGACGGATGGAGCGGTTATACAAATAACCGTTAGACATAAGTAACACCTAAAATGGACCAATTCTACAAAGGAAACGTCATCTGAAAAGTCTGAGAGAGGACACTGTGAAATCTATCGGTGAGACTATAGCCAGACACAGTGAGAAATAGATAGATAAATGCGTATGCATTACACCGTTACTTTATCTCCTCTTGGCACCACAGAAGAGTAGCAATGCAACACTTGTTTACCTTTCACACTACTTTTTGTATACCTAAAGTCCCCCATTTTTCCCCATGATTCTGAATGGATCATAGCTACTCTTATCTAGTACACTATGATTGAATGAGCCAGTTATAGTCATTGAGTCGGCAGTTTTACCAATGAATAATATTTTCAGATCTGAAACCAAGAACATATATAATTGTTGAAGCATATATTAACCTATAACCTACCTAATATTGACTTATATTCCTTTGAATGTTGTAAATTGCCTCACTTGTGGTTCAGCATAGTTACATTATCTGTCTTCTAGTCTTTTTGTTAGGCTGTGTTTTTGTTTGTCTGGTTTGGATTAATTGTTTACAGTTTTCATTTGAAAGAGTTATTCTAGTCAGATGCAGAAAGACTCTCTGTTCAAAAGCAAGTGCCAGTACATGTAGCACTATTTAATCACAATGAAATAAGATGATGCAGTTATAAGTGACTTGTAAGTGATGAGTTGATAAAAAGGCACATCCATAAGTGCCTCTGCATTAAAACTAATATAAATCTCAACACTTCAGCTTGAGAGTATCTAGAGGGAGCAGATATAAAAACATATATTGGGAGTGGGACTAAATACTTAAACTGGATATTTTGGATCCTGCTGTGATGTAACCTGGTGCTCTCAAAAGATCTTAGCAGGAGTCCATTAGTTCATTAAAGAGGTTCACATCTATGAACTGTGGGAAATAATTTATTAACTTTGCATTTAAAAGTTCTGCACAAAATGCTGTGCTAAATTACCTGTCAAATGTTGACAAGGTCTGTAATAATGCGCCATTTTACTGTTTACTGTACACGTAAACAATGTACAATGATTTTCCATATTCTACAACATATTTCCCTATAACCTTGCATTTAAAGACCTTTTTAATAGAATATATATTTTCCTTTTGATTGAAAAGAAACGTTTATGTATCTCTGCATCAGTATGAAAAATAAGGAAAAAGGGGAACAGAAATATGATATGCTTATGACTTATCCATTTTAAGGGTTCTACAGTAGATTAACTCCCTGGTCTGGAAATAATAAAATAGTAATGCTTTTTTCGGAAGCTGCACTGTTTGAAATTACAAGGTGTCAGAATATTATCGATGGAGCCGCCATACTAATGTTTTTTTGGTTCATTAAGCAAACAAATATTGCATCTTCTTTAGGGGGAAAGTTTTGCTCACTAGTGGAAATTGAATTGAATTGAAGCAGAAGGAGAAAGTTAGTGTGACGCATTGATCAGTGTGAAATGAGCTGGCAGACAATGAACAGATTGCAGAGTGAACACCCGGCTTCTCTTTGGCCCGCGCTGCACACTGCGTCTGCACGACAGTTTACATGTCCTGCTGACACAATGCGCTTTATGGTGGTGGGGAGGCTTCCTCTCTCTTGCTGTGCACAGCCCACGCTCTGGAGGTGAGATATGCTCAGCTGACTCTAACTGATGAGTTTCAGAGGAGCTGGGTAGTGTTAACACATTGTATCCACTCATGGTTCGCACAGATCCTTACAAATACTTAAAAGGCATTGGTTTAATGAATCCTAAATGGTGTTAACATTCATAAAATCAAACTTCTCCCAAAACATGGACAGTAGGATTGCATGAACCATTTTTTTAATAACATTTTTAAATCTAAAAACCTATTAAAGGGTCCCTATTATGCTCATTTTTAGGTTTCATAATTGTGTTTTACTGCCTCTGCTCAGTTCTTTTTGCCATCGAGAGCCCAGTGATTGGTCTGTTGTGATTGGCAATCTCAACCATTTAAAGATATCCCGCCCCTTAGCTTATCACAAAAAATGTGTTGGAGTGCTACCTAATGGAAGCGGAAGTTTAACATAGTGATGTCACTATGTAGCAAAAGTAAACAAAGTACTATAATTGAGGCATTTTCAGGCAGGGGGGAGTGTGTGGGAGAACAACTTGTGAACTTTGGGATTTGGGAAGACCCCAAAAATTATATTAGAGCCCCTTTTAAAAAATACATAATTCCTCTTGCGCACAGATATTTAAGGGAGTGGAATAAAAGACAGTGTTTCTCCAATTTGTGTACTGCATAATAAATGCAGCAAATCAGACACATTCGCAGTAATTGGAGTCTGAGAGTCTGAGATTGTAAAATGGTTTTATGTTTAAAATACAACATACAAGTGAACTGAAAATGTTATCTGCTTGTATGCAATTGTACTTATATCATCACAAAGCATACAGTAGTATGGTGTTATCACAATTAACTTGGTATGTCTATGCAATAATGATGGGTTCCGGTAGCCGAGGTATTAATGTTACTTTGTAATACAGTTAATTAAAAATGATTGCATTCAAATATGTTGTATAAAATCAAACAAAAATTATTATTCTATTAGAGGACATTCTGTGTTCTGCACTGATTAGCTATGTGGAGCAGTTTTCAAATCAGAGCTTCATATAAAATGTATCAGAATTCAGTCATTAGTTGAGTTTGAGCGTTTTGTTATAAATGATTGCAAATTGCTCTCATCTGTTCTACTTGGCCATGGCATGCTGTGTGCACACACATGCATTTGAAAGTTTTCATTGTCTCATCACATTTTGGTAAAGAAAAGTCAGCACCACACACTGCTATAGTAATTATTTCTGTGTATAAATGGGAAATGCACTGATGTGGACCCTATTTAGAAGTGCTACAAAAATGTCTTATGTTTGCTCTAAACTGGGTTTGTAAAGTTGTGAGAATAAATGTGGCTCACTTTCAATGACTTTGATCTAATATTCATCATTAAAGATCAAATTCACTGTGTGTTAAATAGTTAAACAACTGCTGGGAACAATGTTCAAAAATATATTTATTGAATGTAAACTACTGATACCTGCGCTTTTGTTTGCCCTAATTTCATTTAGCAGCTGCAAATGACCAAACTAACAAAACAGCTTACTCTGCACAAGAACAAAAGGAGGGACTCAGAAATGTGACAGATGTGGAACAAAGTGAATGAAAAGACTGATCTACAACATTATATTCTTGGCATGTTGGCCATCTGCTTTCTTTTTTTAACAAAACAAACCCTTTCTTTTACAGCATCAATCAAAGTGTAACAACAAAGCAATCAGAATCCAAATAAAAATGAATTGTTCTGCTATGAGCTTATCACACCAGGAGGTATTGTCATTTGATGAAGCAAATTAGCTAACTTTTAAGTGCTAAACGAAAATATAGAGCTAAGGACTGTTATTCTTTAACATTACATCTTTAGGTTTTATATATCTGACCAAAGAATATGTGGGCAGAGAAGCATTTCTTGAAGGATTTTATGGTGCTAAGTGGTTTGAATGTGGGCTTTGCTGAGCTGATGTGAATCTCTGGAGAATATGAAGCAATTCCAATCTGTGTAGGATGGTTGACCTTCAGCCATACTGCCCTCACCCACGTTGTTAGATTAGGAAGCTGACTAGGGAGATGTTAGACCTCTGCCATGTTTTTATTATTTTGCAATTAAAATGGAAACATACAGTACATCTCAAATCAATGATATCACTTTTCTTGCAATTACGACACAAGCTAAAGGTTAACTGGTGTTGTACATAATTAAAGGCATTGGTTTGATCTCATACATCACATTTAGCTATAAGTTTTTTTAGAGTCATTAAACATGTTTTTTTGTATTACATAACTGTACTGAACATATCTTTCTTATTAAGTCGTACTACAGTTTAAAATGAAAACTAAGTATTTACATTTTGAGGTGCCTTAAAACTGTTTTCCGGTTCCGAGCAATGGTTTTATTACATTTGATTTGAATCTTTTTTGGATGTGTAATGAAAGTAATTTTGTGTTTACAGAAAGAGAAAAGAGAGAACTTGATAATTAAACTCAAAATTATATTTGTTATGTTTTTAATTAACTTGTTTAAATATAGATTAAATAACAAAAGAGGCACGAGATGAACACTAATATAACATAAAATGAAAGAAAAGAAAAAGAAAAACATGTTCTTACATTTTTGTTTTCATTTAAAAAGACCTAGTTACACAACTCTACTTACTATAATTGTATTAAATCCCATGTAAAGTTAATACTCGTAATCATGTGGTTTTGAGTAGCTTATCTTATATTACCGGTAAATCTTACATACTTCTATTTTTATTTAACAGGCCCTTCACCTACTGGCTGAACTACATCCTCTCCATCATGTACTGCAGTGAGAACAACCACATCGGTTCCTACCTGGAGGACACCCGGAGCTGCTCCTGTCCCTACGAGCACCCCCCCTGCCAGGGTGTGATCCCCTGCACGGTGGGCGAAGGCACCTCCTGCGCCTCCTGCTCCTACGAGAACCGCTCCCGCTGCGCCACCTGCAACCAGGGCTACATGCTGAGTCAGGGCCTGTGCCGCAACGAGGTGCCCGACTCCACGGATCACTACATCGGCTTCGAGACAGACCTGCAGGACCTGGAGCTGCGCTACCTTCTGCAGAGACGTGACAACCGCATCAGCATACACGGGATCTTTGTCAGCAACGATGTCAGGCTGAATAACTGGTTCGACCCGTCATGGCGGAAGAGGATGCTGCTGACGCTGAAAAGTAATAAATACAAGTCAAACCATGTCCACATGCTCCTGGGGATGTCTCTACAGATCTGCCTTACCAAGAACAGCACTCTGGACCCCTTGCTGTCTGTGTACATCAATCCGTTTGGGGGGAGCCACTCGGAGAGTTGGATCATGCCCATTGAACAGGACAACTACCCAGACTGGGAAAGGACTAAATTAGACCTTCCCTATGATTGCTACAACTGGACTTTGACTTTGGGCAACAAGTGGAAAACCTTTTTTGAGACGGTCCACTTTTACCTGCGCAGCCGGATCAGAGGGCCCTCGAGTACCGGGAATGGAACTGTATATTATGAACCCTTGGAGTACATGGAATCGGGGAAAAATCTCGGCTACATGAAGATAAACAGCATCCAGGTGTATGGCTATAGTATGCATTTTGACCCAGATGCGATCCAGGACTTGATTTTACAGCTTGACTACCCATATACTCAGGGATCGCAGGACTCCGCCCTGCTGCAGCTGCTTGAGATCCGGGACCGGGTCAACAGGCTCTCCCCGCCCGGAGCTCAGCCTCTGGACCTTTTCTCCTGTCTGCTGCGCCACCGGCTCAAACTGTCCACCACGGATGTTGCCAGGATCCAGGCAGCGCTGCAGACTTTCAGTGCCAAGCAGCCCAACTCGTTGGAATACGAAACTACCAAATTATGTAGCTAATAAGTGGGCAGGCGGCCAGGTGCACAGATGGCGGAGCAGTTATCACACAGGCATGATGACGGTTAAGAGCAATTCTGGAGTCGAGGAAGGGGACATTTGGGGGACATTTTTGTTGTCGTCATGGATCTCAAGAGTGCATTTTAGATCCTCATGTCAGCTTTTCGTATATATTTGTACAACATTGTAGATTTAAGGAGCACCAAACTTGCCTCATACTGTAGCTTTTTTTCTTTCCTCTACGGATGAAAATAATAACTTTGACAGTTGATAGTATAAGTTTCAATCTCTGCCATCACTGATATGTTGCCAGTGTGATGACGTTTGTAGGTTGCACACATTTAAATCGCTCACGTACGTAAACAAAAACTTTTGCTGAAGTATTACCCAAGCAATGTAAGCATCTCACAGATATAAACATCTCAACACCAGCATGTTTTTTTGTTTGTTCTTTCCTCATCACATTTACTCCCCCCCAGTACAAAGATAAACATACATCCTTGTTTTACTACCATTGAACTCCCTTTTTAACCTGGAACATGATGGGCACCTCATTGTTTTCAGCTTTCCATTCAATAAACTCCTTTTTTTTTTAAACTGTACTACACATTTTTGTAAGAAAATGACAAACAACAACTCAATAAACAAACAAAAGACAATGTATTATTCCAGATTTGCTGATAAAAACGACACCATGATCACAATATATGTTACATGTGCTTTTATTTTTATAATGCTGTTGTTTGTGAAAAAGTTAAAAAAAATAAAAATAAAACAGTGTCTATAAAATGTATAATACAATTTGTTAATACACTAAATAAAAACATTTTTATGTGTGGTCTATAGATGGTGAACTTTTCATACAAGAAATACAAGGACTTTTTCCCAGCAGCTTGATTGCAGCAGCTTGTTAAGGTCATTAATAACACCTGTGCTTTTTCCGCTATGGCACATCACTGTCTGTCGTACATGGTCACATTTTATAAAAAGCATTTCAGATATGTTTCTGTTATTCTGAGGTGCTTTCAAATGCATCTGGATCTGTTGTCAGGCTACTGACTATTCAAGGCCAAACATGCAAATGCAAAGGCTTAATGGTGGCTGTCAAGGGGATAAAGGTTCTACAACTCAAAACATTTCTAACAGAAATGCTCCAGCTTCAGAAACAGGGTGTGTCTGAATCGCGAGTAAAGCTGCTTCAGAGCCACTATTTCAAGCATACTACGTCATCGAGTGCCGCCGAAGTACTGTTCCAATCTCCAGCATACTTGGAAATCTACCGAGCCCGGCGTACTCCGTTTGGAGAAATATCGAGGCTGCACATGAGTAGACTCCGCGGTCTTAAAATCCCCACAATGCTTTGCGCACGGACCAATTTCCCCAAATCTGTGGCGGAAGATGTAAGGCGGGGCCTCTCATATGACGCACACCTGCACACTTGCTAGCGTGTTCCACACTTCGTTTTCCGAATGCCAGGAAGTATTCTTGACTCGCTTCTGAAGCAAGATGCTCGGCAGACATGTGCTACCAAGCAAGCGTACTCGCGATTGAGAAACACCCACAGTGTCAATTGAAAATCACATACGGAAATTCAAAAGCAATACTCTTAAATGCACTTAAAATGTTTGCTGCAAAAAGCCAAAACAGAGAAGATCAGCTTCTAGGAGGAGCACTACAAATACATTTAAAAAAAAGAACAGATTTTCAGAGCTTATGATGATTATGATGACATTTATTTGGACAGGTCGGACACAAAAAAACCTAAACAAATATGTAATGTAAATCTATTATAGATACATGTTCAGATAACATATGCTTTAAGAGGAATGATTTTAAATAATAATATATCTTTTTTGGATGAAAACAGATTAGGTTATTGGGAATCCAATTTCATATTTTCTTTGTGATTATCACAATTTCAAGATTAAATCATTGTAAAGCTTAGGTGTTGGTTACTAGCTATGTTAAAACATATTTAAACATTGAATTATCGTATAATAATATTAGGCCTGATGTAATCATCATGCACAATAAAAAAGTTGCAAAGTTTACTATCACACTTAACATTTAGCTTAAACATATTAAAGCTGGTTGTAAACATTGACTGGAGTCCACCTGTTGTAAATTCCGTTAATTGAAAGCCACACACCTGTATATATGAGGTATCACAGCAACAATGCAAAAAAGAGAAGCATGTTATCAAAGGACCAGCCTGCATAGCTCAGAGTCACGGTTGTATCGAGGCACAAAAGAAGATCCTGCTGCATTGGAGGTTGCAAAGAACACAATGGGCTCTAGAAAAGTACAAAACCAAAAGTACTAAAATGTTCCTATAATGGAAACCTGGTTCAGAGTGTTCAGACTGGACAGTGGCCCAAGTAAACAGTGAAGGCAATGCAGGGGTGGTTTAGGGACAACTCTGCTATGTCATTGAGCCCCAGCCATAGCCTGAAACCAATCGAACATAAAAGTGCAGGGAATGGCAGAAAATCCCTACTCAAGGTGTGCAACGCATCAAGGCTGAAATCGCTGCCAAATGTGAACTAAGTACTGAGTTAAGGGTCTTAATAATAATGTCCATGATGTGATCTTTCTAGTTTTTCTTTGTAATAGATTTAGCAAAATGTAAAACCCTAACCCTAACCTCTTGTCACAATACGGTATTGAGTGATTTGACAATTGGAAAAAATGGTCGAAATGCGCTGTGTATTGATCCACCACTTGTAATAGAAGTGTTTTCACGGCAAACATGTTGACGACTGATTGTGGGAGAAGTACAGGTGTATTTAACAACTTTAATGAGCTACATTACACTTAGGGGAGGCCCTGGTGTTGTGCATGCTGGTTAACTTGAATTGCTTACTGTGACACTTAATGGACTGTGTCATTGTTAATTATATCAATTTCACCTGTGCTCTTCCTACTATGACAATTCAAATTCAGTTAAAATGCTCGCACCGTAGAGGCCAGCTGTTATAAACGACATCATTGTGCAACATTAGCAGATTAAAGTGGGAAAACAGTACAGTAGAGAGGATTGTTTTTGTATCATCTGCTTTTTGTAGGAATTATATTTTGGTATTTCTATCTCAGGAGCTCCTTGAATGAATTTGACACAAATGTAATTTGAATTAACAAGAACTCAGTGGTCAAGGCTGCTGTGACCTCACAAAAACACATTTTTGGCCTTCTGTCTGGGGCTTACATCCGCAAGATAAACATTTAATTTTCCAGCAAATTCCCTGATCAGTCCCAAAACCTATTCTCGGGACAAGCTCTGAAGTCCCTTCCAATTCTGGGCAGACAGAGTAAATGTAATTTCTAGGAGATGGCATATTATATTTTGTATTTAAATTTATAAAACAAGTAATATAACATTCAAAGAACTTGTTCAAGCAGAACAAGAGATTAAGTGCAATTGCCACAATTGAGACAGCTGCATTCAAGATCCATTTCATCCGGCAAAAGAAAAATCAGTGGTAAGTGAATATAATGAGGAGCCATTCCGTTAACCAGTTAAGCCCCATGGCCCCGGTACCACAAGAAACAGCGTCTGAGGGCTTCTTAACATTCTTAACATTTAACAAACTATGAATGTGTCATACTCACTTAACGGGAAGAAACTCAGCTATCAGACAATATTAACAATTTTTAGCAAAACGAAACATAAGGGTAATAACAAAGGCTCTGAATTATCCCTGAGTGAAAAAATGCTAACGCACTTAGCACAGAACCCAAGGTAAAATACCCTTATTACTTATCAGATCTTCACAAACAAGATATCGATTAGCAAGCTGAAATATAAGTATCATCACTGAGTGATCAGAACTTGAGACAGGGGAAGCAAAAACAGCAAACACGACCAATTTGTCTTACCTTTTGCTGTTCCTGATCAAATATTAATTACTGATAATCCATCTTCATATTTACTAGTTTGAGCCTAGGTTTCAGTTTTCAGTTTTCAGAGCGTAACATAGCTTTCGACTGCGTGCGCGTCACTCTCACTCCTCAATGGTAACGTGTTTGTGTATGTGGAACTTCCCCTTCGATTCTATTGGCTCTAACGGTTCAAAAGAGATGTCAATCACCAAAATCGACCTATGGGTTCCAGAGAAACGGCAAATCCACCCAAATCCACCCAAATGACCCCAAAAGTGGTTTCTTTTTTTGCTAAACCTCTCTAAAAAGGTCAAATGTCACTTGATTTGCATCATTCTTGATACAGGGTACTTATTATATGTTATAGTTTGGATTCCTAAAGCGTTTTGTCTACTATCCCTTCATTCAAGGGTGGTTTTCCCTATAAGTAATATTTATATAATAATGTTTTATATGTATTAATTTACCCCTTTTAGAAGTGAAGATATAGTCATTTGTTCTGGGAATGTCATTTTCGAGCCTGAGGCCTGAAAAACAGGCTCGGGGCTTAATTGGTTAAGAGCTCCCTAATGACGCTTTTTTTTATATACCTTCCTGAAGTCATATTCCACATAAATAAATAAAAAGATATTTCTTGATTGAAAATTTGCCGTAATTTTCTTTGCCTGCTTTGTTAAGAGGTCAGGTAATCTAACCAAACATGACTGATTAACAGAAAAATAGCTGCTAGTTGGTGCTTTAACTATCAGCCGATCTTTATCATTAAAGTGTAATTCATTCCTTTGGACATCAATTCAGTATATGAGGCCTTTAAAAGACAAAAGTTGTTTTCTTTCGTGGTATGATAGCTCTTTACAGAGCATTTGATACTATATCATTGTTTTGTTTTGGGATTAAAGCTACAACCTTCCACATTTGGCAGATTATCAAGATATTCAGCAATGCCAATTCTTTGTGGTAATAAGAAGAGGATTTCTGTGCCTAAGGTTGCCTTTGGATTTTTGCTGATGGATGGCTGCTGCAGGTGGGGGGTGGGGTGGACCCAGCATCAAAGCCCTTTATCTCAGGTGGTTCTTTAACTGGTGTGTAGCAGTCTGTTGTAATTTGCCGGGGTTTATGTCTTACTCCACAAATCGTAAAAATAAAGCATCACTGCCCGTGACCCTAAATTGCTTTGTGCTGTACACGTCTAGTATGCAGCTGCTCCACACAAAGCCATTCTCTTACTCCCCTTGATCTTTAACCATTTCAGAGGATGAAAGCACAGACTGTGGAAATGCAGGTTCAAAGACTCAAATCGCCCAGAGTGTTCCCCATCACATGATAAGACGGCAATAATGCTTTCTGTCGGAGATGTCAGAAAAATGCAAATCGTTTCTTGCTGCTAGCACTTTAGAATGAAAAAATAGATCAAGTGGAGATGACAGGTAGAATATGAAAGATTTCTCAACCACAAGTTCTCCAGGACATGTGTTAACTGGCATTGCATAAAAAAAAATATATCCTTCCCATCTTAAAATTCACTTTGATTTTTCCCTTAAAGTGGACCTATCATGCTATATTTGAATAATATAGTGTAGGACCATACCTATATAAGGCATATTTATACTTTTTTTTTTTCAAAATACCAAACAGATCATGCATTTTAGCCATGCCTCATTTCGCTCAATTTGACAATTTATAGCTCTGTTTTTGCAAGGGTTGATTCTGTGAGCAACAGCACCATCTAGAGGCCTGGCATATGTACTACAGCGTCTCCAGCGCTTTCGAACGGCAATGCCGTGGTTGTCTCCTCCTGATTGGTGGAGTTGGCCCAATAGCCGTAGCGCCACTGTCCTGACGTCAGGAAAGTGTTCAAATCTGGATCAGTTTTTATCAGATCCGTTGCAGCCCCTTTTTTAGAGATTTGGGTATGGAGGAAAATAGAGAGGGTTGTGTTTTCTGACACTTGGTGAGTTCCCTGGAACACCGGGGACACATATTCATGTATAAAAGACGTACAAAAGTGCATTTTGCATGATAGGTCCCCTTTAAGATCCAATCAGAATTAGCACCAAAAATATATATCTAAGAAGTTGCACTCAACTTAGGATAATCAGTGCTTTAGATTCTCTGCATGACCATTGCTTTGCTTTTGCATCCGTGAAAAAGAGACTAGAACATTGATCAATAGGATAACATCAGCGGTTAGTTGCATGGAAAACATACATTTTTGCTGGTTAAATCAAATCTCGGAAACATCAATATTTCATTCACTCATTTTCTGGAAAAAAGCCCTGGTGCATACTAATACTGTAATTACACCCTACATGCATGTTCCAGCTTCTAGCAATTATTGGAACAGAGCGTCACCCCCATGCCCCTGAGTGTTGGGTGTTTTCTTTTTTTTTTTCTGAATTGTGATTTAGTGTGAAACTATCCATGCATTACAACAATCATAAAGAAAGCTCTGTGTGGAAAGTTTGCTCAATGGCTCCAGATAAAAAACACCCTGTGTATTATTTTCAACGAGGGATTTCTTCATGCTCAGGCAGCCATAGTAATACATAAAACACAACAAATGAAGAAGAAAAATAAAGGAGTCCAAGTGTTAAACCAGTCAAGACAGACAGAACAGATTGTACAAATAGAAAAATGTAAGTGTTCCTGCATGTGGTAATGGGACATTAAAGGTCATCTATTGTGCACAATCCACTTTTTCATGTCTTTTATAACCCCCACCTTATCACCTGAATCTCCTCCTAGAGCACCATTGTGTTCTTTTTAATCAAATATCTCTCAGAGGGGCGTGGGGAGTGGCTCCTTATTTTCATCTAAAGTAACAGACAGAGAATCAGCCCTTTTGAAACAGGGCTGAAACAGAGGGGTTTATGGGATGCTACAATGCATGATCTGTTTGGTATTTCGAGCCAAACACTTCAGAGACATGTTTTGTATATATCTGAGACCTGTTATATATTGATGAAAAACAGTATAATAGGGGACCTTTAAGTGCGGCACAGGTGGTAACTAGAAACATCATTTCGTTAAGAGTGTCTTAATAGTTTATAATAGCTTTATAAATGTAATGTATTATTATTATTATTAATAGTCATTTATTATAAAGGCAAATGTGTTCTGGGCCACAAGAATTTCAAAAGATAAGATTTTTGTTGACTTTTTGCTGCTTTGGTGATAAGGATCGCTTCCGACCTCTCATACCAATCATCAGACGTTCAGAGAGGAGCTCACTGATGGCAGATCTGTGATTTCGTTTTTTTTTGGGACATGGCTTAATTATGTGATGTTTCTGTCTTTGCTTAAGGGAGTCAGACCTTGGCCTTTTGATGAAAACAGAATCATTTAGATTTACAGCCAAAACATTCATCTCTTTCGTTCAAATGAACAGAAATGTAATTCAAAGCAAATGCTGATCAAGGCAGTGTCAATATTGGAACATATTTTAATGTAATAGCTGTTCAAGGTTTTATTTCCTGCAAAGTTAAAATAAATGAAATTTTTTGATATATTCAAGGGCTTGTTTTTTCATAAAAATATAACCATGTCACATACAAGGCATGCTCTTAAATAAATCTCACAAGTAGTACATTCTGTATACGCTCAAAGCAATACATTGAAATAAATTTAAAAAACATCAATGAAGAAAAATGATTAGAGTAAAACTATTGCCAAGATTAGATTAGATTGTTTCCCATGTGCAGCTCCACTCCAGACCAGTGAGCAATCAAAGCACATTTTCAGCTCAACCTTATTAGGCTAGCCGAGATTTGGTGGCATTTAATGAAAAAAGTGCTTTGGGCTGTGGGAAAAGCATGAACGGTGATCCAAGGTTTTGGTTTTTAGAATGTGTCTATTTCCATCATCTCACTAGCTTAAGAGCACTAAAAGCTATACACAATTCTACTCACCATGATGAGTAAAAAAATATAATAATCGCATTGGCCGCGGTTAACATGCAACTCTTCCCAAATGAAAAACCAATACATAAAAAATCCTTCCCATGTCACATAATGCCCCTGGGGAGTTTTTTTAGTTGCTTTAGTTGTGCTGTCTTGAAGGTGTTTAATGAGTGGGTCTTGCCAATATGCGAGAATCAAAAGATGCCAAGTGGAAGTGCCTCTAATAGCCAGCAGGGTGCAACTGTTCTGGTGGCAATATGTAGTACAAGAGAAAGTGACCTTACTTTTCCAAAGTGTTTTACCTCTGCAAACATGTTGCTGAAAGGTTAATTATCTCGATCGCACAGCATGTTGTTTATTTTCTATTTTGAGTAAATGAGCAAATAGCTAATGGGTAACCTCTGATGGGCACGTTGTTTCCATGGCATTGTCGGGTTTGGGTGCGTTCGGTGTATTCGTCTGACAAGATTAACCATATCACAGTGTGTTTTCAGTTCATGAAAGTTGAATGTAACCTTTGAGTCACCTTAAAAGTTATTCTGCAATATAAAGGCTAAACATTTGTGTCACTTCTAAGCTAAGGACTGCCAGACTCAATGCTTAAAAAACATTGACTAACAATGTGACATAACGGTGACAGCGTCCACTTCTTAAATTCATAGCAAAAATGTTGATAATTAGATCTCTTCTGTTTTTATAATGAATTATTTCTAGCTCCTTTGTCATTAAATGAAATATTTACTTCTACATCTTAGTACAACAAAACAGTGGGTACATTTTTAGTTTGCATGATGGGCCAAAAGTAGAACCATTTGCCTCCTCAAGAGACAGATGTTCTGCGATTTGAGAGTCAAAATAGTTCTGTAATCAGCATGTGCTGCTTTGCTTTTATTGTTCAGCATTGTGTTGTTTCTCCTCAGCCTAGTCCTAGCTGCCGTTCCCCACAGAGCAATCTGCACGGCTCTTTGAAAATGTACTTCATAGTTCACCACACAAGCTGCAATCAGACACAAATCCCAAAGTGACCCAGGGCGTCGTAGTCTTTTTTTTCTCCAAGAGAAAGAAAACACTCATGCATGCTCATAATGCCTTAATAGTAGCACTAAAACATAATGTGAAAGGATGAAAGTGAAAGAGCATCATCTGAAGAGAATATGGTGGGTGAAGGTGATAATATTATCATCATCTCTATGCCAGATCCTCAGAGAAAACATTCCCTTCAGAAACAAAGTAGGAGGTGGGACACAATGTCCTCGCCTGTGACTTTTAGAACTTAAATCTAAAGAGAGGGGCAGAGTAATTTTGTTCATATCACAATAAACGTCTGAAACATGAAGGAGTTGTGAAGGTTATTGATATTCAATTGGCCTACCTACAGTGTACTTCAACTGAATATTTTGAGAACAAATGTTTAGGGTTATAAGTTATTTTTATGCACAATGTGCTTCTTTGCTAGAGGGGGTAAGTGAATGTAATTTAGAGGCAATAAAACTAAATTAATGGACTGCGAGCATCGGAGCACATAAAGAACTAATTCTTTATGAAAGTAACATTAACATAGAGAATATGTAATTGCGAAAGGGGGTCTATAAAAATAGTGATTTGCTCGGCCAAATGCAAATGTGTCCCTCAATCAACTGCCAAGTTCTGTTCAAGCGTGATGAAGGCTTAAAACTCGATCGAGGGCCAGTATTTTATCCTCACATCATCAGATTTCAGAGTGAATAAAATATTTGGGATAATGGAGTAGAAAGATAAGAAAGCTTTGAGAATTACCAACTGCAAACCCTATAGTTGCAGCAATGCTGAGTTCATTCTTGGTTGCCTTTAAAGCTGTACTGAAGTGAAAGTCATGTTTGCATTTATGGACCACATAACATTTTAATTAACTCCAAGGAGTATGAAGAACCCTGAACGTAACCTTTTAGCACATAGTTTTGGTTTCCGTCGGTCAAGAACTTCAGTTAACACCCAAGTTTTCTCATGGGTGTTAATTGTGTGTTTTCTTTCTCAGTAGGCATACATTTTTTATTGACATCTAATTGTTTCATCTTTTCTTTCTTTTTCTCAACCTCCTTTCGCAGTGTTGGTGAGCCAGGTGTGGTTGAGGCAAAGTCTCCATGCTTGATATCAAACCCACTTTCCAGCGATCAAATTTCTCAACAATTTAATAAATCTTGCTTGACTTTGTAATGTAAACAAAAATCTGGCACTTCACTACGTCTTTAAATAATGAACATGTGTCATTATATTTG
Source organism: Trematomus bernacchii (assembly GCF_902827165.1). Classification (NCBI taxonomy): domain Eukaryota; kingdom Metazoa; phylum Chordata; class Actinopteri; order Perciformes; family Nototheniidae; genus Trematomus; species Trematomus bernacchii. Next base: position 19,961,923 of record NW_022987739.1, read on the forward strand.
CGTTTGATTAAAGAAAGCTGAAAGCTCAGATGTCTAGCATAACATTTATCAAACTTTTCAAAGAGGTTTTAAAGCTCTGATGTGAAAATGACGCTATTTCTGCTTGGGTCTTTGAAAGCTCTGTCATTGGGAGCAGGACGCATAACAGAGCCCTTACAGTTGTTTTTAGAACTCGAATACCATTTCTCTGATCTCTTTTTGTTCTTTTAAGAACCGGAAAACAGACATGTGAGGCTCAGAATAAAAAACTACAACAACAAAAATATACTAACCTCATTCCTTTAGAAAATAAAACACCTCCCGCTCTCTTATCATCCGCCCTTCTCAACATCACAGCTTGCCCTCTTGTCAAACCTAATTATGCATGCCAGCAAAAAAGTATTTTGTGTCCATTTCTATTTCAATTGCTTATGATAGCAGGAGCACCATGGTCTCCTCTGGGGCCCGAGAAATGCTCATATGAAAAATCGCCCAGACGTGCAAGGAGGTTGCCAACCTCAATTTTTGATGCAGTAGCTCATTTTGTGTGTCTTCCTCAGGAGTCAGAGCCCAGCCCCACCGGAGGACCGAGCCACACTAGCCAGCCAATTATCAAGGCCTCTTCCTGCACCTGCCCACTTCCGCCAAGTACGAGTCTGCAGCTCCCCCGCAGGCCAGGGAGCAATCAGAGCTGATGGCCCACTACAGCCCGACTCTGAACGGAGCTGTGGTGGCATGTAATGAAAAAGGTTCAAGTGTTTTACCTGCAGTGGCAAATCATGCATTGAAGTCTAAAAACATTGATTTAAAAAATAAAAGAATGTTCAAACCTAAAATAAAAATACATGTATTTAATCCTGTGTTATGAACAGAGGTGGGAAGTAGTGGAGTACAAATACTTCGTTACTAAGTACATTTCTCTGGTATCAGTACTTTACTCCACTACTTATTTTTCTGATGACATTTTACTTTTACTTCTTACATTTTTTACACAAATACCTGTACTTTCTACTTCTTACATTTTCAAAACAGGCTCGTTACTTTAGTTTTAATCTGTGTTTGGTGGCGTGATCATTATTATTTTGAATCATTGCGTGCCTATTAATTTTTAACACGATCCGTCTATCCATCATTTCCTGGTCTTCTATAAAGAAGAGGGACCAATGAGAACTTGGCTCGAGTCTATTCGGTCTATTCCCATCATCCTCTGAACAGGAAGCAACTGCGGCACCTTATTTTCAAACTGCGTCAGTAAGGGAGCAAGTTATGGGTTTCGAAGCCCATACTTCTTTACTTTTACTTGAGTAAATAAGTTTAGTCAGTACTTCTACTTTAACCAGAGTATTTTTAAACACAAGTATCTGTACTTCTACTAAAGTAAAGGATGTGTGTACTTTTGCCATCTCTGGTTATGAATGGATAAAACACTTGCAGATCAAAAAGAGAATTAGCCATTTACAAAATTATTTTCGAGGGAAAATCTGACTCTATAGACATTCCAAACATTATTTATTTATTGCTAGCCCTAGGCCACTTTAACATAATGTGAGTTTCAGTCTACCTCAGATATTTCCTAAACTGCCAGCATTCTAGTTCTATTATTTCAACGAGTACATTTTTCTTTTACAAAATCATGTTTGTATTAATGTTTGGATATTTTAAAAGGGTAAATGAAGTTGTGTTGCAATTTTCACTCCCAGCTAGCCCTAATCAGTAATCAGCCCCATTTCAAAATCCCAATGTCCTGCTTCCTCTTGGCCTCCACACTCTGTCCTTAATCATCTCAATCATTCATTGCTGCTACAGTATACACTCGTATTTCTGTAGATAGCATTTTTGAAAATTCCGTGTGTACAGTCTTACTGCAGCAAGTGGACTGAGTAATGTGATGCATGCTGCCTGACTGGCAAACGCATTATTGGGCATCTGTCCGTGGGATGGAGTGAATTTAGAACAAGAGAGAGCCCAGCCACTGTGACTTTCCAAAAAATGTCATCTCAAGGTAAAATCACACAACACTTGCTCATATACCCAGCCAAATTGAGTGTCATGGCAACAAATAAGGGCATAATTTAGTATTGGTGTGTATCAAAAACTCTAAAATGTCTCTAAAGCCCCAAAACTCTTATGTTTCACTTTCACTTGAAGCCACTTTCAGGGATGTATTGCATTCGCAAATCACAATAATTCCACAAGCTGATCAAAACAAGCCAACTGATTGAACGCTGTCCTGGATGTAAATTAGTCTAAATCTTTTTCCCCATCCTCCTGAGACACAGGAGATTGAGTGTCGAGGAGATAAGAGGAACAAGTTGTCAGTGTGAGGAGATAGACTGATTGGAGTCTAGATTAGATGAAAAAATGGTCTGCATAAGTAGTTGCTGTCATTCCCAATCAGTTGGAAAGCAAAATCCAAACATACTTTGTTTGTATACTCAGTTTTCTCATCAGATTCTTGTGAGAGTGTTGCCATGTATCCTGGAAAGAGGGCCTTCATGGACAATATCAATTACATCAACATTAATACAGCTTTAAAAAATGGACTGGTTTTCTAATCAATCATTCACATAGAACAGAAATGTTGACAGTGGCAGCCTTTCCTGAGAGTATACAGTTTAGACATTCATTTTTCCAAATAAACACATTTCCAAAAACTATTCCCAACCATCACCTAGGTTTCAGGCTACGCGTTAAACCGAACATTGAACTTCATATACTGAATTAAAGACCTGACTGCGGCTAATTTGTTTGTCTATAGTCCTTCAGAGTCAGATAATTGTATATTTGTATCATTTTCATCATGGCTGGGACTGAGTAAACGCAGGATGTTCCTGAACTAATACAATATTTTAGTGGGAACCATTTCTTTTAACCAGCAAACAACACCAATCAGAGTATCCTGGGGCTTTATGTATAAACTTGGTAAAGTGATTTGGTAAAATAAAGATGTCAAGTTCCTTGTTAGTTCTGAGATCATTCGGCAGCTGATCTGAAAACATACACTAAAAACATTCCCATATTCGTATATCCTTGATTCATTTGCTTCCTTGGGTTTTCTTCCCACACACAGGAGATGTAAGCAAAGGAGGTGAGAAAAGGACTCAGAGCAGTCGTGTTAAAGAGATCGATTAAATATGACGTGTGGCACATCGCATCAGCTGTCTGTTTGTTTTGCTATTCCTCTGTATTTTATGATATCTGTCAGATGAGCATAATAGCATTTGTGACATTATATATGTTTACTCTTTATTCAATTCACGATGTCTCAATGTGACATGAATGTGAGCTTGGATGTCATACTTTCTTGAAGAAGAGATGTGCAGCGTGGCATTTATTCTTGACAGTCTGATGCTCTGAAATAAAACCATATATCATCCTGATATCTATGATGACCTCAAACTGTTTACATTTTCAAAATTAGTGTATAAATAATGTCAACCTATGAATAAACAATCTTTCTATTTGGTGAGCAAAAGTTAAGTTAGAAATGTGTGTAATCATAACCAAGAGCCATATTAATCATCTCGCATTAGCCTCCCACCAGTCTATTATTTATAATAAGTAAGAAAAGTGCTAAATAAATAATCAAATTGTAATTTCAATCAGCTAGACAACTAAAACATGCTGCAGATTGTGAAAAACAAATCTCAATCTTCTGCAGGTACTCTGAAACACAGATATGTTATTTATACAAAACGGGAATACAACACCTTTGATGAGGTTGTCACACCGGCTTCCAGAGCGTTTTAGAATTGATTTTAAAATGTTGTGTTTTTCGCCCCTACATGGTCCAGCTATATCTCTCCGACATGCTTGTCAGCTATGAACCGGCTAGACCCCTCAGGTCAACTGGAACAGGCCATCTGGTTATTCCCTGGGTCCCAACTATAATTGGTGAAACTGCCCTTAGCTTTTTATGCTTCAAGCTGCTGGAACATCCAACCCAATCTCGTTTGGTGCGCTCAGACACGATGGAGCATATTGAATACTAAGGGTCTCTTAAAACTAAAGTAGAAACATTCCTTTAAACTGTGGTTTGCTGAACATATTTGTTATTTGGTCAACTGTTGGTGTATAATCAATGATTTAAGTTTAATATGACTTTTGTTATTGGTTATTACTATACCTCTGTGATGAGTTACTAATATAATTTGGTTTACTTGTATTCCCCTTTGTTAATGGTTTTAATTCCATTGCACCTATTTGCATGTTTTAATTATGTTTACATCTGTTATGTCTCGTCTTTTATTCTTACACTAGCCTTGTAGTGTTAGCAGCTACAACTTTTGCTGTACATTCAGCATAGTGCAGCACAATGTGCTTCCATTCGGAATGACGTGCTATAAAATAAATGTTGCTTTCCGTAGAACTTGATTTTCATACTCACTTTATTATTGTACCAGGACATGGAAATAGAGTTGTATACAACCTTATGGGAACAGTTTGGGTGAAAACTAAAAAGGTACCATGGGGTACAGGAATTAGTTTTGGTTTCAAGACCCTGGTTCACGGAGGACACCAAAAAAGTCCTAGAAAGGCAAGGTAAACTTAACTATGTGCATTTAAAAATAAAAAAGAGGAATAGTTTCGGCGAAAACTAAAAGGTACCATGGGGTCAGATTATAATTTTCCAAAGGGGGGTTCGTTCAGATGTGTGTATCTCACACTGCACTGTAACTGTGATTCATGTATCTTTGCTTCTAAATTAGTGTTTTTAAATGCCATTTTATATCATTGCTTTTAAGTGTTTTTAGATATCATTTCATAATATGTTTCTTAAATGCTATTAATGTCTTTCATTTTTGTAAAGCACTTTGAATTGCCTTGTGTTGAAATGTGCTATATAAATAAACTTGCCTTGCCTTGCCTTGTATTCTTATTTTCTAGAAACAACTGTATTTCACCCCGTAGCATCTATAGCTGAATATTACGGACTTTCTTTACAAACTAACTGTGTATGAAAGCATTTTGTTATTATGGGCGGCATCATTTTGTTCTGCGACCGTGAGTACTACATTCCTATGATTATGTTTCTAGAAGAATCTGTCACCGTCTCCAAACAAAATGAATCCATGCTGTTTGTCATCCATGCTGGGGCCATTCCTCCGGGGTATTTTTCCATTTATGACAGGATTTATTCTCTCACTCTCTCTCTCCCTTGCTCTTTCAATTTCTTTAATATATGTCCTGACTTGCGGGCACTTTCTCATTATTCCTATCTTGATATCTGCCACTGTTAATGAGTGGAGGGACTCGAGTTGCAGAGTTTGAACACTTGGATTAATGTGGGCGCTGCAGTGGGGAGGTTTGGGAATGGTACGTGCTCTCACAGTTCATTACTGTGGATATATGACATTTTAAGGCTGTGAGACGCCTGGCTAATGATGCTCCTCGGTAAACACTGGAGACTGCCAGCCACTGCACCTGAGAATGTTCCTCTAATAGCAGGGATGTCAACATGGTGACAGGTCCACCTCCTCTGTACCCACTGTACTGCTCTTTTTTTCTTTCTTTTTTCACTTACTCATACTGTTAATTGATAATGGACACATTTTTAGAATGCATGGGGTGGATACAATAACCTCCACTCTCCTTAATAACATCCAAATGTATAATGTCAACAGTGACAGTTTTCAAATCTTGGGTTATTTTGGTGAAAAGTTCCCGGTTTTTCTCTCTGTATGTCATCACCTTTACTGTAGGCAGGGAGAACTAGTGTAGTTACTTTTGATGAGCAGCACCACACGTAACTGACAGAATAATGTCACATTTCATTCTCTTTATCTCCCAAGTTTCTCTTTAGTCAGCTGCTGTAAGGATGTCATTAGGTTACCTGACTCTCAGAGGGGACTAAGTTGCTCGTCCGGCCCCTTTGCTGAAAATGTTCTTCAGGCATCAATGCTTCTCGTCCCACACAGCATGAACATGAGATTCCTCCGGCTTATTGCCCACATGGCACACAATGAATATACTGATACGGCTATTTTTCCTTTTTAATTCTTTTTTGGCCCAGGATCAGTTACACAACAGTATCTTACATTTGCTAAAATTGGCACATTATACAGAGGGGAATTGCAGAGGCTTTCCTTGAAACGAGCTTTGTAGATGCTTAGTGTTGGAAAATTGATGGACTTCATGCCAATAATTCAGAAATGTTGTTATGAAACAGTAAAACCAAAACGAAGAGAGAATTAAGATTTCCCTTACAAATTAGGTGTGCAGTACTTTATTACAACACAGATGTATTTGTTTTATCTCCCCCAAAATACAAGTACTAGTATTGCAAACTTGTGAAGATTATTATTGTGATTAATGTGTTGACATTACTTTATCTTTGATTAGTTATTCTATTTATTTTGGAAGAGCTGTGTTTTGTGGTAATGGTCTCACCTTACACCTGTCCAATCTATTGAAGTTCAGGTGTTAGTGTTCAACCATAAACGTAAATAATGGATCCATGAAAAGTAGGGTTAGGGTTATGTAAGACAAAAGTAAGACAAAAAAGTCTTATTTGATCAAAAGTGTTGTCATTCACCTTAGTTTGCCTGTTAGCTATGAGTCTTGATTTAGCCATGCAAACACAAAATGGACATTTAGGTATTTGTTGAAAGGCATTGATTATCTCAGAAGCTTGAGAGCAACCTTTTCTTAATTTGAATTAATGTCAATGGGCATATGGAGGTCATATTACAACTGTATCCAGTCTTGCCCCATCAGCATGGTAGCCCCATTGAGTCAGCATAAAAAAATGCCTTCGGATAGCAAACCTAACCTCCCTTTGGGGACAAAATCGGCCATTTGTACACTTGAAGTATTTATCAGGCATCAAATTGATAATGTCAACAGCCAGGCGTAGCCAGCAGCAACCACTTCACATGTGAGCTGACCTATTATAACTTTTTGTCTCACAAAAGCCTTTATTTGAGCGGGAGACAAATGATCTTTTGATTTGAAATGGACCATTTCCTTAAATACCTGTATTCCTAATGAGTCCGCCCGCCCCCCCCCTATTTGGCTCTTTGCTTGTCTTGCTATTAGTGTCCAGGGAGCTAGCAGCGAGCTGCCTGGCTGCCTGAGTGATTAACTAAGGCTTGGGGCTGACAGGCTAGCCCTAATAGAAGCAGGAGGGGGATAATGTGGGGCTCTGTTAAGGCGGAGAGGACAGGAGAAAATAGTAGATGGGTTAGAAAAGAAGCAGGGAGGAGGGGTGTACAGGAGAGGCACAGATGATAGAGAGGAGAACAAATGGACAGAGTGAATGCGGGTTGAGAGGACGAGAAAGGAAGGGAGAGTTGGTGGAAAATTGAGGATAAAAACATAGCAAAACAAAGCTGATGACATGGAATAGAGATGAAGAGAAAGGCAGCAGCGGTAAGGTAAAGGATGATTGGAAGGCACACAGTGGGAGAAGCGATGCACAGGACTGCAGGTGGGAGTCCCTTGTGAGATAACTGTTAAGTCTATGTAGTGATAGGGCCTCAAGCTAAACTAATGATCTCGACCAATCGAGAATAGCCCACCTGAGACTTTCTAGTATATAATGGATGGTGCAGGAGGCTGTGCAGGTGTTTCAGATAGCCTTTAACCAAGTTTTCCCTTAAGAATTCATGCATAGCACATCAATTGGTATCGTGCTCCACCGCATCATACATTTATGAAAAGCCTAAGGCGTGTTGTCCCTTTTAATTCAAGCAGCACCATTCTAATATGGAAACCATGTAAGAATAGACAATTATTCGAAATGTTGATCAATTCGATGATTGCAAAAGTCAATACAATGATTAAATAATAGTAACAAATCCTAAACCTAATAACCAAGATAAATGAAAGGAAACATGCATAACAAGACACTGGCTGTACATACAATACTTTGTGGAGAAGTTTGAAACATTTGATTAGAACATTTGAAGATTAAATTTATGTTTTGAGCTTAATAACATATGATCGCCCTCATAGAGATGCCCCTATACACCCAGACTTTCCAAATAAATGGTTTATTTTCTATGACAGGCTTAGGATTCAGCCAAACACCCCAAGACTGGTTCAATCTACTCTGGGTAGTACACATCCATTCCACATGATGGAGAACAGGGGTAGTCTGAGCCCAGGTTTCTATATATATAAAGAAATGAGCGGATATCTTCACACTTTGGAACAATATATGCCAACCTGTTAGTCAGTTAAATAGGCTCTACCTCAAACCAAAGGCCTGTTAGAATAAAAGTTGGTTCAGAAGGCCTAGCCCACATTGGTTCACTGTCCTCTGTAATGCAAGTTAATCCTAGGGTGCTTGTTATTGCAAATAAATATATTTCAGAGACTATTAAACTGCTTAGTGTTTATGTTTCCAATGCCAAGCTGGAGACTGTTGTGAATCAAACTGACAGCTGCAGGGTTGAAGTCCATGAAGCGCTGATGAGCGAGTGCAGTTTTAGAAATGATTCTCCCGTGGATACGGAGCTGACAGTGAAAACAGGTTCATTAGCACAATGGAGCGGTTAAAAAAAAAGAAAATCTGTTACTTCTATGTGTTGGCCCGGACGCGTCATTTCTGTTCTGGTGAACACGTTTCAAAACAACTGTGTCTCCCGGGGTGTCTTAATTGATATCAAGTTTCAAGATGCAGCAATTAAACATTTCCATTTATAACATTGGCTTTAACATTGGCCAGGATAATTTTTACTTTAAAGTTACTTTCACATGTTTCTTATTATATGTTTGCACTTTTTAGACACCATATGGATCTATTTTCTAGGTTATTTGTGAATTTATACTATTTATGAGCAGTTATCTGTATAGCTGAGGATGCTAATTTGCCATCACTTTCCTGAAATAAACCAATGCAAAAATCCATTGGTCATGAAAAGATGAGAATTACTGTGCCAGCATTTTTCTGAATCATTATGCATTAGCTGCAAATAGAGAACATATCACATGAGTTATTTTTCCTTCTAAAGGGCCTGGAGAAATCTGCACATTTTTGGTGGCAATAACTATTGAACAATTCTGAGAGGACAGATAAGATTCAGGATTGCAGCAGAGCAGCACATTAATTTTCTTTTCCATATGAAATCATGGTGGTGGCATTTTACCCCTAGAAAATGCTTGGCTCTGTATTTTGTCACCTTATTAGTGTCTTCCTGTCCTGCTGCTGCTGCTCTGGGTACTTTCTATATATGACAATCTGACAAGCTGTGGAAAGCCACTGGGCATTAAAAGAGGAGGAACTGTCACTGAGGAGCGATGAGAAGTATGCTTAAAAATAATAAATTCAGCACTTATGGGGGCATATCTTTATTTATGCTTAAATACCCCTTGTTATCATACTTTGTATTCATATTTTTTAGGTAGGTAAAAGACGGTATCCCCTGAAAATGAGCCAGCAAAAAGGAGAAAGCTGGTAAAATTCATAATTTAAGATTCTGTAAAAACAGAAGAAATAACATTTTTGAAAACTAATGTGCGCCCATTTGTCTTTTGTCTTTGTAAGAGCAAAACGAGAGCCTTGAGCTTATACAGAATGTACACATTCACTCAGAGACTTCCTGTTCTGCTTTTAATAAAAATATTTTCTCCCCTAAAGTTAGAACCACATGAAACAACCTCAGATGAAGCAAGAAAGGAAAACTCTTCACCAACAGGGAATAAAATACTGCAATCTGTCAATTTCCAACTCAAGCTCCTTTCTTGCATTGTTATTCTAAAGTCTTCTCTGAGGCATTGAATCATAAATCATAAATGCTAATGGCAGAAGTGTGAATCACAACAATGAGCAACCATTAGGAGGCACACATAAACAAGGATAGGCATTGATCAAAAGGAAAAGTTGTTGAGTTGCAGCGTGACAAATTAGAAAAGTATATCTATTTGCTTATGGACCTTCATTTAAACAGGCTATGCATTGCAAATAAACACACATCTAAAGAGAGCCAGTGTTGAAAGATACACAACTCATATGCGTTATCCCATCCATGGCAGCACCGAGGTAGACTGACATGTATGCCTTTGCTCAGTGCAGCCAATTATTTCCCTTTCCAAGCGAGTTCTGCTGTGCCGACTCTCAAATACTGACACATTCAGCAACAGCGTTTGAAGAATATTTCCCCGCCCTCACCTTCACTCTCTAAGAATGCAAAGAAAATATACTCTAAGTGTGTGCCTTTGGAATCAACCTATTTCAATTAGTTTTGCATAGAGATCTCTCTGGGTTTTACTTCAAATATCTTAAAAGCTGCAATTATGTTTTTTAATCTTTCGCCTGTGTTGTTGCTGCTGCTGGAAAAGCCTCGCGGAGAAATGCAGAAGGTGGAGGCTGCAAAGACGCTGAGTTCAGGGATCAGAGATGAGAGATGACAAAAGGAAATCAAGCCTAGAGCCCAATCCCGCTTCTGTTTGCACATCGCATGCAGAAATCGGGTTCACGTAAACCTCATTAAAGCTGGAATCCATAACAACATAAACACCCTGAAATCAACCTTTGGCACTTAAAGCATATTCTAAGAGGCTCTAAATCTGCTTGACTAATCTTCAGAATGATGACAGTTTTTTTAAAGGCGATGATCACACAATGGTTTTGCCTGTGTAGATGTTTTTTTCTGTTTTGCCGGAGGGGGGCCCAGGAAGATCTGAGGACAACCATCTCCATACCCCTCCACCTTTAAAGTATTTTTGTTCCTTGTTAATAATAATAAAAACCTGCTCACATTATCACACTGACATATGTAAACACCACATGTGCCTCATGTCTTTGTAAAACAAGGTTGCTTTTAGTGAAAACACTTTTTCCATTAAGTTCTTTGCCATTGTGCAACTTCGTAAATTGCTTCTTCTGTTTTTCCCATTAAGAGACATTGAACAGCTTTTTACTGAAGTCAATTGATTGATAGAGCTTATTCCACAGCATAAGTTCACCTTCTTGAAAACAAAAGCAAGGCCATGCAAGAGACGCTTATTCTACATATGAGTGAGCAAAACAAAATTAGAAGGGTAATAAACAATGACAAGCTGTCGCTGTTCTGCCTTCATCCACCTACCACAATGCACAGCATGTTCCACTGGTTGGCTGCTTTCTTCTGACTAAATGCTGAATGTTTGAGTCTTTAAATGAATACTTTGCGGAGGATGAATTTACATCCTGCTGTGGTGATTTAAAGCGATTCCTTGAGCATGTGTTCAGGCAGGATGACACTGAAACGTTATGATTTAACTTCATTTGAACAGAGCCATTCAAACTTTATGGAACACAATGTACAACTCTACAAGAGACATCAAGAACAGCATAAAAGTTTGTATTGTAAGTTTTGTGGTGTTACTGCAATGTGTGTCCATTAACTTGTTTGCTTTCTGATGTCTCTCTTGAAAAAATTGCTCTCTGACATATTTCCTGAATCTGCACACCATTCAGAGAATGTTTCTGCTCAAGACATTAACATTGACTCAGGATGCAGGACCACAGCAACAGGCACAGCCACGACTCAGGATCCCGGCGTAGACAGACACCAAAAAGAAATTTCGGGGAAGCTGGGTTAATACTGAAATGTGTCATCTCTAAACTACCCAAGGCTATTTGCCACACTGTCTTCCCACCTCCCTTTGAGGACTTATCACTTAAGTTTCATCCATTTTGTCCCAAATTGGTTTTGATATATCTAATTAATTATTTATCACTAAAGGAGCACACAAAAGGGCAGCCACCACTGCTGGTTGTCCCCAAAAGTCAATCCAAATATGGTATAAGAGATAAGTTGTTTTTAGCTACAATGCTAAACCAAAGGTACAAAAGATTGACCAAACATAGAAAAGATCGACCAGATGTACACAAAGTATAACTATATGTACTATTTATAACACTTGTCTTGCAAACTTTCATTGTTCTTAATAAAACTTGTGTCAGCCTTTATTCTTATAAGTCTAATTGATTTTATGCCATTCATTATGTTGTTTTGGCATTATTGTCACCTGCTTCGATATTTCCCTATGTACAAAATGTGATAAAGCTTCCTTTTCCTTTTCATGTTTCATGCAGTGATGGCCTATTTGACTCTGAGGACTCATCATTTCATTCAATCTACCATCATGTGAGCTAAAGGTCCTTCAGCATGAGTGCCTGCAAAATGATAAGGGTTATGCAATGAAAAGATACCGACCCTGTCAGGGTCATTGTCACCACCATACACGATTTCAAGTGTTCAACTTCAGACTAGCAGCAACACCCGCTGCTTACTGACACACACCATGGGCAATCTACAGAAAAGGGTTCAGTTGCCACTCCTGCTGAAATCAAGCCGATAACAATGGCCTTGTGAACAGTAAACCCTCAAAGTTGTCATGAGACAAACATTTCAAGAACTTGACATTCCAACATAGACTTCAGTAAATCATGCAGGTGTTCAATCTACCAGCTCCCATATCAATATTGTGTCTTGTGTTTGCAGGCTAAGTCCCTTATTACACACAATTTCCATAACTAGTTCTCAGGCTGTGTTAAGTTAAGCCCCACGGCCCCGCAAACGCAACATCAGCAAGAAACAGCGTCTGAGGGCTTCTTAACATTTAACAAACTATGAATGTGTCATACCCACTTAACGGGAAGAAACTCAGCTAACTGACGATATGAACCATTTTTGGCTAAACAAAACACAAGGGTAATACCAAGCCTTTGAAATGGCCCTGAGCGAAAAAATGCTAACGCACTTAGCACAGAACTCACGGTAGAAATACTTTATTACTTATCGGATCTGCACAAACAAGATATCAGATTAAAACTGAGATTCCACAGATTCTAGAGGTATAAATATCATCCCTGTGCAGGGGAAGGCAAACCCAGACAACACACAACGTAGCTTTACGCAGCCAAAACGGCAAATACGTCTTACCTTTACTGTTTTCTGATCAAAGATTGTGTTCAATGGCATTACAACGATAATGTCTGTGTCCCTTTGAAATGATTACTGATAATCCATCATCATATTTATGGCAATAAGCCTAGTTTTCCGTTTTCAGTTTTCAGAGCGTAACATAGCTTTCAGTTTTGGGCATACTGCGTGCGCATCACTCTCACTCCTCAATGGTAACATGTAGGTGGATTTAGGAACTTCCCCTCGATTCTATTGGCTCTAACGGTTCAAACGAGGTGTCAATCATCAAAATCGACAGAGGGAGCCAGAGATATGGCAAATCCACCCAAATGACCCCAGAAGTGTTTTTTTTGTTGCTAAACCTCTCTAAAAAGGTCAAATGTCACTTGTTTTGCATCAATCTAGATACAGGATACTTATTGTATGTTATAGTTTGGATTCCTATAGGTTTTAGTCTACTATCCCATCATTCAAGGGTGGTTTTCACCAGGGTTCGAGTAATAAACTGAGCTCTATAGGGGTCTTTAAAACTAACGCGTGCAAACACACACACACACACACACACACACACACACACACACACACACACACACACACACACACACACACACACACACACACACACACACACACACACACACACACACACACACACACACACACACACACACACACACAGCAGCAGCCCTCTACTTGCTACAAACTTAAATATGAAAAGGTTCAACTACGCACACACATCATCTCTGCATCAGCACGCTCACAGGCAGGCATATTGTCATTCAAGAGATGCGTAGTTCTTTTGGAAAACATGTTTTTCTTTTAGCCTATATTACCTCGTTAACGTAAATAATACTCATTACATTGACACATGCCTTATTTGTGATTAAAATAATGGTTGTTGGTAATGTATTAGCGACCCCCACAGATGTATGATTTCACTGCGTCCGTGGGAGCTCAGACCCCTCCTTATGGGAGCTCAGCTCCCATTGGCTCCCACATAACTCGAACCCTGGTTTTCACTATAAGTAATGGACGGACACTATAATTTACATTTTTTTACTATGTTCAATCTGAATTTACTTTAAAATAAAAGAATATCTATATTGATTCTGACTTTTCTACATCCAACTCACAGGTTTATCATTGCTTTGAGAAATTATAATACAATTCCTGCAATTCTCTGAAGTTCTCTGAAATCTTCACAACTATTGAAGACTAACGGTCTGTCATGTAAAAAATCTGAGCAATTTCCGACCCTAAACTTGACAAGTGTAGTGTATCGGAAGGTAAATCTGCTTTGAATTGATCCCAGAGAAACACTCTCATTCTGCCTTAGATGTTTGCTGAAATTACACATTTTGCTGATGACACACAGCTGTATATTAAGCTCAAGCCTGACATTGACAATGACAGTTATAAGTTGAAAAAGCAATAACTGCTTCAAGTAAATGCCGATAAAACTGAAATACCTAGACCCAAGCTAAATGATCAACTATCATGCAAACTTGGGCATCTGGCTACCAAGATTAAATCAGAAGTAACATACTCAAGCCTTGCTGTAGATTCAAAGTTTCTTCAGTTAACGTTTACTTAACAGATAAAGAAGGCGATCCAAACAGATTTTTATCATCTTAAGAAATTACCAAAGTGTAGACATTCCCCTATCCTATAAAGATAATGAAAATAGTATTCATGCTATTATTTCAAACTGATTATTTTTAAGAGTGCTCAATGAAAACGTTTTTGTTAGTACTTTTCAGTTTTTGTTTAGTCTTGTGGTTCTGGCATCTCTGAAACTAAGTTGATCCTTGAACATCATCACCTGTGTGGGACTTACATGTGCTAGACATCACTGGAATGAGAGAGTAAAACATAAAACAGATCCACCACATCAAAACCCACTTTTCCTTATGCAACTTTCTCTTTACCATTGACACAAGTAGAAAACATCACCTGTGTTTGACATAAGCTAAGGTAATTATAAATAAAAACAAAACATTATTCTGGTCAACTGTCAAAACACTCCACACTCCTCTTTTCCTCTTTAGGTAGGAACTATTAATTTAGGAAAAGATGGCTTTCATTTTGAGAAGAAATTGACATAAACAAAGTTTTCACAGGCATAATAAACAGGCAATTCACGTATGCTTTGTTTAATATTACAATATGATTGTAAGACTTTGAAACTTTACTTAATAAATTAACTACTGCTGGATCCAGTATCAAACGTGGTTTATATATTATTGTGGTACAACAAAAGTGATAGGATAATTTTGTCATGTGGGAAGTACATGCTAGATTACCTTTAGTATTATTTAAGAGACACTTAAATGCATCTGTTCCAGTACTAAATGAAAATGTAGTATAATATTGTTCCCACCTGTAATTTATTTCACAGCATTTCCACCTCTTCCTTCTGCTCAGTACAAGTTCTGTTTCTCTAACCTATTCATACTAATTCACATGAGAGCACCGAGCACTGCAATCACTCACTTCTGTGCTGCAGTGACCCAGTCTCAGGCAAGCAGAATGACTTAAAGAGCAGCACAGATTATTTCATGAGACTGCACAGTCCACCCACCTATTGGAAATAATAGCCTCCAACTATTTTAGATGTTTCACTGACAGTCCACATTACAGCCAGCAGTGTTATTTGGAAACTACGCTGTGATAAAGGAAGATACAGATAGAGAGAACTCATTTGCAATATAAATTAGTTGTGAAAGGAAATGTAATGGTGATTAGATTACGTTTATTTCCAATATATCAAAGACACATTCATGTTGAACATATCTGTAAGTAAATATCAACATAACATTGTTTTCCCTATACTGTATATTTCTGGCAACTAAAGTTTGGATTAATTGCTTTATGATTATCTTTAGAAACTCAAAGCACTTGGTCTTCTTCTTCGAGTCCGTAGCAATCTCAGATGTCGTTCTGCCAGTATCGAGCACAGGCCACAGCTGATGGGGTAGGTTCTGCCAGGTCTTCTGGACTGCACCGGGGGGCATCGGCACATTCCAGTAGGTGGGACATTGTCTGCACTGATCCACAGCTGCACGTGTCTTCTGTGGTGTAGTTCCACACTTTCATCAGTGCTTTGCACCTCCCTTGTTCCACACGCAGTCTATTAAGTGACTTCCAGGTTGTCCAGCCAAGGTCGTGGCCACTAGTGAGGCTTTCCGTTGGTGTGATTCCTCTGTCCAGCCATTCAAGAGCTCGTGCGTCATTTCTTTGCCATTCATCTTCCCAAGCTGCTTGTTTGGTTGTCTGGAGGGGCAGGACTGTCTGCACAAAACTGGCTCTGGATCGGAGCCTGCGTGGGGGTGCTACGTGGCCATGCAAGGGGTGTCTGATGTCTGTCTCCTGTGTTCTCCGTTCATCTTGAGCGTTACCTAGTCGTGTGATGTGCGGGGGAGAGATGCCGGCTAGCGCATAGAGTCACGGGACAGGTGTTGTCTTAACGCATCCCGTGATGATGCGGCAGGTGTCATTCAAGGCTGTGTCGACCAGTTTGGTGTGACGTGATCGGCTCCAGCTTGAGCAGGCATACTCTGCTGTAGAGAAACACAGGGCCATGGCAGTTGCACGGATTGTTGGTGGATCTGCGCCCCACTTGGAGTTCACTAGTTTGCGCAGGATGTTGTTGCGGGTGTTGACCTTGGCTTTGGTGTTCTCCAGGTGTTTCTTGAAGGAGAATGTCCTATCCAGTGTAACACCAAGATACATGGGAGGCGTGTGGTTGGACAGTTTGTGGCCATCCCAGGTGACGCTCAGTTTTTTTTTACCGTCTCGGTTCCTCAGGTGGAAGCTGCATAGTTGGGTTTTTGATGGGTTGGGTTTCAGGTGGTTGTTATTGTAGTAGCTTGACATTTCTTGGAGGGCACTTTCAAGGACAGGCTCAATCTTCTGGAGGTCTACTTGTTGGGTGGTGATGCAGAGGTCATCTGCGTAGATGAAACGCTGGCATTCTGGGGGTAATGGCTGGTCGTTTGTGTATATGTTGAACAGGAGGGGGGCCAGTACGCTACCTTGTGGGAGGCCGTTCTTTTGGGCTTTCTACTTGCTCCTCTGGTCATTTAACTGGACGTAGAAGCGCCTGTTGTTGAGGAGGCTTTTGATGACTTGACACAGATTCAGGTCACCAGTCATTTCCAGTAGTTTCCTGACCATTGTACGGTGTTGGACAGTGTCATAGGCAGCAGAAAGATCTATGAATGCTGCTCCAGTTATTTGTTTTCCTTCAAACCCATCCTCAATGTGTTGGGTGAGGTTGAGTAGCTGTCCAGCACAGGAGCGGCCAGGACGGAAACCAGCTTGGTCTTTAGTCAGCTTGGTGTCTATGAGTGGCATGAGGCGTTGGAGTAGCAGCCTCTCGTAGAGCTTGTAAGTGATGCAGAGGAGGGAAATGGGTCGGTAGCTCTTTGGGGATGATGGGTTTTTGCCGGGTTTGGGGATTGCAACCACTTTGGCCTTTCTCCAGACAGGAGGGATGGTTTTTTGTGCCATACATGTGTTCAGCATCTCCAGGAGCCAGGTATTTGCGTTAGGTCCCAGGTGCTGTATCATCTGCCAGTATGTCATCAATCCCTGCTGCTTTTCCGGGTTTCAGCTTACCCATTGCAGTTTCGAGTTATTCTATGACGAAGGGTTTGGTGAGAGGGCTGGCTGGTTGTGGTTGGTCTGATACCACTGTGCGATGGTGTTCTCCTGTGGGTTGGCGGCGGTGTTGGTTACGGCCGTTGGCCACCAGCTGTGATGAAACCGAGTTTGCTGTGACCATTGTGATTATGGGTGGTGTGGTGTGGTCTTTGCCAAGACGGCGGATTGTAGCCCATGCCTTCCTGCTGTTATTTGTCATATTGGTGTTCTCTATCATTTCCTTCCAGACTTTCCTTCGTTCTTCCCCAACTTCACTGATCAGGGTCTCTCCAAGTTCCATGGTGGTAGAGGAGAAAGGGTCCTTATTATATTCCTCATAGTAGGCTTTCAGCAGGTCGCTGGATGTTTCTGATAGCCCAGAAATATACTGTGTCTGGCATCCCCTGGGTATGTGACGTCTGGCTGACCTTTTTACCAAGTCTGTGAAGTTGGAGTAGTTATTGGGAAATGGTGGTATGTTAGATATGGAATGCTCTATCTCCTGTTGGGATGACAACCAGTCGGCTTTCCGTAGGTTGAACCTCCTGCGGAATGGGACGGTGGTTGCTTGGAGAGCGGATCTAACGGTGATGGCAATTGGCCGGTGCTGGGTATGGGGGATAGGGTCCAGGACTTCCTTCGCAGTTCTGGATGCGATGTCACTGCTTACACAGGCGACGTCTGGGTTGTATCCTCGTTTCCATCTGGCGCTGTGGAAGGATTTGGGTGGTTTAGCGTTATGGATTAGGGTCAGGTGCTTGGACTCAAGCCAGGTCTCAACTTCATCTCCATCTTGGTTGTTGTTCTCATAGCCCCATGATGTACTGTGGGCATTAAAGTCGCCGATGCTGATATGGAATCTCCTCTTGCATCTTTCTGGTAGTTCTGTGTACAGAAAAGGGGTTGCGGGTGGTTTGTAGACTGATGTGACAGAGACATTTGGGAGGGCAACTGTGATGGTTTCCATGTTTCCTTCCGTAGTGTGGGTCCAGACTTCCTCAATCTTGAGGTTTGGTCTGCTGAAAACAGCTGATCCATACTGTCTGTGTCGGGTCTCAGCGACCAGTTTAATTCCAGGGATGGTAGGTCGGTGTTGTGCAGGGCCGATGTGGGTTTCCTGCATGCAGAGTATGTCAAAACGATTGGCCATCGTTGCCAGTATCTCTGCCTTGCATCCGGAGAAACCTTCGATGTTGTCACAATCTGTCTGTGTTGTATTTTGTCTTGTCTTTTTCTGTCTTTGGTTTCCTGTTTTGTTTTGAAAAGTGTTCATCCCGTCTTGCCTGTTGCTTCCTGTCTCTGTGTTCCCTCCTGCCTGATTGCCCGATTGTGTTCACCTGGTGCCCCTGTGTTTTCTCCTCCCTCCTCACCTGTGTCTTGTTTGTGTGATTGGTCTTGTGTGTATTTTAGTTCTGGTTTTTCTGTCTGTCATTGTTGGTTCATTGTTTGTATTTGACTGTGTGTCACAGGGTAGTGTTCTGTGTTCTACTTTGTACCGGATTAAAGGAATTATTCTTGGAAATCTGCATTTGGGTCCTGCCTGCTGCACTCAACCGTGACAGAATGAACCAACCAGAAATGGGCCCAGCAGATCCATTTGAGGTGGATTTACAACATTTTACTTTTTCTTTGGCTTGCTGCTATGGTAGGTGGAGGGGAGCGTCCAGTGTTCAGCAGAGAGAGGCTGCTCTGGCAGAGGCTCACCAGGTGGCAACAGTGGATCCATCTTTAGTTAAGTTCTTACCTGACTGGATTTTGGATTTCCTTTCGATGTGTGATTCCCGGCCTGCTAGCCCCAGGCATGCTAGCCCCCTGCCTCCCAACTCCCAACCTGACACCATACATCTCGGTGTGTTCCGTCTGGAGTCAACCCCTGCTTCTTCCCCATTTCCTGCTCCTGTCCAGGAGCCGTTCTCGGGTACTCGTCTGGCTTTTGGAGGTCCACGGAGCCTCCAAAAGGCTCCTAAGAGAAGGAGTCGCAAGTCCAGGCTAGCAGCCCGAGCCCCAGAAGCCTTGCTTTGGGCTCCAGTACAGGCCCCAGCAGCCATGGTTCCGGCTCCAGAACCGGCCCACACAGCCATGGTTCCAGCCCCAGTTCTGGCCCCAGCAGCCATAGTTCCGGCCTCTGTTCCGGTCCAGCACGCCATTTTTCATCAGGGAAATCTTCTGGGCCAACATGAGCAGATGATGC
Source organism: Trematomus bernacchii (assembly GCF_902827165.1). Classification (NCBI taxonomy): domain Eukaryota; kingdom Metazoa; phylum Chordata; class Actinopteri; order Perciformes; family Nototheniidae; genus Trematomus; species Trematomus bernacchii. The sequence goes on from NW_022987739.1 coordinate 19,981,594, forward strand.
GAGCCTTAGCTGAAATCAATCAGTCCTTGGCTCTACACATGTCAAACCTTGCTGCTAGGGTCTCAACTCTCCTGCCGGGGGTCTTGCCAACTCCATGTCCTGTCCCATTGGGGGTCCCGCCGACTGCTCTTCTGCCGGGGGTCCTGCCAACCCTATGTCCTGTGCCGTTGGGGGTTCCGCTGAGGGTCCTGCCAACTCCACGTCCAGTATCGTTGGGGGTCCTGCCGACTACTCTTCTGCCGGGGGTCCTGCCAATCATATGTCCTGTCCCATTGGGGGTCCCGCCGACTGCTCTTCTGCCGGGGGTCCTGCCAACCCTATGTCCTGTGCCGTTGGGGGTTCCGCTGAGGGTCCTGCCAACTCCACGTCCAGTATCGTTGGGGGTCCTGCCGACTACTCTTCTGCCGGGGGTCCTGCCAATCATATGTCCTGTTCCATTGGGGGTCCCGCCGACTGCTCTTCTGCCGGGGGTCCTGCCAATCCTGTGTCCTGTCCCGTTGGAGGTCCCGCCGACTACTCTCCTGCCGGGGGTCTTGCCAACTCCATGTCCTGTCCCATTGGGGGTCCCGCCGACTACTCTTCTGCCGGGGGTCCTGCCAATCCTATGTCCTGTGCCGTTGGAGTTCGCGCCGACAACTCTCCTGCCGGGGGTCTTGCCAACTCCATGTCCTGTCCCATTGGGGGTCCCGCCGACTACTCTTCTGCCGGGGGTCCTGCCAATCCTATGTCCTGTCCCGTTGGGGGTCCCGCCGACTACTCTTCTGCCGGGGGTCCTGCCAACCCTATGTCCAGTGCTGTTGGAGGTCCCGCTGACTACTCTCCTGCCAGGGGTCTTGCCAACTCCGTGTCCTGTCCCATTGGGGGTCCCGCCAACTACTCTTCTGCCGGGTTTCCTGCCAACACCAGATCCTGTCCTGTTGGGGGTCCCACCGACACCTGTCCCGTTGGGGGTCCCGCCGACAACTCTCCTGCCGGGGGTCTTGCAAACTCCATGTCCTGTCCCATTGGGGGTCCTGCCGACTACTCTTCTGCCGGGGGTCTTGCCAATCCTATGTCCTGTGCCGTTGGGGGTTCCGCTGAGGGTCCTGCCAACTCCACGTCCAGTATCGTTGGGGGTCCTGCCGACACCTGTTCCGCTGTGGGTCCTGCCAACCCCATGTCCTGTCTCGTTGGGGGTCCCGCCGACTACTGCTCCGCCGGGTTTCCTGCCAACACCAGATCCTGTCCTGTTGGGGGTCCCGCCGACACCTGTCCCGCCGGGGGTCCTACCAACTCTGTGTCCTGTTCCGTTGGGGGTCCAGTCGACACCAGCCCTTGCTACATCCGGGGTCCCATTGACACAAGCCCATGTCTTGTTCGGGGTCCCGTCTGCGCCTGTCCGGTCGGCTCCGGTTCCTGTCCGGTCGATACTGGGTCCTGCCCGTCCTCCGGAGCTGTCCTGTCGACGCCTTCCTGCCCGGCCTCCGGAGCTGTCCTGTCGGCGCCTTCCTGCCCGGCCTCCGGAGCTGTCCTGTTGGCGCCTTCCTGCCCGGCCTCCGGAGCTGTCCTGTCGACGCCTTCCTGCCCGGCCTCCGGAGCTGTCCTGTCGACGCCTTCCTGCCCGGCCTCCGGAGCTGTCCTATCGACGCCTTCCTGCCCGGCCTCCGGAGCTGTCCTATCGACGCCTTCCTGCCCGGCCTCCGGAGCTGTCCCGTCTGCGCTTTCCTGCCCGGCCTCCGGAGCTGTCCCGTCGACGCCTTTCTGCTCGTCCACCGGAGCTGTCCCGTCTTGACCTTCGAGCCCGGCTCCCGGAGTGCCGCGGTCTTCGCTCTCAAGCCCGGTCTCCTGAGTTCCCCAGCCGTGGTCTTCGCCCTCGAGCCCGGCCTCCTGACTCTTCCAACCACCGCCTTCGCTCTCATGCCCGGGTCCCTGAGTTCGCCCCCTGTGGCCTTCGCCCCTTTTTGGACTCTGCCTTGCCCCCGGGCCGTCCGCCCGGGACCCCCTTCCGGGCCCGTCCTCCGGACCCCCTCCACCCACCCTGTTGGTCCTGGTTGTGCGTCCCTCCTCCAGACCCCCTCCACCCACCCTGCTGGAATTTTTTGGATTTTTTGGGACTTTTTGGGACGTCTGGGATCCGTTCCTTGAGGGGGGGGTACTGTCACGATCTGTCTGTGTTGTATTTTGTCTTGTCTTTTTCTGTCTTTGGTTTCCTGTTTTGTTTTGAAAAGTGTTCATCCCGTCTTGCCTGTTGCTTCCTGTCTCTGTGTTCCCTCCTGCCTGATTGCCCGATTGTGTTCACCTGGTGCCCCTGTGTTTTCTCCTCCCTCCTCACCTGTGTCTTGTTTGTGTGATTGGTCTTGTGTGTATTTTAGTTCTGGTTTTTCTGTCTGTCATTGTTGGTTCATTGTTTGTATTTGACTGTGTGTCACAGGGTAGTGTTCTGTGTTCTACTTTGTACCGGATTAAAGGAATTATTCTTGGAAATCTGCATTTGGGTCCTGCCTGCTGCACTCAACCGTGACAGAATGAACCAACCAGAAATGGGCCCAGCAGATCCATTTGAGGTGGATTTACAACATTTTACTTTTTCTTTGGCTTGCTGCTATGGTAGGTGGAGGGGAGCGTCCAGTGTTCAGCAGAGAGAGGCTGCTCTGGCAGAGGCTCACCAGGTGGCAACAGTGGATCCATCTTTAGTTAAGTTCTTACCTGACTGGATTTTGGATTTCCTTTCGATGTGTGATTCCCGGCCTGCTAGCCCCAGGCATGCTAGCCCCCTGCCTCCCAACTCCCAACCTGACACCATACATCTCGGTGTGTTCCGTCTGGAGTCAACCCCTGCTTCTTCCCCATTTCCTGCTCCTGTCCAGGAGCCGTTCTCGGGTACTCGTCTGGCTTTTGGAGGTCCACGGAGCCTCCAAAAGGCTCCTAAGAGAAGGAGTCGCAAGTCCAGGCTAGCAGCCCGAGCCCCAGAAGCCTTGCTTTGGGCTCCAGTACAGGCCCCAGCAGCCATGGTTCCGGCTCCAGAACCGGCCCACACAGCCATGGTTCCAGCCCCAGTTCTGGCCCCAGCAGCCATAGTTCCGGCCTCTGTTCCGGTCCAGCACGCCATTTTTCATCAGGGAAATCTTCTGGGCCAACATGAGCAGATGATGCGAGCCTTAGCTGAAATCAATCAGTCCTTGGCTCTACACATGTCAAACCTTGCTGCTAGGGTCTCAACTCTCCTGCCGGGGGTCTTGCCAACTCCATGTCCTGTCCCATTGGGGGTCCCGCCGACTGCTCTTCTGCCGGGGGTCCTGCCAACCCTATGTCCTGTGCCGTTGGGGGTTCCGCTGAGGGTCCTGCCAACTCCACGTCCAGTATCGTTGGGGGTCCTGCCGACTACTCTTCTGCCGGGGGTCCTGCCAATCATATGTCCTGTCCCATTGGGGGTCCCGCCGACTGCTCTTCTGCCGGGGGTCCTGCCAACCCTATGTCCTGTGCCGTTGGGGGTTCCGCTGAGGGGTCCTGCCAACTCCACGTCCAGTATCGTTGGGGGTCCTGCCGACTACTCTTCTGCCGGGGGTCCTGCCAATCATATGTCCTGTTCCATTGGGGGTCCCGCCGACTGCTCTTCTGCCGGGGGTCCTGCCAATCCTGTGTCCTGTCCCGTTGGAGGTCCCGCCGACTACTCTCCTGCCGGGGGTCTTGCCAACTCCATGTCCTGTCCCATTGGGGGTCCCGCCGACTACTCTTCTGCCGGGGGTCCTGCCAATCCTATGTCCTGTGCCGTTGGAGTTCGCGCCGACAACTCTCCTGCCGGGGGTCTTGCCAACTCCATGTCCTGTCCCATTGGGGGTCCCGCCGACTACTCTTCTGCCGGGGGTCCTGCCAATCCTATGTCCTGTCCCGTTGGGGGTCCCGCCGACTACTCTTCTGCCGGGGGTCCTGCCAACCCTATGTCCAGTGCTGTTGGAGGTCCCGCTGACTACTCTCCTGCCAGGGGTCTTGCCAACTCCGTGTCCTGTCCCATTGGGGGTCCCGCCAACTACTCTTCTGCCGGGTTTCCTGCCAACACCAGATCCTGTCCTGTTGGGGGTCCCACCGACACCTGTCCCGTTGGGGGGTCCCGCCGACAACTCTCCTGCCGGGGGTCTTGCAAACTCCATGTCCTGTCCCATTGGGGGTCCTGCCGACTACTCTTCTGCCGGGGGGTCTTGCCAATCCTATGTCCTGTGCCGTTGGGGGTTCCGCTGAGGGTCCTGCCAACTCCACGTCCAGTATCGTTGGGGGTCCTGCCGACACCTGTTCCGCTGTGGGTCCTGCCAACCCCATGTCCTGTCTCGTCTCATCTTGGTTGTTGTTCTCATAGCCCCATGATGTACTGTGGGCATTAAAGTCGCCGATGCTGATATGGAATCTCCTCTTGCATCTTTCTGGTAGTTCTGTGTACAGAAAAGGGGTTGCGGGTGGTTTGTAGACTGATGTGACAGAGACATTTGGGAGGGCAACTGTGATGGTTTCCATGTTTCCTTCCGTAGTGTGGGTCCAGACTTCCTCAATCTTGAGGTTTGGTCTGCTGAAAACAGCTGATCCATACTGTCTGTGTCGGGTCTCAGCGACCAGTTTAATTCCAGGGATGGTAGGTCGGTGTTGTGCAGGGCCGATGTGGGTTTCCTGCATGCAGAGTATGTCAAAACGATTGGCCATCGTTGCCAGTATCTCTGCCTTGCATCCGGAGAAACCTTCGATGTTGTCACAATCTGTCTGTGTTGTATTTTGTCTTGTCTTTTTCTGTCTTTGGTTTCCTGTTTTGTTTTGAAAAGTGTTCATCCCGTCTTGCCTGTTGCTTCCTGTCTCTGTGTTCCCTCCTGCCTGATTGCCCGATTGTGTTCACCTGGTGCCCCTGTGTTTTCTCCTCCCTCCTCACCTGTGTCTTGTTTGTGTGATTGGTCTTGTGTGTATTTTAGTTCTGGTTTTTCTGTCTGTCATTGTTGGTTCATTGTTTGTATTTGACTGTGTGTCACAGGGTAGTGTTCTGTGTTCTACTTTGTACCGGATTAAAGGAATTATTCTTGGAAATCTGCATTTGGGTCCTGCCTGCTGCACTCAACCGTGACAGATGTTGATTGAGACGATTGACAGTGCGGGTCCAGAGAGGGGCAGGTATCTGTGACGCTGTCGAGATCCGGCAGGCATCTTCATCAATTTGATTGTGTAGGTAAGTATACAGAGATTGGCCTACTGGCAGTATCAGATTATATCCTCTTGGATGTATATCTCATTCAACCAGCGTTTCCCAGGCTGCACCACGGGGAGGTTTCTGTAAGTTGCAGCCCACTTGCAGCACTTGGTTAAAGTTTGGAAAAGAGCACATTATTGGAGAAAATCAATGTGGGCTTTCCTTGAAGACTGAATACACTGATGTTCTTCAATATAATATAATAGTTAACCCAATATACTGTTCACCCAGGAAAAGGACAGCATTGAAGTGTATTCAGAAAGACCAATGTTCTTTTTGGTTGTTCCTCCAGTTCCCTTCTTCCTTTTTTTTATTCATCTATGCATGTCTTTGAAGGGAATTTATAAATCTCTGAAATGTCTTTACCCCACGTGTCTTTACCCCAATCCACACCACCAAGAGCGAATTTGCATCTGTTTGCTCCCAACTACAACTTTCCATTTTCTTCATACTTAATCTTTTTCGACATGCCCGAAGGGAGAAGGATAGGATTAAGAACGAAGGAAACAGAAGTTGACACCACATGCCAATTGGTTGTGATATATTTTTTTTTCTATTTTTACCATAACCACAATCTTCACCTAACCATAACTGAGTAAATTCAGTTACGTCAGTATAAGGAAAACATTACTTTGTCTATATAGATCTCCTTGGTTGTGATCATTGGTCAAGTCAAATGAAAGAGGAATCAAATCAGATCCTTTTTGGAACCTTTGGCTATAACGGTAGGTCTGACAACATGTTGAACCAAATAATGTTCTCACCTAACCCTTTTTGGGGAAATGTGTTGCCTCCACCTTACAAAGTTGGTCGCAAAACACAAAGCATTCTCTTCCATTTTCATTTCTTATTACCCCAAAACACTTACCCAGACCTACTCCCTTCAACTTCTTTCCAGTAAAAGATTGTCACATGTTGGAAAAAACATGCCAGTAAACATAACCTAAGAAGCTATTTATGTTTCCTGTCATGCAAAGAAATAGCAGCATATAGGAGACAGGGTTGTTATCTGGTGTCCATTCCCAGAGTGATGCTTCTGGATGATGGCCAGCCGCTGAGGTAAACATTGGTTTGGAATAATTAAAATGTTTCTAGCCTCAGTCAAGAAGATCTTATGCCAGTAAATTAACATTACTGGCTTCCTCATCAGGCTTCAAGCTATGAAGTTATTTTGTCTTAAGTATGTACTTTTTCCACAGCATTACATTGAGAAAAAGTGGTCTGCCGTATGAATAAAACATACTCACTATTTCTTAACACATTCATGCAGAGCCACAGTTCAGTACAGTGCTCTGGTACCTCTGCCGCAGGAATATAAACACACTATTGCAGCATATTTCTCACTTAAATGTATGTCACATATATTCTACTCAGATCGTCACTCTCATTTGCTCTTACTATCTTCTAATCTGTTTTTTTCCGACACTGTATGAAGAATGTAAGTTCAATTTTTCATGCTGTTAAATTGCTTCGATTTTCTTCACATTGTGTTTACTGTCTGTGTCTGTCGTGACGAAGTGAGAACGTTTGCAGGGGTGGAAACTTTCTGTCGAAAGAAAGGAAAGACATAAAATAAGATATTTTACTCAACATAAATGGCAAGGTCAGAAACTGTGTTACAGTCCTGCTACTTAAAGCTATTATGTTTATATAATCAAAAAAATATATTTTTAATACTGATGAACACAGAAACGTATCCACCAACTCTGTGGTGCCATGATTTTTACAGCTCTTATGGTTCTGGTGTGTGACTCATCACTAGAGCTGTCTCACACACTCCCACCACAACTGTAGATAACTTTATGCTGGAAGCATATGGTCATATCTTCTTGCACGTTGGCTCTGCAAGTTGGTCATGAACCTCCGATCTTTGGTAACTATGTGCCCACTGCGCACAGTGGACAGAGATTTAACCAGAAGGAGAGAAAGAAGCTGGAGAAAGAGCAAACACAGGTGACTTGTAGAAGGTCACCTTACATAGATCAATAGCCACACAGTTACTGACAATCTCCTGTTGGCACCAGATCATTCAGAGACAATGGAGAGGTAAAGAAAGCAGGGCATGCAATAAAAAAGTAAAACTCTGGTATTGGAGCATCCAGTAGGGAGCTCAAAACTGGATGAATTGCAGAAAAGAACATACTTGTCTTTCCGTTTGGGACAACCACCTATATTTGTATGTACTTTAGTATCTATGACTTTGGTATGGAATACCTGAAAAGGCTGATTAAAGTGTAGCCTGTTGTCTCAAAGTCTCACTGTCACTTCATTCCTGCAACATGTCTTAGGGGGTATAATGATTTATGAATAGCAAACTCTTATGAATAAAGATTATTTTCCTTTCCATATGTTTCACATAATGGAATAGAGTAGGAGTCCGCCTTCATTCTCTAGGGAACAAGGGTTCTGTCATCCCTCATTGTATCTGTCATTGTATCTCTATCAGGTACAATGTATCTGACAATGTAGTGTCTAGTGTCATTCTCATGATACGTTATGCAATAGTGCACAGTGCGTCACACTCATCTGCAATTTATCAATATAGTCATCATATTTTCTAATGTAAGTCTGGTTGGAGTGTAGTTTTTCTTATACATCTGTGAAAATCTCCCTGAGGACTTAGCTGACACCAAAGCAGAGACATAAGATCACAAAAATAACTTTTAATAAGCTAATGTTGCTGTTTGCTAGCATGTCTGAAACCATTTATAAGGTTACATTTTTTTGTGCTTTTTCTTTTTGTTGCAATGCCCCTAAGTTTCTCAGTAAGTTCCTCTGTATTATGAGTAAAATGTCCGTAAACTATTTTCACAGCATTTCATTGTTTTAGTTGGCTAAGATGGAGATTATTTGAAGTAATATATATACTATATATGCTGTTGGACAGCTGAAACGAACACCTGTTTTATGCGCAGGATCTTAATTTGAAAACTAAGTAGCTACCCAAGCTTTAAATAATGTGGTGGAGAGGGAATTAATAAGGTACCTCAAATTAATTAAATCACTTTCCATAGGTATATAACTTGAATAACTGTTACCCACATGCCTTTAAACTATGCTCTACTATGTGTAAAGCCCAAGTAAGAAACAGCAGGCTGATAGACAGAGTGTAATGCATGTGTAATCACTCTTTAAGGAAGGCTCTGAACTATGAAGGTAGATATGGTGCAAAATGCGAGAGCGTGTAAAACCTGATGTGAGCATACATTTACACTTGTATAAAATATCCACGTATCTGTGAACCAAATTTGAAGTCACAGAAGAAAAAAAAAAGTTTTGTAGCTTGTAGAAAAAAAATGAACTAAGTGATGAAATGTTCACTTGCAGAAAAATATATATTTTTTAAATATATTTTCCATTACAACTGCAACTTGGTTATTACAACCTCTCAAATCAGTCATTACAACTTCACGAATCTGCTCTGTAGCAGTATAAATCGACAAATCTGCGGCCTTGACTTTTGCTACACTTCTTGCGATGAATGTGTCGCAAAAGTAATTTTCACCTGTAGATGTGGGGGGAGGGAGGGGGCTTGGAGCGAAGGGGCGGAGCTATCAGAACGACGAGGCTCGGGTCAGTCACACAGTCACAGCCATAGAGAGGCGAAGTCCCTCCCCTTCCGGTTGAGCTCCATGGGACCTTATTTCGGAAAAGTTATACATTGAAGTCAATGGAGAGAGAAAGATTATCTTTCGATCCCATTTGAATTGTGCCACGAATTACACATATGATGTTTGTCAATTTAAGGCGAGACACCCCAGGTGAATAGGGTAATTTTTTTAACTTAAAGATATCAGCTAGACATTTCTCCAGTTAATTACTTATAATAAGGCAATTGTTTTTTGTATTACAAGTTTTCTGAAATAGCATGTTTAAATATGCAAATGAGCCATTATCTCATGAAATATGGGCATATTTTAACACATTTCAGGAACCGAAATCTGAACTTTGGATAAAGCCAGGATCAAAATTATTCTTTCATTTTGTAGTCATATTAGTATCTAAGGCTTTTACAGATGGGATTTTGGATATCTCTTTGTATCACTCCATAAATCAGAAAATACTGTCAACAGCCCTAAAATATCAATTTTCACCATGTTTTTAGGTATAAAATGTTATATAATTCAGGCTATGAATTATATATGACCAAACCCTTCTGTAAAAGCCTTCATAATATTGATAGGAATATAACTGGAAGGTTTGTTGTATGTAACTGCTACTGAAGTGGACATTTCGAACTCAGAGTAGGAGAAAAAACTCATTTTGAGAAAACGACCTTTAAAGATTGCAGTGTGACGCTAGCTAAACCCTCCTGTTATCTGGATGATAGCTTGCGCATCGACGCACTCCCTGAAGGTATTTCATGTTCGGGGTCATTTGTTTTTTGTATAACCTTGCTTTGTGCAAGTGACAATTGTTGTCGTCTTCTCTGTGAACGTTTTTTTCGCCGTTATTTTGCCATTTTCAGATTTAAGTTTCTAGCGGAAAGCTAACCAGGAAGTGCTTTAGCACACCACGTGACGCATCTGAACGAATCACGTTGTCAGAAATTGACACCAGCCAATGAGATTTCGTTTCTTGGTTTAAGACCCCTTTGTACTTTCACGATTGGTTGCTGATACAAAGGAAATGACCATATTTGGATCCGATGAGATTGTGCAGGAGAGACGGAGCTTTCCAACGATACCTCTGATGACATGGTGCAAACAGCGGTCGCGGTACTTTATGTTACGTTAGAAAGCTAACTTTTGGTGAAGAAAGAAATCTACAGACGCAAATAGACAAACTATAGTAAAATAAACACTTAAATGTGTATTTTGTACGTTTTCCTTCTAAAAGCCTGAAAGAAAACATGTTATGGAATCAAAATAGCACAAAATCTCAAAATTGACCAGTGCAGGAAAAACGATGTTTTTGCCTGCCGTGTCTCGCCTTAAAAGATCATTTTACAGGTCAAAAAAATTAAAATGTGTCGTAAAACTGTGAAGTAACACTTTTTTTGTGTGAAACCGCTCAATGAACTACATCTCCCGTCTCGCACCACACACCAAGACGGCCGTCACGTTGGCACATTTCACTTCTTTCTTTCAGAATGAGGCGAAAAGTATTAAAAGAGGTGAAAATCACTACAAGTCTGGGCATGTTGAGAGCTGTACATACACAAAAGGGGAGTTAGTCGGTTCCGTAAGAGCCAGCATGCGGGACCGGGATTCTGGGATTCGTAGTCTTTCTAGTTGCCTATTTTTCATAGTCTTATATTTCAACAGTTTTACGACAAACTGTGACTTTTTTGACATGGAAATTATTATTTAAGATTGACGAATCACATGTGTAATTCGTGGCACAATTCAAACGGGATCGAAAGATAATCTTTCTCTCTCCATTGACTTCAATACAAACTTTTTCCGAAATAAGGTCCCATGAGTCCCACCGGAAGGGGAGGGACTTCGCCTCTCTCGTCGAACCGGATGACTGCGGGGCTAACGGTCCGTGTCGCTACCAGTCCGCTGACATGGAGCGTCAATCAACGGTAAGTTTTGCCCATTACTTCCCCAGTATTACTTTGAATATTATTATTGTGATTGAGGATTAAATCCGCTATGAAGACCACCGTTTTATATTGTGCAGTTTAGCGGCAAAATAACGTCAGTTAGCCAGCTAACGCTAGCTTTGTTGAGTTTATGCTAGCTAAACAAGTAGTAGTTGTAGTCTATACAGCAGTAATTCATATATTATAGCCTACTGCTTTGGCACTAACGGTTGATAACCGTTTATGAAAATAAAACCAATTGAACTGCACTGAAATAATGACAAGTTTTATAATTGTCTTGGGCTCCTGCTGTGTTTTTAAAGCCTTTGTAAATTATCCATGCTATTTTCTATTTAGAACGAAGACTTAAAAATCCCTTGACGTTTGTATGCAATTGTGCTAAATTCAACACTGGAATCAAGCAAATATGAATATGTTTGCATGACATTAGTTATTTATATTTTGCCATCACTTAATTATACATTTAATACATTTAAGTCAAGCTAAGGTACATGTGATGGTAGCTAGTTAGTGCTCTTACCTGTGAGGCCTCCTCCAAACAGCATAATAACCAGACTGTACCATTAAAACTACAAGTACCAGTTCTAGATCCTTGACTTTAGACAAACAATTCAAAAGACAAAATGTATTTAAAGACCAATCTTTATTTGAAGGTGCCTCTTAACCTGGGATATTAGTTATACAGTAATAGTATTGACAATCTAAAAAAACTGAGCAACTCAACGGTTCACTTTTATATTTCTTATTGTCTAAAGCATTTGTTATTTTCATTTTTCTCCTCTCATATTCAGTGTGGACGGATTGAGACAGCGTGGTGTCCAGAGAGCTGCAGAGACTTCAGGGAGAAACCTCTGTGTGATGGTCCTGTCTGTTGGTTTGGCCGGAGAGGACTGAGGGTCTTTCCTCTGCGAGGAGGACCAGGCCTGATGGAAGAGCCCATGCTGGGCATAGCTGATACCACCTGCACAGGCCTAGTCTGTCACTTTATTTGACTAAATGTGTTTATTTATACATTTAATAGGTTTACACCTTCTGTCCATATGTGCTTTTTATTTAAAACATTTTTGATTAACTTTTGGTTCACATTTCAATAAATTGTATTTGTATTTTCACTCCTTTTGTGCATTATTCTGAAAATGTTAGATTACACATTCACATCTGACTGAAGATTGGCCCCATTTATTTGTGACGTTGCAAACTCTGCGGTACAAGGCACAGGTGTTGTGAAGCTCATAAAGTGAGGCAAATAGAAATAATCAGCTGATGGAGTGTAGATGTGGAAATAGGTGCATTCGATCAGCTGACTTTGTTTTCACAATAAAAGTAGTTTCTTAGTGAATGTCCTGTACTGGTCTTAAAATCTCATAACATCAGCTTTTAATTTTCCTCTTGGATGTTCTTCTTGACCCTCAGAGAAGGAGAAAATGTTGAATGGTGTCTTTCAGGCATGTCCTTTCCTAACAAAAATTACAGGAAACATAAAACATATTATTGCAGAACAAGTGTGTTATTTATGAAAGAGGTGTGTTTGTGTTTTTAGGGGCTGTAGATATAATTATTTTGTAATTGTAATGTTTTTTTTTATTTCAACAGTGAGCTACAAAGACAATCAGATTATGAATGAACAGTATGAAATTCATCAACATTGAAATATATTTTATTATCAAAATAATATTTAACTGTTATCAAAACTTAGTGCAACTGTAGAAGCTTGCTCTGTTGTCTCACTGAAATAATCACTTTTACCACGTTTTTTACAGACAATATTGAGAGATAAATAGTAGCAGTTCTCACAATGTGTTAAATATCTTTGCCTTCAATACATTAAATTAGAAAGCTGACAAAGTCATATTGCTTGTTAACATCTAAATGTAACCCTTTGCATGGAAAAAACCCTCAACTTCACTGATGTGTAGGTGATCTAGTATTTAGTATTTATGTATATCAGTGTATTAAAGTCAATACTTCATTTATTTAAACCAATATCTTTCTTGATTCTTTGTACAGTATGAAAAAAGAGTATTTGTACCTGTGCTGAAGTTCACTGCTGTGAGGAGTCCAGTTCTGTCTCTCACTCTCTGGTCCAGCCTGTCTGCATCACCTGGACACTTTAAACAAACAGATATATATGTAAAGTACCATGTGTACACACAATATAACTTATTCTCTTCTGTTGAACATGTTGGATTGTGTATTACACGAGTCAGGGTCCTTTTTATTTTACTGTAACTTTGGAAGTTGTGTTACCAATGCTTACTGTTTATTTGATACCAATTTGGTAATGCAATTAATAAAAACAACAAGGTTTGGGTTCGTTCTCCAGATATGACTGACGTTAACGTGTAAGCTCAATAATGAACTCCAGCTCAACCAACCATATTGTAATATCTAAGTAATCATCTTGAAATATGACATTAATAATTGTAATATACACACATCTTATTGTGAGGTTGATTTCACATACACTACTTTGACGTTAGCTTGTCTACATACTCGAGCATAGCGGATTTAAATTAACCTTAGCGATGCATACAGTTCCTACCTACATAATAAAATATCTCTCTAAGTTACAAGGATGACCTTATTTTATTAACCTCAAACAGAAGCCGTTTGTTCTACAGTATTATCCCACTTAACGCTTAACACTTGTCTATTCCGTTAGCCCCGCAGTCATCCGGTTCGACCTGACTATGGCTGTGACTGTGACTGACCCGAGCCTCGTCGTTCTGATAGCTCCGCCCCTTCGCTCCAACCCCCCTCCCCCCCCCCCCCACATCTACAGGTGAAAATTACTTTTGCGACACATTCATCGCAAGAAGTGTAGCAAAAGTCAAGGCCGCAGATTTGTCGATTTATACTGCCACAGAGGAGATTCGTGAAGTTGTAATGACTGATTTGAGAGGTTGTAATAACCAAGTTGCAGTTGTAATGGAAAATATATTTAAAAAATATATATTTTTCTGCAAGTGAACATTTCATCACTAAGTTCATTTTTTTTCTACAAGCTACAAAACTTTTTTTTTTCTTCTGTGACTTCAAATTTGGTTCACAGATACGTGGATATTTTATACAAGTGTAAATGTATGCACACAAGCTCAGATCTTTTTTCTGCAAGTGCTCACATCAGCTCTCGCATTTTGCACCATATCTACGCATTTTGCACCATATCTACCTTCATACTGAACACTGTTTACCACTTTCATCATGATGTACCTACACGAGAATATTAAGAAGCCCCAGAATTGGTCCTGTGGGGTCTAATTATTGCACAGAATGTATTCTTTAACGTGTTACTTCTCCTTGAACCTTTGTTTGGGTTTGCAGACATCTAACATTTATTTTATTATCTAATTTACCATTCCTGTTCTTGCATTATTTACAGAATGCATGAATCTCCGTCTGATTATGTATTTTATGTTTGTATGAGCTGGAGTTATAGATCTGTTACGTTTAACTGGGGCAGAGGAGAGCACTTCTATCACCAATGTGTTTTATCTTCTCCTTTAATGCAAGTGCTTTATGTGTTTAACACTGAGTAGGAACCAGCAGAGTAAGATCAAGGAAAAAAACACTTAATTGCTTTTTAGAAAATGTTTGCCAACAATAGGTCAATTTTTTATTTTACACTGGGAATAAACTGAGAGGACCATAATTTAGAAGACAGATGAGAAGGTACCTTGATAAATGGAAGTAAAGCAAGCGATAAAAACACATTATGAAGCACATTAAAGCTATTTTACTTGTCTGTCTTATGTTTGACAGCTACTAAAAATGGTAAAGTGCCGTATCCCATTTTTTCTAAATTCTATTTAGTTACCATCACTAGGTTCATTTAATAAAGTGTCAAACATAAGAAAACATCAGCTTGTTTTTTTAAGAGACATTTCTTATGCACTCATAACACATTTGGCAAGGCTTAGAATAAGAATAAGAATCACACATTTTGACAATCAATGACAAGTCTTTGCATTTTTAGTAACACAACAGAATGCAGCTCTTCCATGTGTAAGATCATTTTCAGTGACTTTTTTGTGGTCACATGTTACTTCAGTCACAGCGTATGTTTAGGCCTTCAATATTACAGTAGTCCTTATATTTTTAAATATATTGCAATGAAAACAAGAATTCCACTACATTTTTACATGTAATAGTTTTATTGAAACACTAATTTATCTTACACAAGTTTACATAAAGTTGAACAGATATTCATAAACAGTTATCTCACTTTGTTTTGTATTTACCCACTTTATATATGAACATATGCAGGGTCGGATCTAGCCAATTTGCTGCCCTAGGTGAGCAATCTGTCCATCAGCTGGCCAAAAGGCATCATATTCAAATGCACCGTTTTCAACTTCCTTAACTCAGAGTTCTGTTACCCCAATTACGTGTAAGGTGGGAGAAGGACTCAGATCAAGTAGGCCTACTTAAAGGTGGGGTAGGTAATTCACTTCAGAAACACTTTTTGTTATATTCCATGGAATGCTCTTAACATTCTGATAGCAATGAATACATTAAATGCTTTGACAATAAATTAGGGCTGTCAAGTTAACGCGTTAATAACGCGTTAACGCAAAAAAAAATTAACGCCACTAATTATTTTAACGCGATTAACGCATGTGTATTTTTTGTCCTCGGCCGCCGTAGTTTCAGAGCGCATCGAGTGTAAAATACCATCGACAAGCTGATGCTGACAGCCCCGCTCCTGCCGCCCGCTTGTGCCCACTTCCACGCTCACTGGCAGGCCCGGACTGGCCATCGGGAGGACCGGGAGGGAGTGTGTATGTGTGGCGCGACTCGCGCGAGCGAGGCACACCTTACGTGTTGTTGTTGTTAGCATCTGGTGCTAGCTAGCTGCGCTAACGGATATAAGGAGCTGTTTCAATGACATTTCGCCGACAACTGCGCCGAGCACTTGACTTTATGCAGGTAGCCAGACAGTGGGACATTGTACGAAAAGTCAGCACACTCAGCACGGATAGTACGCGCAACATGATTGCAGCGTCCAGGCAGCTCCCATTCGAGCATATATGCCTTGAGCTGCACATAGCTCCAACGATCCATCACAGTGTCTACACACACACACACACACACACACACACACACACACACACACACACACACACACACACACACACACACACACACACACACACACACACACACACACACACACACACACACACACACACACACACACACACACACACACACAGTATTATTGTATGAGAGCGGTTCCAGGTTGAATTGAGGCGAATATTTGTAATGTTCAGAGGTTGTTGTGTTTAATATTCATGAGAATATTTGTCATTGTTCAAATGATAATAAACAAACATATAAAGCATATTTGTCCACTCATATGTTGATAAGAGTATTAAAAACTTGAAAGATATCCCTCTAAGGTACATTTAGAACAGATAAAAAATGTGCGATTAATTTGCGATTAATCGCGATTAACTATGGACAATCATGCGATTAATCGCGATTAAATATTTTAATCGACTGACAGCCCTACAATAAATACATAAACACATTTCATCTGTGGAAGCCGTGGTGCTGTAAAAAGCACAACCAATCATCTGAGCCGGCCCGGCTAAAATAACTGGAAGGCCTACCTGCCTGTCAGCCTTCCATCTCGTGCACAAACTTATCTCGTGCCCTGATTGGTCATGTGCGCGTTCGTGTGTGTTGGAGGAGGGGCTCTGTAAGGAAGTCTGAAGGAAGGGGAAGATTTTTTTCGGCTGCGTACTTTCAAATTCTAGCGCACTCGAGCTGGTTTCTCCATTCTTACCTACCCTACCTAGTAAAAGTAGTATACTGCAGGGTAGCTTGTGAATTTACTCCAGGTGTAACTAAAGTCTGATTTAAGAGTTGATTATATTTCACATCATTCATCCATCCACGTGAACGCGCTCTCAGCCGGACAGAGAAACCCTGGTTGATTTACTGAGTTGATAACCAGCTTCGTCGGACCGCTTAGCGAGATCGCGTTTGTTAGGGTTAGTTAAGCCGGGTAACCCTGGATAAACATATCCAGGGTCTGTTGAACTGGCTTCGTTGTACAGGGCACTGGAGGCAGTAACGTGTAACTCAGCAGAATCTGAGAAGAGCAGCACCAACTGCAAAGAGCTGTGCCTTTTACTGTTTACTTCACTGTGTTTCCCTTCATTAGAACAGCTGAATAGAGATCGAGGCTGCTATGTTTAACCACACACACCTCTACACACATAGAACTACCAGAGTATTCCCCCTATTACTCGTTTTTGAAGGAGATGTCCGGTCACCAGCATGATGTGTGTGTGTTTGTGCTCAGCTCCGCTCTGTGTTTGTCCGACAACACCGGCATTTGTTTTCAAATTACCACGAAGAGTAATTTACACAAATCTGGTTCTCCATAGTTATGTGTATTCCCAAGTGAAAGAATTTTGTTTAACCTTAATCTCGATGTAGTGCTCCTGCCGGAGTGCACCGGAACGAACGACACTATCATAAACAAATTCCCACACACACACACACACACACACACACCCACACACACAAACACACGCCCTGGCGACCGGACATATTCTTCATAAAACTAATAATATGGCGTAATAATCGGGCAGTTCGATGTGTTTTACCATAAGAAAGTATCTTGTGCGCACAAATTAATAAAGCGTGGCCTCGTTTTATTTAAATTGAGGCCACAAATTACATCTCGTGCGCACAAGTTAATAAAGCGTGGCCTCGTTTTATTTATTTTTCTCTCTATGAACCCTCCAGGGCTCCGTAGTTTTTCCCCTAAAAAATAACAAAAATAACCTATAACAATACTGTTAAAGAAACAGATCGATAAGCAGTACTTGTAATTGTTTCAATTAGGCGAAAATATTTCCAATTACACAAGGGGGGCTTGACTGAAAAAGGTTGGGATCCACTGCTCTAGGGTGGTCCGGGGGTATGCTCCCCCGGGAAGACATTTTTGAACATTTTAAATTAAAATAGTGGTGGGTAGTGGTGGTCTAATGGATAGTGAGGTGGGCTGAAGATCGGAAAGTTGTGAGTTCAAATCCCGCCTGGAACATCACCACTAGTGTGCCCTTGAGTAAGGCACTTAGCCCTTAGTTACTCCAGGGAGAATGTCCCTGTAATTTAGTGGGAACGCTGATACAGCATTCCAACTATATGTTATGCTACGGACAAAAAGTTTATTATTCCGTCCAATTATTTTGTCTGTCTTCTCCTCCCACATTCAACATCGCAGAAACTCCGTTCAAACATCAAAACGTTCAGCTCGGTCGGGAATCGACTGCTATTACTTCTATCATTCATAACTTTAATAATTCCAGAGATACATCCCATAATTCATCACATTTTTAACATTTGAACTTTAACATTGCGCAGCTCGTTAAGTTAGAGTGCGTGATGTCACAGCTAGAGGGTAGGAAATCTTGAAATTTCCCTTCATATTTTTTTTTAAAACTGCCATAATTCCCAAACCCTACATTCCTGAGACATCATTTTTCATGAGAAACGTAGGAAAACATCTCGTAGCTTGAAAAATGACAAATAATTAAGCAAAATAATTAATCAAAATGCCGCTTGAGGGCATGAAGTGACAAAAACGTTCAACATGTCTCCATTAAAGCCCATTGTAATTTCAGGCAGATATTTCCTCACAGCAGCAGCCGCACACCTTTCTTAAACTGCCAAAAAGGCCACATTATTAACCCGAAAGTACACAAAAATTACACTTCAGATACTCAACTTCCTTGACATGCTTGACGTTTTGAAATTTCACAGATATCTGTTATCGTTCTTCCACAAAACGTTCACATGTAAGAGGTTCATCTCTCATTCAGAACAATGAAACCTGATCTTTTCATAGCTCTTTCAGGCAGATATTTCCTCACAGCAGCAGCCGCACACCTTTAGCTAAACTGCCAAAAAGGCCACATTATTAACCCGAAAGTACACACAAATTACACTTCAGATACTCAACTTCCTTGACATGCTTCACGTTTTGAAATTTCACAGATATCTGTTATCGTTCTTCCACAAAACGTTCACATGTAAGAGGTTCATCTCATTCAGAACAATGAAACCTTTGATCTTTTCATAGCTCGTTAGCTCAACTATAAACACCTGTGCAATGGAACACGATGATGTCATCACTCCAACTGACAGCAGTCAGTTCTAACTGTTCATTTCATACTCACACACACACTCTCTCTCTCTCTCACAAACTCTCTCTCTCTCTCTCTCTCTCTCTGTTCAAAAAGTGTTAAAAATTCACGTGTGCTAACAGTCCAGCCGTGAAGACATCTACGAGACAGTTTTGAGATTTCTTCAAATGCCGTTGCCATGGCAACACAATGCTCGCCATGAAGCACAATGTCGCTGTAAGTCCAATGGACACGGTCCGATCGTCCCCCAATCTTCACTTGTATATCACCGGTCCATGCCTCAACAGCTCTACGCCAAATCTGAGATCTCACCATATGCCGTTTCCATGGAAACGCATCCCTCGCCATAAAAGACGATGTCGCTATAACTCCTATGAAAATGTTCAAAAAGTGCTCAAACTTCACATGTGTGCTAACAGTCCAGCCGTGAAGACATCTACGGGACAGTTTTGAGATTTCTTCAAATGCCGTTGGCATGGCGACAGATCATTCACCATCAAGTTAGTTCAAAGGTTTGCAGTTCAAATATTCTGCTGCTTTTCCAAGCCTTTTTACTCTCTTTTCTTCTCTCATCACACATTCAAGCCCCCAGTGTTCATGTATCATTTCAATCTAAATTCTTCACTTTCTTCTTACACATTACATTTCAGCATAGCAGTTTAGCATCAGCTTTTCAGCATAAAGCATTCCCACTAGCAATTTCTTCAGGAATTGCATTCTCTAGTTGGTAATTGTAAGTCGCTTTGGATAAAAGCGGCAGCTAAATGAAATGTAATGTAAAATGCTTCAATCTGGTGCACTTTGAGCAGAATTACTAGAGACTAGATCTAGGGGGTGCAACTCTAAAACACCCATATGAAAAAGATCGGTTTACATTTTAATAACCAAATAAGTATGTGAACATAACCAATAACCTATAACCAATAACAAATAAATGTATCTTATTTTATAGTTAACATTTATTTATTCATGCATATTTTTTAATATCTCCAGTTCTAAACGATATTTTTGGTTTACTGTCCTATAATATACATTGGAATGATTTCAAACCTGTTGTTATTTATCCTAATAATTATAAAGGTGTGCCTTGGTAATATTTGTTTACATACATTGTGACCAAACCGTTTGAGACCCACTGAGATAACTTAGACTAAAGTGAACTATCTAAACACTCAGAGTCCTTTACCTCACTGAGCTGTAGTTATCAGCCTCAATCCAACAACAATCCGCTGTACCGATGCATGCGCGCCCTCTCTCTCTCTTTCTTGCTCGCTCGGAGGCTCGCTCGCACTTTGGCTGTGAGCTGCGGGCGCCAGATAAGTCAACATCCCCCACTTTCATCACTTACAGCGCACATCGTACAGGGCAAATGCAAAATGTTGCCGGCCCGGGGTGCAAAGGGTGTTTACTTTATACAATTATTAATGTAAATGTATTACATCAAGGGCAGAAAATTAGGCAGAATAAAAATTAAAAATTAATTAATTTTCTTTTTTCTTTTTTTCTCCCAGTGCAGCGCCCCTCCAGATCTGGCGCCCTAGGCGACCGGCTAGTTCGCCAGTGCCTAGGGCCGGCCCTGAACATAACCAATAACCTACCATAGCCAATAACAAATACATGTAACTTATTTTATTTTTGTTGTTCATTCATATCTTATTTTACCTAGTTAACATTTATTTATTTATGCATTTTTTTTTTATCTCTCCAGGTTTAAACAATATTTTTGGTTTACTGTCCTATAGTATACATTGAAATGATTTCAAACCTGTTTATCCCAATTATAAAGGAGCGCCTTGGAAATATTTGTAGGCCTACATAAATTGTGATCAAAACGTTTGAGAGCCACTGAGATAACTTATACTAAAGTTAACTATCTAAACACTCAGAGTCATTTACCTCACTGAGCTGTAGTTATCAGCCTCTCAGTCTGACGGGAGAGAGCTCTCCTCCTCCTTATTGTAGAAACATCTTCTTCTTATATCCGTTAGCGCAGCTAGCACCAGATGCTAACAACAACAGCGCCGGTACCGGTGCGCCCTCTCTCTCTCCCTCGCTCACTCCCACGCTCACTCGCACTTTGGCTGTGAGCCACTTTCATCACTTACAGCGCCCATCGTACAGGGCAAATGAAACGTGTAACCGGGGTAAAAAGGGTGTTCCATTTACTTGATTATGAATGTTGTTACATCAAGGCCGAATATTAGGATGAGAACCAACGGTCAAAAAAGTTTTTTCCCTCCCAGAGCTACCAGCGCAGCGCCCCCCCCCAGATCTGGCGCCCTATGCCAAAAACCGGCCCTGAACATTATGTTTGATGGTATATAGGAAAAAACTACAAATTGTCCATTGAATGATGGAGAATGATATACAGTTTATAAATATATACAGACACATACAGATGAAGCGTCTTATTTTGGACAGTTTAAAGTGCGAGGGTCGTGATCGGTTCATGCACGTTCCGTGATGGCCGGCCGGCCCCCAGTCAGACTTGATACCGCCCCCATGATAAATACATTTAATTATTGTGAAGCCAGCTGCAATGGATCATTGATCCACCAGGGGGTGCAGTGGGGTTCCACACTGGAGTCATGTGAAATCAACTTCTAAATAATAGATGTTGTTTAGTCGGAAAAAACGAACGAGCCGGCTCTCCCGATTTTTAATCCTAATTTAATCATCATCATTGATGTTTATGTTCGCCGAATTGACATGAAATCACTGACAAATATGAATATTCTGTATTCAACTTCATTGAAACGATCAGGATGGGTGTTATTTTTCCCCACAATGACCAAGTCGCTGCAAATGATCCCATGTATTACATGTACATGGCCACATTCTCAACAAAGTTACGTAACGAAACATTCTGTATTCCTTGCTTACTTTTTATTTAATGCTTTATAACAGCTGGAATAGTTCGTTTAGAACAGGCACCTCACTCGCAATCTGCTCCTCCGCAACGCCTACCACCTACCTCCGGCTGAAATTATGAATGTACAGTAAGGCATAGTAATCATAGATAACACGGCAGGGTCCGTTACAGTTTGTTTTCATCTGATTTCAAATATTTCAAATGTCTGAAGTTAATAAATACATTCTCAGTGTTCAAGTCAATAATAGTCATATAAGAAAAGTACTGATCTAATAACAGAGATTTTATAAGGACTTTTCAATGTTCGACATCGCTCATGTGAAATACAGTAAACTGGATGTTGTGGTGCCGAGAGGCGGGGTATCAAAAGTACAAGCTAAACTTTTATTTAGCATCTGAACACACTTGTAAACAACGTGATGCCCGGGAAGCGAAGACCCGGCGGAAACAGCTGGTCTGGTTCACTAAAATGTCCGTGTACAGTATATCTGGTACTAATGTATAGCGGATCTTTGTTAAGATCCATATGTCACGGATAGAACTATATATTGAGCTTTAAAACAAATGATATATATTATAATAAAATAAACACCGGCTGTTGTTATGCCTGCTGTAACGTTTACTTTCTCCGTTCTCCGCTTAAGTAATTATTACTTCCTGGTTAGCTTTCCGCTCGAAATTTAAATCTGAAAATGGCAAAATAACGGAGAAAAAAAACGTTCACAGAGAAGACGACAACAATTGTCACTTGCACTTGTCATTTAGCATCTGAACACACTTGTAAACAACGTGATGCCCGGGAAGCGAAGACCCGGCGGAAACAGCTGGTCTGGTTCACTAAAATGTCCGTGTACAGTATATCTGGTACTAATGTATAGCGGATCTTTGTTAAGATCCATATGTCAGTAGAGATGGGATGGCAGAAGGTGCTATATATATATATATATATAATTCCAAAGCTGGTAAAGACCTTTCAAATTTAGCAATAATAGTCATATAAGAAAAGTACTGATTTGTTCTTGAATCAACTTTTTTATGGAAAATGTTTTATGTAATTTTATTTCATTTTAAATAAAATGAAAGACATTCACAGTTAATGTAATTAGATATACATTATTAATGCCATACATTTTTAAATGTAATTAGATATACATTATTAATGCCATACATTTTTGCATAAATATTTATTCAGTATGATAGCTGTCTAACAGAAGTTAAATCCATTTCTCACTTATTCTGACAATGTACTTAACCCCAAATAAAAGAACCCAATAAAAATAGTTGTTAAATAATAGTGAAGTCACGTTGTAATAACAATAACTCATCTCTCTCGGTTTTTTTTTGTTTTCTTTGTGTGCTTTGCCAAAAGCCACTGTGTCAAGTGTCCTAGTTGGGTTACCGTAACGAACAGCAGCCGGCTCTCGATTTTTAATCCTAATTTAATCGTTTATGTTCGCCGAATTGACATGAAATCACTGACAAATATGAATATACTGTATTCAACTTCATTAAAATGTTATTAACGTGCCTAAACTCAGTAATTCACTAAAAATTACTGATCCCTCCGCGTCGCGGAGGGATCTTGATCCCTGGGTGTTATTTTTCCCCATAATGACCAAGTCGCTGCAAATTATCCCGCTTATTACATGGCCACATTCTCAACAAAGTAACGACATGACTCCCAATATTAATTAAAATGCTTTTATGGATTTAGAAAATATTTGTATTGATTTAAAACATAGTTCTATGTATTGATTTAAATTTACATGCATCCGCTAAGAAAAATAGTCCGTTGTTACCGTTTTTTAAACAGTCAGAATGAAACGGCAGCTCTCAGCTGTGTGTTCACACTCCTAACTCTGATCTTTCTTTTCCAACAGTTAAGTTAACTGTAGGTTACTCTGAGTGACAAGCTTACAGTTAGTGAAGTAATACTTTTTTTTTGTGAGTCACGACCTCGCTGTTTCATTCTAACATAACGCTCCAAATATGACTGTTTCCACTCGGACTTCAATACAGCAACACCATTGTTTGGTTTCCATGGTAGCGTGTCTCTTTAGTAGCGTGCACTCCTTTCCTGTAAATTACAGGTCCAGCCAGGCAAAACAGTAATATGAAATATGAACGTTAGTTTTTAACTGAAATGATCAAATAAAGTCAAAATGTCACAGTGTTTACAAACATTGACCATACCGTTCACCAGCCCCCACCCCACTCTTTGTTTAAAACGAAATGGCCATCGGAATGTGTGTGTCCCAACCCCCCCCTGTGATATCTCTTCACAGGGGGGAGAGAGTTAGACGCTCGTGAATTGTCAACGGGGGGGGGCCTCTCTGCACGGAGGAGCCGCGGAGAAGTGAATCACAGTGATCTGCTATTTTAAAGTAAATTCAACACATATCGACCCTAAATATAGCATATATTAAGAACGAGAAAGTGTTAACATCGTTTTTTGTAAACATATGACCAATGTGCGAGGGTGATGACATCAGAGCATCGTCCTATGGGCTTAGCCCCGAACAGGTACAACAGGTATTCACTCAGAGGGGGGTAGTTACTCATTTACATGTCAAAAAGCAACATACAGTAGGCGGGTGGGGGATGGTGAACGTTTACATTTCTCTACAGCAGTGGTTCCCAAACTTTTTGTGCCCAAGGCACACCAAAGGACAAGTAAAAATCTCAAGTCACACTTATTGTGCGAAATAGCCCTTATAACACGTGTTATCACTCATATCATGTAAAATATCTGTAAATGTGCATAATTATTTACTAATGCCAAATAAAATGTATAGATAGAACAATCAGTGGTTCAAGTTAGTATATTCCTCAGTGTAACATATCCACTAGTTGCAAAGCTTAAACATTTTTATATATTTTTTTATTTTAAGGGAAAGGATGTTTTCACTACTCAGTTTGTCAACTATGTTACGGACAAACTTGATGTCATTACAATCATTTGATTAAGTCCTGCACTTCAAGTAAAATCAAATTTGAAAGGCTCTTGAGTCTATTCTACCATATATCCAAAGATTTTTTAAAGTTTAAAAAATAATTGTATTAAAGTTTTGTTTTTTCATGTGATATGTTCAGCACTGTCATTAAGTTTAGGGATATTTTGTATTATAAAACTACCATACAGGTCATTTTGATAGTTTTAAGAGATGTCATGTAAAACTCCAACCTGTGTAGATATACATTATACTATAAAGGATATCAGAAGCACTATTTTAGATATTTTAAATTTGAAAAAATGAGGTGCAACATAGTTGACAATGAAAGTCAAACATTTGACGCAAATAACATAGTTGACTGGACACATTATTAACCATCAGCACTATGTTAATTTCAAGGCAGAAGTGCAAAATTCCATTGATAATGATGTGTAATGACGTCTACATGTCGTACAAATTGTCAACTAGGTTACCTGTCAACTAAGTTACTACAGTTATTACAGTACTGGGTAACTCAGTTGACAGGTAACCTAGTTGACAATTTCCCTATTTTGACCCATCATTTCAATGGTAGGCCTTGCCTGGATGACCACATGTCATTTTCTTGAACAGGTTAACATCACATTTGCACATATAATTGAATTAAAATCATTAAACAATTGTAAACCATAACAATGTACGTAACATTGTTGATTGTCAATGAGTATATTAATTGACCATGTGCTATTATACATAAAATATTGTAAAAATGTAGAGGACAATCACCACAGTGTGTTCAAAATGTCTGCCAAAGAGGAACATGGCATCATGTGATGCTGGTGACATGGTATTGGGACAAACAATTTTTGAGTTAAAGGGGGAAGTTCTGTTAGTAACATAGTTGACAGAACTTTTGCGGACATTCATATATTAAGATATTTAAATTATTTAAAGGGGGAAATCAATTAAAAATATGTTATTATTCTTTAGTATTTAGACTTTTGAAATAAATGAATCATTTTTTAAATTTACTTTAATGGTTTTTATTCATTATTTTGAATCCAAGACACCCTCAACTGAAAAACGGACATAGCAAAAACTGACAATTTAAGAACATCATGACACATTTCAAGCTAAATAAAGCATAGGATGCACATAATGTTTGTGTGATATTATAACATGCTTTCCAATAATAGGCAAAATATGATATTTTTGAAGAAAATAGTTAGAATAATTATAATTATCATCAATGGACATCAATGGACATGGAATGTACCCTAAATTGTAGAATCACTCAGCAGTTACATACACCAAACCTTCCAGTTATATTCCTATCAATATTATGAAGGCTTTTACAGAAGGGTTTGGTCATATATAATTCATAGCCTGAATTATATAACATTTTATACCTAAAAACATGGTGAAAATTGATATTTTAGGGCTGTTGACAGTATTTTCTGATTTATGGAGTGATACAAAGAGATATCCAAAATCCCTTCTGTAAAAGCCTTAGATACTAATATGACTACAAAATGAAACAATAATTTTGATCCTGGCTTTATCCAAAGTTCAGATTTTGGTTCCTGAAATGTGTTAAAATATGCGCATATTTCATGAGATAATGGTTCATTTGGATATTTAAACATGCTATTTCAGAAAACTTGTAATACAAAAAACAATTGCCTTATTGTAAGTAATTAACTGGAGAAATATTTAGCTGATATCTTTAAGTTAAAAATACCCTATTCACCTGGGGTGTCTCGCCTTAATTAGATGTTTGATAAGTGCAGATCACATAGTAAAACACGTACACAGATACATTATTTTGTATTTTTATTAAATTCGACAATGTCAATTTCACTTTCCACTATGTCCACCGTTGTTTTTCACAACCAATGGCAGAACTTTATTGAGGCCTGTAATTAGTCAACTACAGGTCTCTTGAGTCAGTCTTTTTCTTCCAAAAAGCTTGTGACAAGATGTTATTGCTCTTGGGGCATTAAAAACAAGATTTTAACTTTAGTTTTTTATATAATATCTGCATTTTCTATTGTGAAAAACTAAGTCTTAGTTATTTAATATATAGCGCCATCTCCTGGTTAAACCCTGAAATTGGAGAATAGTGGGAGGGCCTAACATTCCTGAATACTGGTCTTTGGCAGGCAACTGGCTGGCAACTGGCTGGCAGTCGGCAGGAAGCTGTATGCTGGGGTCCAAAATAAGAGGCTCCATCTGTATATGCACGCATATATATGTTATTTATTATATTATTATTATTATATCACTGTAAAATCAATCGACAGTAAGGACTTACTTCCGGGTGTAAAATTCTCCATTATCCATTGGGAATGGACGCTCACATTGCCTTTAACTGCTTCCGACATGGACCGATGCGGTGCTTCCCTGAGCGTCAAATACCCCCGCCGATGGGAATACATTGCAATCAGTTGAAAGCTTTTTGCGTCCGTTTATGAAGCTGAAGGAGACTCTGCGCGTCACAACTGCATGCCAAAGGACCCTGACCAAGCGTCGCTATTGGACTATCAGGGAGTGAGACTGTGTTGAGTACACACATGTCCCCATATAATTGTGAATATATAGTACATACATGTCTCCATATCAATCTGAATATATAGTACATACATGTCCCCATATAAATCTGAATATATAAAACATACTTGTCCCCATATAAATGTTAATATATAGTAAATGTATGTTCACATATATACACAACCAATATTTACCATATGTTGTCCCATATTACATATATTAAATATATAATGACATTAAGATATATTATTAAATATATTTTCATATATTACTCAATATATGAAAAGCGGCAATTACTTTTGTATTTTACAATATATTGTAATATATTAACACAATATATTATTCTATATATCTTCAATATATTTTGTAGATATGAATATTATTTTTTTTCCTGTTGATTATTAATCATTATCAGTTGGTGTAGTGTTATAATATTTTCGGTTTTTACTCAGTCCGGGCCTAAAAGGTGTATCCTCACACACCACCGTGAGGTACCGACAAACTCCCTTCTTTCTATACTACCTCCATTCATCAGTTTTACACCATTTTAACTTTACCCTGTTAGGTTATCCCTTTAGACTTTAAACACAGACCTTAATGAACACACCTCTGAAACCTTGGGATTCAATACCCGTAAAGCACTGCTGCCGTATTTAAGATCAATCGATCATGGCGACCTCCAATATGACATAGAATTCAGCAACAGAGTTACCTAGGTGCGACTTACCCGTTGTTTTCTCTGGCGTTTTGCAAGACTCCGTCAGGGATTGATCCTCAACCAAGGAACAGGACACTGGAATAAAAACTGGACTCAGGACTCAAGCTATGTGGGAACAGGTTACATTTCCGTCTGATTTGCCACTTATCCATCAATAATCAGAAGGGCTACATGAACTTTAGTTTCCACTCACAAATGTGAACAGGTAGTTTTATTAAAGTTTCACAAGTTATAACACCACACATCAATACAAAATGAAATGCGTTTTGCTCAGATACATATTATATCTGAGATGTAGGTTTGCCTCACTATGAGTTAGTATAAGATTGTCTTCCGTTGCCTGCTAAAGCTGGAGAGTTCAAGTTCGAACTGGGTTCAAAAGGGAACTGCACTCCGATGTTCTTCAGTCTTCTTTTATCCTCTTCTTTCCCGGGATTGGTTTGCCTTGTCTGCTCAAACCGTTAATAAACATTATTTATGATAACTATCTTCATACTACAAAGTCAGTGGTAAAAAAAACATTCCAACTTTTTAGAGCAGAAGCAATACCACAATGAATAAAACATTGTTGTGTGTCAATGCCTTGCGTTCAAAATGCACTCAATCAATATTTAAAAGTCCAATAGATCAGTGTTTCTCAAAGTGTGGTCCACGGACCACTGGTGGTCCGTGAGTGCCCCCTAGTGGTCCTTGAGTATATTGGTAAAATCTCACATTTGAAATAAATAAATACATTTAAGTTTTCCGCACTCTCGCGGGAATATCTCCGCAATGGAGCGAGCTTAAGTTTTGATTGCATGATATAGCCCAGCCAGTGGCTGGGGTAGGCTACAGCCATACCAAGAAATGGCTTAGCCCCACCTTAGCCTCACCTTAGCCCCACCATGAAAAATAATGTTAAAGTAAGCAAAATAAAGTCCGCCAACTCGCGGAGTAAATTGCACAGACAGCAGTTAGTAAGATTGATTTCAGTAGCCACTTGTCTGGAAATACCGAAGACTAGAAACGGTTTTGAAAACTTTTGTCACGTAGTGATCGTCTTCTCAATAAAACATCTTTGATAATGTCTTCTGGCCAATCAGAATCACGATAACGGTGTGGTGTTGTTGCAGGAAGTCCCGACGGAGAATACTTTTGCTGTAGTACATCTCTATATCCATGGATACAACATTACGTGTTGATAGAAATCAACACGTAATGAAATAAGACCCCACGGTTTGATGATTGATAGGTGTGTGGGCTGTCTTTCATTTTGACACACAGAACAATGGGGGCTCTCCACCCTTATCCACAATGTAAAGTAATTCACAGTCTCTTTCCTCTTCTCTCTGTGAGGAGCAGCGGGTTCAGCTTTCAGAACAAAGTAACAAAAAACTAAAATGGCATTCATTTTTTTAAATGTGTAGTAATAGATTTATTTATTTTTCTTCTCAAGAGAGTACCAGAATGTGTATTTTATGTTAGTATTTCAAAAAATCTCCTGGGGGAGAATCCCCCAGACCCCCCTGCAAGGGTTGGGTTTTCAGCATGTCAACTCTTTCACCTGTGGGGAAATTGCAGGATTGGCTTCAGGTCGCCCTTTTTATTTACTACAAGACAAATGTGCCTTTTTATTTCATACAGTTCAATTTGGATTGAGACAGGGAAATAATCGAAACCTCAAGCGTGGCATTTCACTGTCAAGGGGGGCGATATAGTGTGTATGTAATTACATTGCAAATACTGACTTGAGCCCCACCACTGTATGGGTTAGCCCTAACATAGATTACCCAACAAAAATACTCTGGAGCCGCCACTGAGCCCAGCGCAACACCTTCATCACACATGTTGCCACTTGTTTGTACCATTTTCAGGCGATTTGTAATCTGTTCTAGAAAAACGATGTGTTTTTGGATATTTGTGGAGTTAGGTGGTCCGCAAGTGTTTTTTTATTGGTTAAGTGGTCCGACTCCTTGGTATGAAAAAGTTTGAGAAACACTGCAATAGATCAATGACAACATGTAATGTGAAAGAGTTGCTTGGAGTAACAAACCCTATTGAGAATTATAACTCGATTCTCTTATTTCCTTCTGTTCTCTGTGTGTTTCAACTTTTTGTTTTGGTTTTATGGCCTTCAGCCTTACTATTTTCAAAGATACTTCTCTCAGGAGTTGGTGTAAACCCGACCAGAGGTTAGCAAGAGAGTGAATATTTGACTTTCATGTATTTCAGGTCAACAGAAACACAACTCTAATTGAATGCTGATGTTACCCTGTTGAATTTGTAAATAAACTACTGTTCATTAACTAGCTTATCTACTTTTTTAGGTCACTATATGTCAATATCATAATTATAGCTTGTTCTTTTGCCCCTAAGTTAGCCAAACATTCAATAAAACTGCATGAGGGTATTGAAAGTTACTACGTTAATAATGCAGAATGGCTCCTTTCCTTGCAACCAATTTAGTTGTGTTTGACAGAAAAACAGCTAACCATTATTGTGAGAAAGTATTTTTAGAGTTGTCTTAAAATATAGAATGGACAGGCAGATCAGAAGGGTTTTGAGATATTCTTTTGGAAGTGGTGACTCATTTTATTATGAAACTGGGTTGCGATGAAATACCTTAGACCTGGAATGAAAGCTATACATTTTTTAGAGACACACTTAAAGTATGCTGGGGTTGAGAGTTTGATGATTGTATTCCTTTAAATTGTATAGTGGTAGCTTATTTGTCTTTGAAAGTCAAAATATAAATTGGCACAAAATGGAGACATTCAGGTAAAGCAGAAATAGCTCAAAAATAACATTCATGCAGAATACTTGAATATAATGTTCTGAGTCAAAAGAGTCCAATACAATACTCTCTCTAAGTAGCTGTTCACAATGCACCCAAATTTAAACTGACTGTGACATATAATGCTGGGCTTTGCTGTCACCGCTGTATTACACTTTATTTTCTCACATAACAATGAATAGGCTAGAGCAACTGAGGCACGTGGAGACACATTTTTCATCTCACTAAGCAACATCAATTCAACTCAGTCCTCATCTAAATGACCAAAAAAGTAATTTATTGCTGCGGCTTCTCCTGAGTTCCCTGCAGGGGATGGGATATGACAAGAAAATGAAAGCTCTGACGGCGTGTCTGAGCTTATTTGCAGTGTTGTAGTGCATCTTATGATGGAAAAAACAAACCTGGAAAGGGCCTAAATTGAGAGAAAAGTAATTCATTTTGCTTTTCTAGTTGATGAACCATCATATTTCATCAAGGTCATCGAGTCCAGGCTGATGAAATTGATCTGAAGGCAATAACATTTTAGCTTCTGAGAATAAACAAGTCACTCAAAATCATCTATTACACCATGCAAATGGTAGACATTAGATAGATGGCAATTAAAGTCTGTCAGGAAATGAGGGAAAGAACGTCAACACCCGCATAATAATAAAAATTATATCGTCATTGTTGAAGCATATTAGTGAGAGTTGTGTTTAAACTTTGTTACTTAGGAGTTCACCTATTGAATTTAAATCAGTTATGCTGCACAGATTTAGAGAATGGGTCAACTTTGCATAATAAGTAACCAGGCTGGAAGTTCTTAAATATCAAGCAAATACAAATAGTTTCTCACAGTAAATGAGTCATGATGCTTTCACGGATCACTGATCTACTGCACTCTGGTTGAATTAAAAACAAAAGCCAACAAAACAGCATTAGAGTTTATCAGTCTATAAAACATGTTCATAGGCCTGAACCTCTTAAAGCAGCACAAGCTAATATAAGCTTGGTTTTCTCATACAGTATCTCTGTATAGTATGTGTATTCTCTCTCTGTCCTACACGCCTTGTTGGAGCTCCTGCCCCCCCCCTCCCTATGAGCCCACTGTGCTCTGATTAGTCAACCAACGTTACAGCTGAACATCAGTGTTTATGTTTTACAATGGCGTTTGTTAGCAACCAGAAAATGACACCAGTAATGACAAACAGATGAGAATGCTGCGTGGGGTCTGGGTGCCGTGTTGGCGGGACGTTGCGGGGCTCGCTGCCCCGCCCGTTGAGGCTCGAGGAGCGGACAGTGTGAGGTGGATTACTGGTGTCGTTTCCTGGTTGCTGCGTGGGGTCTGTGTGCCATGCCAGTGGACACCGCGGAGTCTGCCTCCTGATTTGGTAAGGAGTCTGCCGCTGGCACGGCACTTGGTATATATCCAGCATCCAGGGAAACACAGCGGGAAATCCCCCTCACACTGTCCGCTCCGGGGGCCTCGCGGAGTCCACCCTGGCAGAGGATGTGCCTATTGTTCTATAGCTGTGTGCCAATTGGTCCAGATTTAGTGACGTCAATAGGCCGCGGAAGAAAAAAATTGAAAAATAAAAATCTCCAACGAGGCGTTCTGGGGCATCATAGACACGTATTTTCTGTGTTAGAGATTTACTCGCTACAGGGTGTACTTTGAGGGTTTGTGACTTTGCAGACCGTTTACATGCAGAAAAAGCTACATAACACACAAGGGGACGGGTAATAACCAGAAAAGCATATGATGGGACCTTTAAGGTCATAGCACACAGTTTTTTGGTATGACCGCAGTGCAAACTTCCTAAAGCCTTTAAGATATTTGTGATAACATGATTTCCTCTGAAGCATCCCACGTGTTTCACAAATCACAGGCTGGCTTTATACGGTGGCAACCAAACAGTGGGATAAAACACCAGATGGAGAATACAAGATAAAGAGATTGAGAGAAAACATGTGAAAGTGAGAGATTGTTCTTTGTAGTAAGTCTAAATTATTTGCAAATGTTACATTTTCTAAAAGGTTGTTTTGTCAATACAGTACATTTCTTAGTTAAAACTCAGTAAGAGAGAGAGAAGTTTCATGAAAAAATCCATTGACTAAGCAACCCTTTAGCACATGCCGTAGAGACCACTTAACAGTGGTTTTGCCCCTGCTCACAGCTTCTTTTCTTTCCATTAATCCCCCTCTTGTCGGTTCAGACCATGACAAGGATTTCCATACTGCTCTTTCTGCCCTGATGTGATCAAGAAGTATTTTGCGCTGGATTTGCTGTATTGGAGTTGGAAGTCTCTGCATGATACAAAAATGTAACTAATGCTGACCCTAGGGAACCTTAAACTGTACTCATCCAACATTTCATGTTCAGGCAATATCCTATTTGTGTAATTGAAAGTGAATAAGAATTCTCCGTCACAGAAAAGTCTCTGCGTTTAATCCTATTTTGACTGACAGCTTAATGTTTATACGTGTAACTATTTATTCTCAAAGTCATTGCTTGCTATTGGAATCCAGGATGTTATATGAAGCATTGGCCATGTCTCCAAATGTCTCTATCCTGTGTAAAAAGGGAAGAAGAAAGACATGTCAAAGTGATTTGTGTCTGTTTGAACGTCCCCAGAGAGTAGAGCTGTACTGTTGTAAAGCCTGTAAAACACCTCCCAGCTAGAGAGATCTGTCTCCAGAGGATACACATGCAAAAACCCTGTCAGCATGCGAGCTAGAAGAAAGCAAACGCCAACCTTACTTTAAAACTTCTTTTTTTTACGAGAGTGGTTCAACGCATTAAGAACAAAAGAAAGTGCTGACGAAGGTGAGGCGCTGAAATGTGTTTGCTCCTGTCTTGTGCATTAAAACGCATGGGAATTTATGAGTGAGATGCAGACATTTATTCCGTGTTCTTTTCTCCACTCCAATGTTAGAGCGGGCTCACTGGATGCATTCTTGATGAAAGCATGAAGCATGAAACTAATATGCAGTATGTTTCCTCTTGTGTTTGAGCACTCGTGATGCAAATCGGTAGTAATGATACACAGTCAGGACCTTTATCTGAAATGAGTGTGTTTTCAAAGTTATATTTCAAACAATGTTTTTACATTTCATTGCAAGAATAGCACTTCTGTGACCAATTACATTGTAGTGGTACAGTTTAGAGTACATATATAATGTATGATTGTGCTGTGCTATGGCCTATTGGGACACTTAAAGGTCCCATGTCATGCTTTTCCGGTTATTACCCGTCCTCTTGTGTGTTATGAAGATGTGTATGCATGTAAACTGTCTGCAGAGTCAAAAACCCTCAAAGTACACCCTGTAGGGAGTAAAACTCTAGCACAGAAAAGACCTCCCCAAAACGCCTCGTTGGAGATTTCTCATTTTCTTCCTGGGTACTCTGACGTGGGGATACCCAGAGGCCACACCCTCTGCCAGCCTTTCACGAAACAAAGCTTCCCAAACCTTTCAGCGATTCATGCCGGATATGTACAGCGTAGGGCACTAAAGAACGATGCTGTTCCTACTTTGTTTGGACCAGCGGGAGATTCGGGTACACAACCTGTAAGTATTCATTGTTGTTTGTGTATTTATGATGTTTAAAACAAACAAGGTATCTACCACGACTGTTTAACCTGTTACGCACGGCCCCCCCCGGTACCGGGCGGATAAATGCGTCATTTGCAGGAAACAACGTCGAAGGAATCTTAATATTTAATAAACTATGAATGTTTTATATCCATGTAACGGGAAGAAACTCAGCTAACTGATCTTTTTAATTTTTTTTCCAAAAAAACCCCACAATGCTAACACTCAGCCTCTGAATTATCCACGAGCGAAAAAATGTAACCTAAAATGGCACTTAAACTCACAATAACTCCCTTATTACTTAACCTAGATGCACAGCCAACCACTCGTTTTTCATCAGCTGGAGACACAGAATCGTTTGGTGCCCACCTCAACACTCAGTGATAAACATTTGCGACGCTATAAACGAAAGCGTACATCATAACATGTGGAGCTAGGTAGCTAGAAACGCTAACATGGCTTACCTTGGTCAAAACTGGTCTTCAATGGCATTAAAACGATAAAAAAACGATGCTGCAGTTAATCCATAGGTTCATTCAATGTATCTGTGTCCTCTTTGAAATTATTTCTGATAATCCATAAGCAATAAAACTGCTTTTTCGTTTCCAAATGCCAGAGCTAGAAATCGGTCCACTCTGCTGCACATTTACATGCGCGCAGCCCCCACCTTTTCTCTTCACAATGTGTGGTGGTGGGGGCCTCCCCCTTTGATTCTATTGGCTCTAACGGTCAGAAAGAGGTGTCAACCATCCAAATCGACCAAGGGGGGCCAGAGATATGGAAAAAAATACATTTTCACCCAAATCACCTCAGAGGTGGGGTGGTTTTGGCTAAACCTCTCTAAAAAGGTCAAATGTCACTTGTTTTGCATCAATCTTGATACAGGGTACTTATTATATGTTGGACTTTGGATTCCTAAAGCTTTTAGTCTACTAACCCATCATCCAAGGGTAGTTTTCACTATAAGTAAAAAATAATTTTTGGACGGACACTATAATTTACAGTTTTTTACTATGTAAAATCTGAATTTTCTTTAAAATAAAAAACATCTATATTGATTCTGACACTTCTACATCCAACTCACAGATTTAACCTTGCTTTGATAAAATAAATTATTCATATATTCCTTTTAGAAGTTAACTTGTAGTCATTTGTTTTGGGCATGTCATTTTCGAGCCTGAAACATGAAAAACAGGCTTGGTGCTTAACAGGTTAAATGGGTAAACGTTTTTCGGGCTACGAAGTTGGGATCGCGGAGAAATGCTCTCCGCAGACCCATTCTAACAGAGTTATAAACCTTTTTCTTACTCAATATCAAGCCACACTTATTGTTTTTACTTCGGCTGTGAGTGTTTGTGTGTGCTCAGGATGAGTTTCGCTTGTTCTCGCTGTATCGCCGAGAGGCTCGTTGCTGCGATCTGCTGCGAGGAGCGGAGCAGATCGCAGCAACGAGCCTTTCAACGTCCCGACCAATCAGAGCACACTGGGCTCGCAGGGAGGGGGGGGCAGGAGCTCCAACAAGGTCCGCAGGTCTCCCTTGAAAAAGAGATCGTTGATCTCAATGGGATTTTTTCACCTGGTTAAATGTGACCCGCTCTATCGAAATCAGTCGGATGTCGCAACGGCTCATTTCAAAATAAATGTGGATTTGCGGAAAAAACTATTTTTCCGGGGTTCGGGTGTTTTGTTTGATTTTAAATAAACAAAGTCTTGGCTTTCAGAATATGAAACTTTTATTTCCAAAATCACACGATAAATACATTTGTGAAGCTTGTAAAGGGAAGATGACAGGCACCTCTCAATCGCAATCTGCTGTTCCGTAGCGCAGCTCCCCCTCCCTCCGGCTGAAATTATGAATGTAAGGCATAAGTAATCATAGATAACACGGCAGGGTCCGTTACAGTTTGTTTTCATCTGATTTCAATTAAACAAAGTCTTGGCTTTCAGAATATTAAACTTGTTTCGGCAAATTTAGATGATAAATACAACTATGAAGCTTGTAACGGCATATTTACAAGCGGAGAACGGAGTAACTTAACGTCACAGCAAGCATAACAACAGCCGGTGTTTCTCGTGAGTGTTTTCCCCGGGAAACAAACACAATACACACAAACGCAAAAATACACAAACACACACACACACATACACTCACACACTCGCGAGCTTCCCCCAGACCAGTAATCCAAACGGAAATATTTTCCCTCCGGACTATTTTGATCATTTGCTCCGCTAATAATCAATCAGATCGATGGATTCCAGAGAAGAGGAAACTTTGAAGGCCTTTTTCTCAAAATGATGACTCGGTGACAGTCATTATATAATGTGACATATTTTGCTTAATATTTGGAGTACAACAAAAATCTTGATATCATTAGAAAGCTAGGAATCTCCTCTTTCCAACAGTGTATACAACTCAAAATGTGTCTTCGGGTCAATGCGACTGATTTCGATAGAGCAGGTCACAAATAAAGGCTACAAACAAACAAACAACAAGCCGTTTAGGACAGAGAGTGAATACCGGTGAATACACACACTATACAGAGATGCTGTATGAGAAACCAATGTGAGTTTGGAAAATTGCACAGTATAAATCTATTTTAGTATACCTCAACAATGGAATTATGATCAGTAGAAATGGCCATGACATGGGACCTTTAACCTCTTGAGCCTGTTTTTCAGGTCTCAGGCTCGAAAATGACATTCCCAGAACAAATGACCATATCTTCCCTTCTAAAAGGGTTAAATTAATAATCTTTATTCTCAAAGTAATGATAAACCTGTGAGTTGGATGTAGAAAAGTCAGAATCAATATAGATGTTTTTTATTTTAAAGAAAATTCAGATTTTACATAGAAAAAAACTGTAAATTATAGTGTCCGTCCAAAAATTCTTTTTTACTTATAGTGAAAACTACCCTTGGATGATGGGTTCGTAGACTAAAAGCTTTAGGAATCCAAAGTACAACATATAATAAGTACCCTGTACTTCTTCTGGGGTCATTTGGGTGGATTTGACCTATCTCTGGCCCCCCTTGCTCGATTTTGATGAATGAAATCTCTTTATAACCGCTAGAGCCAATGGAATCGAGGGAAAGTTATATACACACCAACACGTTAACAAATAAGGAGTGAGAGTGACGCGTTACCAAAACCGGAAGCTGCATACACTCTGGTGGCTACCATTAGCAGCTAACTTTTCCGCTCCGATTTTTACATAAAAAATGCAATTATGGATTATAAATAATTTTTTCAAAGGCACAGGTACATTATCAACCTATGGATCAACAGTTGTAGCATTTTTTTTTCTTTTTCGTTTTAATGCCATTGAACACGTCTTTTGACCTAATTAACAGCTACGGTGAGACGATCTGCCGTAAATGCTCCGTAAAGGTACGTGTTGTGATGTCTGTGTTTGCTTACCCTGTCGCAAGTTCGGATCGCTCAGTGATGATACTATACCTAAATACTCTGTGGAGTCTCAGCTTTAATCGGCTATATTGTATGTGCAGCTACAATAAGTAATAAGGGTATCTTTATCTTGAATTGTGTGCCGCAGTGCGTTAGAATTTTTTCGCTCAGGGGTCATTTAGACGCTTCTTATGAGACTTGTGTTTTGTTTTGGTAAAAATGGTTCATATCTTCAGTTAGCTGAGATTCTTCCCGTTAATCTGGTGTTACACATTAATAGTTTCATAAATGTTAAGAAGCCCTGAGACATTATCTCGAAAAAAAAAACGGTGGGAGGGGTCCAATGGGGGGACCGCCGTGCTTAAGAGGTTAAATGGATTTTAGTCATTATTGATGGTATCAGTTGCAAACATGCTTTTTTGTTTTAAATAACAAGTCATATTGTATACTATGAAAAACATCTCTTAGATAAAATATAGTGTGAAAACTGTATATATTTCCCACTAACATAAAATATGTAGACTTTAATTGTTTCCCTTGTGTTCTTTTATTTCACATTTGGATTCAACTAATGAGGGATAGAGTGAGGGGAAAGACTTCTGCAGATGTGAGGCGACAGTGTTTGCTTGGGTTATAGGTACATATAATGCTCATATTCAGGATCATATCTGTATTTTGTGCTTCTTCTGTGACATGTTTACATGCTTTAATGTTCGAAAAGTGCTGTATTTGTCTCATACTGCTTGTGCTTTGGCACCTCTTTTCACCCTCTGTCTGCAACCAGAGCCCAGTCTGCTCTGATTGGTTAGCTGGCGGCTATGTGGTGATTGCTTAACTGTCTAAAGATATCCCGATTCTTAGCCTATAGGTTACATGCAGACCTGTATAGGTTATAGGTCATATAATGTGTTGGGCTGTTTGCCAATAAATGTGACATAGTGAAGTCACTATGTTAAGGAAGGGAAATTAAGTCCAATCAAGGCGTTTCAGGCAGGGGGGGGAGTGTGTTGAAGAGAAACTCCCTCTGGAGGGAACTTTGGGATGTTAGCCATTGCAGACCATTTACATGCACACAACACCTTTATAACACACAACAAGAAAGGGAAAACACCTAAAAGCGTAATATAGTGCCCAGAGTTGGGTGTAACGCGTTACAAAGTAATTATTATTTTGAGTTCGTCCGAAGAATAGACAGGAATGTGACGGTGAGGTGCAAACTGTGTCCAGGCCAGAAGCTGTTATCCACTGCTGTAAACACCACGTCAAACCTCAACAAACACCTGCAAAGAACACATGCTAAGGTGAATCTAATAGCTAAGGACCCCCAAACCCAGAGTGAGGATGTTGTGAGTGCGCCGCCGCAAGAATTTGGAGGACCGGTAACCAAAGCAGAGATGGACAGGCTTGTAGCATCCTTCATAGTAGAGGTAATGTTGCCCATTTGCACAGTGGAATCACCATCGCATCGTTCAGAGATATACTGCGCAAAATACAGATAGCAGGAGACAGAGGACAGCCATGGTCAGAGCTATCTGGATCAGTCTTATGCGACAATGGAAACTGAACTAAAGAGAACATTTGAAACTTTAGCAGTCTGCGTGATCTGCCTGCAGGGAGGGGCTGGCCGGCCCTGCGAGTAAAGTAACGATGTAGAGAGTAACGAAGTAGTGTAATATATTACTTTTTTTTAAAGTAATATGTAATATGTAATATATTACTTGTTTTTAGTAACGACCCCATCTCTGATAGTGCCACAGTGACGCGTCCTAAAACCCGGAAGTAAGCTGCGCATGTGTTCCTTCGATACTTTTATAATTTTCTAATCATAAATCTATCGATCATAAATCTATCGATTAGATTTACAATTAGAAAATTAGAAAAGTAGGGTAGACATGTGGATATTATCCGACTGAACAAAACGTGATCCGTCTCTTAAATGTGTCAACCACAGACTTTATTTCAAGCTATTTTCCAAAATCCTATGGAGAAATTGCATTGCGTTTTTGTCGAAGGAACTCATGCGCAGCTTACTTCCGGGTTTTAGGACGCGTCACTGTGGCACTCTATAGGGCCTCTTTAAGCCAGATATATCTAAGATTTCAGAAAAATCTGAATAACCGTCTTTCAATTAGGACAGGTGTTGAAGTCACCATTTGATTACATGCAGAAAACTGGTAAATAACAACTCTGATTGCGGACAAACAAATATTATACATTATGTCACCTACAGTATTGCTGGATGTAATTTAAAAACTGCTAACATCAGCTGTAGAAATAGGAGCAGCAGACCATGTTGAAGGGGGAAAAAAAGAAAATCAAGTCTGTTTGAAAACTCAAGAACACAAGCCAGTGGAGCAAACCTTAAAACAATTGTGGTTGCAATGCCCTCAACATGGTTTGGGGCAATTGATCTTCTTGGATCCACGATTGAAACATCTTTGGGTGCAAACTACAAATAAATTGTAAATAAGAACCTGAGGGATCACAAGTATAGGTTATGGAAAGTCTAGGTTCATGGGTCATCAACAGCCTGTATTGGAAATATGCTAAATGGTGGCACAACAAACATCAAGTGCCAGGATATCTTGATTTAAGGTCTTTAAGTGAGGCAAATGACCCAACATCAGAATTCTCAATATGTTTCAGTATCTAATAGGTTTTTCAGCCTGTGGCCTTTTGAGAGCTTTGAAAAGGGACTCTGCTTCTACATGTATGGTCACTGAGCTGTCAGCTACATGTAACAAGCACATGCCAGATCCTGTCAGCATGATGGATTGCACACTTCAGGGAATGGGCTGGTGGTACTACTAAAATAAGGATGGAATTGTATATATTTAATTCACCAAGTCAACCAAAGTAATGACTAACCCTTTCCAAGTCGTTAAGAAAAGGTCAGAGCATCATGGGCAGTAATAGGGTCACCAGCGCATCCTGTAATTTAAATTTCAAATGAACAGTTATTCCATTATGAATGCCACCATAAAAATAAAACAGAATTCTCATCATATGATTAATTTTGTGTTTTATAATATAACTGGATGATGGTAATTTCTGATTAACAAAGCATAAAGACGTACCAATTAGATGTACACATTGATGTCAACATAACCTAATATACATATTTTAAATAGATTAAACGTTTTATTTGATTACAATACATTATGTCTTGACATTTAAAGATCCTTATGTTCATTAATCAGTTGAGTGGTCACAGTTCTAACATGCAAGTATAATGAAGGAAGTAATCAGTAATTCTCGCCTCGGGTGCTGATACTTGACTTGGACTGTTGACATGATGCCTTAGGATTTTACCAAATACTGTTTATGTATAACATTTAGCACTTTGTGGATGTTTTGCTAGAAAATGAATATGTTTAAATAAATTACAGTACAAAATTATGAGTAATGCATAAATCCCGCATTTGCATGATTTGGTAAGAGACACCAGACTCAAAACATTAGCATAATTTTCACATCAGGGATCTCTAATTTGACAGACAGCTGACTGACATCCAGGTTTATTCAGGCACATGCAAATTAGTTCATGAGAGTGAACAATGAACATCAAAACATCACTACATCTGTGCCGGCTGTGAAGCTGCATCGACTTATAATTAGAGCTGTTCCAGTCACTCTCAAAATGGCTTACATCAGGTGAAAATAACTCAGACGCAGGTGAGTAACAAAACATACCTAGCAGACTGCAGACATAATTTATGAAACATTAGCAGAAAATAATTTTTAAAAGGATGTATTGTAAGTGAAATCCATTTTTATAAAAGCATTGAATGAGGTTAGTGAAAAAGAATGAAAAGGCTCAAACTCTTCCACAATCAGATAATTAACATTTGTTAATTATTGCAGCTGCAGGAAAGATTTACTTGACAGTGTGATCAATATTTTTCTAAGTATAGAAAGTTAGCAGAGGGTTTGTGTGCCAAAGATTTCTCAGCAGTGACTGGCGTTCTTAAAGTGGTGATTCATCAAATGATGTCAACACAGGATATTTTATTTATTTTGTAAATATAAACAAGGCACTAGCAAACACATTGTCCCCAACAAATCATGCACTCCATTAGTGACAATATGTCTTGCTGTATTGACCTGTAATGTAAGCGTCCCCTCTAGACCCATTTTGATTTTGTATTTTACAGTAGCCAAATGCACCATTTCACATATAAGCAGTACTTTGAATTAATGTGCAAACAATGGCAGTTATATTAACAGCTAAATGTATCCAACACAAGGCCAAGTTAGGCTATAAAAAAGATAAGGGTAAGACGGTAATTTCAAAAGACAACTTACCATGGCTATAGAAGGTAAAGGTGAACCTGAATGTTAGTATTGAAATTAAAGTTAGCTACTAATGTCAACATGTTCAACTCTAGCTAAGAAGCTGCTCTAATAATTAGAATTCAGTGTAACAATGGGAAAAGTCTTGCTAATTGTATTGAACAT
The DNA here is from genome assembly GCF_902827165.1 of Trematomus bernacchii. Lineage (NCBI taxonomy): Eukaryota > Metazoa > Chordata > Actinopteri > Perciformes > Nototheniidae > Trematomus > Trematomus bernacchii. Next base: position 20,023,793 of record NW_022987739.1, read on the forward strand.
ACAGAAGCTATAGTGTCAATTCACTGTTTAGCCGTTTAGCCTGCAACTTTAATGTGTAAATAAGCAAATGTTTGCTATATCAAATTAAAAGCTGTTTACACCTTGTTTCCTCTGCCCTTAAATGGCCATAAAAAAGTTATTGCAGGTTGAAAAAAAGCTCTGTGGTGACTAATGTAAGAAGTTTAAAGGGGCTTGGCAAGTTGAGGCGTAAAAATGTGTCCTTTTCTGTTAAACCAACAAAAGTAGTTATATGACAGGAGGTGGCCTTGGTTTATGCACAAACAGATGCATATTGCTAATTATCATGCAGAGTGACATCATCTGACATGCTGACTTGCTGCAGAGATTACATAATATAGCAATCTCTTACCAATAATGTGTATACTATAACAATTTTTAATTAAGTATTGTTTTAAATATAGGAGATGTAAACATACAGCTAAAAACACATTTTAATTAGGTATTCTTTTGAATGGAGATGTAAACATACAGCAAATAACGACTTGTTCTAAGCCCCATTTTGATTGTGATGGTTTAAAAGAATGCCAGCTGAGAACGGTCAGCTGCTAGCTCGAGAACTGCTGTGCGTTTACTCGTTGGGGGGATTGGGGAAACTACAACATATACAATGATATCAATAAGTAAACACAACAACTAGTTAGTGCAATCTTAGTCCCTAGGTTTAAAAAATAATGGGCATGTTTGTGCTGTTCATCCAAGATTAAATTAATCCACATGTCTATCAATTGTCTTTTGGGAACATACTTTCTAGCAGGTACTTTCTTCCAATCACGTCTTTGTGATTTTCTTCAGCATGCTGCACTTACATTAAATACATATTGTAAACTGCCCTGTAGGCCTGCATGTGATTGAGTTTGTAGATTGTTGTGATCGACGTTCCTGCTTTCTGCCCTACATATTTGTTTTAACCCATTGGGTTACAGAGCGTATGAAAATTACGCTTTAATTTTATTAATTAAAGTTATTAATAATAATGTAATAATTCACAACAGTTTGGAAAAACCCATCGAGTCAACCTTAATTAGTTTGGTCCATTTCATATACAAAGAACATCAGGGTGTATTATTTAAAGCAAAAAAAGTCAACATCAAATGCAAACATCAGCAGTATTCCCTAACTCAGCCCAACCCTTTTCAATGTGATATAAAATTGAAATGTTATTGTTTATAGTGACGCATAACATTAACTGTTTTAATAGACATACCTACAGTATATCAAGTGTTCAAATACAAAACTTCTTTTCAGGCCTGTGTTTGTAAATCAATTCAAATAATTGAATTTCCAAAGATTATCAATATCTCTTAATATTATCTCTTGAAGATGCTACAGCTCATAACAACCTTTTAGGGAACATTATAGAACAGATAAAGAGAGCCTGACAATATAAAACACTACTAGGTGTACAATTCTTATCAATATTAATATTGTTTCTCAAGATTTAAAGCTGCAGAAATAAACACCACTTAATAAAACTCTCATTCTCTGACCATAAGGATTACCTTGTTTATATTATTATTATAATTGATTGAAAAAAGACCAGAAAATATAAGCAAGATGAGATGAAGAAAAACACCAAAAGGGGGACCAAGGATTTTGTATTTACCAGAAGGATTTGAAAAAAGATTGCAAGTGAAGCTTTTGTTCTCAAAAAGAAAAATTCTTAAATAGGAAGTTCAGTCATACACTGATAAAATACAGACCAGGTAGAACTTGTATTTAATGATGCCAGATGTGCATCATCTTTTTTTTTTAAAAAGGGACATTTAAGATTAAATCAGTTTGATCTGTGTCAGGCAAATGATGAATAAAAATAAGCACTGCAAAGAGGAGACTGATTAAGAAGATGAGCAACTCATGGAAACTGATGTCATGTCAACAGATTTACGGGAGGGGGGATGTTGCTAATTTACTCTCCGACACATCTGAAGTGAGATTTGGACCTATTCTCGGAGAACCTTTGGCTAGTCAACTGAATGACATGTTGAAGCATCAACCGAGGCTGCAGTTTGAAGATGCTGTGCAAATTATCACATTTGTCAACTTCTACCCACATGGCACTCATTACTTGAGATAGCATCTGGTGGTGATGAAGCTAACAGCACATATTTGTCAGATGATGTACATATCACCATCAGACTTCACGGGTTTAGTCTTCCGGATGATTAACCATTCCAAGGATTCATCAAGGGGCAAACATTGATGAACTTTCTGATCTTGAGGATCACTTTAGTGTAAGCCAAAAATCATTTAGTTAAATTATATAATCATTGTGGTGTCACATGGCCATGAATAGATTAATTCGAAAATTATTTCTAGTAGACTGTAAAAGTTCATGCCTTCACATGGGTGGCAACATGATCCTTTCCTAATTGAAATTGAATTCGGCAATTATCTGGGCCAAATACAAATCCATGCCATTTTCTTTTGAACTATTCAACACCATGTGTTTGGGTATGGGGGAGTACGTCCTGGCTGCTACTCTCCGATTTCCACAGTGGTACAACCCAAGGAGGAAAACGGCAAAAACATCATGCAGGCGACACAGCAACGAAGCTCTGATAATAGCCATCTGTCTGCTTCTCTCGGGGGATATTCATCAATGTTAAAAAAAAAAAAAGAAAACATTTTTTTTTAAATTATAAAATGCAATAACGTGCTTTAACCAGTAGGTGTCCCTTTCTATCAGCTGTGCACCGTTATGGCGTAAATACAGCCTATCTACCAATTGGATCAAATATAAAAGTCAGCCGAATTAGTGTTGATACTGCAAGGAGACGTATTGTGTGAAAAGAAATGTAAGATGTTGTTTAATTGCTTATATATTTAAGATCCACGTCAAGTTTTCAGTTTTGGCGGCAGTTCCTGTTTGTCTAGAAGTCTTGTCATCAGGGCTCTATACATAGAGTTAACTACGGCAGATATGTCATATTTAATGCAGCCGAAACGTGTATTACAATGCCGTTATGTGATGACTTTCAAAGAGAAAAGCAAGCACACTCGGAATAATGTATTATTTAATTTTTTTATACAGTCTATGGTCTAATGTCCACCTCAGCTTCAAAAGTTGAACATTGCTCAACTTTTGAATCCTGAAAATCCTGAAAATCTCCGCTCTGCTTCCCACAATGCAGTTCGGCGAAAAGTGAGGCAAAGTGACGTCACCCCATTCAAAGTGAATGGGCAGAAGCGTTCTAAGATTTTTTTAACGCTGCTGTGTGGACGCTCCGTTATTGTTGAGTAAATAACAGTGTGTGGTTTAGAAAAGAATACAAAATTAGAAGGAAAAAACGATGAAACAATACAGATTTCAGTATTCTGAGCCCCTACTCTCCCCCTAACTGACGGCAACAAAAGTCCTACATTATTCAATTAAAATAAAGAAGTAAAAACAATAAGTGTGGCTTGATATTGAGTAAGAAAAAGGTTGATAAACGCTGTGAGAATGGATCTGCGGAGAGCATTACGCCGCGATCACAACTTTTACCAACGTTCAGGGAGCTCTATGCAAGTCAATGGGACGCCCTGCCCGTTGAAAACTGACTCTCAAGGGGTACCCTGTCCGTAATAGAGTGACGGGGAGGGGCCCTGACCGACCGTCAACATGTGACGGGTTGGGAGTGAGAACGTGTTGACCAATTACAGGGACATTCTCCCTGGAGTAACTAAGGGCTAAGTGCCTTACTCAAGGGCACACTAGTGGTGGTGTTCCTGGCGGGATTTGAACTCACAACCTTCCGATCTTCAGCCCACCTCACTATCCATTAGACCACCACTATCTAACTATATACTCTTTATAATTGTATCATTCATTGATTATTTATTTGATTTTTCTTGTTAAATCATGTGAAAATAATTTGTCAGGAAGCCTGTTGGCTGTGCTTGTCCTTAACCTTGGACATGTGAAGGAGGCCCTCAAAGATACTGAAATGAAGGGCTGTGGATGCATTGAGGAACTTTTGGTTTCACATTGGGGGAAATTCCTAATTGATTCCTGATGTGTCATTATTAGAGAGATAGTACCTAGTAGAGAGATAGTACCTAGGTGTTGCATCTTATGCAACAACTCAAGGTTCAAGGTTCTTTATTGTCAATCTGACATAGCTACAGAGTAATTATGCAGTTGAAAATCTTATGTCACAGGCTTCTCCAACAATGCAACATAATAACATAACATAATAACAATAAGAGCAAGAGCAATACAAAAATAATAATAGTTATAAAAATGAAATAAAGTTATGATGTGGAATAGTGCAGTATGAGTCTATATACAAGTTATTGGAATGATATATATATATTAGGTATTAGATACATACTACTGAGTAGCAGTTGAATGTTTGAAGTTGTTTCAACAGTTCAATTTTTTAACAGTCTCACTGCCCGCGGGAAGAAACTGTCTCCGAATCTTCTTGTCCTTGCCCGGATGCTGCGGTAACGTCTGCCAGACGGCAACAGAAAGAACAGTTTGTGGCTGGGGTGATGGGGGTCTTTGATAATCCGTAGTGATTTCTTCCTGAGCCGCTGGGAGTAAAGGTCCTCCATGGATGGCAGCTCCGTCCTGGTGATGTGCTGTGCAGTTTTCACCACCCTCTGTAAAGCCTTACGATCGAGGTCGGTGCAGCTGCCGTACCAGGCCGTCATGCTGCCAGTGAGGATACTCTCTATCGTGCACCTGTAGAAGTTGCAGAGTATCCTGGAATCCATTTTGAACCTCCTCAACCTGCGGAGGAAGAAGAGCCGCTGTCGAGCTTTCTTGGTGATGGTGGTGGTGTGAAGAGACCATGTCAGGTCCTCAGTGATGTGGACCCCAAGGAACCTGAAGCTTTTGACTCTCTCCACCGTAGTCCCATTGATGGCGATGGGGGCGTGTCCCTCTCCCTGCTGCTTCCTGTAGTCCACAATCAGCTCCTTTGTTTTGCTGATGTTGAGATGGAGGTTGTTCTCCTGGCACCAAGATGTCAGGTTTTCGACCTCCTCTCTGTATGCCGTCTCGTCATCGTCTGTGATCTGGCCGATGACGGTCGTGTCATCAGCAAACTTCACGATGGTGTTGGAGCTGTGTGTGGCCACGCAGTCGTGGGTGAACAGGGAGTAGAGGAGAGGGCTGAGCACGCAGCCTTGAGGGGCACCGGTGTTAAGAATCAGGGTGGAGGATGTGATGTTTCCCACCCGCACTGCCTGGGGTCTGCCCGTCAGGAAGTTCAGGATCCAGTCGCAGAGGGCGCTGTTGAGCCCGAGGTCTCTGAGCTTGATGGCCAGCTTGGAGGGCACAATGGTGTTGAATGCTGAACTGTAGTCAATGAACAGCATTCTCACATATGTGTTCCTGTTCTTCGGGTCCAGGTGTGAGAGGGCAGTGTGGAGGGTGAGGGCTATGGCGTCGTCTGTGGACCTGTTTGCTCTGTAGGCAAACTGCAGGGGGTCCAGAGATTCAGGGAGGGAGGAGGTGATGAATAATTTGACTAACCGCTCAAAGCACTTCATTATGATGGAGGTGAGTGCTACTGGGCGGTAGTCGTTGGGGCAGGTGATGATTGACTTTTTGGGGACAGGAATGATGGTGGAGTGTTTAAGACATGTGGGGACTACAGACTGCAGCAGGGACCTGTTGAAGATGTCTGTGAACACCTCTGCCAGCTGAACTGCACACACCCTGAGAACACGGCCAGGGATGCCATCAGGTCCAGGAGCCTTGTGTGGGTTAACCCTTTTAAAGGATTTACACACATCTGCCCTATTTAAAACAAAAGGGCAGTGTAGCTCCTGGTCCCTCTGTACCTCCACAGCCTGGCTGCTCTCAAAGCGTGCAAAAAAACTGTTTAGCTCATCTGGGAGAGATGCGCACGCAGACACTCCCGCAGCACCCCCCGCTGCTCCTTTGTAGTCAGTCATTGTCCTTAGTCCCGCCCACATATTCCTAGTGTTACAGCCTTTGAAGTCAGATTCCACCTTCTCTTTGTACTGTCTCTTTGCATTTTTTATTGCTCTCCGGAGATCATACCTAGACTTCCTGTACTCCTCCAAATCTCCCGCTGTGTGCGCGAGAGTGCGCGCTTTCAGTTTGCCGCGCACCTCACCGTTTACCCAGGGCTTTTGATTTGGGAATGTCCGTACAGAAACCTTCGGTACCACGTCATCGATGCATTTCCCAATGTAGCAGATGACAGTGTCCGTGTGTGTGTTGATGTTATTGTCCTCAAACACACTCCAATCCGTAGATGCAAAGCAATCCTGCAGTGCTGAATCTGACTCCTCGCTCCATCGTTGTACTGTCCTTGTTATCGGTCTGTCCCTTTTAAGTTTCTGCTTGTAAGCAGGCAACAACAGTAGTGAGATATGGTCTGATTTGCCGAAGGGAGGGCGAGGGAGAGCCTTATATCCATTCCGGAAAGGGGAATAAACATGGTCCAGTATGTTTCCCCCGCGCGTCGGGAAGTTGATGTGTTGGTAATATTTTGGCAAAACCTTCTTCATGTTGGCGGTGTTGAAATCTCCGGCCACAACGAACGCCGCATCTGGCCGTGAAGTCTCGGTTTTATCAATAAACCCAAACAGCTGATCGAGTGCCGTGTTGTTGTCGGCGAGTGGCTGCGGCGGGATATACACTGCTGTTATCACAACAGATGTGAATTCCCTCGGCAGATGGAAGGCCCGACATGAGATCATGAGGTGCTCTAGCTGTGCGGAACAGTCCGATGAAATAATCTTCACATCTGAGCACCAATTGTTGTTAGTCATTACACACACACCGCCTCCCTTACTTTTCCCCGAGTTTGCAGTCCGGTCCTGACGAAAAATAGAGAATCCGTCAGGGACATTTAAGGAAAATTTAAATAATAAATAGAAGGCTAGATGTCATCTTCATATCACTGATGAATGCAACAACAACAAAAAGCTATATAACACAAATACAAAGGACCCCAGTGTATAAATACATACTGTATATCATTTATCATTCATTTAAGATTAATCTTTGATTTATCCAATCTAATTATTGAACATTGTCATTTAAAGGTCTCCTATTATCCTATTTTTAGGCATAATTTATAGTTCTCAAATATATGAAAATGTATAAAAAACATATCTATGAAGTGTTATGCTCAAAATACCAAACAGATCGCCCATTCTAGTCATGACTCATACTCCTCTATTTCAGCCCTGTTATGGTATGGTAGAAGCAGTTGATGCGAATGCCGCGGCGCGATTGGGGCGATTGGAGGGGGCCGCGACAACCGCTCGAGTTCAATTTGTTCAACTCGAGCGTCAAATTCGCATGACGCGATCTCGCGGTAGCCAATCAGCGGTGAGGATCTCAGCCTGCCGTCACTGACGTTGAACCAGAAAACCAAAACATCAGCCGTTAGCTGTTAGCACTCAGAGCTCACAGCTCCTCATATCTGTTCAGAAACTGGACAAAGGTTAAAGAAGTACAAACCAAAGACTCTGTGTCATGGCGAATACAGTCGCTGGTTTATTTATGTCTGTATGCCGTTGTTGTGAGTGTGGACGGAGCAGATACAACGTTAGTTTAGCCTGATCGATCCGATCTCCATTCAGAAAACACGCATTTTAAAAGGTTTTTCGCCTGCCGTCTTGTCTGCAGACTTGTCAAAGCATGTGTGAACGCAGCATTAGAGAAGAGTTGATTCTGGGTCCTTAGCTTTTTTTTTTTTAAATGCCGTATCATGTTCAAAACCACATCAAGGATTATTTCTGTAACAGTATGGAGCTCAAATGCTTTTTCTCTTGCCGGTTTACCACAAGGTGAGTTCCTTTTTTTATTTCCTGCTTTTTTACACATACTCTCTCCAGTACAGGTTAGCTCTGAGTGTTAGCCATGCTTGCTAATGTAAACAAAGACCATATTACGCTGGTGACAGCAGAGGGTGAAGTGAATAGTCAAAAAAACTATTTTTATGAAAAGATAAGAGTCTCTGGTACATATAAATGACATTTTTGGGTGATTGGACTCTTTAGTTTAAAAATGACAGAAAAGCATAAACATACATTTAGCATTTGTTATTTCCTATTCCATTTCCGCCTATGATTTATGTGTGTTTAAGTGTTAATATTACAAAGATGGTAAAAGGTATTGATGTAATCTTTGCTTTATTGTATGCCTTGCCTCTCTGTGAACATCTAGGCCACATTTGATCAACATCCTGATCAATATTTCCTGAGATACATGGGATAAGGCCAACACGGCCCCCTTCAGAGGAGCCTACATTTTCACTATAATAAAGAATTATTTAGCAGTCAAATATTTTTATACAACCATCCGTTTCATAAACTAGACATATTAAAGTAATGAAAAAACATGGTTGTGCTTTGTTCTACCTCGGGTAGGGGTGTCTCGATAACTAAAGCCTTTTTTGGGGGTTTGTTCCTCTACTATTATGGACACAAGCCATTTTCACCCATTTATTAATTATATGTTTTAAATTTGATAACACCAATGTGTTTAATACTGGCAACTTCTAATTGTGGGAAAAACGAAAACGTTCCCAGTAGAGACGTCCCATAGAACATTTTGCGAAACACAAGAGCCAGCATGTGTAGTTCTGGGGGGGGGGGCTGGTCGAGTCCAGTTTTGGATAGTCTGCCGTGGTTTCGTTCCATTTCAAAGTGCTGTTTGACGCTCGGCGTAACCTTGGCGCACTGCCACTCCAATATCCAATCCCAGAGCTTGAAGATTAATCACGGGGACTGTAGTCCCAAACGATAGCTGAGGATTATGGGTAGTGTAGTGTCTTCGGCCATGCTAAACTCCGAAATGTTTTTCGGATTTCATATCGCATTAAGGCGAGACACCCCAGGTGAATAGGGTAATTTTTTTAACTTAAAGATATCAGCTAGAAATTTCTCCAGTTAATTACTTACAATAAGGCAATTGTTTTTTGTATTACAAGTTTTCTGAAATAGCATGTTTAAATATGCAAATGATCCATTATCTCATGAAATATGCGCATATTTTAACACATTTCAGGAACCGAAATCTGAACTTTGGATAAAGCCAGGATCAAAATTATTGTTTCATTTTGTAGTCATATTAGTATCTAAGGCTTTTACAGAAGGGATTTTGGATATCTCTTTGTATCACTCCATAAATCAGAAAATACTGTCAACAGCCCTAAAATATCAATTTTCACCATGTTTTTAGGTATAAAATGTTATATAATTCAGGCTATGAATTATATATGACCAAACCCTTCTGTAAAAGCCTTCATAATATTGATAGGAATATAACTGGAAGGTTTGGTGTATGTAACTGCTACTGAAGTGGAAATTTCGAACTCAGAGTAGGAGAAAAAACTCATTTTGAGAAAACGACCTTTAAAGATTTCAGTGTGACGCTAGCTAAACCCTCCTGTTATCTGGATGATAGCTTGCGCATCGACGCACTCCGTGAAGGTATTTCATGTTCAGGGTCATTTGTTTTTTGTATAACCTTGCTTTGTGCAAGTGACAATTGTTGTCGTCTTCTCTGTGAACGTTTTTTTCACCGTTATTTTGCCATTTTCAGATTTAAATTTCTAGCGGAAAGCTAACCAGGAAGTGCTTTAGCACACCACGTGACGCATCTGAACGAATCACGTTGTCAGAAATTGACACCAGCCAATGAGATTTCGTTTCTTGGTTAAAGACCCCTTTGCACTTTCACGATTGGTTGCTGATACAAAGGAAATGACCATATTTGGATCCGATGAGATTGTGCAGGAGAAACGGAGCTTTCAAACGATACCTCTGATGACATGGTGCAAACAACGGTCGCGGTACTTTATGTTACGTTAGAATGCTAACTTTTGGTGAATGTAAGAGAAATCTACAGACGCAAATAGACAAACTATAGTAAAATAAACACTTAAATGTGTATTTTGTACGTTTTCCTTCCAAAAGCCTGAAAGAAAACATGTTATGGAATCAAAATAGCACAAAATCTCAAAATTGACCAGTGCAGGAAAAACGATGTTTTTGCCTGCCGTGTCTCGCCTTAACACCATATCCCAACGTGCATTGCGGCTAAAACATCCAATCACCGAGCTTAAACCATAGCTGAGGATCTTGGGTAATCAGTTCAGTGGGTGTGTATCATGGTGTGTATCGCAATGATGCTCGAAATGTCCCATATAGGCCTACGTCTGTTATATCTCACACAGGCTCCGCCCTCTACTGGACTCTATGGGTACTACTCTCTATCATGCTGTGCGTGCTTTCACCTACTGAATTTACGTAAACGTAGCCGGCCAATCGGGGCGAGCCTACCTGAATGCGCGTGCAGGCCCACAGTATATAAGGCGGCTACACCCGCCGCCCCACTATCCTTTTTCTCTTCAGACGAGCTGACAACCGAAGAGTTAAACGTACGAAGATTAGAAGATTAGAAGAAACTAAAAATGGACTCACCATTACTGGAATCTCGGCCATGCCCCACCTGCCTTGGTTTGATCGCGGGCACCGATCTCCACCACCTCTGTTAGAGTGTTTGGGGGACCAGGATATGGCCGAGGCGGTGCCATTCACGTTCGCCATTCCAGCGGGGCGGATGGCTCCGTTTGCCGTTGTCGGGCACTTCCGGGTTCGGTCCATGGAGGTCCACCGCCCTAGGTGATGACCATGGCGGCGGAGCGCAGCTGTACCCAGCGGGCAGCAGGCTGGGCAGGGAGCTGAAAAGAGCTCTGCCACGCTACCACGTGACAGGGCGACTGCAAATAAACACGGGTGTGTTGGGCATCTCGCTCATTGCTGGAGATGCCCCCACCTCACCAGATCAGAGCGATTATTTGTAGCTTGATTGTGGCCGCCGCCGTTGTCTGCCGTGTGATGTCCCGGTGAGGGATCACGCCGCATGGCACTTTCCAAAAAGGACCGTGTTGATCTCCTGGGAGCCCCCGTGTTTACGGAAGGGCTCTTTGTATCGATCTCCTTGGTCACGTGGGTGAGGAGTAGGCTGCTTCTTGCTCATCCCCAGAGGAAAGAACACTGTCCCACACTCCCCACCCCCTCTGTAAACTCGGGCGCGTGCACGTGAGTGGAATAAACCGTAGTGCTGTCAAAACACTGTGCGGGTTCAAGAGAGTGATGTGTGTGTGAGAAATGCATTCAGTGAAAACGATTGCATTTATCCCAGAGTAAGAGTCATCTCTCCACATTTCCACTTTTCACCATAATGTCCGTTTCAAAGAGATGGCATTTGACAGAGCCGCGGCCCCACGGGAGCTGCCGCGGTGCGTTCAAGAACCTCAGTAGAAAATCGGCCCTTTTTTCTGTGTCAGCCCCCATGCCAAAACTCCCTTTTATGGAAGGTTTGGCAGCGGAGTAGGCCACCAGAGAATACTACAGCTTCTTAGCTGTGGCTCCACAGGGGAATGGAAGCCCAGCTGTGTACTGACAGAGTAGAGGGGCAGGACACTGAGACTGGGTTATTCACTCCAGCTTTGCGGCGTCCCTCCTCCATTCAGGGGCAATAGAGAGGCAAATCTATCATCCTGGGAGAGATAGGTTTCCTTTCAACAGAAAGTCGAAAAGAGGCCCTGTTGCAAGAACGGTGGGTTACGTATATAGTAACCCTAGTTCTAGAGTGATGTGTGTGTGAAAAATGCATTTAGTAAAAACGATTGCATTTATCCCAGAGTAAGAGTCATATCTCTCCACAATTCCACATTTTCCCATAATGTCTCGTTGAGATCGGCAAGGCCGTTTTCATACGATGTTAATTGGACACCCATTATGAGGCGCGGCCCCCGTGAGAGTGGCCGCGGTGCGTTCAGGGACCTCCGCAGAAGAACAGTGGGTTACGTAGTGTAACTCTAGTTCTAGAGTGATATGTGTGTGTAAAATGCATTCAGTAAAAACGATTGCATTTATCCCAGAGTAAGAGTCATCTCTCTCCACATTCCACATTTCCCCATAATGTCCGTTTCAAAGAGACGGCATTATGACGACGCGCGCCCCCCCCCCCCGAGAGCGGGCCGCGGTGCGTTCATGGACAGAAGAAGCTCCGATTAATGCTCATTTCTCTCTAAGAGAAAACAGCATTATGGTGGAGCGCACGCTCTCACGGGAGCATGCCGTGGTGCGTTCAGGGACCTCAGTTAAAAATCGGCCATTTTTTTCTCTGAGTGGAAACTGCATTATAGAAAAACGACCCTTTCTGTGTCAGCCCCCCATGGGTCAAACTTCCTTTTATGGAGGGTTTGACGGCGGAGTGGGCCACCAGAGAGTACCACAGCTTCATAGCTGCGGCTCCGCAGCTGATTGCACATCCCCTAACACAATGTTATGGGGAATGGAAAATCAGTGGTGTATTAACAGAGCGGATGGACAGGATACTGAGACTGGGTTATTCACTTCAGTTTTGCAGCATCCCTCCTCCGTTCAGAGGCAGGAGAGAGGCACATCTGTCATCCCAGGAGGAGGTTTCCTCTCAGCATGTGCACTCTCAAGTCAGAGAGAAGGGGCACTATTCCCTGTACTTCCTGGTTCCCAAGAAGACAGGAGAATTCAGGCCCATTCTGGATCTTCAATGCCTGAACCAGCACATTGCATGAAAGAAGTTCCATATGTTAGCTATGAAACAGTTACCGGGTGCAGCCAGGCGATTGGTTCACAACCATCGACCTGAAGAACGCTTACTTTCATGGCGAAATTGCTCCAAGAGCACAGAAAGTATTTGCGTTTTGCCTTCCAGGGGGTAGCCTACGAGTACAACAGACTGCCGTTCGGCTACTCCCTATCCCCACGCACGTTCAGCCACGACGCTGCAACCGCTGCGGGACCATGGCATAGGGACGACCTCATAGTTATGGCCAGGTCCAGGGAATGGGCAATACTGCACACAGCCCAATTGATCCTACACCTAACCAAGATGGGGTGAAAAGAAGTTGCGGTCAATTGGAAGAAGAGCTCCCCCATACCTCACCAGCAGGTAGAATATCTGGGGGTGATGCTCGATGCAGGCAGACTACTACGTGTCACCCTGACAGAAAGCAGACAGGCATCCCTGCTGCGGGCAGTCTGCAGGCTGCGTCAGGGGGCGACGGTGACAGCTTTGATCATCATGCAGACTTTGGGTCTCATGACGGCTGCTCACTCCGTAGTGCCACTCGGACTGCTGCATGCACGTCGCATGCAGAGGTGGTTTACCGGCCTTCGTTTAGATCTTAAGACACAAACGACGTCTGGTGACCATCCCCCCCCTCAGTAGAGAGCAACCTCCGATTCTGGGGGTCCCCAGAGAATCTGCGGAGGGGAGCTCCACTGGGGCAGGTAACCTCCTATATCACAGTCTTCACAGACGCTTCAAAGAAAAAGAAAGTGACAGGATGGGGGGGACGTGTCTAGAGAGAGCTGTGGGTGGTTGCTGGCCTCTGGCAGAGGCACGGCACAGCAACCTCCTGGAGCTGCAAGCAGTGATGTTGGTCCTACAGCACTGCAAACCCTTAATACAGGGCAAACATGTGCTAGTAAGGAGCGACAACCGCACCACAGTGGCGTACATCAACAGGCAGGGCGGAGTCCGCTCAATAGCCTTGTTGACCGCAGCAGAGAACCTGTGGCTGTGGATTTCACAGTGTTGTCTCTAAGGGCCCTGCACATCCCGGGACGGGAGAACAGGGGGGCCGACCTCATGTCAAGAGGCGGACCCCTGCCAGACGAGTGGAGGCTTCACCCGGAGGTGGTGAAGCAGGTCTGGACTCAGTTCGGTAGAGCAGAGGTGGACCTGTTCGCCAATCGGCGCAACAGCCACTGTGCCCTGTGGTTCTCCCTGGCTCGGTGGGACAACCCGCCCTTGGGGGTCGACACATTTGCACACGAGCCATGGCCAAGAAAGCTGCTTTACGCCTTTCCACCGCTGCACCTTATCCCCCCCCTCCTGGAGAGGGTGAGGCGGGAACAGCTGTCAATCATCCTGGTGGCCCCAGATCGCCGCCTGGCGCCGTGTCTCAGGAAGCAGGTGCAATAGGGCCGTTACCCACTCTGGGCCAACCTCTCCAGGCTTGGCTCCTGAGAGGGACAGGCTGAGACAGGTGGGGTTGTCTGATAAACGTTATTCAGACTATCCAAGCAGCAAGAGCAGAATCCACCACAGCTTGTTACAGGCCAAAGTGGGCGAGATTCCGGCGTTGGTGTGAAGGAAGGAGTCTAGAGCCTCTGTTGTGCACGCTGGGCTCTATTCTTACCTACTTACAGATACTGGTGGACAGGGGGCTGGCTCATTCCACAATTAAGGTGTATGCAGCAGCCATTTCGTCCTGCCATGAGGGATTTGGAGGCAGGTCAGCCTTCAGTCAGCCGCTTATGGCGCGGTTTTTGCAGGGGGTCAGGAGGCAGCGCCCAGTAGTGCACGCCTCCGCCCCGCAGTGGGACCTGCCGTTGGTGCTCGAGGCTCTGGTCACAGAACCATTTGAGCCTCTGGAGCTCTCCTCCCTGAAAGCACTGTCATGGAAGACAGCATTGCTACTTGCCTTGACTTCGGCTAAAAGAGTGTCCGAGCTGACCGCTCTGTCGGTACACCCAAGTTGTCTTTTGATCCGGGGTGACCGTAGCGGGGCGACACTCAGGCCGAAACCCTCCTTTACTCCTAAGAGTATCAGAAGTTCATTCAGATCAAGGGCTATTCAGTTAGGTGGCTTAATCTTCCACCCCATATTGGGGCCAGGGAGGCTAAATTGCACCTCCTCTGCCCAGTGCGTGCGCTAGCATGCTATGTAGAGCGCACGGCTGCCATTAGGCGCACTGAACAACTGTTTGTGTGCTTTGGGGATGGTGTGGCTGGAAAAGCCCTCTCCAAGAGGCGAGTGCATTACACATGCCTATGGACGGGCGGGGAGAGCCCTCCCCACTGGGGTCCGTGCACATTCTACACGGGCTGTGGCTGTGTCAACAGCCTTATTCAGCGGCGTGAGTGTAGAAGATATATGCACGGCGGCGTCTTGGTCTACGCCAGGCCCCTTCATAAAATGTTATCTCCTGGACATGTCTGGCTCCTTCTCGTCGTCTGTGCTTGCCGAGGCAACGCATGACTGGTGAGAGGGGGGTGGCTGTGGGTCAGCAGGTATCTGACCCCCCCCCCCCTGGACATAAAGCACTTGTGTTTTCCCATGCTCCTGAGGGACTCGGGAGACATGGTGCGCAATCAGCCCCATACAGGGCTGGAGGACTCTCCCCGCCTGCCTATGGGCAGGCTGGGTGAGCCTTCCTCACTATTGTCCATGCCCCCTCTACACGGAGCGTGTGTGAGTGTGGGGGATGTGGTGCACTTATGTTTTCCCATGCTCCTGAGGGACCTGGGGAACATGGTGCGCGGTAGGCTCCAGACGGAGCACAATTTTTTCCATGCACACTCTACACGAGGTAAGCGTGTGTGAGGGTGCCTTATCCAAGTTGCGGCCCCGACTTCTCCACGGTTACAACCGGATGGGAGGAAGTGGGGATGCAGTGGATGTTAGCCAAAAGCCGGTCAGGGACGGTGTGGTGGGTCGATGTTGTTGGACGACAGGGCGTTTATACATCAGCCTGTGTGAGATATAACGGGGGGTTACGTATTGTAACCCTAGTTATATAAACACAGGCGGAGCCCTCTACCTGGGGGCCCTGTCTTTCCTAGTCCGCTCGCTGACTAGCTGAGTGTTGTTGGAGTAGAATACCTCTGCTACGCGCCGTTCGTTGGATGAGGCTGGATCTCTATTAAATTAAGAAAGGAATTGAAAACACCGGAATCAAAGTTATAACAAATTATCTGAGTTTACTTCTAGTAGGAAACCAAACACATATACAAGTTATACAGAGTACTCCGGGTACTCCGGGCTTTTAGGTCTGTGATGCGAAGCGGATAAATGTGTCGGGATCAAACCAACTCATCAAACAAAAATAAATTGGACTTCAGGTCTGTGATGCGAAGCGGATACAGATATCGGGATCAAACCACTCACCAAACCCAAAAGCATTTTTACACACACAAACATCAGTATTTCTATCTACTTTTGGGGCGGAGATGGGTCATCTCTTCCTTCCCACTTTACTCCCAAGCGAATCAGAGAGCCCCTGGGGAGGAGCTGTTTAAACTGACCACCTCCCCCAAGTGCCCTGACTGGCTGGATTCGCTTCTGGCCGAGGTCAATCAGAGTGAGATCCCAAACCACACCAGGTCAAAAGTCAATGTTTATCTTTACCTTATCTTACTCTACATTCCTTTCCCAGGGGATATTTTCACCTAACCTTCCCTCCTTCCGACATTTAAACTCTTCTCCACTTATTTTACGATGTCTTTTAACGACTTAATGACCGCATCTGGCTTTTAGGGATGATAAGAATGTTGGTGTGTTGAAACACAGAATCTCTGAGCCAGTGAATTTAAAAGTGAGAATAACATTCCTATTCTATATATAATTACCCAAACCGTTGTGATTACATAAAACAGTTCAAACAATACATGTTTACTTCAATACAGTGTAGAATCATATCTTCTTACTTCAGTGTATAGGATAGTGGGGCGGCGGGTGTAGCCGCCTTATATACTGTGGGCCTGCGCGCGCATTCAGGTAGGCTCACCCCGATTGGCCGGCTACGTTTACGTAAATTCAGTAGGTGAAAGCACGCACAGCATGATAGAGAGTAGTACCCATAGAGTCCAGTAGAGGGCTCCGCCTGTGTTTATATAACTAGGGTTACAATACGTAAACCCCCCGTTTCCGGTTATTTTATTTTGAAATTCAGTTCCTGACGGACGCCAAAAAAGCCAGAGATTATAGAATTAAACAAATAAATAAAAACAAGGATAATTGTGTGTTATTGTTGAGTAAATAACAATGTGTTATTTAGAAAAGAATAACAAATACAGATTTCAGTATTCTGAGGCTCTGAGCCCCATTTATTTTCTTCGCGGACGGCAAAAAAAGTCAGACATTATACGATTTAAAATAAAAACAATAATCGTGGCTTGATATTGAGTAAGAACATGTTTTTATGAACCACACAGCTTCCGGTCTTCCAAGACCCGACCGGACAAAAAGACGTGTTGCAGGCACGAAACATACTACCAATAGAAATACATTGCTTTTAAAATCGTTCTGTGTGACACGAAAAAAAGGGGAAAATCGTGTTGGTGAACACGAATCAATAGATTCAATGTCGTGACTATAACACGAAATGCCGTGAGACTGGGTTGTAATCTAAGCAGGAGTGTCAGCTTGCTGGCTGCTTTTTCATTACACCAGTTGAGTTGGTTAATTGGGCAGGTAAAGAAGAAGCTTGAATTGGGTTTTAACAACAACTACATTGTTAATTTAGTAAGGATGTCATAGTAATCTGAATTGTTTTGCATTCATTTGGAAACTGTAAATAAAAGGTTAAATCTCACATACAGAATGAAGAAAGAAGCTTACTGGGTAGAATATGAAAAAGATTTCAAAATATTAAAATGGTTTTAAGAACAGCAGAGTAATTTGTTATTTACTCACAACTAGTAATCAATATATTTGTATTGTTTATTCACTACTTACCCTAGGGATAAAGCTTTAATTTGTTCCCATTTTTATACGATTTTGTATGAAAATTAGAGCTGGGATTATGTCAAAACTTGTTCAGGAAAAAAATGATTGTTCCATAAAATTGCACATTTGCTGTGGCCAAACACATTAGGTCCAATATAATCCTCTTAACGAACCGAAACTAAACAGAATCCAAAAATCACAAATTCGGCTCGATGGTCATTCCACTCTTTTTCCCAAACTGCCAATTCCCTGTTGTCTTTTGGTCTAAACAAACTTCACTGTCAGACTCCTATGCCTTTAGGGGTTACCCGAAAGAATTACAACTTTTTGGCTCCAGAATAAATGGGAGGCTCACCCTGTGACAACCATGAAAGATTATACTTACAGCAGTATATTTCTTCAAGACATTATAAGGGCAATGATGAATGAAAGGGGACACTAGACAGGGAGCATTTTCATGGTATAGATGCCTGAACCTGCCTATCCTTCAGGGCCAGCGGGACAGGTGGGAGTCTATTCTTCTATTCGCTGAAGATTAAGAGACACTCACCTCGCTCTAACCTCTGGTGTCAAGGCCTGTGAAAAAGTGGGGGCAAACCACAAGGGAAGGAAGGTGTATGATTTTGATAAAATGCTTCCAAACAGCTGCTTTTTTCCAATATGGCAGCCATTATTATGTTTTTCAGCACACAAAAGGTTAACACTTTAGAATAAGGTACACAAAATGTGCTTAGTTACTGAGTAGTGAATAAGGAACGACTAGATAGTTAATGGTTAGTTAATGAGGAGTTCCTGAGTGCCTGTGATTGAAGAACTGATGGTTAGTTACTGGTAAACAGACTGGGAGGTACTGTGTGAATCATTCGTTAATGGTTAGTTAATGAGTTACTTTGATTGAAGACCTGATGGATTGTTACTAGTAAACAGACTGGGGGGTACTGTATTAATGAATCATTCGCTGCTTTTGTGGCAGACTACAGCGCCACGTACAGGCCTGGCATATGTACTACAGCGTCTCCAGCACTTTCTACCGGCAATGGCCGTGGCCCAACCCCCCATTCCCCTGATAGGTGGAGAGTTGCCCATATAGGCGGAGCTCCCCGTTTATGGGCTGTGCTCAGACTCTCCATCAGAATCAGCTCCGATTAGACCTTTCTGAATTCCGATTCCCGACAGGATGGTGTCGGTCGTCACTGAAGCCCATGCTGTGTCGATTCATCGCACAACATCCTGGAAAGTTACGTGACTTTTTTCTTCTTCGGTGGTACAGCAGTTTTCAGTTGTCACGATTGTATATTGGGCCATCTTTTGGCCGGAGTTTGAACGGCTCAGTCAGACGAAATTCAATAAATAAATTGCTTCGGAGTATAGACCGGAAAATATGGTATCTTTGAGTAATCAAATATAATACAAACATACCTGAGGACAACAAACACACAAGGTCATTTAACATCCATGTTGCACGTCACATCACTACAAAAACAGAAGACAGGAAACTCAGTACCCCCAAGTCTGTTAACCAGTAAATAACCATCAGTTCTTCAATCAAAGTAACTCATTAACTAACCATTAATTAATCATTCATTAATACAGTACCCCCCAGTCTGTTTACCAGTAACTAACCATCAGTTCTTCAATCACAGTCACTGAGGAACTCCTCATTAACTAACCATTAACTATCTAGTCGTTCCTTATTCATTACTCAGTAACTAAGCACATTTTGTGTACCTTATTGTAAAGTGTTACCCATAAAAGGCTGTGAGGTTGTTTGAGATTCGCCAAAATTCATAAACCTTTAATGGACTGTTTCCATCAAAATAAAACACTCTGAATCATCAACATCCTCATTTTAGATTTATATCATGACATAGCCTTAAATCAGTTGTGACCTCATGACTCTGAAAGGCCACTTACTAGACCACAATGCCAAACATGAATGAGTCTTTGTCCTGAATGAGTCTTTTTCAGAACATTAAAGTTTCACGGGTAATTGCCAAATTTAAAAGGGTTCCCTCAACGGTTCCATTAAAAAGCCATTAAAAGCGGATATAGGAAGCAAAACATGGGCGTTGAGGTTAATTTCCATGGGGATTTAAAGACAATCTCTCCCCTCACCAGAAGTCATTCACTCATGTTGTATTGCTGGCTGTTAAAGGTCGATGTAGAAAGGCTTGGGGACCCCCTGCACCAGAGAAAGAAAGATTAAGATCCAGGGTATTGATAAACTATCACTGACAATACAAACAACCCTCTGGGAGCTTGTGAGATGTGTTCACTTACTGAAGTCTCTTACACCATCCACAAGGGATGGCCGTGTTTAATTAAAGCAAACAATGTGAGAGTTGTGTGGCACTTATCTACACTGCTCTATCCTTTTTTCGTCTGACATGTGGGAGGGCAAGAGAGTCATTCTTGTTTTCATTCTCTCCTTCTAATCAGTGTGTAACAGATATACTGTATTGTCAATTAATCTTGATCTTTGACACCCTAAAGAATAAAATGACATTAAGTAGCTTTGTGTTTTGTCAATAAGAAGATTACATTTCCTGTAAATTCCTGAAGATGTTGCTTCGCTGTAGTAAGATATGGGGTGAATGATTGGTTTGATTCGTACATGGTTCGGGGTTTGATAAACACAACATTTGGAATAAAAAAAAAATGTCAGATTGATAGTCATTGCAGGCGCTTCTCATCTGTTATAACACCCTCCGTAGTTTTGGAGAGACCTTTTTTTTAATCTGAGAAAAAAGCCCTTTTTTTTCACCCTTTGCCACACATCAGAAAGGCAGGATTTTAAATCCTTTTATCATAAATTCCCCTGTGTTTAGAAAATATACAGCCAACTTGTAATTTGAGAACAATAAAGTGAATTTTCTTGTCAAGAAATTTCATTCATTAAGCCGCCAGTCAGCATTTTAACCCTAAGTCCTTTGAAATGGATAAGGAACAACCTTAAAAAATAACTTTAACAGGGGAAAAAAGGAAATTACCCTCACGGATAACAATAGACAATAACATCCAGCATATGTCGAGCGACGTTCAGGTGCTACCATAAAAAGAAGAACCTGGACGACACACCGGTCTTTCTACAAAGGCCTGGAAAGAATATGGACTACACATGAGCAGAGCCCAAACTCGCACACTATTCACACAGAATGAGAGAAGAGACGAGACAATGGGTAAAGCTGTCTCCTGCAGGATGAAGATACAGCTCCGACAGCAAAAGAAAGAGGAAGAGACAGCTAATGGTCCGGCACGGTAATGGGTTGATACTGAAAGGAGAAGACAAGGGAGGAGAAGAGAGGGAGGGAGAGGGGGAGAAAGAGCACTGTGTTATATGGTATATCACAAATTACCACTTTTATATATACAGTATTTATACATCCAAGTGTAATTTTCCTTGAGGGGAAATCTATCTCGCGGGAAGGTCAAAACATGGAGGTAGCCAGACAAAATGTATAATATAATATATGATAAAATACATGAATACAAATTGATAAATCAAGTAAATACTATAAACCTCCTGGTGGTTTTACATTTTTGGGGGAATTTTGCAGGCCTTTTTCTTTGTTCTTAGGTATATGGTTTTATTTTCAATGGGATACTCCAAAACAATAATTTAATTTGAGGGCAAGAAGCGCACATTTTTTTAAACTAAAATAGTAATAACAAATAAAATAAATCAATATCAGATACAACATCATTATCAGATACACAGTCAGGAGACTATACATAATGATTGTTGGTTGCTATGTAACTGCCAATATGTTAGGTTCAATGCTTTTTAGCCCAATTGGACTCACCTGTGTTCCGATGCTACTTACGGTAAGTGGTGTATTACATTGTGCTGCTGATGAAAGCTAAGAAAAGTTTTTCAGCTTTGAATAAAGTGACTCCTCATCATTGAGTTCAACCCATAAGCAGAAAAAATGGCCACATTCATTTGATGGTTATCATATGGACTCCCTTTCTCCCCCCTTACAACCCTAACATGTGTTTGCAAGGAACAACTTCATTACGCTCCGGTTATCATGACAACACATAAATCACAGTGAAGTTTGGCTGCCTTTCCCTACATAAACTCCAGTGCACATTAACACACACACAACTGTAAACACCACCATACAACTGTGACGGTGGGGTAAGGATTTACTTCTACGGCTGGCTTGACTCTATTATAAGAGGGGTGGGAAAGAAAATCCTTGGGTCAGCTCTTTATGTCTTTGGGGACAATCATGAGAGCTAAAAAGCAGATTGCTGCAGACAATTTGATCATCCGCTCTGGGGCATGGGCTCTCCATTACCTGACTGAAATAGGCTTTTCCCAGAAGGCCTCAGGCCTCATTGAACAGGAGAGGTGGGGACGGTAATTATATCTTGTGCCAAGCCCAAATCGCTTTCCATTAGTCTGTTTCCAACACGTAGCCGCAGTATCCCCGATACGTCGCTTGAGGCCCCCACCCTGGGCCGTGTTGACATGCTGTTGCTGTTAACTGTGTCCCAATTTATTAGGACCTTAATTGTGTGTTGCCATGTTGGCTTTGGCTGGTGTTCACTCAAACATCAGCCAGTCCGGTTGTGTGCTAAAATAGAACAATAGTGCCAAAAGGATTATTGTGTCTCTTCATTGGCATTTCCATCATTGTCTCTAAAGATAACTCCATATTTTGAAGAACTACACCTGTTACTCAAACCTTGTCCAAATGTGTCTTGCTTCTGTACTTGCTAATGCATACGTATACAAACGATATTAAGAATACAATCATTATAACAACTTGGATACATTGGAAAAAAGAAGATAGTTGGCTCTATAGGAAAAGCTTTACAGTATCTTTGTCAAAGACACACCAACAATGCTGGGGAGAGTGACCAATCAGAGAGGCTGCATTACAAATGAAGTCGAGGTAGCCGAGGAAGCCCGGCTCCAGGTGTCGCACAAAATCCCAGGTTGTGTACCTAAGGGTCTCCTTGGGGTGGAAGCGTACACATACAAAAGCTCACACATTTATGTACACACACGCTTTTTCTCTGTCACACTGACACAGTGTTGCTCCCCACTGAAAGAGAGACACCTGCTTTCCCAGGGCAGTTGACCTGTTGGAGAACAGGGTCTTGACTGAAACTCATCAGCTCAGCCAACCAGCAACACCATCCTCTGAGGGCAGCGGTGCATGTTGGGACATTTGGTGGATTACCTTTGTTCATTTGTTCAATTGTTTACCTTGTAGCTCCAGCATGGGATGGCTTTGTGCGAGTGATTGGCCTTTGAGCTGACCACATCGAGCTGTTTTTTTTAATCTGTTCTTTGCTTTGTTTTTTTCAAAGGAATAGTTTTTGAAAATGCCCTTATTAGCTTTTATGCTGAGGGATCAATGATTATCCAATGAAAGCTCGCAGCTAGTCAGCTTAGCTAAGCATTGGCACTGAAAATGTTAACATAAATCATTTCAAATTATTTTGTTTAAAAAAAACCTGTAAAAATAACATGTTCTTGTACATGGTGGACAGTATCCGACTATTTAGCCCTATTGCTAAGCCAATTGTACTGTTTTCCATACCCTTTTTTTTAGGGAAAGATAGATTGTCATATCTTTCTCTGATCAAGACAGCAAATTGTATTTCCCAAAATACATCGTTAAGTATTTTTCACTTTGTTAATTAAAGTTGTAATTATTTTATTTTGTATTTGTGTTATTGTGTTTACCAGCCTGTTTCAACATTCAAATCATCACAATGGCAGCTTATAATCAAATTGTAATGACGTCTGTAGTGAAAACGCCACGGAACTCACACCCTATTCAATTACAGACTGAGTTTAAAAAAAACGAATTCCCTTTTCATCCAAAACACCACAGGACACATCACATTCAATTTGACTGAGGGATACGGAGGTAATGACAGAAAAGCGATATAGTAAGGTGTGTGTCCCTTGTCTGTTGGCAGTAGAGGCATGTTGGAGCTCAGACTGACAGCTCCTGCACTGTGGAGAGATATAACTCATCCACTATTGATGAGTCGGGGCTCTGCAGTGCTCCAACACAGGACGTGAAAATCCTGAAGTGAAGATATATTCAAAAGTGGGACAGAGCATATCATCATATGTGTCTCTTTTCTTTCTCTCCCATCTTCTGTTTCTAACCTTGAAAGTATCCTCACAAGAAACCTATAGTAGGAAGCAGCTTTTTCACATCCCCCTTCAGTCAATTTCTCACCAAAGCTCCCCCTCTTGTAATTGCTTTCAAATTGTCAGCACGGACAGCACTCTCCCAACCTTTGCTTTAAGCCTGACAACCATCCGATGACTGCTCAACAGCGGATGCTATCAATAATTGAAGCCGTGATCACTTTGGGGATGTTGTTTTTTTGCAGTTGAGATGACAAGATTCTTTTTTTGTTCCTTCTCCACTGGCACAAGCCAACATGAGTTAAATAAGCTTGCTTATTGTCCCACTTTTATCAGACACCATTACAGTAAGACAGCGTGTATTACTACATGCATCATTTTGGAAACCTGCAAAGGATCGTGGGTGTGTCTGATCAAATAAACTCTGCTCGCTGCCTGTGCCGGCTCCTTCTCAAGAGAACGGCAGGCGCTGTTTGAATAGCGTTCTAAATGAATACTGAATGAAGGATGTTACTCATATGCATCAATAAAATCCAGCTGGAAAAAAGTGATAAGGTTTTCTCTCTGACAGATTATTCATAGTTTAACTCCCTTAAATGGGCATTCATTTATAAATATTTTTGAAAATTATTTGATTGCTACGTATTTTTTTTACATTAAACTAATATTACACCTGTATTACATCCTTATTATACCCATGCAACAGCAATACATATTACACCCATATTTCACCATAACAACACTGCCATTACATCCATTTTCAACATTAATACACCCCTATCACACCATGTTACATCATTCTTACACCTGTATCACACCAGTATAATACCCTTGTTACACGCATGTTATACTGTTGTTACACCTTTAGTGCACAGTTTTTCGACCCACACTACACCCATATTCACAATTCACATATTCATGTTCACTCATTTTGCCATTTGTTATTTACTGTATAGAAGTGTGGGGCAACACGTATATGAGCAACTTAAAGCCATTGTCAATATTACAGAAAAGGGCAGTAAGAATAATTCATAAAGTTGATTCAAGAGAACACACAGTCAGGACTCTTGAAACTCAAATACATAGTTGAGTTACAGACATTATTAGTAATGCACAGGGCAAAAAGCAGAGTATTACCACAACATTTACAACAGTTTATTTTTGGATCAGACAAGGAAGACCACAGAAGGAAATTTAATGTTATGCATTCTTATGCAAGGACTACTTTAAAGCAAATATGTATTTCGGTGGTTTGTGTAAAATGGTAAGATTCTCAACGGAATGATCTACAGAATTGTATAGATATGTTACAGTTAAAGAAATTGTATGAGGTGGTTCGGGCACCTAGTAAGGATGCCACCTGGGCGCCTCCCTAGGGAGGTGTTCCAGGCACGTCCAGCTGGGAAGAGACCGAGGGGTAGACCTAGAACCAGGTGGAGGGATTATATCTCTTCGCTGGCCTGGGAGCGCCTTTGGATCCCCCAGTCAGAGCTGGTTGATGTGGCCAGGGAAAGGGAAGTTTGGGGCTCTCTGCTGGAACTGCTACCTTCGCGACCCTACCACGGATAAGCGGGAGAAGATGGATGGATGGATGGAAATTGTATGAATAAAGAAAAATGGGACTATATGAAGCGGAATGTGAATATGTTTATGTACTCTGGGCCTCCATTGGTAAATATTTGTGATGTCTGTTCTTTATTTGCAGGTCCCATTATTATTATTATTATTATTATTATTATTATTATTATTATTATTATTATTATTATTATTATTATTATTATTATGCACTGCTTTCCCCTTTCTTCTCCAGTAGGACCCACATGAGGGTGTTGCACTTTTTCTTTGTACATGTGTTGTTGTTTTTTGTTTTGTTTCTTTCCGTTAACTGTCAAGTGGGAACTAAGTATTTTTTGTAGTAAGTCTTCGTGTTTCTCTTATTATCCTAAGATGTGAATAAGAAAATAAGAAGGACAGACCATCTATTTCCATTTATTTAGTTTTTATTTAGAAAGGGGCAGTAATATAAGATTATTTTCTTCTCCCTGCTCCTTTTCGGTCAATGGTGTGTTAATACAGACATGTTTTGTAAACAATGATTATACATTAAATTGTGCATACCATGAACGGAACAAATACAAATTAAATGAAATGAAATATTACACCGTAATTACACTGTTATAACACTCATTTTAGACATGGACACAGCCTGTTAAATCTCTGTATCCCCCAGGATACAGAAACCATTAAAGGTTTAAGAGTATTTATTTGGTCAAGTTGGCACTTCTGAATTTACATGGCCAGTTTCAGCACATCTGTTCAGCTTTTAAGGTGCATCTGTATAGGTGTTTGGTGTGTCTTTATAGGAGCCCATGTGTGTGTGCTGCAGATATAAGGGCTACAGCAGGTGTCCTTGTGGTCTGAGTGCATTATTCAGGCTCAGTGAGCAGGTGCAGCCTCTGACACCATCTCTCAGGTCTCTCATTTTTCAGCCCCACTTGCACTTTAACAGCGCTGATGCTCCTAACTGAAGAAATCAGAAACCTGGCTATAAGGTGTGGTGCTCAGGTTTTTTTTTTTTTCATGCATTCTCGATCTCCTCTGGTGGTTTTGGTTGCTCAAGAATGTGCAATCAAATAGAAGAGCTGTGTAAATGAACGTATTTTGAGGCACAAATAAACAAATATATAGGCATATGTGCAACAGATCCAAAAAAACAAAAACAGTAATAATATATTTACTATATATATATATATATATAAACTCTAATTTTGCCCCTTGATGATCACACTAATGTCTACCTTTTTGCAGGCGTTTTTGTGGAAACTATAGCAAACTGGGGCCCAAGTGTAGGCATGTGAATGACAGGTGGTAGGTGCACTGACTGCATGTGCACGCGTGTGTGTCTGCAGGTGTAGTTGTTTTTAGGGATCAGCTTGGGAAACCAGAACAACAGAGGAAAGCTTTTACCGAGCCCGTCTCACGAGGGGGGATTTGCGCATACACTTAAGTTTTAAAACCGCGGCAAATGGAAAGTTATCTAATAATTTCCCCTGAAAGAATTTGTAATTGCGTCGGGCTTGGCTATGGCGTTTCCGCTTTTGTTAAAAATCTCTGAGTGTGAATTCCATGAATTATTATACCTCCAGAGATCAGAGAAGATATTATTTGTTCTTGGCTAAGACGAGCTCACAGGGGCTCAACAGGCTTTTTAAATGATAATATTGTCATGCACCAGCGCCATAAGATTGCAGTGGTTTTGGATCATTACAGGGTTGTTAAGGTGCAGTGGTGCCCCGATCACTCTGCGTATGAGGAGATATGTAATCAGAGAATGAATACTTTATTTCATGCTAGATTTAAGCAGGCTGTTCAGCTCATTTCAAAAAGTCGCGCACAGTTGCATCTCTTTTTGTGCTTTGTGTTTTTGTTTAATGTTTAAGATTCATCGTTGCTCAGTCAATCGAAAAGCAATCATGCATATTCAGAGTCAAAAACAGGCCTAGGCAGGGGGACATCAGTAGACGTTATTACTTTTAACACAGAGTTTATTTCCCATAGCACCCCATAATGTATCATGGGAAGCTGCATTGATATAGATTTTCACACATATTGCCTGTAGCGGATGTTTTATTTCTGACTTCCACAAATAACCCTGCTACGCATCGCAATAAATAAGACTGTCAGCTGCTGTTACCTTCTGGAAAGCACATTAAAGGGAAGGGTACCCACGAGGTTCTTGTGATAGAGAACACACACTCATTATCATAATGAAGCTCCACACAAAATGTCACCGTTCTGTGACAACCCAAACCTCCCGCTTTTTGATATAGCGTCTTTTCATGCTCTTCTTTTCAATTCTGACAACCGCCATGGTGGATAGCTGTGTGAGAACTTTCAGAGAGCGTGTTTTTGACGTGAGAATTTTCCATCTCATTTGTCACTGAAGAAAAAAAAGAGACACATCGTAATTGAGTATAGCACACGCACAAGATAAGCCCAGCTCATAAGATAAATATGCAATTTTTTTAGCACACTGGCTGTCAGTCTTCTTGGCAGATCGGTTTAGAGGCATGCACCTAATTTTGGACCCTACAGAGTAGTTCAGTGGTGATGGGGGGTGGGGGGTGGGATATACTGTATGATGTGGAGTCATGCAGTGCTTTGGGCTGTGGCAGTTGACAGGAGAAGGCCACTCTACTGGAGCGATGAATTTGAGTGGTGTAGCTGAATGTAACCCATATACACAACCTTTAAACCTGTCCATAGGGGTTCAGAGAGCAGGGAAAGATGCAGACATTTTATAGCCCACCACGAGGGACAGGACGCACACAAAATGTTGTCCTACCATGCAGGGAAGTGAGAAAACTGCATGCCAACGTCGTATTAAAAACAGCTGGCATATTATTTGTATAACATATGCAGATATATCACTATCCCCTTTGTTCTGCCTTAAAGGCATATTCTAATGTCTTGCTTATATAATTAGTTTGAACTTAATTTTAGGGTTAACATAGAGTGCTTGTGATGATGTTATTTCGCTATTATTTTGCTTTTATTTTCCGGTTTTATGACTTCTGGGTTTAAGACTTACGGCTTTACGGCTTCCAGGTTTGTTACTTCTGGTTTTAACGGCAGAGAAACAGAATGGTCAGAGACTGTATTTTCTGAAAGTAATCTGCTTCCATCCACAAGGAAACATCTTGTTTCAACACACTGCATGAGAACACTACCCACTTTAAGATAGAAACGAATACCCCTTAAATCTTGTTCAAGGAAATAGTTTGGACATTTATACAATTATCTTGCTGCCCCCCCACTGTAGAACATTGCCCCCCAGCTGCCCCCCTAACTTTTGTGTCCCTAAAACTGTACTTGTAGAAACAAACCTACACTATGTCCACAAGTTTCTCAAGCAATGAAACAAGCAGTACATTAATTAAAAGTGAATCATTTTAAATATCATCTTAGGCCCGTTAAAAACGTAGCTACGGCCCTGCATTAAACTGTGGAGCGGTGTTCACACCTTGTGGATGGCTCACACCGCTGCAGAGAGGGAGGGAGCTGTCCTAGCACCTGAAGGTGGATCAGCTTCCCCTGGGAACATTTCCCCTTCCACTAGTTTTTATTTTACTAAAGACGAGAGCTTGAAACAAAATATGAATGAAACGCTGATGTTTGAATCGATAGCGTTTAACAGACGGTCGCTGTTTGGGACGTTACGTTACACAATCCTACACAGACAGCGCTAGCTGGGAGATCAATCACTTTATTTGCTAAACTATGCGGTATAGCTACTATTAAATCCACGTAAATTACACACCACAGCAATGAGGCCAGACAAATTAAACCAGGATACATCCTTTACCGTCAAACTGGATCTACACGCAGCTGCCTGTGTGCGCTTGATAAATACTTTCAGATTTTTTATTTATTATAGGCTATGCTACTTATTAGCTACATGGCCCTAACGTGTAAAGTTATGCAAGCATTTGTACCAGTGCTTTTCACAAGTAGACTATTGCAGGCCAGATTAGCTGGAGTGATTCAACAAGAACAAAAAGACACATCTGAGAAGTGATCAGGATGAGTAGAAAGAGGAAAAGGAAAAGAGAGATGAAGAGACCAGGAGGGTCAGAGCAGGAGAAAGCCAGGAGGAGATGAAGACATTAGTGAAGAAGAGGAAATGTATGTGAGGAATAAAGATGAAGTTGTTGTGGCTCGTCAAATGTGTTGCCCCTGATTGTTTCCACCTGTTCCCACTCACCTCATGTTTAAATAGTCCTGTCAGTTTGTCTTGTTTGTTTCCCCGAAAGGTCGTGCCAAGCCTCAGCTCTGAAAGGATCGCTTTTCACTCATGTCAGGTTTTGTTATTTTGTTTATTTTTGTCGGCTTAAGTTTTTATTAAGTCCTCTTTTTGTTACGTTAGTTTTTTCCTCCGTGAAAATAAATATACCTTTTTTTATATTCAAGACTTTGTCTCTGGGTCGTGCATTTGGGTTCATCAGTTTGTGTCGAGGTCCTGACAGAAGTGTCAGAAAGAGGGACAGAGGCAGGGATCAGGAGGCAGATGAAACTCCAGCTGGACCACATGGTATGTTTTTATTCTCCTTGCATACATATTCCATTACAGCAGCACAATCTAGCGGCTCTTAGTATTGACACATATTGATTGAAATGTGTTGCTGCACAGGTCACCTTTAGCTCTCTTAAAGGTAGGGTAGGCAAGTTTGAGAAACCGGCTCGAGATACACTTTTTGTTATGTTCCATGGAATGCTCTTAACATCCCGATAGCAATGAATATTTTAAGTGCTTTGACAAAAAATCCATAAAAAAAATTCATCTGTGGAAGCCGTAATACTGTAAAAAGCACGACCAATCATTTTAGCCGGCCCGGCTAAAATAACTGGATGGCCTACCTGCCTGTCAGCCTTCCATCTGTGCACAAACTTATCTCGTGCCCTCATTGGTCATGTGCACGTTCGTGTGTGTTGGAGGAGGGGCTCTATAAGGAAGTGGCAGATTTTCTCCGGTTGTGTATTTTCAAATTCTAGCGATCTCGAGCCGGTTTCTCAAACTTACCTACCCTACCTTTAAGAGATGGATGATGTCATTTGTGTACTTAATTATAACTAAGTACTTTTACTTTACTTACAATAAACAGAATTCTAAGGTATCATGAGTATTTTCTGCTGTTTTATACTATATTTTTGTTTGTTTGTCTAAGTGAACACCTTGTTTCTCTTGTGCATTAAGAACACTTGTGTTAGGGCATGATTTAACAATAAATAGGTTATATACAGTACAAAATACCGCGTACTGTCCGCCCTCCCATGCCACCCTGGCATGACCTCTTTCCCCCCCTTTGCCACCCCATGTAAAATGTTCTAGAACCGCCACTGTCTTGATGTATTTCAAAAGATGTTGTTGGAGTTTCAACATGAACAATTTGGCGTCCTTCAACCTATCTACATGCTACAGTTAATGATTGTTCGATGAATCTTTGTACAAAGCAATTCTCAATGGGGAGTTGCAAGGAAGTGAAATCAATTAGCCTTTTTTAGGTTGTGTGCAGATTGTTAATCTCAATATACAAACCTAAAGAGATGGTTATGGTACAGCATTGATTTGGAGAGGTTAAGGTCAGGACAATGGGCAACGACTCTCAAGTTTTCGTAGACATTTTTCCAAATCGAAGGTCATCTTTCGGTCACAACCTTCTATTTAGTAACTAGTTTTAGATGTACTGTAAGGGGTTGCTAGTATGCCATTTAAATTCAAGTTTCCTTTTCCATAACGCTTTTAAAGTTGACAATTTGGGGATGTGCTTTGCAGTCTTATCAGAAGAGGTTTTGTTTTACTTTTGCTTGAGGTTGGGGGCTATCTTCAGCCAGGAGAGCAAAAATATGCCCGTCTGGTCCTTTTATTATTTGCATATTGTGGGTTCTTAGCTGTATTGCCAATGCCGCAAATGGTAAACTTGCCTGAGGGGTTTTGTTCAGAGTTGGGAGAGTGTGTAAGCCCAATGTGTTAAATAAAAAAAAAATGCGGGTATAGAATATTTGGAGGTCATGTGTAGTGCCACATAAACAGCAAATCCACTGAACAAGTCAGTGTTAGTAACATGGTTTTCTTTTCAAAATGGACCCCATGAACAACTCTGTATGATATTTAACAAAACAATTACATTTTTTAATGGCATTTTAGCAAAGAAAAGTATAATGTGTCAAGCATTTGCCAAAGTAGTAGGAAAATACCAATTCTTACACTTGTTAATCCATTTACAACTCAGAAGCAAATTTCCTTAGGTTGTCGAACCAATTTGGTGCAGTGCCACATGATGTGAGAGCTTCAAATGCTTTTTGAGTGATAGAACAGTTGATGCAACGTTCTAGTTTTTTCTGCTCTGTGTCAGTTGGCGGCACACTCACAAAGCACATTTTGTAATCCATCGCTCCATCGGTGCTATCCACTCTAATGGAAAGCAAGTGCCAAAAAGGATAAGGTCATACTTTAAGACAAATTGTCTCACTCTATCAACATAAGAAAACATCTTCCGAGCGTACAGCTGTGCACATGGGGAGCTCCTAATCCCTCCTCTCCTTCAGCCGCAGGGAGTGCGTTCTGGGCTGCTGCGCTGTGACTCTCAGGGATAAAGAGATGAAATGTATCGGGGGGGAGGGTGCGTATTCCAGACAGTGCAGAGTCAGGACATCATCCTGTTACAGCAGCAAGCACAATAACTTTATGCTGACAAAAACTATCACCTCTTCCACTCATAACCCCCCCCCCCCACAAGGTCAGGAAAGGCTCTTTCTCTCTCTCGTTATCTCCATGACTGCTTTGACCAATGCCACAGCTCTGGCCCGTATCCTTATAAAGCATTTTTCTCTTTGAGGCACGACTCATCATGGCATTGTCAGCTTAATAAGTATTAAGGCCTGTCAAAGTGACAGCGCAGCATCTGCAGTGATGGGGAATTTGCCCTTACATTCTCAACTTGAGTGGCTTTTTAGGTTTTGTTAGCCTGGGCTCTTTATAATCTACACAAGGCACTCGTGGTGTACTGAGAAGGGCAATAGTATTACATTCTCAGAGAAAATAACAAATGTCACACTGCGTTCCAAAAGAATTCAGCACGATGGTGGTTGTTGAAAGCAGCCAAGTGGCTAGTGTGAGACGCAATGTAGTCAGTGGGTAAATGCAACGTAATAACCTTTACTGTTGCTCTAGTGCTCCAATAACCTTGGGAAGAGTGTGCTGCCAATCTGTGTTAAAGTAACAGGGGTTATTGTCTTTCCCTGGGATACGCCACAACTGCTTTCTTAGCTGTCAGAGAAGATCGAGGTTCCAAGTCACTTTAGGTCATTATGAATCATGCATTAAGAAACAATGAGCCTGGCAACCATGTTAGTTATCTCATTAAGATGCACTTGTCTTCCTTAGTTAGCTCATTAAGATTCACTTGTCTTCCTTAGAAATACATTAGCATGATGGGTGTTTAAACACGTGAGGTCTGCATTTATATTTAACACTCTTCAAAAACTTGCGGATCTTTCTCATGTCTTAACATTTCTGATTTAGATAAACATTTATGGCACCAATGCAACAATCTCAGTGGTAGGCTTAAACTTTCATACAAATTCAAACTGAATTGATTTGCAAGGTCTCTGGCAAGAGTTGGACACATGCATGAACAAAGAGTGAACATGAAAATAATGCGTAATAGTGCGTGGTTTAAAGTTTAAAATTATAAAGGGACACTCGCGTACTAAAACTGCTTGAATTATATTCCATTTATCTTAAAGAGGTACTTGGGGCACTTGAAAGACTGAAACAAGGTCCATGTTTTTGTAACATTGTTAGCATAAGATTAGTTTATTTTTGTTTTACATTGCAATTGTGGGATTGCACCAAATAATTACATGACATGTCTACATCCTGTCATCATTACCTATGAGCAGTGTGTCCATATATTTGCAATAGATAAGACTAAAACACCATAAATATATGTAGAAAAGGTTGGGGATGTAACT
The DNA here is from genome assembly GCF_902827165.1 of Trematomus bernacchii. Taxonomy (NCBI): domain Eukaryota; kingdom Metazoa; phylum Chordata; class Actinopteri; order Perciformes; family Nototheniidae; genus Trematomus; species Trematomus bernacchii. The sequence goes on from NW_022987739.1 coordinate 20,056,961, forward strand.
TGGGTCTTGAACAGATGCAATGTTTATTCAGAGACAAACTGAAACCTATACACTGTACAATCAGAGAACTACTTGACAACTTTAGGGAATATTTATCCTATGCTCTGTGTTGCTCCTCTGCTATCAGTTATCTGCGCACAGTTCACATGATGATAGCTTGTCAAAACGTCCTGCAATTGGCCCAAGAGTCTGGAACATCCTAAAAAGGTTTTCACACTAGAAACAGACCAAACAATGCTTCCGGTTTCGATTTTCTCCATACCAGAGGAAATGAGGCAGTCACAGCTTTTGTACTGGACCATGGTTTAAGGGAGGTTTTACCTCTTTAATTACAACTCAGACTAAAATTGGTTGTAGTTAAAGGATCCCCCAAAAAGTTTCCTTCACTTTCCGAACATTTTCTTTGAGTCAGCTGCTTTAAACGTGTTGTCAAAAGCTACCAGACTCAAGCTAAACGAAAAAGGACTAGGCTAAAATTGCTTTCTAAGAATGAAGTAACAACTTAGTACTGTTGGTACCAGGAAGGGGGTTCGTGGAATCATCATGACAATACAACATCATTATTTATAATGATTTATTTATAGGTGAAAATGAGTATAAATGAACCAGGTATTGAATCATGTGTCAAGCAGCAGATTTACCAGCACTATGAAATGTTGTGAAAAAACTGGTATGAAAAAAAACAACCAGATCAAATCGTCATATTTCATTTTCAAAGTTCAAAACCTATTTTTCTTTTATTTAATTCCCCTTGCAATCATTCATGTGTCTGCCTCCTTCCCTTTTCCTCCTTCCCTCCATCCCTGCATGGTTCCCATCTTTTCTCACAGCTTCTCAGAGCACTGCACTAATGGCTTTTTGGAAAGTGAAAAAAGGGACATTGTCCTCGCTACTTCTTTCTACGGTTTTGCTCAGTACTAATAAATCCCCTGGCAGGGGTTGTTTATAATGTCCCTCTGATGCAACTCTCATAATGGGGCAATTTTACAGTGTGTATGTTCCCGATCTCACAGCTTCGCCTGCTCTGCAATCTTGATTCCTCCTCAGTACTAATTTCCCAGGCTAACATCTAATGGTGTATGCCAGTGAGGTAAATCAAGCAACAGTATTTTTTGTCTTGCTGCCATTACACTGTGGCAGATGTATAATGATCCATTATAAAGATACATTCTGTATTTTCATTACAAAGAGGCCCAATCAGCACAGCAGTGTATACAGGAAACAGGAGATACTGAAACAATAAGCCCTATGGCAGAACCAAAGGAGAAGAAAAACAACAGAAATGCGCTTTTAGTTACTCCGTGCCTCGCCATTTAATGTCATATCATTGGCGGGTAAAATCAATGGTAACAATGTGACCCTGTGAAGTCCCGTCCTCATGCAATGATTGAGCCATTGGAAATAATGATGGAAACAAACTTTAAAGTCCTTTTAGAAATAGCTTTGGCTCAACCTTGTCGCCAACAGAAAGCATTCGTGCATGCCCTGCACAGCAGACAAAAGAAGGCATATTTTAGTGTCTTCATCCATATGCAAAGCGTGGTGTGATATCCAGCTGATAGCTATGTTTTCCTTGAGTTATTTCAGTGATCCGTCTCTGCCTCTGGTATGATAATCTATTCTTTAATCCTTATGTAAATCACTGTCTCCTGTTCTGAGTGTCAAAAAAAATGCTTTGGAGTACCACGGCAGAAACACACACAATCTAGCAGGTAGGCTACAAGCAAATTAAGGGCATTAATCACAGAGGACAAAAGGACACACAGTCATTTACGCAGTGTCACGCAATCTCAGGCAACACTGGAAAGTCGACTGGTTCTCCAAGGTCATCCCTCCTTAGCTGACATTGGTCATTTTATTGTCTCTGTTAGGCTGTGATTGGTGGAAAACGTGGGTCCACAAATCTTAATATAAAGTGTTCCAACCAAGACATCTTTGTTTTGTCTGTACCTAGGTGTGTGTTTTAATGACATGCCGGCCTGAAAAGGTTCTGTTGTCGCTGTCTGAGGTGCTTCTCTAATCTCTACCCTTTTGTAATGTGACAGATTTATTAAAATGGCAGTGCCTGCTTTTATGACATCCATTATCAAAGCTAATCCAATCATGTCCCTGTCTGAAATGTTGAATATTTTACAACCGGCCATTGAAAGACATATCCCCATGTTATCGATAGCCGGCACAGCCTCTTCAGCCGGCATAAAAATACTCTAAGTTTGATTTATATTTATTTCTGCCTCTAAATGCTGCAGACACGGTGTTAGTGAGAGATATTCAAGGGCATCTGATTGTCATTACAGCACCATCAAACTCTGAATCATTGCACAATACCTAATGGCTTATTACAGGAGCGTATGCTAAATTAAACATTACTGCATCAATAAATGTTGCATGGCATTAACCTGACAGTGCTTCATAAATATTGTGCGTTTCCCACCAACCCTGCCTTCACCCCCCAGACTTCCACTGTTACCTTCACTCTTACATGCACAAAAGTACCCATTAATAACCCAGAGCATGCTCTCGTCCTGTTTTTCCTAATGCACTGGAATGACATAAATGGGCATTAAATTATTTCCAATTCCCCAAATTATCTTTCAGGTATTTTAATTAGAAAGCACTTTGCAACACTGCTCAGCCCTCACCAGATGGGTGCTCATGTCAGCCAATTTAAGCAAATAGCAATTAGATATTAGCATTCCTATTTTCATCACCCAAAATCCTAACTTCCTCCACTCATCCGATCTCACTCACTAGGGTTTCCGCATTTCAGGTGGTGAAGGGCTTACCGGGGATGTGGTTCCAATTTCTGAGTTAAAGTGGCTCTCCTTGAAAGGTTAAAACCTCAAAAGGCATATTCCCTAAACAGATTTAATGTTTGTGCAGACCACATTTTGAAATGGCACCATGTCAATGGCTCCAAAGTATTGCGTATTGACAGCTCAACTATACAACAATGAGTATTAATTAGAGCACATCTTTAAAAAATAACATTTACTTCAGGGACTTAGCTACAATGTAAATTACCTTAGGGGATTACAGTCAACACTAATTAGTTTTCTACATGCAAAGTCATTCTTTCATTATTATTGTCATCAAATATGTCCTTTCTCAAGAATTGGTGACAAACTCCTGTTTGCCTCCTCTTTTGTTCAGTAAGCAATTATAGCCTTTCTCACACTTTTACTCCCTTATGCATTTTGTTATTTTTGCGTTAATGTATTGTGTTAATGCTACATTGAATCACTTCTACTAAATATTCTATAACTACAGTAGTACTGTCACTACTCTAGCTATTATTTACTGCTGCAAATATTTCGCAGTTTATAAGGAATGCCCAATGCCAATGCAGTAAGTAGTGTGCCTGCTATGTAGCAAGGTAGAAAGTAAGGATGTGGGTAAAGCTCATTAGAATTTATTTTGGAATTAGTGTAGCCACAGTCACATTACAATGGTGCATTGATGACGACTTTTTGTAGGCCATTCCTGGAAGGGGGCCCTAAACCAAAGACGATGGAATTTATGGGATTGGGAATAATCCCCACATGTTAACACCACTTTGTGATTGTTGACACGGAAATGCAATCGGCACAAATAAAAAGCTTACATAATGCTATATATGAACTACATCACATGGCTGCCCATCACCACTGCTAAGCTAAAGGCGGACTTGTGTCGTCTTGTAGGCGTTTACTAGTTTCATTTAGTCACTTGTTAGCAAACACCGTTTTTATGATATATCAAAGCTTTGGACATTCACGAGTGGAGTATTTACTGGCATATTTTATTTTGTAGAACAAAACATGCTCTTCAACTTGTTTTATTACAGGATTCTAACTACAAACACGTTCAAACAACTGTTGACTTCGAGACAAGGTAATGAGAATTTGCGAAATCCAAATTATTTTCAAGTTGTACATCTCTGCACTGCATGACCTTAACAAGGATTTATTTTCATTAAAAAATGATTTTTTTCAACAGCAATAACCCCAACATTGTTGCATTGCACAGATATTGTAGAAACAAATATGTTCTTCTTAAATGTTGGACTGTGTAATGTTGGGAAAATGTAATCAAACATAAATCAAGGTTTTTCAGAACAATCTAATATGAATGATCTTGTCTGGCACAAGTGTCAATTATAACTGTATTATACCTGAGCAAGTATGGGCATGTAGTGCAACATTTATGATACTTATGCTAGAATAAGAAATACATCTTTCATATATCCACACTGGTGGTATATAAGCTAAACTTGAAATGTGGCCCTGAAAGTTTTCTGAATCAGCACTGAAAAAGTGTTGGTAATTTCCAAAAAGATGTCTGTATTTTTGTTTGTTTTTCTCACTGGAAAAATGCAGTTCAGTTATAAAGGGGTGATATTTATTTGTATCAATCGTACAAATATTTTTATAAATAATCGATGACTGTCACTGTCAATCAAATCTGAAACCACCCATATACATTAGGGATTAAATAGATTGTTAACATCTTAATAAAAAGAAAACTTTTCTGACACAAAGAAGTTATGTTTCCGGGGTTCAACGTTATTGACACATCATAAGGTTGTGTTTATTAAAAAACGTGCCACCATTGTTCCTACTAAATGCATGCGCTCTATATGTCTGTACATTTTGATTTAAAGGAGACTTGCTTGTAATGCTATGCTCTAATTAAGGATTTAATGTCCAATATATACTCTTTTTCATATGCTATATATATATTAGGGCTGTCAGTCGATTAAAATATTTAATCGCGATTAATCGCATGATGTCCATAGTTAATCGCGATTAATCGCAAATGAATCGCACATTTTGTATCTGTTCTAAATGTACCTTAGAGGAATATTTTTTAAGTTTTTAATATTCTTATCAACATATGAGTGGACAAATATGCTTTATGCAAATGTTTGTTTATTATCATTGGAACAATGACAAATATTCTCCTGAATATTCTCAACACAACAACCTCTGTCTGAACAATGACAAATATTCTCCTGAATAATCTCAACACAACAACCTGGAACCTCTCTCTCTCTCTTACACTCTCTCCCAACCCTGTCTACTTCTTTGCACTGAGCCAGTTGCTCAAACAGACAATCCTGTTTACAGTTGTCGGCGAAATGCCGCTCCTCTGTCTTCATCTTCAGTCAAAGCATGAGACTGAAGTTCCCACTGTGGGTCAAAATAATGCGCTGTGATGTGCAGTCGACACGTTGGATGCGATCCGAATGATCTAACGCAGCCCCTCGTCCTCCACAATGTTAAGCTGTAGCCACCCATTTAGCTATCGCTGTTGTTGTCCAGGCGTCTCCCCGGCAAACTTTCAAGCGTGGTCTGCCGCAAGCGAGCGGCAGGAGCGGGGCTGTCAGCATCAGCTGTGTGCTTGGCTTGCTGTTTTTTTTGTGTTAACGCGTTATTAGCGCGTTAACTTGACATCCCTAATATATATATATATACTATATTTACACACAACAACTAACATGACCTTGCAAACTTTAGTAACTCGCCTGTATTTTCTTATCACCTTCCTGTTGTTCTGCTAGTGTGTTCCTCTTGTCTTGCAATACATAAATAAGAAAGAGAAAACTGTCAATTACGTGGGGCCATGACAGCTGCTCAGGCATTCTTCCAGTACCCAAAAGCCCTGCCACCACACTAACTGACTTTTGAGCCCTGGCCAGACACATTCACCAGTCTGGAGACAAATAACCCACCAGTGCTCATTATGTGGAGACCGCGGGTGCTTGGGTGGCCATGACAGTCCTCCAGCCCCCCCTTGGTCTATGTGAGCTCAGGTCATGACTGTGAATTAGGGGGCACTGCTGTCCTGTGAGCTATAACTCCACCGCAGTCATCAGTGTCAACATACTGCCCGCTCAAATTTGTCAGAGCCATATTGACCGGTTGGCTCGGAAGCCACAGACATTTCTTCGCTTAATTGCTCCATCAAGCAAGGCATGTAAAGGCAAACTGACACAGACAGTGTCACACTGTGAAACGGTTATAATGCCAGGCTTGAAAACTAGGTCTGAAAGGTTGGGCGAATTGGTGAGTGTTGAATAATTGTTTTCACTATGGTTTAGCTCCAACACTGACGTCCTATAATGATATAATAGCAATTGCACCCAAGAGGCAGTTCACTACAAGATGATGGGCATGCCCTCGATGTTGAGGTACGATTGAGCATTGTCAGCACTGAAGTGATGATAATCACAACAAAGAATATCCTCCGGTGTATTTCTGCTTTCACATAAGCGCCATAAACACACGACAGCCTAAAGCCTTTACATTCACAATGAGTGACTAATGAGAGAATGATAACGACTGCTACTTACTGTGCAGTAGGGCCTCTTTGGGAATGATAACACATAAAGCGCAAGTGTTTTCTTTTCATGTGGAGTGCCAACACTGTTGCAACGTAACATTGATGAAGGTCACTATCATTGGTCAATATAAGAGTTACTTTAACACACTTTTGTTTTCCATCATGCAAATATCTTTATACTAAATGATATACAGATTATGTTTTGTACCATCAAACTGTCTAGTGTGAGAATGTGTTTTCTTTTTTCTTCATGGCATGACAGCGTGATGAAGGTATTTATGGTTTTGTTGTTAAAAAAAAACGGGGAAAAAACGGTCATGGACAATTGCATCAAGGAATTTGAATATAGATGGGAATGGTACTAGAGTAAGAATTGGTGGTTAAATGGGCCATTTAATGCTTAGGTTTTTTACCCTCTTTCCTGTAGTGTGTTATCCAGGTTTTTGTGCATGTTAATGTGCTGAAAAGGCTAAAATCCCAAATTTCCCTCCAGAGGGAGTTTCTTTTCCACACCTTCCCCCCCTGCCTGAAACGCTTCGATTGGTCTTTTTTATTAACTTCCGTAACATACTGTAGTGACATTACAATGTTACACTTGCGTTTCTATTGGCTACTGCTCCAACACATTGTACATGATATGCTAAGAGAAAGGACATCTCTTAGTGGTTTATCAATCACACCAGAGTCAAATACAAGATGAGCTCTGGTTTCAGACAGAGGGTGAAAAGAGGTTATTTTGTTCATTCATTCATATTAATTTTTGAACATTAGAGAATGTAAACCTGTCACAGTAAAAGCACAAAATACAAATATGACCCTAAAAACTCTATATAATAATATGTTGGTCACCCTATAACAGGGGTCGGCAACAGGCGGACCGCGGTCCGGATCCGGACCCAGACGCCGACCTATACGGACCCGGACCTATAATCAATACATTAATAGGGGATTTCAATTTTGACGGGGCGATTCTATTTTAACCGCTGCCGACAGGGGGCGAAAGAGACGAGTGAGCGATACAGGGAGAGAAACACAGAAGAAGAGATGAGAGAGCGGCAGAGAGAAGCGGAGAGGAAAGTGAGTGAAGAGAATAATTAGCGATACAGGCAGAGAAGACGGAGAGGAGAGTGAACAGGCGTGTTAGCGGCAGACAGGGAGAGACAAATAATGACACATGACGCTCTCCAAGAAGAGGAAAGTGGACAGTGAGAACAGAGCTTTTAACCCTGAGTGGACGCACTCATTCATGTTCATCCTGCCCACTGGGAGCACAGAACCAGTGTGTCTCATTTGTTCATTGACCGTGGCGCTCAAGCAGAATACAAAAATCAAGTAACTGTATTCAGCTCGCGTTATATTTGAAAAACGAGTAATCTGATTACAGTTACTTTCGTAAACCTGAAGTGAATACATTTTGGAATACTTATGGGAATTATTGGTGGAAAAGTTTCCTCATAAAATGTAATAGTCATTACCAGCAGAACTGTGTGTCTGTGAGCGAGAGAGAGATGCAGCGTGTCTGTGAGGCCCCGCCCCCGCACGCAGATCAGAGAGAGAGATCTCTCTTAAAATATATTGAAAGTTAGAAACGGAGATGGTTCGATAAAATGTGCAAGATGTAGCATTTCTTTATTGTCGAAATGATGACATTTCATAACGGGATCAAATCAAAGTGAATGGCTGCTGAATGCATGGGGCAAGTGACTGGAAACAGTTTTAAAAGTTATTACGTCGTTTCAGATAATAAATAATAATGATAATTCATTCTATTTAGGGGCGCCTTTCAAAGCACCCAAGGACACCTGACAATTCATAACATATTCTAAGGAAAGGTTTAAGAGAGTACAAATAATGCAGTCCGGGTGATGTTTTTTATGTGGGGTGCAGATGAGAGGGAGCTGTCCAGAATGACACCAAGATGTTGTGTTTGAGTTGTGCTCTTGATAAGCCATTAAAACAGTAAAATAAGTGTCTCCTGTTCACCAAAACATACCCATCTGTTATGGAAAAATAAAGTATTCCAAAAGTATTCTAAAAGTAATCTGAATAAGTTACTGTAACTGTATTCGGATTACTTACAGAGCCATGTATTCAGTATTCAGTAACCGATTACATTTACAAAGTAACCCTCCCAACCCTGATTAAAAGTGCCAAAACGCCAATATGAGACAAAACACAAAGTGTTTGACCAAACATTCCCTCTCAAGTCAGAACTGAGGTCACAAAAAATAAGCAGTCTCAGAGCCCAATATGATCAGTCCACCAGGATCAAAATTAAAACTAAATATCGTTCCAGGGCAGGCTAACCGAGGCTAACCAATGAGCACCTGCATGTGTGTATGAGAATGGCCCTGACACCATTTCAGCCCAGATTTAAACTCCTGGCAGGACAAGCTCAAGCTCAATTCTCGCACTGAATTAAAACAAAGTGAGTTAGGGACTGCAATATAAGAGGGAAAGAAAGAGAAACTTTAAAACTGTTCAATTGTTATGATGTGTAAAGACTGATATTGTTCAATAATCGGCTGAAACTGTTAAGTCATGATGTGAAACGGTTAACAAAGCTATTTTATTTATTTCTCTATTTTATTTTTAAATGCAGCCCGAGAGGAACATTACACATATCCACAGTATTTACTGTATATCTGTATAGTTCAATGTTCATTGACAATAAATATTGTTGTTTTTGAATTGTACTTTCTTTATTTGATTGGCAGTCGGTTGTTGATTACATGCAGACGTTGATAAAGCTACAGGCTACTTCAATATATATCACACTAATTCATAAAGCAAGTTAGACATTTTGATGTTCCGGACCTTTGCATGGGGACATTTTCTCTAACTGGACCTCGTTGAATTTTAGTTGAATACCCCTGCCCTATAACATAGCCTTTTTGGACATTAAGTCTCTTTAAAGTTGAAACAGTGACCAGGTTATAATATCCAAGCTGTACACCTGCATGAATACCATAACAATATGCTTAGGCTGAAAGTAGGCTTATTCTTCTTTATTCAATGTGCATTTGTCCATAGTTATTATTCATAATGACTGCTTTTTTACGTTTATTGATCAATGTTAAATACCTTCACTGTAATTTTGTTCTCACAATCTAAGGGTCAGTGTGTCAGTTAGTCAATGACGTGTGAGGGAAAGGAGTTAATACACCACTTTATTTTTAAAATATTGGTAGCTATCAGCCTTAAGCCTTCTGCAGGCTTCACCTTGATTATAATATTATCAGGAACTTGATTGTCAATCGTTCCTGATCTTTGTCGCAAGATGATACTGTGACATTGTCTTTTTTCATTAACAGATGTTCTAGATCAAACTTATCAGCTAAATGTATCATACAGTATGGAACCGCTCTAATCTCCACAGATCTTAATCCAATTTACTTTTGTTCAGAACATGAGTGAAAGTCAGTTAAATATACACAAAGTGTTCTCAGCTTAAGATAACAGATGGCTTAATCAGTGTAGCATGTTCTTGCAATATCTGTGATGAGCTGCGATAGTTAATGAAAATAAGTTGTTACTCCAATGATTGACTGTAACTTATATTATGTAACCTTAATATCAATCTTTAGATATAATAAACCAGTTCAGAGAAAATGTTATTATGATTATTCTGATGCTTCACATCGTTTCTAATCTTTTAACAGCTTCCCATCATGTCATACATATATCTCCAAAACGTATAGTTGTTTTTGTAGGACCAAAGTGTGTCTGTCAAGATTCATTTATTTCAACGATGCCAAGATGCCTGCACAATCTACAACCACAACCCTCCTTACAATCCAAACTCGTGAAATATTAAGGTTAACCTACAGCTATAGGTAAGCATACATATTTATTCACTTGAGAACCCATTACCTGAACTAAAAGACCTCAACCGTGCAAAGAGGGAGAGAACCATTCTAAGACCTTGCATAGTTTATTCAGGGCCTCTGAGAGCTCTCTTTTGTCCAGTGTTTGTGTGTTCTGTGTTTTTCCTACCAAGGCCAATATGAAGAGATAGAAGATTTTTTCTTTTCATTGCTGATAAACTTTTCTTTGTTTTCAAACCTTTATTTATCCAATAGAGGATGTGGAGAGCTTGGCATCGTTGAACCATATATGCACGTTTCAATCCAATGCAAACTAATTGGAAACATGTTCCAACAGTACAACAGAAGTATGCTTGAAAAGAGAATGTTCAATCATTATGGAACACACTCCTGCAAAAGAAAGGGGGGGAGAGGACATTACTTGCAATGCCCTTGCCTTAAGTTGTCTTCAAATAAGGACTCATTTTTATAGCCCTTGGCTTGAAATAGTCTTATTATCCCATGTGGGAATGGCAATTCTTATTCGTGTGATGTTCAAGCTGTGCATCAATTGCCTGTTCCTTCTCTATTTTAAAAATAGGAACCACAGATTCTGTTTTTGCATAATTGCTTGATAGCAGAGTTTCTCGACTGTTCTCAAGTAGACAATATTGCTTTGCCCTCTGTCTGTTTTCAGGTCAACGCAGTAGCATGGGAGGCAGGAGAGCCAAGATGCGGCGGAAAGACTTTATAACGGCCTGTGTTTGAGTGCTTTCCCGTAGAGAGGCATCCAGAGGCGCCAGGTTGATTGGCGTTTGTTTTGCACTGGCTTCGACTGAGACCCTGGTGTGTTGTGCCAGCCAGCTGTGCAGCCACCTCAGTAAAATATGCAATCATCAGCCATATATCTGCCCCCCCGAGTCTTCATTTGATGGTAGCCTTTTAATGAGGAACATGCCGAACGACTTACACCCGTTGCGTCCTTGCCGCTAACCTTTATGCAGAATAGATGAACTTATGACATAAAATGTGACTGGGGGGAGACACAAAGACACAAGGCATTCTGGGATGTGTACTCCCTTATGATGAGTGTTAAAACGCCAAAGGGGTTTGGTCCTTTTTGGAAATGGACAGAAGGCATAGCAGGTGGAGCAAGCAAACCTTTTGACCAGTCAGCAACCCTGTCGTCGTCCCTTCATCCCCCTCAACCTTTCCTCTCCCTTTCTGTCTTTCTCCTCTGCAGTTCTTCATCTCCTCTCCCTCGCATATAGCTGTAGAAAATCTCATTTGGCATGCATTAAAGTTCTGCAGATAAGCTTGAACACATTGAGTGACAAGGACAGATTGCCACCTATTGGTAATAAGCCGTCATTGGTGGCAAAACTGTTCAAGTAAAGGTGACATCACTCCTTACAGACTTGAGCTCACTTCAAGTAAAAACTGTGTGTGTATGTGTGCATATATTTAAGTAAAAGCCCATTTGTTTAAGCCTACTTGCTGTTTCTAATTCAGAAACCTATCTCGGCTGAGACCACACAACACACAAATCAGGATAGCAAATCATTCCTCTCCAAATTGATATCTTTGTTTAAGCGATACAGACAGAAAGCATTGCTCACAACTCGCTAAAATGTCATTATAATTCTAAATTAAGACTCTCCTCTACTGCAGTAGCTCTTCTCTTCCCACACTTTGAGAAAGTATAGAAATTAAAAACTTAACGGCTCTCCATTTAGCTGTCCCATTTCTCATGGGGCCCTTGAACTAATCTGAAGCCTGGGTGGATTTTTTTACCCTGGAGGAGTGTGTCATTGGACTCTCATTTGAATATTATTACAGTGGATAAAGAAGTGGCATTATGAGCAAAGACAGCCTTAATAGCACACCACAATCAAATCACAACATTGCAGGAGACCACAGTTGGCACTGGAGCCCGGACTCATTTAGCAGGCCTCTTAAGTCGGCTTTTCTCCAACTTGCCCGCCGTAACCTGCTAAGCCGGTCCGTTCCGCAAATCCTTACTTCCACACACAGTTGTGTTTTTGCTGTTTTGCCATTTCACTTGGTGGACTCAAAACACAATGTCACTCCAGTTCCAGTTACACTTTTAATCCTGTTTTACCAAATAATGTACTACAAACAGCTACACAGCAGGAATCTACCACAGCACTTGCTGTATATAGACACTACAATCCCTTCTTTACCTTGTTATTGTGAACAAAATATGTCAAACTGTAGCATATCGATCTCCTACAGTGAAGAGAAAATGGCATGGAAGGATAATCCACGACTGAATTGTAACAATACAGTAACATTGTAGGCAAAAGTAGTTATTTGACATGAACCATTCTGCATATTATAACAATATGTTTTAGGTACTTGTTTGTCATTGAACACTTTGTGCTGAGAAAACAATTTAAAGTGGGTTTTATTTTAATGCCATCAACCAGATGGGGGATCGTCCGGGATCTTTGAGACAAGGAGTGAATATTTGATTGTTTGTTGTGTTGATATTGTCTTTAGTGGTAGTAGTAGTGTATATTAGTGTAGCATTGGCTGTGAAGTCTCTTACTGTTTAACAGCTTCCTCAGTTTAGATATGGGAGTGTCTAGCTGGGCTGAATCAGTCCTTCCTTCAGGCACTCGTTTATTATTTTGCCTTTTTTATTTTCGGGGTAATCCTGGGTGGGGATTTAGTCCCTGTTGGGGGCAGGCGTTTCAGGGTTTTGGCCGCTGATGTGTGCCTTTTTTAAAGTCGCCTCAAGCCCGGCACGCTCCAGAAGATAGGTAGGTAAGTTTGTGGTAGGCAGGATCTGGGAAGTTTGTTATTTGGAAGACTGGCGTCCATGTTTGTGAAGCATTAGTGGTAGGTTGTTGTGTCACAGCATTTAAAAAAAAGAAAATACATTAGAATCTTGTAATTGGCCGTTGTTGAGTATGGCTTTTGTTTTGGAGCAGTTTGTGGCCAATCCTACTGTGTATCAGCTAGCCTGCTGTAGGAAGGTTGACTTGCGGTTAATTGCTGACCACTATAATATTTTTGTCTCTACTGCTCTCGCTAAAAGTGATCTCAAGGCTACTTTGCTAAATGGGCTAGTTGAACAGGGGGTGTTAAGTCTGCCTGATTCAGTGGAATCTCCTGGCACGGTGGCCGGGGCTGTTGCAGCAGTATCTCCTAGTGTAGGCCACGTTGGTGTTACTCCTGGTGTTCAGAGTGCTAGTGCACAGGCAAAACCTTTCACCATGCCTCAGTTTGACCCGCTTTCTGCCCAGTCCTCTCCTACAGGCTCTAAATTAGATGCCAGAATAAAAGTGCGTGTGGCTCGTCTCCAGTGGGAGAAGGAGGAGCGTGATAGGGATTTTCAGCTCAGGAGGGAGCTGGAGATCAGGAAGTTGGAGGCAGACACTGCTGTCCGGAAGCGTTAGCTAGAGCTCCAGGCAGCTGGGGTGGGTGACTCTGCTGTTACACAGTCTGGTCCTGCTGCCTCCTTCAACGTGTGTAGACACATTTCTTTGGTCCCTGTTTTTTCGTGAGTCAGAAGTGGAAACCTACGTTGGTGCATTTGAGCGCATTGCTGCTGCTCTGCGCTGGCCAAAAGATGTGTGGGCCATTATTTTACAGTGCAAGCTAGTCGGCAAGGCTCAAGAGGCTTGCTCTTCTCTTTCTGTCGAGGATAGTTTGGTGTATGAGAATGTTAAAGGTGCTATTCTCAGTGCATATGAGCTTGTGCCTGAGGCCTACAGGCAGCGTTTTCGCGGCCTGAAGAAAACTTCTGGCCAGACTTATGTGGACTTCGCGAGGGAAAAGAAAATCCTCTTTGACAGGTGGTGTAGAGCTTGTAAAGCTGATGACATTACCTCAATGTGTTAACTAATGATGTTGGAGGAGTTTAAAAACGGTGTACCCGAGCGTACGGTATTTATTTAAATGAGCAAAAAGTAACTACCCTTAAGCAGGATGCACTGATACATCGGGCCACTGTTAACAAAGGGCCTGATGAGTGTTTTAAACTTTTCATCTCTACTGCCTTTGTCTCTCTGTCAGAAAAGGTGGAGGACCAGTGGCAGGTCACGGTGTTGCGAAACAGTGGTGGTTCACAATCATTCATCCTTGCCAGTGCCCTGCCCTTGAGTGCTGAGTCTGCCTGTGATGCAAGTGCGGTGGTAAGAGGTATTGGAATGGGTTGTGTGCCCGCACAATATTCATGTCCAGTCTAAACTGGCTACTGGTTTCCGTCCAGTTGCTGTGCTCCCCAAGTTGCCTGTCGACGGTGTGGATTTCATAATGGGTAATGATATAGCCGGAGGTAAAGTGTATCCTACTCCTGAGGTTGTTGACGTTCCAATCCCTGGTGCTGATGACCTAGCTCAGACTCAAACCGTGTTTATATAATAATATATAATGGAGCCTGTCACGGTTGCTCCAGAGGTGGCTCTGCCTTTGACCCGGGAGGCGCTCATCACTGCCCAGAAAGGTGACCCTGTCATGACAAAATGTTTCACCACTATGGCGGATGAGCTTGTGCTATCACACAGTTATGGCTCAGTGCAATCATTTTCATCGTGCTTCTTTCCGGAAAGCTCTTAACGGACATGCCACATGTGCTCATTTGGTTTCTCTCCCAGGTCCCAACACTGAGAGATTGTGTTTCTCTTGTCTTGACCCTGGTCATTTAGTGGCAGAGTGTGTGGCTTGGAAGCAGCAGGTGGCAGCTTCCAAGCATTCAATAGTATGCTTGTGAACTGTATATTGTGTGTGTTTTGGTAACTGTGGCCAACTTGTTTGGTTTTATGGAGGGGGGTGTTACGTGTGTGTGTGTGTGTGTGTGTGTGTGTGTGTGTGTGTGTGTGTGTGTGTGTGTGTGTGTGTGTGTGTGTGTGTGTGTGTGTGTGTGTGTGTGTGTGTGTGTGTGTGTGTGTGTCCGTGTCCGTGTCCCTCTCCCCCTCCCCCTGATTGGCTCCCTCCAGGTGCAGCCTCTCCTCCAGGTGCTCCCAATCCCCAATCAGGGCCTCCATAAAGGACCTGAGGAAGGCTGCAGTCGCTCTCTCCTTCTCCTCTGGCTGCATGTGTGATATGTGCAGCATTGTGTGGTTTCTTTGTATAAGACCTGTTAGGTTAACTTGTATTGTGCTCATTGTTAGATGTTTCATTTAGTCACTTTCTTTTAGAAGGAAGTTGTTCTCAGTTACTTAAGTTTGTTTTGCAAAATGGCTGGTGAGCCTCTTTACTTTTGTATTAATTAAAACATCCCTTTGTGGCTTCAGCAATCGGTTTCCTCTTTTCTTTCTCTCTCCCGGTTATTTTATATTTTTGTTACTTCCCTTTGTACCCCTAGTCCAGGAGGGAACGTAACAAATGGCCTAACATCTCAAAAGCTCATGTTAATTAATGTGCGACATTCCATCAACACAAGGATCATCGAACAAGGTTGTCTTCTCACTGTTTCCCAGATGAAAATTGACCCTATGAACTTGGAGGAGTGATTCGATTTTATTACCCTTTGTGTTAAATTCAACTCATGTCTGCTCAACACTTCTACCTATCAAATCTATGGCTCATACAAGGCCGTGGCTCTTTAAATGGGAAACAAATACAGAGGGGATCCGGCCGGTCCACTCGGGCTGTACCAAATGTTGGTTTTCTCATCCGTCTTCTATTGAGGTCTTCTTACAAAGGCCTAACGCCAAACAATTGTATAAAGCAGGCTATTTAGTTAAATAAAAACATGTGTTTTTAAAGTACATCTTTTGGATATAGACAATAACAGAGAGGAGGATGCCCCATTGTAGCTTATTGTGTTATTTGTGTTTTAGAAACAGAGAATGAGTAAGCTATTACACAAAATAAGTTAAAATATCAACTATCTTTCCCCAGAATTACAGACTCTGCGTTAACTCAAAATCGATGAAAAGGCAAAAGGCTCAGGAAAAAAACTGAAATGTACAATTTACTTAATAATTGCTGGTTCTAAAGTCAAAAATGAACTTTGCTGGTTTAACATAGTTGTTTTGGGAGGAGAGGGATCAGTTAGTTAGTTAGTTGGTTAGTTAGTTAGTTAGTGGTTCCTTATACATATCATTTTGAGAATAATCCTATGTGTAATAGACAATTGTTATTATATTTTGACAAAGCTTTTAGGTAAAATTATGAATTTGCCAAAGTAAAAGATCTGAGTACTTTTCTGCCCCCACTCAACCGTGAAAACAGGAAATATGCATCAGCTGACTACTTCTAAATAGCCTGACATTAGACATGAAGGGAAATTGCTGTAAAACGATCCCAGGAGTGCTGTCACACTTTCGGGATTATAGTCACAGGAGATAGGAGAGACATTGAGAAAAAGACAGACAGAGGGAGAGAAAGAAAATGTCAAACATACGTGAAACACACAATCTAAACAATCGAGCCTTGAGAGGCAATGTGGATTACTGATTGAGACACCAGTTTCAAACGAGAGATGAGACGTTGTTTATAGACGAGAAACAGCTTGAACGTCTCATCTATCAGAACTTTACATCAGACTGTGGCGGATTTACTGCATGTAAATGAGAACACATTGGAGGTCCCTTACGTTTTAGCAATAATCTTTCATATTTACCCTGGATTTATGATTCATTTTCAGCTCATTGCTCAGTTTTGATAGGCTGATAGTTCTCTGGAATAACGCAATTTTCATCTTTACAAATAAAATAAAAAAGCTATTTAGAACATTTTAGAGGTGGGTTTTGTTACATTCACAAAGAACCAGGCTAGCTGTTTCCTTAAGGCTAGCATTATGATATGACAGTGGTATAGATTTTCATATGTGGCTCTTGGCAAGAAAGGAACTAAGTGTACCTCTCAAATGTCTTTTCAAAATGGATCAATATCTTTCCCAAACGTTGGCATCAAGAACTGGCATACTAATAGAATGAAACTTGATACCTGTCTACATGTCAATGTTCATGGACCACTGGTTCTTTGGTAAGTTGTATGGATCACTCTCATATCCAACTGCTTCTCAATTAAGCAGATCATTGTTTGTATTGCTCCCCCGGTTTGGAAATGTCCCAAATGTGGAAGCAGCAATGCTGTAGCATGTTGTTTTGACATTTTACGTTTGTCTTCATTCACGATACACATTTTTCTTTTTGATTACACTGGGGTTGGGGGAAAAGCCTTGCTGTGAAAACAGCTAGTTAATTTTCATTTATATTGTTAAGTCCCAAGCTAGCTTGCCCAATTTCCTTCAGCTGTCATCTGATTGGTTGTGAGTCCAATGATCAGCGTTTAACAATGTGAACCTTAAATGCAGCGCTCAGCAACAGTTTTGACCCTGATTGGTTGTGTTTCTAACTCGTCGGGCGGCACCTCTCCATAGAAACAAAACTGCAAATTAAGCATAGAGCTGTTTCTACTCTTTTCATATTTGATATAATATTTTTTAACTTTTGATTTTTTGTTGTAAATTCTCTGTTCCACTTGTATCGTTATTTTTATAACTGAACACACTGATGCTTCTTCTGTAACTAAATAATTTCCCAAATTGGTCTATCTGTGAATGCAGATATGTCAGACTGAGGGGGGTACATTTGAGTACGAAAGAGACTTTACTGGTGTTCTTTAATGTTCCAATTGAAATGTGTTAAACAGCTGCTTTTCCATTGAATGCCATTATTCTTTATGTTAAGTTATTTTTTCTTATTGTAATAACATTATGTCATTATGGCATGTCATTGTGTGAGCATGTAAGCATGCTGCGTTTAGCATGAAGGTCTTAGTCTTGCTATATTTTTGCCATTACTGTATGTCTACACAGCTACTACATGGTTAATGGCAAATAGCTGTGGTTGCTAGGAGATGTGTCAGAAATGTATAACTATTATGAGAAGGGGATGGTGTGAGAGGTTGCGGTCGGTGGTAGCTGAATGAAATCCATCCTTCATTAACACCTCTCGCATGCTCGCTCACTATGCACATCTATTTGGTATTTAATAGTAAACAGAGAGAAAGAGGCATGCAGGTCGGCCTGTGGGAAATTGGTGTCACTCCCTCAAATTAGCCGCTGCTTTGTGAATCTGAATAGCATAATTTGTGGTTGATCACTTCTGCCAGCAGGTTTGTTCCTTGCATAATTTCCTCCCTTCTTAGGACACCACGCTGGAGTAATTTGACATTTTTGGGTCACGTCTTGCTGCTGAGGCATTTTTTTCGGGTTCAGTTGCAAATTGATACATAAAGAAGGCATGTTTCTATTCGCAACATAATAGCACCATGGTTGGAATAAGGGAGAAATGCTTTGAGCATCACATTATGGAGGTAATATATGATGATGCCCCAGGGCAGTGTCACCTGTCTCCCTCTCCTTCTTTGTCTTATTTCTTTCTCCTCTTTATTTTTCCACACATAGACAAAACAAACAACACTGAAGCCTGTATCCTCTTTGCTTTATTGAAAATGCAGGCAAGACTTCATTTCAAAGCATAACAGTCAAAGGTATCCACTGCAAATCCCATTCATTCAGGGACATAACAAAGAAACCACACAAAAACACACAGGCATATTTTCTTCCTGTTGTGGCGACACTGAAGGGTTTATGGTAAAAAATGCTCTCAGTATCACAGATATTTGCGGGGAACTTTGGTGCACACTGAAAAGATAAGATGCGGTATATTGGAAAGGCAGTCGAAAGAGAAAAGAGGAAAGGTCAATCTGTCTTCAAATTGCTCTTTCAGTCTCCACAGCAGCAGGTAATCAAATTGCCATTGAAATATTTCATTGGTAGGAAAGAAACAGGTACTGTAAAAGCTTTTTCTGAGGGTCAAAACAGATCTAACACAGAGACCTCTACTCTGCGAGCTGCTGTGTAGGTAATATAAAATCAGCGTTGTGTGAGTTGGCTGGTATATTGGTCTTGTAAGACTAGACTTTATATTTTCCGCAATAGAGGAAACTTTAAAATGGAGCATTATCATTCGAGACAAACTGGGCCAGCAAAAGCCCAAAGGTTACGCGAGTGGTTTCTTTTCTTTCTTTTTTTACTACAAGGCTTTCATCCCAAATTCCATGGTTGGCTGGGAAAACTGTGGGCCATTAAATAACCATTGACCAAGGAATTGTATCATTGTCATAAACAGGGGCGGACTGGGACTACAAATCAGCCCGGGACTCTCGACCGGCCCACTTCGGTAAATTACGGGGGGGGGGGGGGGGTGCTAGTGACTTATCCGAGCGGTCCACTTCAGTACCGGCCCATCGGGATTCGTCCCAAACGTCCCGATGGCCAGTCCGCCCCTGGTCATAAACATGTACAGTCAGTCCCAGATAAGACTGTATAAGAAGTAGATGTAGTCTCAGTAACAAATAGTTTGGAGACTACAGTTTTGACACCTGGAGTTTGGCATTTTGGAATTGTCTTGCTTTTTGACAATTTTTGAGCACGGCAAGGCAAGCAGTGAGGTCTCCTCTCTGCCTGCAGATTCTCAAATAAATGCTGCCGTGATTAAACGCCATATCATGTTCAAAACCACTTCAAGGATTATTTCTGAAACCATATGGAGCTCAAATGCTTTTTTCCACTTCCGTCCAACATCACAAAATGAAATTAAAGTGCTTAAAGGTGGGGTAGGTAAGTTTGAGAAACCGGCTCGAGATACACTTTTTGTTATATTCCATGGAATGCTTTTAACATCCCGATAGCAATGAATATCTTAAGTGCTTTGACAAAAAATCCATACAAAAATGTCAACTGTGGAAGCCGTAGTACTGTAAAAAGCACGACCAATCATTTTAGCCGGCACGGCTAAAATAACTGGATGGCCTACCTGCCTGTCAGCTTTCCATCTGTGCACAAACTTATCTCGTACCCTCATTGGTCATGTGCGCGTTTGTGTGTGTTGGAGGAGGGGCTCTGTAAGGAAGTGGCAGATTTTTTCCGGTTGTGTATTTTCAAATTCTAGCGCACTCGAGCTGGTTTGTCCAAAATGACCTACCCCACCTTTAAGTCTTATAGAAGTATCTGTGATATGCGTGCTTCTGGGGAATACAAGTCCAAGAAAACCATCTACAGATTTCTGAAAGTATTTTCCACTTTCTCTGTGTGCAGTGCACTGGAGTGAATGGACCAGACAAAAAAAACATTAGAAGTTGCATTTAAATTCATTCTTGCTTTGTTTGCTTAAAATTAAACTTTCTAGTAGTTTTTATGTAGCTCAACCATTTCCTGTTTCAATAATTGGGCTTCTTAGTTAACTGCATTTTCTGATATGTATAACTGAGTGTGTGCACCTAGTGCCAAAGGCAGCTAAAATATTTTCCTTTTAGACTTTAGATGGTAGCAGTACTACACTGTAAAAACTTTGGTAAAACTTAAAAAATATGTGTCAAGTGATTCCAAGCAATTTTAAGAGTTTAGTCAACTTTTGCATTTTTTGAGTTGGTGAAATGTACTTTCTTTAGTTTTCCTCTACTCAAGAATGTGTTACTTTGCTAAAACTTAAAAAATATGTGTCAAGCGATTCCAAGCAATTATAGGAGTTGGGTAAACTCACTAATGTGATTTTTTCTGCATATGAAAAGATGAGATGAGCCTACAATTAAAAGCCCAGATATTAAGTGTAACCAATGCAAATAACAATCTGCTAAGAACCACACGAGAATAAAGTAAATTATAAAACACAATTGAGTTGCCGGAACCTATATACGACAAACTCTTCCTGATTTCAATCCAACCCTTTAAATATTTGATAGCATTGAAACAACGCAGATTAAACAAATAAATTAAAAAAGGGAACGTTATGGACATGTTAATACATTTTATTAAAATGTGATTATTTCAAAACAGTTGTCATAAAAGAGTAACAAGTTTGTTTAAAAGCACAAACACATTAACATACATGGAGACACATGGTTATTACTTGATGGTTATAACTGCATCTGGCTCGTGGGCAACGTATCACTTCATGCTGTGCATCACGAGCCTGTTGCACTTCGACCTCTGCTGTTCCCTGTAAATACAAACAAAACACTAAATTGAGTACAAATCAGGACACACCATGTGTTTTCCTCAAAACAAAAATCAAATCCGTCTTGAAAACATAACGAGCCAGTTTACATTAGCTGTTAACAGACGGTAACAGAGGTGCTATTCACATGCATTATAAGGGGTTTAAGCCATCAAAAAAAGGCTGGTTTGCAAGAAAATGAACCAAATAGTCATGATATTGATATAGTTCATAAAATGTCCAACTACTTATTTTTAACCCCACCTCATGCTCAGAGATTTATATAAAGTGCAGGGTTCTTACACCTTTTCCAAAGTCAAATTCAAGCACTTTTCAAGCATTTTCAAGGTGCATTTTCAAGCTTTTCAAGCATCTTACAGCTGTTGTAAATGACATATTTATATACACATACTTATACTCAAATGATTATTTCCCTACCTCACATTAAATCAGATGTTCTTTATGCTATAAACAACCAAATGTGTGTTTCATAATAGCATTCTACATGAGGATGACAAATTAAAAATGTTAGAAAAGAAAACTAAGTTTAATATTTTAAAATGAGTGACCCATCTGTACGTAGACTGGGCATCCCATATAACCTGGCTGAGCCAATATAAAACGATCAGCCAAATAACTTTTCAATACATTATTGATTACTATTTTTGAGGTACTTTTAGGTTGGCAGTAAACACAAGTCAGAGGTACATGGTGTACTTCTACTCCACTACAGTTCAGAGGTACATGGTGTACTTCTACTCCACTACAGTTCAGAGGTACATGGTGTACTTCTACTCCACTACAGTTCAGAGGTACATGGTGTACTTCTACTCCACTACAGTTCAGAGGTACATGGTGTACTTGTACTCCACTACAGTTCAGAGTTACACGGTGTACTTCTACTCCACTACAGTTCAGAGGTACACGGTGTACTTCTACTCCACTACAGTTCAGAGGTACATGGTGTACTTTTCCTCCACTGCATGTATATAATCCCTTTAGTTACTTCACAGATGTGGATGAATGATGTGAAATATAATCAAGTGTTAAATCAGACTTTAGTTCCACCTGGAGTAAATTCACAAGCTACCCTGCAGTATACAAAGTCATTCAAACTAGCTGCAACTTTACCAGCTTTGATAACACTTTCATGATCAATCATTATAAAACATATCATATACAATTATTAGGGATGCTCCAATCGCCAATTTTGGAGCCGATCGCCGGAATCAGTATCGGCCGATACCGCTCTCTTTTCCTCTCTCCCCCTCTCTCTCTCTCCTGACAGCCCGTCAGTATCTCCTGCAACTCACTGATCCAGTAATGAGCGACCTGACAGTGAAAAATAAATATATTTATAACTAGTTTAGCTTGTTCCAGAGGTAGATAAAATAGCTAAGTGTGTTAGGTCTAACTCTTAATGTGTGTTCTGCTCCGCTCACCGGTCCGTCACAGCGGGTGGAGCTGCAGGATTTCTGCTTCACACACACGTTGCATACCGCTATTTTATTGTCATTTTCGGACACTTAAAATACTGCCAGACTAGTGAAGCCATTTTGGCGAGCTTCTTTTGCCGCGCACAGAGAAAAGTGTCATGTATTTTACATGCAACGATAGCCTAATCTAAAATGCTCTACTATGGCGTACCTTTCGTGTGGTGTGGCTCGTCAGCGCAGACTCTCGCATCGTTATTGTTGCACACTTTGCAGGAGGCTACTCTTGGGCTTCGCTTGACCCTCGTCTTAGCTATGGCTTGCATTTGTCTTCTGCTAGCCAACGCTCGTTGAAATGGCAACCTCCTGGCATACTGTCATCTATCACTCATCAGAATGCCCAGGTCACACACGTAACAAAAACACTTGCCGGTCACGCGCATTGCGCGGGAAGGCCGGAGCGGAGCTGTTTTATGTAAAAGCGAAGCAATTAAGCGTGCTCCGACTTCTTTATTTTCTTTTAATCTAAAAAGCGAAGTAAAGCATTTACAATTTCAAGCACTTTATCCCAAATTCAAGCACCATTCCCAGAATTCAAGCACTTTTCAAACCTTGAAAACACCTCGTACAATTTCAAGCATTTTCAAGGATTTCCAGCACCCGTACGCACCCTGAAAGTGGCACATGGGTCCTAGAATAAAAAGAACAGACGATTATTTCAACTTTTATCTTGATAAGTGAGAGCGCAGGCCAGTCTACATGAATGCAGGGCAAGGCACGTTTCTGTCCAAAGGTTTCCATGATGGAGTCGATAATGTTTTAAAATATCACTTTGAGTGGTATCCCATCTGTGATTAAAAAAATAGAAATGGGTACGTTTACCTGATGCTCATTATATTGGTATGCAAACATAACACGTCTTGAATTAACCTCTGAAACAACAACTAGTCTGACACACTCAAGGGCTTACCTCATGTGAACCTGAAGTCCATAGCAGGAGGCAAGAGGAGGTGTGACTTTTCTGGTGAGGCAAATGAAAGAACAAAATAGTTACATGATGACAATGTAACAATCATTTCAGTAGAATTCATCAAAACATATTTAATTAATTAATGGAATCAAACATTAAAACACAAGTATCATTTAAAACGGTATTGTATTTATATACATTTATAAGGATGGCATTTATTAAGGATGGAATTGTTAGATACCAGTACAATTCCATGATTCTCTACACAGCAGATCCTAATAACTTCAATATACACTCCTTTATCTCGTTTGCATACTGTCTAATATCTACTTTATGTTGTAGTAAAACATCTCCTTAATAAAACTGTATTTATTGATATTTCTCGCTAAAGACTGCATTTTACTGTTCTACATTGAACACATCTTGCTGACGTTATACATGCCTCCTCGCCCAATACACAATTTTACTGAATTGCGCCTGAATGCACCTTAACTGAAGTCACCTCCGTGACTTTCTACTGAGAGCTAACGTTAACTCTCCTGCAGATTCCAACATGGATTTGCATCTATAGCGTTGCATAAGCATGAAAAATATAGTTTGCACTTAATTTTGTATAATAACAACTCGATGCTGTAACTGCAGACTATGAGTTTAAATTGGGTACACTAAGATTGTAGAAAGATAATTCATTGCTCACAGTAAAACAAACGGTGAAATACATATAGAGGAATTAATATCAAATAGGCGCATTAGTAACTTACTCTTACATAACCGCTGGGTTATAAAGTAGTAGGGAATAGTTTTAACGGAGGTATTTTATCGCACAACATGCACGGCAGGAGAGCCTCTGAGCCCCGCGGCCGCATCACGGTGCCCGGGCCAACGCTTAGAGCGGCATAGGGGAACAGTTTGCGGAGTTGATTCTTAATACGTACTCTTAACTTAACCACTTTTAACAGAATTGCGTCGGTAAGCACTTGATGCAAACTTTGCCCAACAACTTTGCGTGAAGAAATAGACTACATGAGCACGACAGGGCTGAGTCTAACTTTAACAGCAGTAATGGCGCTGGCATGCATTAAAATGTCGATGTTTCGTTCAAAACAGTGAATACAAGAAAAGTAAATAACACTTTCTAGTTAAAAAGCAGTAATTAATAACTCAGGTGGCATGCTTACTTGTTTTATGATGGTTTGAGGAGGATCCAACACAAACACGTGTCCAACTGCTGAAGAACCAGTGCAAAGAGGAACAGGAAGTCTCACACCGCGGTATTCTCGTTTGAGGGCGTGGCATGACCGTGGCGTTGAAAAAAGCATTTTTATTACGCTTTCCAAAACGTCTTTTTAAAGAAAGTTCAGAAAATGTGATATTAATTTACAAATTAATGAGTTCTTAAAACATGTTCTCATTGTTGCTTACGTGTTACTTATTTAAACGCACATTGAAAAAAAACTAATTTAGGGCAAGTAAATTACATAAAAAAATTGAGTTTTGTTGACTTCACCATCGGAACTGTTTTTACAGTGTATCTGAGATCCACAAAGTGGGTTAAACTGAGATATTAAAAGAGCCAAAACCCTCAGGAGGTACGAGTTCAAACAGGAAGCTGGGCCACACTGGACCCATTTCTAATATAGTGGCAACATATAAATTCCATCTAGTGCCATTTAAAATCTACTTCAATTCAGTTTATCAGGTGAATCGACTCGGGCAGCACTGCTCTTACTTCACACAATAGCGGCGGTGGCCGCTGAGTACTTGTTAAGAAATATTGCAACTCGTGCAGCTCCATATCTTGTCAGATCTATAAATAGTATCTCCTGACAAATTGAGGTTGCCCTTATCAGAAAATTGAGATTTCGCCGCTTTGAGGGTGAGATGTGATGTGACACATCAAAGGACTTTTGGGCTCGGTTGAGCTGGGCGGGGGTCTAATGGC
This sequence comes from Trematomus bernacchii, assembly GCF_902827165.1. NCBI lineage: Eukaryota > Metazoa > Chordata > Actinopteri > Perciformes > Nototheniidae > Trematomus > Trematomus bernacchii. The sequence goes on from NW_022987739.1 coordinate 20,082,418, forward strand.
AAAAGGAGAAGCACATCTCGCACTGAGAAAAAGGAGAGCAAGAGGAAAATGAAGCGATGGATGCGTGAAAAATTGTCAAGAGGTAGCAAGTGAAGAAAAGGTTCATTTCACAGCATACAATACATTAATGTAACCAGATGGAAGTCAGATATTTTATGCGTTGCCATTGGTGGTCTAAATTATAAATGAGACTGATTATCAGTTCATATAAGCAGTTCACGTTTCCTTGATCTACTCTAAGTGTATAGATTTTATTTTGTATATTGTTGATGTTTTTTTAATTAATGATGTGCTACCTTTCTTATGGTAGGACTTCTCGAATAGCTTGCAGAGAGTAAAACGCACTGGTTAACCTTTTTAGGAGGACGTTTTACGGAGCACAGTTGGGATGATAACTCAGAAAGCCTGCTTCATGAGGCGACCCCCCCTAGTGTTAAGAGACTGACATCTGTCAACACTCAGGTTGTGGTGAGGATTATGTTCTCAGCACTCTTGAGCCGTCCTTATATTCCTGCCCCAGCCTGAAGAACTTAGATGTGTGATTGAACATTGGCTTGAGATAAAGAATTTAAGACACCAAAAGACCAAGTCTTTGTACGGAACATTGCAGCTCAATTCTATTAAATTACCCATATTCAAATATTTTGTTTTTTGTTTTGTTTTTCTAGAAGGTCAATACATTGCGTAAAACATGTGTAACCCTTTATACATCCTCACTTACAAAAACTCTACTAAACTTACAGTCCGTATGACTGGAACCCACAGTTGCTATATTACAGACGTACTTTTTTAAAACGCAACCATGATCTTTTATAAGCTTAACCGAGTTGTTTCGTGCAGTAAATCTTCCATTTAACAATGTCAACCAACTGTTTAAACCAGAAAGTTACAAAAAGCTATTGTAGTCATATTGGTTGGATGACTTGTTGGACAACTGGCGGTGTTCATTTAAAAAAACAATTATTGTTGTCCAAAACATTAGCCATGAGTCATGAGTATTGACAATAGAGAAGAGAGACACAGATTTAACATGCATGTGTTTTATTACTCAACATACACAAAACTAAAAGATGTACGGAAATAACTAAGGGTGTTGCCAGTGTCATCAACAAGTAGGTTAATGGTGGTGTTTTGAATGGATAGTGTTGTATTGTGTTACCATACCCAAGAATACAAAAATGACAATGTTAAACATGTATATCCTAAACCACCTTGGTCATATTAGCATATTAGCATGCTAACATTTGCTAATCAGGCAGATTGGATTGTCAGTAGTTTTGGCAGGTTGAGATGTTAGCCTGGTGATCACCAATGTCAGGTGGAAAAATTCATGTTTGTACAACATTTTATGGCATCCAACACAAACTACACTCGTGTATATTTTGCCTCAAAGAGTTTGTTGATGAATGCATAAAACAATGTGTCTACAGAGGTCTTTTAGAATATGCATAATAGCTGTTATCTGCTCCATTCGACTTCGACAGATAAGCGCTGGAAGTCTATACCTGTGTCAACAGAGGTCCAGTATATCTCTGCTATGCTCCATTCACAGTGGCCAGTGGCTATCGCCTCTCTTTGCTGATAGTGGAACAATCTTCAGCCTTCATCTCTCTCTGGTTCCGTTCGACAATCCAGCAAATGCTTAAAAACTGGTCAAGCAAAATATCAAACACAGAATGCGCTCCTAGTAGCCTTAAGCATATGAGATGACATGCATGTGCAGTACAGCACACATATCTGAAAAGTTTGCATAGCACAGAATAAAGATCAAAATGTTCCATATCTCTTATGTGTTACTCTGAATTATGTATGAAGGAAGGCAGCATCACTGATAACATGCATGCATAGAGATAGTACAAGGCATCTGGCTAATACTTTCAAATGAGCTTGGTTAGCTAACTAGCACTTTAATGGAATAAGACCCCTGTGGGGGGTATAGGCCCACTCCTATCGTCTAATGAGAACATAGAGCTGAAGAAGGGACAAGTTTTTTTAAGGACTTTGATTACTTAACATGGGTTTGCAATCAAAGGCTTCCTGTAGGAGGCTTTTGCATGCTTGGCTGCTATATAATGTCCTCATAGTCATTTACAATCTAAGTGTGTTAGGTACAATTTCTTAATTTAACCTTGGGTTTCATTTGCTGCCAATGTTTTTCCTACAATATCCATGCATGGACAATGCATAATGGATTTTTTATCGCTCACACTTTCAGCTAGAAACACTCATGTTCCCAATTGGAGTGCTTCCACACTCTACTAACTTTGATAGTAGCGAACATGTGAAACGAGAGGGAGAAAGAAAAGCATAGTCCTTGAGGGACCTGCAGAAACGTAACCTATGATGAATCTGTTATACATGGTCATAGTTGTATGATCTAATATATTATTTCAAAAGCATTTAATTCCGCTCTAATGATCTGATTATCCTGTGTGAACTGACTGGACCAAGTGACTGTATTACTTTACACTACTTTAACCTTAATCTGAACTCTACTGTTATTAACTGTGTGAGAGCTGATGAAGCTCAGAAATGCCTGGTAGATTAGTTGTATACCACCAGATTTAGTAATAGAGCTCTCTAGCAAAGGCGGGAATTTGTATCCACATCATTCCATTGATTTGCTTGACAGGTGAGGTTCTCACTGTTTGATCCAATTCTCTGAACTTTCACGTTTACTTTTAATTGAATTATATCCAATAAGGATACATCAGATCAGACAGGGAAAAAGTTCGGTGTATCAGCAATGTGACAGGATGAACGGAGAGATCATTATACCAAGTCTTTGTCAGGCACATGAATACATGCACAAAGCCAAACAGAAATCCGTTCATGCATATACATGACCAGGAAATCAGCTCTCTCCAGGACCAATTCTGTCCCAATTATAATGTTTGTTGGTTGCAAAAGATTTTATAAAATAGGTGTATCCGAATGATTGCACATCATTAGTGACTGTTTTGGACTTTAACAACTCTTAAGCTAATATGGCACCATTAGGAGTGTTTCTCTCCAATCAATTATCTGATGATCGTCAACTATTGAAAGTGTTTTCGAGTATCCACGCATTGAGGAATTTTGGGTTGTGCTGGAGGCAAAAGTCGTTCTCTGTTATGTCTAGCTGATATACACAACAATATTGATTATACATCGACCATGAAAGCTCTAAAAGGCTTTTACAAGAAACCACGCTTTTGTGTGGTGTCATTATCACCGCTGCTGTAATGTCGGGACGGGCTGCACTTCAGACATTGAAATGAATAGAGTCACTAAATGATTGGCGCGGTAGATAAGTCGCTGAAGACTCATTGATGCTCGCTGCAATCAAAGAGACATGGACTCTCGCCAGACAGGCAGGCAGCTAATGCTGATCAGAATCTGCTTAGACCTCATTGAAACAGACAGATAATAACTGCAGTATAAAATGGACCAGCACAACTCTATAAAAGGACCCAATATTAAAGCAGAGATAGCAAAATATCCCCTCTCTCTGCATGCCCTTCTGCTCAATTCGAAGCTAGTGTCTCCTTTACAACTTGCTACATTATCAGCTGGTGAGAAACAACATTAGCGCTGCCCCTTCCCTCTAACACTAATAAACGTTCAACACGTCCAGATTAAACACTACTTTCCCTGCCCTTCTCATCATCTAACAGTATTTTACATCGATGCCTCAAAAGGGGTCACGCTGCCTGATCCCCATGAATGGCCATTTTACGCCCACCTCACATTACCCGAAACAGTGGTGTTGCCGTAAACGTACAGCCATATTCATCATAGTTATGATTCTGTGACAGGTTTGTCTCCCTGCCTAGGATGCAGGGCTTGTAAAGACTGCCTTGCTGCCAGAAGGCCTCCTATTATGGAGCCTGTAATTGGCTGATTGGCGGTGAGGAGAATGTCGCTGTCCTTTGAATGGATGACCAATAAGACGCGAGTGTGTTCCCTAGGGCAGGCAGGTACCTATTAAGGGCTCCTTTCCACATCGATGCCTTATTGTCATTGTTATACGCGTCCAGCCTTTCCACGCTATTATTCTTTCCCCTCCGAGTGCCTTTGCCTCTGCCATAGCCTAGTAAACTATAACTTCTAAATTGTCTGTTGTTCAAAGGAAACACAACCTGGCCCAGTTTTCTCTGCTGTCGTGTGTTTGATCGCCCGGCTCAACTGTATTGTTTTTCTTGCGAGTGGTGAGACAATGGTCCTCGAAATTGCCCATGTCCTTAAAAAGTCAGTGTCAAGCAGCGGTAATTAAATTACAGACTCTCTCCTGCACAGCATAATTCATCACACCATTCATTCTCTCCATGATTGTCACCTCTATTGGCAGACTGTAGTTGGCGGCAGAGCACAATAGCTCAAAGACCGTTAAACACAATTGGATGTAATATTTATAAAGGTGGGTATTTTCGATCATTCTTTACACTCTGCAAAGCTTTTCCCTCCATTACCACGCAGAATGCGGTGCAGAGGTAGAGGGTAAGGAGGGTAAATACTCTGTCTTCGTGTCAAGATTATCCATGGCAGTGCTGGAAGCCGCTTTTGTTTAATAAAGGGGTGATTAATGAACAGAGCAATAGAAGGCAATAGGAAGATGGAGACAGAGAGAAAGAAAGAGAAACGCTCAAGAGCCTGAGCCATCATCAACCCCCTGCAAACACATGGATATGTGTAAGGTCCCTGTCGGCTTTTTTCTGAATTATAGCCTGTTTTTCTCATCTGTTTTTTTTTTTTTATGACAGCAGCAGAATCAGCTCAACTTTGCATAATACAGCCAAAACCTGGGGTTGTTCTCTCTGAAAAAAGCATCAAAGGAACCTGGAGCTTTGAGGAAGGATTGTTAATCAGAGAGAATGTGAATGGGGCTCTGTATAGGGCCAGTCATCTGTATCAATTCAATACGTTTTAAACCCGTTAGATCAAAGGCTAGTGTTCACTGCTAGACTATCTCCGACAACTCTCTCACAACAACTCCTCAAGATGTTCCTTATTAAGTTTTCTTTAAGCTCACTAATTAATTAAACACTAACTGCCAACATCAGTGCGATTTGAAGAGGAAGTGGGAATCACTCCATGAATAACAGACTGTTCTTTTTCAGCCCTTATCTTTACAGATTGTGTGGGTATGCGTGTGTGTGTTGTCCTAAAGGCAGGGAGATAAATAAAACTGAAAACCCTAATCAGATTGTATTATTATTCACAGCAGTTTAAATCCCTAAATCCCCATCCCTACGCAGCTGTAATTCATTCAGCTTTAGTTACCGTACACATGCACCTATCATTGATTCAGATTCAATATCAACTGCCGGAAGTAAGGCATTGGGTTGAATCTTGTTTTAAATCGACCCTAAGAAAATTACGAAAAACAGTGCCCAGCTCCTTTTTACTTTGCAGTCCAACAGCCCATAATTTAAAATGCTTTCCGCTGCCAGCTAATTACCCTGTAATTATGTAAATATTGGATGTGTGATTAAAAGGAAGACCAAAATATTGTACACCAATGGTACTGTGAGTGAAGACCGTGTAGGCCATTGTTTCACACCGGTATTTAAACCATTTCCATCAGATAAAACAAGACTATTCAAAGTAGATTCTTACCTGTGATAAATAGAGGGTGTTGTATGTCTTTTCTCCTCACCAGAGAAAAAGACTGTCAGTATTGTCTGTGCATTAATGTGATCAGTTAAAGTCATTATAAACTGTGTGTGTGTGTGTGTGTGTGTGTGTGTGTGTGTGTGTGTGTGTGTGTGTGTGTGTGTGTGTGTGTGTGTGTGTGTGTGGTGTGTGTGTGTGTGTGTGTGTGTGTGTGTGTGTGTGTGTGTGTGTGTGTGTGTGTGTGTGTGTGTGTGTGTGTGTGTGTGTGTGTGTGTGTGTGTGTGTGTGTGTGTGTGTGTGTGTGTGTGTGTGTGTGTGTGTGTGTGTGTGTGTGTGTGTGTGTGACAAAATAAGTATTCCACTGGTTGTCCTTCCTTCACCCGAGAGCAAGGAATCAATTATTCATTACATTGTGTTATTGCACATAATCGTACCCCTGTCTGCCCTTTGCATATACAGTATGAAAGCATGGCTTAATTGTTCATGACTAAACCTGGGTTTCCATGGTAACGCTGTATGCACCTTCAGCGATTATGCTTACCAGACGTGATTGTGAATGTATACATATCATGCTAATTATTGAGGCTTTATGAGGCAGTTTACGCGGCTTTGACACTTTATAAGAAGCGTTGTGGAAAATGTATGAATGGTAAATCCAAATGTGATTTAAATATGATGTGTTCCGTGTCCGATTCTGCGAGTGAAAAAGCACACTCATTAAAGGAATGAAAGAGTGGGAGAAATAACAAAAACTTTTTGAAACGGAGACACAGTGTGGGACTGGTGTGTTGTGATCATGTGTGCATGGACATACTGTATTTTTTATAACATGCTTCATTTTAGTTGGCACTTGCCCTGATATAAATTCTGTTTTGGTGTGTATAACGGAGGAATGCAATTTTTTTCTCACCCCCATGAATTGTGAGCACAAACAAACAACTATTAAATTCCTCAGAGTGGGATCACGTTCTCTCTTGATTAAGCCGTTTGAATCCCTAGGGTAACGTGACTATCTTTACTCCCCTGAAGCCTGATTAATTTATTTACAAAAGAGGGCCATGGACTATCAAATGTTTCTTACGGCCTCTTCGTCTACACAGCTGAGATCAAGCGATAAGACTATCTCTCTCTCAAGTCAGCCTGCATAAAGATCCAATGATAGTTCGACAGCTATTATTTATAAGAGCTCCTGCATTCCTAAATCCACTGGATGCAGCCTATTAGTCTTGGTAGTCTAGCAGATTACAAATGTTGTACCTGTCATAAGTATGTGTTGTCACTTGCTGGTGATAAGGCAGTTAGGTTGCCACAAGAGGTTTCACTCAAAGTAAGAACCCCAGGTAATAATTACACTGAAATGAAGCATTACAGATATATATATCAATTTGTAAAATAGCTTGTGGAGTTCTGCCAGGTTGTCATACAAATTGAACATGTTAACATTTCTAAATTCACTGAGCATTAGAGACTGAACTAGACCTTACGGGGCCATAATACAACTTTGGTGGGTGGCCTACCTTGCACTGTTCTGTGCATTCTCACTATATTTGGCACAGAAGCAAAACATACGTATATTATTATTATTTTGAGTAAGAGCTGAGGAAAACAATAACCATCTTATTTATTATGCTTGTTGTGTATTAGGTTGAACATGATGCCATCCATCATACTGACCTGAATGCCTGAGCAAGACCCAATAGTCACTGAGTAACTTACTGCAAAATGAAAACATCTCAAAAAGTGTGTCTTTAATAACAAAATCCTGTTTTCAGTATCGAAATTAGAGCCGTAATTACCTTTTCGGATGCCTCATGAGCAAGTACATCCTTTTGCCTTGCAGCCTCTTTCAGCACCAGTTTAACATTCACGCATTCACAGAGCTTGTCTATAAACTGAGTTGACCTGTAGGTGTGCAGAAATGCTTTGCTCTTGTTTATGAATAGTACTACAATGTCCAGCTGCATTCGTTGTGTTCATTTTTTTTGAAAGAATGCTACATCATATATACATTTGTTTTTGTATTCGGGATTGTGGGAAACGGTATTTCGATCTCTCTGTCTGTACACACACACAAACTGAAAGATTGACTATAAAGTTGACTTTGACTTTGACTTGTGTGCAGACCTGGAATCTTAATGATTCATTTTTTTTGTTGCCATGGACTAGGTCTTGATTCTATTCATAAGGACAGCTGTCTTCACCCTTACCTTAAGCAAAGCCTTTTTGGTTGTGATGTGGTAGCATAAAGGATTATTTTGTTCTTCCACATCCAGCAAAGCCTCGACAAGCGTTTTATCATGGCCCTTTAACAATGGGCCACCATTCAACACTGAAAATGTGCTAGCAACATCCACTGACTCTTAGGTCAAACCTGCCACCATCATGTGTTTAGGCTGCACATGATACATAGAGCTTGAGGATTCGTCTTCAACATCCTAGCCTGGATCCCTTTTTTTGTTCCTTGCATGTTGATGCTGATGTTCGAGGATTGTCCGAGGATTGTCCTCTGCCATCCTCAAAGGGAATGGTGATCAACTCCAGACTGATTAGAATCAGTTAGTATAAGCTAAGCCTAGTTGATTTAGAGCTATTATGAACCCAAAGAATGTCAAGACACCAAATTTTCCAGTATTGCTAAGGTTAAGATTAGGGTTCTTGGGATTCTGATGGGGTTGAGGTAAAGGTAAAGGTTGATTGGACGGCTATGAAAAATAAATTGGATATTAAATTAAGTTCACTGAAATTAAGTTTATTGTGCTCTTGGCATCAACTTTTGTTGATGTTATAATAGGACAATCTGCAAGATCTTGATGCCACCCGCTTACATATTTGTATTTATATTAAAAATACGTCAGATTAGATGTCGTTCCAAGAGTTGCAGCTTTAGAGATGGCAGATTCAGCCCTTAAAAAAGGCTATTTCATACTTCCATGACACATTGGATTTATGACCAATAAACTGAGAACTACAACAACTGGGGAATATAGCTATCTCTATAGGTCTAACAAAAACCCATAACTTACCAGAATTGTCATCTTCTTGCTCTACACTAGAGATGACAGTATACAGTAGGTGGATGTTGATGGATCTGCTATAAAAAAGTAATGACACTATTGACTCAATTTTTTAAATGTAGAAGTATATCATTTTACACGCCCTTTACACACACCAGCAGTAGGAGCCATTGGCACCACTGACCCTTTTCCAAACATCTACTCTACTTTAACAGTGCTCCTTCAAAGGATATGGGAATCGTAAATTATTAATAGAAGCCCTTTAGTGCACTGGTGGTATTTCTGCCTAAATTTGTAATGTACCGTTGTATGCTTTATAACACCAGATGTGAACTTCTCTCTTCCATATATAATGTTGAATAGATAATAATAGATAATGGCTGCAATTAAAGACACAACAATGATAATAATATGTCCCACTTCCTCTCCCCAGGGTACCTTTTGCTGGTAACTGTGCTCCTTGACGCAAAGCTTGTTTATTGTCTTGGCTGGTTGTCCACTTTATGGACTTCACCTCTATATTAAAGCTGAGGCTCTGGGTTCATTTTTTACCTCTCACACAGCAGTTTACAAAACAATTTAACACAAGGTCATTTAGTTGTTCCATAATAGTGCATAGTCTATATCAGCATGTAATTGTGTTGGGGATATTTGTCTAAGTTCAGGTAAAGTTTTAGTGTTTATGTTCTTGTCTTCCTTGCAACAGGAAAAGCTAACTTGGCAAGTGGTAAGATACCGTTGTGTACTTTTAGTTTGGGCACAAAAATATTGTACTTATGGCAACAATGTTGGGAAGGCCCTTACTCTTTTAATGTCACGATGCCTCCCTCCAATCGAGGTTCATAAGATAACCTAAAAACCATGACTGCGAATCAGTCCTTAGTATCCAGTTACAGAGAACAACCGTACTAGATCTGGATATAAGCATCTGCACCATACAGGTATACTTCCTGCATCACTTAAAACAGCTGTCATTAACCTGTTAAGCCCTGAGCCTGTTTTTCAGGCCTCAGGCTCGAAAATGACCTTCCCAGAACAAATGACTATATCTTCCCTTTTAAAAGGGGGTAAATTAATAATCTTTTTTCACAAAGCAATGATAAACCTGTGAGTTGGATGTAGAAAAGTCAGAATCAATATAGATTATTTTTATTTTAAAGTAAATTATAGTGTCCGTCCAAAAAAAAAACATTACTTATAGTGAAAACCACCCTTGAATGATGGGATAGTAGACTAAAAGCTTAAGGAATCCAAACTATAACTATAAGTACCCTGTATCAAGATTGATGCAAAACAAGTGAAATTTGACCTTTTTAGAGAGATTTAGAAAGAAAAAAACCTTCTGGGGTCATTCAACCCAGTCTCACGGCATTTCGTGTTATAGTCACGACATTGAATCTACTGTATTGATTTGTGTTCACCAACACGATTTTCCCCTTTTTTTCGTGTCACACAGAACGATTTTAAAAGCAATGTATTTCTATTGTTAGTATGTTTCGTGCCTGCACCACGTCTTTTTGTCCGGTCGGGTCTTGGAAGACCGGAAGCTGTGTGGTTCATAAAAACATGTTCTTACTCAATATCAAGCCACGATTATTGTTTTTATTTTAAATCGTATAATGTCGGACTTTTTTTGCCGTCCGCGAGGAAAATAAATGGGGCTCAGAATACTAAAATCAGTATTTTTTTTTAAATCTTTTTTTCCTTCTAATTTGTTATTCTTTTCTAAATAACACACTGTGATTTACTCAGCTAATATGAAAACTCCGTTATTGACATAAAAATGGAATGATGGATTATCAGTAATCATTTCAAAGTGACACAGACACATTGGATTAACCTATGGATTAACCTTCAGTAGCGTTTTTATCGTTTTAATGCCATTGAACACAACTTTAGCTCTGTCCTGGGGAGTCCTCTGGACACTGTGGAGGTGGTGGGAGACAGGAGAGTGGCAGCCAAGCTGTCCTCCCTGCTGGACAATGTGTCCCACCCCCTCCAGGACACCCTGTCCTCACTGTGCAGCTCCTTCAGTGATAGGCTGCTGCACCCCCGCTGTCTCACGGAGAGATACCGCAGGTCTTTCCTTCCTGCAGCGGTCAGGACTATATCACCCCTTGCTGCTAAATACCAACAAACTATGTGTAATATGTGCAATATATAAATGCCGTTAATAACTGTGTAATATATACCTGGCTGCTAAATCCTTAGAACTGTTACAAGGTGTGTATTTTGTATTTAGTAAATTGTGTAACTTGCTGCTGTTAAATACCAACCACCTATGTGCAATATGTGCTAGATGTGCAATATATATAGATACCGTTAATAACTGTGTAATATATACCTGGCTGCTAAATCCTAAGAACTGTTACAGGATGTGTATTTTTTTAAATTATGTAACTTTTTATTTTTTATTATAAAATAATATTTTTTATTATATCATAACTTAGTACTTTTTTTTAATGCATGTCACATATTTAACATATGTAACATTAAGCTGTCTGTGGCTCTTTTTCCTGCTGTAACTACGCAAATGTCCCCTCCGTGGGACTAATAAAGGTATTCTGATTCTGATTCTGATTTTGATCAGAACACAGCAAAGGTAAAACTTATTTTCCGATTTGGTCCCGTAAAGCTAATTTCTTTGTTGTTGTTTGTTGTCATTTCGCCGTGAGTTCTGATCGCTCAGTGATGATGCTAATACCTGTATAATCTGTGGAATCTCAGCTTGTTAATCGATATCTTGTTTGTGCAGATACGATAAGTAATAAGGGTATTTTAACGTGAGTTCTGTGCTAAGTGTGTTAGCATTTTTTCGCTCGGGGCTCATTTAGACGCTTCTTGTGAGACTTGTTTTGTTTCGGTAAAAATTGTTCATATCGTCAGTTAGCTGAGTTTCTTCCCGTTAATCGGGTATGACACATTAATAGGTTTTTAAATGTTAAGAAGCCCTGAGACACAGTTTCGTGAAAAAAAAACCTGCAGACCCCGCGGGCGGGGGCTCTCGGGCTAAACAGGTTAAACAACTTCTAAAGCTCAATTGAATAACTATCTAACATCAAACAGCCTTGTACATAGTTTTCAATTAGGTTTTCATCCCACAGTAGCACATAAACTGCACTCATCGAAGTTGTGAATGATATACATATAAAACAGTGTCTTAGAAATCACTAGCTTTTCCTTAGTGCAATTTCCAATACCCTTAAACTTGGCATTTTACTAGAAAGGTGGGAAAATTGGATCGGTACACCAGGCCCTGTCCTTAACTGATTCAAAACATTCGTACAAGACAGGCAGTTCTTTGTGTACATCAAGGTGGGTGATGTGTGTGGAGTGCCGCAAGGTTTGATACTTGGGCCACTACTATTTAATCTGTACATGCTACCACTAGCACATGTTATGCAGAAACACACAATAAATTACCGTAATTATAACAGATGATTCACAAATGTAACTATCCCTTTCACCGTATGATCTAAATTCCTAAGATTACCTCTCAGTGCATTGATTGTAAGCCCTGAGCCTGTTTTTCAGGTCTCAGGCTCGAAAATGACATTCCCAGAACAAATGACCATATCTTCCCTTCTAAAAGGGTTAAATTAATAATCTTTTTTCTCAAAGTAATGATAAACCTGTGAGTTGGATGTAGAAAAGTCAGAATCAATATAGATGTTTTTTATTTTAACCTGTTACGCACCATCCGCCCGGTACCGGGCGGATAAACGCGTCATTTGCAGGAAACAACGTCTAAGGAATCTTAATATTTAATAAAACTATGAATGTTTTATATCCATGTAACAGGAAGAAACTCAGCTAACTGATCTTTTTAAAAAAAAATTTAAAAAAACCCCCACAATGCTAACACTCAGCCTCTGAATTAACCACGAGCGAAAAAATGTAACCTAAAACGGCACTTAAACTCACAATAACTCCCTTATTACTTATCCTAGATGCACAGCCAACCACTCGTTTTTGGTGTCCTGGAGACACTGAATCTAGTGGTGCCCACCTCAACACTCAGTGATAAACATTTGCGACGCTATAAACGAAAGCGTACATCATAACATGTGGAGCTAAGTAGCTAGAAACGCTAACATGGCTTACCTTGGTCAAAACTGGTCTTCAATGGCATTAAAACGATAAAAAAAACGATGCTGCAGTTAATCCATAGGTTCATCCAATGTATCTGTGCCCTCTTTGAAATTATTTCTGATAATCCATAAGCAATAAAACTGCTTTTTCGTTTCCAAATGCCAGAGCTAGAAATCCTTCACTCTGCTGGACATTTACATGCGCGCAGCCCCCACCTTTTCTCTTCACAATGTGTGTGTGTTTGAGCCTCCCCCTTCGATTCTATTGGCTCTAACGGTCAGAAAGAGGTGTCAACCATCCAAATCGACCAAGGGGGGCCAGAGATATGGAAAAAAAAACATTTTCACCCAAATCACCTCAAAGGTGGGGTGGTTTTGGCTAAACCTCTCTAAAAAGGTCAAATGTCACTTGTTTTGCATCAATCTTCATACAGGGTACTTATTATATGTTGTACTTTGGATTCATAAAGCTTTTAGTCTACTAACCCATCATCCAAGGGTAGTTTTCACTATCTGTAAAAAATAAGTTTTGGACGGACACTATAATTTACAGTTTTTTACGATGTAAAATCTGAATTTTCTTTAAAATAAAAAACATTTATATTGATTCTGACACTTCTACATCCAACTCACAGATGTAACCTTGCTTTGATAAAAGAAATTATTCATATAACCCTTTTAGAAGTTAAGTTGTAGTCATTTGTTTTGAGCATGTCATTTTCGAGCCTGAAACATGAAAAACAGGCTTGGTGCTTAACAGGTTAAAGAAAATTCAGATTTTACATAGTAAAAAATTGTAAATTATAGTGTCCGTCCAAAAATTATTTTTTACTTATAGTGAAAACCACCCTTGGATGATGGGTTAGTAGACTAAAAGCTTTAGGAATCCAAAGTACAATATATAATAAGTACCCTGTATCAAGATGGATGCAAAACAAGTGACATTTGACCTTTTTAGAGAGATTTAGCAAAAAGAAACCACTTCTGGGGTCATTTGGGTGGATTTTCCATATCTCTGGCTTCCCTTGCTCGATTTTGATGGTTGACACCTCTTTCTGACCGATAGAGCCAATAGAATCGAAGGGGGAGTCCCCCACACACACTCATTGTGAAGAGAAAAGGTGGGGGCTTTGCGCATGTAATTTTCCATCAGAGTGAACCTACCTCTAGCTTTGACATCTGGAAACGGAAAAGCAGTTTTAATGCTTATGGATTATCAGAAATCATTTCAAAGGGACACAGACACATTGGATTAACCTATGGATTAACTTCAGCAGCGTTTTTATCGTTGTAATGCCATTGAAGACCACTTTGGAGAGACTACAGAGCCAAGGTAAAAATTAGCTACTGTTAGTTATTCTTGAACCCCAAGAGCAGGAGAGACTGAAAAGAGTCAAGGCAAGCTTATACAAGTTAACAGCATTTAATTACACAAAAGATGCGGTGGTTTACAAAAGTTATGTGCTCGTTGGTGGTTTGCTCCTCCCAGCTGTTTTGGTCCCGTCCGTCCGGGTCAGCTGCGGGCAAGGAGAGAGGGGGATCCTTTTTGGGTCTCCCGGGTAAGACCTGTAGTCTTCTCCTATTGGCCGGCGTCGACGGGGGCGTGTCCAATGCAAACCTGTCGGCTTCTGCTACTAAATTACATCACTCTGATGTCTGTGGTCATCTAAACATTCCCTAATAAACCTCATTCCAGCGTCAATAAATGAGTGTTAAACTCAGGGTGTTTTAGTGTACAACATCACGTTATTTCACCTTCAATTCACGGTTTGAAAACGTAGCATTTCGCCACAAGCTAATGCTAACCGGAAATGACGAAATTCACCAGCGGAAAAACCGGAAGTCACATGTGAATCTTCGGTTTTCAGAATAAAACAGATTTAAATGAAATAGTGTATTTCATTCAAATTACGCCACATCAACATTGATTTTAATTTCTAACAATCCCTCCTTTCACACCTTTTAAGGTGTGAACACAATACTGGAATCAATGAGTTCTTCATAAGACTGCTTTTAAACTGACTGTATGTTTTAGACTAAATTATGCCATAAAACATTGATTTTAATTTCTAACAATCCTTCCTTTCACACCTTTTAAGGTGTGAACACAATACTGAAATCAATGAGTTCTTCATCTGAACTTTGCATAGTACATAACTCATATAAAAAAACATACTATCAAAATGAAATGGTTCAAATAACAGTCATCAAAAATACAAAAAAAAATACTTCGGTTGGTCTTCAACATAAGTTTTCCTTTGTGCTTAAACTTCTAGTTTTAACATTCAATATCACTTTTCAAAATAGCAGCAATTAGCTTGGTTTTTAACAATCCCTCCTTTCATACCCTTTAAGGTATGAACATAATACTGAAATCAATGAGTTCTTCATCTGAACTTTGCATAGTACATAACTCAAAAAGGGTAGAAAATACAAATAGTAACAATACATATTCATCATAAATGCGAAGTTTTTCATTTGTGCATAACTTCTAGCTTAAACCTTTAATATCACTTAAAATAGCAGCAATTAGCTTGGTATGGAAAACGTCGAACTCCCTCCTTTCACATCATATATATCATCTTCATACTGTATCTGGTGTAAAGGCACTTGTTCTTTCACAAAATATAAGGATAAAACTATCTGAAAATATTACTCTTTATTTAAACAATCCTATCCTCTTCAGTGTTGCATACACTCCCTTTTTCAACTAATGTCTAGCGCTATTCTATCGGTCTGTTTTTATGTGACTGTTTGTGTCATCCTTTTACTGTGTCTCTGGTGTGATTTAGGAATCTCTGCTGGTTATATCAGATATAGTTCTCCCCATCCACATTCTTGTTGGTTGTGGGACAGAGGAATAATAATTCAGAACCTGCTGATATCTGAATCTTAATACTCGGCATATGTTACAAACAAAATAAAACATCTTCATGGTGAACTAAATAACATATTTCAATAGCTCGGAATGTCTGATGAGCATCTGTGTTGTTCCTAAATAAAATCCTTGTAATCTTTTTCAAATCTAAATATAACAATGAACTATTCCTGTTTGTGGTAAAGACACACACTAACGTTATGTAATACAATTTCATTATGGATTTAAAAACAACTGAAGTCATAATGCTGTCAGAGTGTGGTTTCCTGAGTGTATCTGTCCTATAAAAGGTACGTCATTCTCTGCTTGGCTCGTGTGCAGAAATCCCATCAGTTGCACCTGGCAATACTGCTTCTACCTGTCTATTATCAAGCTGAAAAATGAATACAGAATTCCAACATACTGTCATCAAATGTCTTTCTATTATAAATTCAATGTATATCCCCATAATGACCTAAACAATAAAGTCCATGGCTTTTACTTCTATTTCTTTACCA
This sequence comes from Trematomus bernacchii, assembly GCF_902827165.1. NCBI lineage: Eukaryota > Metazoa > Chordata > Actinopteri > Perciformes > Nototheniidae > Trematomus > Trematomus bernacchii. The sequence continues at coordinate 20,098,493 of NW_022987739.1, forward strand.
GGCTAGTTACAAGATGTTGTCTAAATTCAATTATGTGTCATTACATTACTATGTTTTAGCTTAACTGTAATATGTTCTTTCTATATTTCAAACCTCAGTTACTCTAATGTCTGTTAAAATATTACAAAATGGTTTCATTATCACAGGTCAACTTCTTCTGTATTCTATTCTGGAATTACATCTCTCACAGTAGCCCCTTGGCCACTGCATCTGTGTTACCTGTTCAAAATGCAATCAATACTTAGAAACATGTCAACATTCATCAAACAGTATCTTATCCCCAGATATGGAGCAGGTTCATTCTAAAACTATCATTCAATGCTCAGTTTGAACATTTAGGTTGGGGCGGAAGGTTTCTTTCAATCCCTAAAAGAAAAATTTAAATTGTGAATTTGACAGCCATGTTGACGTTATACATTATACACTCTCCCCCCTTTTTACACATGAACTCATGTGTAATAAAATCCTGAAATGGGGAGGAAAGAAAACTTTCAGTTACATTTTGGTTAGGGACATAGCAATTTTACATCCATTATTATTATTATTATCTTTCCACAGTAAACACCTCAGTGAAAATAAGTGTTTCTCTTCATCTTTCAGTCCTAAAAGAAACAGAATCTTCAGATTATAGTTTGAGTTTTTCATTTGCAAAACGCCAACTCCTGTGGGAGTAAAATATCATCAAGTAGATTAGAAACGGGTCCCATGTGCGGTTTCCCATTTTTGTGGAATTATAGGAAACCTCTCGTTTCCCTTGGAGCTCCAAAATAATATGTTAGTCCAAAAACATGCTTGGTTAGTTATTGTTTTAGAATCATGCAGTTACACTGATCACATGCCGGCATTCATTCACACTCATACCGTCTGGTTGTCAAGTCAAGTGTGGTCAGGTACACCCCAGAGTCAGTCATTGACAGTGCTTTTGTCACACTGTCAGTCAGGGTCAAAGGTCATTGGGTCAAAGGTCATTTGGTCTCGGTCTTTTGGCCATGTCGTGCTCTGCAGAGTCTTTACAGAGGTAATTCAGCATAGGCGGGTACCCTTTATCTACAAAAATATGTCATATGCGGTGCGCCATTCCTTATTCATTCACGATTTCAACTATGATTTTCAAGATGGTTCTAACTTTTCATTGGGACTTCTGCCTCCCACCTTTCTTGAAATTTGGTACAAAATTCACTTCCTTATAGTACTACTACTGCAGTTTATTTACACCTAATTAGTATTAAAATGTCTAAAATATCTATTTCAGAAACGTATGTACATGTGGCTATTATCTTGAGTCAAAACATTATTAGGATCTGTGTAGCTCTGCATTTCATAACTCCTTATAATGTCACTTAAACCCCTTTTCTGGTCTACTTAAAAAACAATGTTAATCCCCTTAGCAGTGTGTGGAACCTTGGGTGTTCGAACATGCAGCAATTACTCCCTCCTTCATCAAGGATTTAAAACAGAAGTCATTTCATATTTCCATCTTAAAGGCCTCCTATGGTGATAACTATGCCACAATGGTGAAATCAATACTTTAGATTGGAATACTATATTTGGCTTGGTCCTAGCTCTCCCTTTAACATTATCCATACAAATAAAGATTTGTCTGAATTTATACAGTGGTTCCTAAAACTATCCCTTTAATCTGTAGATCAATATTGTAACAAATTAAATCACCACTTTATTCACACATGAATAAGAATCTCTTAACGAACAATTTGTTAACATGATGGAAAGATTGAAGAATATAGTTCTACTCTGTACTCAAACACCCACTGCTTAAAGTGTAGTGAATGTTTCCATCATGTCTCCCCCTTTATCCCTCAGTGTGTTTTAGAATGATTCTCATTTTACTTTAATAGTTTCCTTTTTACTGCTATTTTAATTTACCAATTGATTAATTCATGGTTAATACATCTTTTTGTCTTTGGTTAATACATCTTTTTGTCTTTACGTATTTATTAAGTCAATTCAAGTTCTTTAAATGTGGTCACTTTTATGTGCGTTTTGTGAATAAGTGTGTTTATGTGTAAACTCACTCATTCCCGTTTTCCTGTTCTCCTCCCCTGGTTTTCTCAAGCCGTGACCCCGGCCTCCTCACTTCCAATCGACCATGCCAACTCCTCTGATTCTGTCTTCTCTTCAGTCCATCAGCTCTTGAATCCATCGGCTGTAACTCTTTTAGGCAGCCTTTGGCCCGGTTACATCTGCAGCCCACATCATGCCACTGTTCTTGTACTGCTTTGCATTTCATCTCCTCCTTTACAGTCTCTCTACTGTTTTTATGGAGGGCGGATTCTGCTCTCATGTCCCACACTTTGCTCTTGTGCCAAATCTCGTGGCTCAGCTTGGAACTTCATGTCCTGTCTGAGGGACTGATGAGTATCTCTCTGTATGTCAGCATGCCGTTTGGTTCTGGATGCCACAGGTGGAGTTAGTTCTGGCTGCAGTTCTGGCTGCAGTCTTGTTGTTGTTGTTGGTTCAGCTCTGGTTCTCTGTCTGTTCGATGGAGAAGGAGGAGTCTCCTGTTGGGTTAGGTCTTTTGTCAGCTTGGAGGGTCGGGGTCGTAGCCTTTCTGACTCAGAGGGGGAGTCCAGGTCTCGGGACGCATTACCTATAGGAAGTCTAGCACACTGAGGTTAAAAAAATTCAACCCTTTCCACTCTGTCTTTTTCTAATCATACTATCCGTCTTAGTTGTTAAATGCCATCTAAACAACACAATTAATGTCTACTAATGTTATTACAAAATCTCCTTCTAAAAATTACTTCAACCATTGTTACATATTTACCCAACATAACTCTTTCAAGAAACCATTTTCTCCTATAAATTGAAATACTTACATGTTTCAAGCATCACATTCCCCACACTACGAAAGAACATCTCCATACTTTCTCCAATATTGTAATCCCACTGTTTCTCAGAACAGTAAAAACCTGCAGAGGACACTAAACAGATCACAGTAATGTAAATTGACTCAAGTGTAAGCCCATGTCTACTTTCTGTTATACTTATTACTTTTGGTGAACATTAAGTTTATATTATCTAAATTCCTTGTCTATGACTTGGAAATAGTTTGAGTGTAAAAATGTGTTTTTTTCTCTGGTGGTGCCTTTCCTAAAGATGTTCAATTACTTATTGTGTTGTACCAGTTTTTCCAAATCAGTTCTAACTGCCGTGCCGTTTCTGGAAATGTGGCGGTACGGCTACACAATTTGCAAGAAAGTGCCAACATGTTCCTTTGTTAACTCTGATCCGGAGTGCATCTGCAGTGCGTTCTACAACTTCCCATGGTCCACTCCATACAGGTTGCAATGAGTTAATCTTGTGGATTTTTACTTTCACCCAATCACCTGATCCAACAGAAATATTCATCATGGACCTGGCATATGCTTCCGCCTCAATTTTCCTAATATCTAACACTGGTTCTCCTCTGTATTGTGAGGGGCTACATTGTGGTGGATATTGCTGAGTGGGGCAATCTCTGGCCAAATGTCTACAATCACCACATATGAAGCAGCCATCATCCCTTCTCCCTCTTGATCGTTGCTTTCCTCTCCATTGTCCCTTTTGTTGTATGGGAGGGTATACCTGTGCTTGCGGCTGTACTTGGGTAAGAGGATATGCAGGTGTTTGCTGTTGAAAATACTGTGGTGCTTGTGGCTGTACTTGGGTAGGAAGATACACAGGTGTTTGCTGTTGAAAATACTGTGGTGCTTGTGGCTGTACTTGGGTAGGAAGATACACAGGTGTTTGCTGTTGAAGATACTGTGGTGCTTGTGGCTGTACTTGGGTAGGAAGATACACAGGTGTTTGCTGTTGAAGATACTGTGGTGCTTGTGGCTGTACTTGGGTAGGAAGATACACAGGTGCTTGCTGTTGCTGGAGTTGTGTGGGACATTCATTGGACCAATGTGACGTCTGACCACATGTGTAGCAGCCACCATTTTGGAGACTTCTTCCTCCGCTTTGTTGGTTCTGCATTTGATTCTCTGGTTCTTCCTGAGTTTGAACTGTTGGAGGTGTTCGCCCTGCCTTCTCTGCTAGTATGGCCATCTGCTTTGTCGATTTCCTGTTTTTATGAGCTTCGGCATCTCTCTCAGCTACTTGCATCTTCAAAAGTCTTTTTGCTAGTTTTCTTGTATCTTCATCATCTTCCTCCTTTAATTCCTGATGTTTAGTGTCATGGTGAATGAGATGTAGTCTCCATTCTTCTGGGGGTTTCACTTCTAGTCCCACCACGTCTCTTAGGCGTTCCTGGACTGATTTAGGAAGGGCGTTAATGACCGCATTCTTCCACAACATTATGACAGCCGGAGAAGCGTCATGTCGTTCTCCAGTGCAGTCCTCCCACAGTCCTTCACATCTCTTCAGGAACGCATGCATGTGTTCCCCCGGTTCTTTTCTCAGGCTGTTGAGGGCTTGTAAACTGCGTGTTGTTGGGTAGATGCTACGAATAGCAGCCCAATACCTCGACCTGATTTGGTTGAACGAAATGTCATCTGGAGAGTTGGTGCATTTGGCCTTGGAATCTACTGCTCTTGCCTCTAGTCTTCCTTCTATCCGTCCAAGCAGTGCCCTTATGTCTCCCAGGCACAGGTGGTCTTGGACAGTATATTTCTCCAGATCATTCAACCACTTCTGTCCTCCTTGGGTGAGTGGCGGTAGCTTTGCCACTAACGACTCCATGTCCCTGTGTGTCCATGGTTGGTAGTCAAATCCTCCTCTTCCAGCCGCTATCAATGGCATGGAGGTGTGAACACGGGTCTTGGTTCTTACAGGTTTGGGGCATGTGTCAGGGTGCTGTTGCTCGATTTCGTCACTACTACTGTTCTCTGGGGAAGATACAATACTGCTTCGTTGGTGTAACTGTTCTTGGTATGGGGAGTGTCTACTGGTTACAAACTGTGTACTGCCGTCGTCATCTTCATCTCCTTTGGAATAGTCTTTGTCAGGAGAGTAATTTCTTCTGCGTTTTGTTTGAGATTCTCCCCATTTTTTAGTTATTTGTCGTTTTCTTTCTTCCTTAATTTCTTGGAATCTTTCATCTGCAGAATGTGTCGGTTCAGGAGAGCAACCAGTTCGGTAATTTTTCTCTTCTTGCTCTTTTTCCCATATTTTCCTTTCTTCTTGTTCTTGTCTTTGTCTTTCTTCCATTCTTTTGATGAGTTCTGCTTCCATTCTGATGAGTTCTGCTTCCATTCTTCTTTTGAACTCTTCCTCTCTGATGTGTTCTGCTTCCATTCTTCTTTTGAACTCTTCCTCTCTGATGAGTTCTGCTTCCATCAGCTGGTTGACACTGGATAGGATTCTTACCTCAAACGCCAATTCTTTCACATTTGGGGCTTGAATTGATGCTTGGTGAGAAGGGTTGTTCTCTGATATGTCGGGAGGAGGCACTTCGGTCAGGCTTGGATACTGCTTTGGAGTTTGGATAACTGGAGCCTCTTCTGTTATTTCTGCTGTGTCTTCATTTACTGGCAGATCTGCTGCTTCTACCAAATGTAAGCTTGTTGTCAATCCCTGGCTGGCATATTTTAGATGGAGTATCAGACTTGTAACTCTAGCTTTTCTTTCTTCACCTTTGTTCATAGCGCTTTTTCCAGGTCCATACCACGAGGGTCGTCCAGCTTTGATCCATGCCTCTTGCTGTTGTAGGTATTCTCCATTCTCATATTCAACTACTGCTTTTCTATGGGCTTTCGTTGGTCCAGGTTTATCATCTGCTGGAATCAATCCTCTCGTTTGCCACTGCTCGAACAGTTTCTCTATTCTGTTCCATGTCTTCTGTCTATCTTTTGGCGCTGTCATAGCATCTGACCTGATGTTTACCCTCTCCTTAATATCTGCAGTTGAGCCTGGCATTGAGAATGCTCTTAACTTAGTGTCATTTAGTGACATATTTCTTAAGTAGTTGGATATAGTTATTAAATGTATCAAAGATGAATCACTAATCTACTGAATAGTACCTTCTGTCCTGATAAAAAATATCCTATGTCATCCGAACTTAACTTCAATATCTGGGATTCTTTTTTAGTTTTTTTTTTTTTTTTTTTTAAATAAAAAATTAATAAAGTAAATTAGAAATTATGCAAATTTTTAAATCAGAAATTTAAAAAATAAAACATTTACAGTGTATGGTTTTGACCTTTAAAATATGAAAATTCAAATAAACTGTGTACAGTGAAGTTTATGAAATTATGCAAATGTCATAACTACAATATTTCAATTCAGAGAAACCACATGTAATCTTTATCTGTGTGTGGTGAAGAATGTATTGACTGTAACACTTATGTCCGCTAGGGGAGCTGTTCTATTTTTAACTCCTTTCAAATGTATCAACTAATACTTCCAGTTCATAAACCTACTTCCGGTTTATTTACCCAAATAAAGTTCAAATTACTTTCTTTGAAAAGCATGAAAAACAAAAACAACTTAATCTACTCTCAATGTTCATCTACACCATCCCTGTGTATCCACCATCCCAATAGTTACCAGTTGTATCACCTAGTAATGCCAACTGGCTAGCTAACTAGCTTAGCATTAACCTCATGTGACTGGGGGAAGGGGAGGGGAACAATGGGAACATTTGATGCAATTGAAAACCACACTGCTTGAAACACTCCAATACAAACTTCATTTATCTTAGCTCTAAATTCTATAGATGCTGACCTTAAAAGCTGATCTTATACCAATCTTGTACACAATCTTTCCGGCTTAGAACATCACACAAAAATATACTTTTCGGCTTAAGAACTCCACACAATATACTTTATTAAACGAGACTACGCCGGTTTAACACATCAAACATATAAACTAACATGAACGGACCCAGTCCAGTGCTAAACAGAGCATGGCTCGTACCTCCCCAGAGATCTTAACACTATTTGGAGCCAGTCCAATGTAAACCAGATAACCTCTAGTGCCTTCCCAAAGGTCTTTAATATTCACATTAATCGGGCGGCGCCGAAACACTATAAACAAAACCGCACCACCAACGCTTGCACCTAATGTAAGTTATTTAACTATACAGTTTTTTAATTAAACAGGTAACTGTCTCACCTGTGATTTCGGCCCAGCCAAAAAATCCTCTATCTGCCGCCTGTTGTGATGCTAGTTAGCTGCAGCTTTCCCTTCTTCCAGCACTCTCCAGTCTCAGAGTCCCTTCGTTGGTTGCCAAATGTTAGTTATTCTTGAACCCCAAGAGCAGGAGAGACTGAAAAGAGTCAAGGCAAGCTTATACAAGTTAACAGCATTTAATTACACAAAAGATGCGGTGGTTTACAAAAGTTATGTGCTCGTTGGTGGTTTGCTCCTCCCAGCTGTTTTGGTCCCGTCCGTCCGGGTCAGCTGCGGGCAAGGAGAGAGGGGGATCCTTTTTGGGTCTCCCGGGTAAGACCTGTAGTCTTCTCCTATTGGCCGGCGTCGACGGGGGCGTGTCCAATGCAAACCTGTCGGCTTCTGCTACTAAATTACATCACTCTGATGTCTGTGGTCATCTAAACATTCCCTAATAAACCTCATTCCAGCGTCAATAAATGAGTGTTAAACTCAGGGTGTTTTAGTGTACAACATCACGTTATTTCACCTTCAATTCACGGTTTGAAAACGTAGCATTTCGCCACAAGCTAATGCTAACCGGAAATGACGAAATTCACCAGCGGAAAAACCGGAAGTCACATGTGAATCTTCGGTTTTCAGAATAAAACAGATTTAAATGAAATAGTGTATTTCATTCAAATTACGCCACATCAACATTGATTTTAATTTCTAACACTACCTAGCGTCACCTGTTTTGATGTCCGTTTTTGCTTATAACGTCGCAAATACGTATAATTCAGTGATAATGTCGGTGTCAATCGATTCTGTGTCACCTCACGATGTGAAACGATGTGTTGGATGTGGTGAAAAGATAAATAATAAGGTTTTGTGAGTGATTTTCGGTGCAGTAAGGTGTTAGCATTTTTCGCTCGTTGCTAATTCAGAGGCTCAGTGTTAGCGTTGTGGGTTTTCTTTTGAAAAAAAAAAAAAATGATCAGTTAGATGAGTTTCTTCCCGTTAAATGGATATAAAACATTCATAGTTTTATTAAATGAACATGCCCTCAGACACTGTTTCCTGCAAGATGTTGCGGCAGTGCCCCGGTACCGGGGTCTCTCAGGCTTAACAGGTTAATCTATGGATGTCAGAGAACAAAAACAAACAGAAACACATCAGTTGAAACTGTTTACGAACCTCTTAATGATTGATTGATTAATGAATTGTGTAATTCCCCTGAGGAAACATATTTAAATTAAAAACAAATTACAAATGGAAATTACCAACACATGATGAATACCCATAGCATTGGTAAATAACAGAGTACATAGTACAAGACAAAATACAGCGATGAGTAATTCATTCTGCAAGAGGATCATTTGAAAAAAAAATACTGTAAAGTCCACTGCATGTGCTGTAATACCTGTCCAGCTCCCTCAGCAATCAGCCTAATGTGCCAGACAGTATATGTTCTTAACAATTTAGCCCTCGGGACATTTAGTCTGAACTGAAATAAAGCCAGGTTCTTTGACCTGGTGATCCTCCGCTACTGAACAGGACCTGCGGGGAATATGAGAGCTGTTCGGCTTGCTGAGCTAAAGCGCAGCCTGTGGCCAGTCAGGCTTAGAGATGGGTCGGGGGAAGGTCACATACACCTCAGGGAGCCGACAAGACAACAATGTTCAACCCGGCCCCATCCATGTTTGACTTGAGTAAACAACAGCAGATGAACATAAACAAGATGGATGTCAACATGATCCCCACTGCCCAGGAGAGGTATGTCTGCAGGCCAACCGAAACTGAACTAAACAAACCCAAACACAGCGTTTGAGATTTTATCAGCTGCAGCTCTGTGGCCCCGCGTTTAATTTGTTCGCACACGCCTCCCTGCTGCTGCCTCACCCCTGGCTTCCTTCTATTGGCTTGCTGAGGTTTCTGCCCACTGTGCATCAGGATGTCGCTCATAGAGAGAGACAGAGCAATTCCAGGCACCTGGTGTGAAAATAGGGAGTTTAACCAGAGGGGTTTGAAGAAAATGGCTTGTTCTGTCCTGTCTCGTTTGCTGTGGCGGGCACTCTGCCACACTCGGCCACACTTGGCCTCTCTGGCCTGACAGATCACATAAATACACACACAAAGAGTTTGCCGTTGCAGGGGAGTAGGCCTGCTGACTGTTGTCATTCTGCGGTAGAGTCAATTGCTGCCTGTGGATGGTCACACATCAGGATGCACTCTTAAGTGGGGGATTGTTTGTGTGCCACGGAGACAGAAACAAAAACAGCTCAGTGCACATTTGGGAGATAGACCCTCCAGGAGAAGGTGAAGTTCAACATCAACCTTAAGAAAGAGAAATGTTATTCACAAAATGTGAGGACACAAAAGTATTCGAGACAACATTTGGACACTTCCAGGAAAACTATATTTTATAGTAAATTCTGCTTGCACCCAAATACGCTCTAACATTCAATATTTAGTAGTAGCATGTATAATCTGTTCAATGATAACAATGTTCACACCTTTGTGATTTGAATATTACCAACAATGCAGAATGTTGCCTTCTAAAGCTGTGGCTCAATAGTAGCAAACCACACATTAGCCCCTAAGCAAATTACAGTTTTACTAAAACCCATTTTTCTGAATTTCTTTTTGCAACTATTCTAAGAAATACCTGTTGAAAATGCATATTTAAAGTGACAATTATTATGAATTAATAATTATAAGCATGATGCTTGTTAAGTATAGTGAAGACTAACCCACTAGCAATAATGCTTTTGCAATTGATCCCTACATTTCACATCAGTGCCCCCTCTCCCTATTTGTCTTAAGGACTTATTCAAAAACATCTTGAATCCATATCAGGAATTATCTATAAATGTAAGAAATATTAAAAAAATACAGTTAACAAATGAACCAATAAAAGGTGCTGGCTTTACTTCAGCTTTAATGCAAAGTTTTGTACTGGTTTACAACACTGCTGAAGGCCTATACATCATGTTTGACAGAAGGGAGATTGAATGTGAGAGTGAGGGAGACAGTCTATGATATGCTCCGCAAGACTTTTGGCTACGAGGGACTGACGGGTGAAGGAAAGCCAGGGAGTTCAGAGCCGGCGAAGTTAGTTAACTGGCAGACGGATAAGATGGCACGGATACGAAGGTTGCAAGCCTGAGGGTGCACAATGTCAAAAGGGGAAAGCAGAAACCTACTGAGCACCAGGGGCCGTTAGACACTCAGATGTAATCAAAGCATCTGTTTTGCCAGACTATAACACTTTATGCAAGCGCTTCTAATTTCAGGGATGCATCCATAAATACAGGAACCAAAGAGAGTGCACTTTGTAGAAAAAACATTAAATGAGTTCCCAAGAGCTTCTAATACTCTTTCTTTCCCACATGAACACATAGAATAATATCTATGCAAAATAACTAATGTCTTGATAACATATGGTTGAGCTTGGATACCTTAGAAGATCACTCTCAACTAAAACTAGTAAAGGGCCTAATTGAAGGTTGAAGCATGATTGCATTAAGTCATTTAGGCAAGGGCTGTCCTAAAATATTCATAAAAGGAAGCCTTAGATAACATTGAGTTAAACACACGCACCTGTTAGGATTTCCTAAGACAGAAAAACACTTTCTAAGTGTTTGCTATAAGCTACTTAAGGATTTCCCTATGTGCTAGTGGAACCTCCTTAGTAACCTCAGAACATTTAAAAAAAAAAAACATACCAGTCGTTAAAACGTGAAATCATTTTTGTTTGGAAAAAAGGAGATACCAAGATCAGTTTTTCATACAGCTTTAACAGCTGTTATTTATTGTCAACATTGTAAAGTTAGCAGCTTTGTAGATGGCTAGCAACATTAATAAATGTATGGTTTTATTGTAACTCAACAGTTATTTTCCTTGCTGTCACGGTAATATTTTCACATTGCATTGTTTTTGCTTTAAAATGGCTTAGTTTGGATTATTTGCTTGCCCTTCCCTCATGATTTGAGGATAAAATTAGTGTTTGTAATTTTTAAGGTTAGGCAAAAATAATTCAAAGCAGTTTAGTGAAACAATGTTTTGTCACTGATTATATATTTTCCTATCTCTTTAAACTAATTTGACTCTATTCAAATGTACATCAATGAATGATCGAAGCATGGATCAAAATATTGCGACTGAGACAGTGTTTCTGAAAATCAAGGCTGCTGCTGGTGTGGACTGTTTTTTTTTCAGTTTGCAATAAAGAACTTTTGAAGGCAGTACCATTGTAGTTACTATTTTTTTATTTTCGCTGTGTGGCTGCATAAAAACAAACAACCCAAATGTGTCTTTGGGGATTTGGTGTTAATGATGAGAAGACTACATCCAATCTACTGATATCCAGATATCAGTAGATTATAACATAGGAGGGACTCATCACATGACACAAAGTTCCGATCTTTTGGGATCACTGCACCTCAGTTAGCTAAAAATCCAGATCAGGTAATTGCAGCTGCATGAGCGTGGATGTAATTGTGTTAGCTCAGTCTGGTGCAGTTTCCTCTCTTTTATAGCTTACTGCCTCTCTTTTTCTCTCACACACACATGCACACACTCACAAATGCTCAGTCCAAACGTATCTCCACATTCCAATGAGCACACACTAATTCACTTAAGGCTGACAAATCTTACAGCCATATGCAGCGCAAACAGTCAGCTCAGTTTAGCTCGTTTGACCACGGCTGCGTCATCTCCCCCATATAAGTTCATCAGTTCAACACTCAGAGGGGGCCAAACTTCCCCTGTGCATTATGCATGCCCTCGTAGACCTAATTGAAACTGAAAATGTTATGTTCCGCTCCGGTGCTCTCCTAATAGGCCGTCTCTCAGTAACCAGGCTTGTGAGGCAATTACAAACCGGAGCCATGAGTCGAGATGGATCTCAAAGTGGGGGGTGGGCTTGGTGGGTGTGAGTGACTGCGTGTGTTTATACTGGGGGTCCTGGCCAGCTGAGAGAGGGGCTGAGAAGAGGTGAAGCCTATCTGACTAACTAATTATAGATGTCTTTTTTGGCTTTGCCTTCATGCCTCTCACGGTTCCGTCTGAATGAGGGAACAGAGCCCTGGCAGTTCAAAGAGATGTTGGCTCAGCTTTAAGGCCTCCAATCAGGAACAACTGGGCGCCAAGTGAGAGCAGCCAAGGTGGCATCCTTATCCATCAGTTTAAGGGGATGACATTTTGGGCCCATTCATGCTGGCAGTTAAATATAAACGTGGTATAGGTTTGTCTAAGACATCAGTTAAACGGATGCATTTTATGGAACAAATAAGTTTAGCTCCTGAACACTGCTATCTTGTTCTGAGATATATATACAGTTTTTAGGACGGGTAAAAAAAAAAAATTAGGATGAAAAAAAGGTTAATTATTCATAATATAAACAGATACAATCTAGAATCTAGCATTCATTAATAAACATATCTTCACCAAAATGGGTGACAGGCTGAGTGCTATTCTTCCAACGACTCTGCATCTGTGTGGCGTGGCCTCAGACAGGTCACAAACTACAAGCCAAAGGCCTCCCACTCCATGAACGACCAACGCCTTACAAACGATCTGTATCAGTTTTATTGCCGCTTTGAAGACCAAGAGCAATCTCAGGTGGGGGACGAGTCTGCCTACAGGTGGGAGATGGATCATATGGTGAACTGGTGCGGAGACAACAACCTGGAGCTTAATGCTCTTAAGACATTGGAGATGGTTGTGGACTTTAGGAAGAACGCAGCCCCACCCGCCCCCATCACTCTGCTGTGGAGTCTTTCCGCTTCCTGGGCACCATCATCACCCAGGACCTCAAATGGGAGCAGAACATCGGCTCCCTCATCATAAAAGCACAGCAGAGGACCTGAGGCAGCTGCATTCAACCTGCCTAAGGCGATGATGGTGAACTTCTACACCTCCATCATCGAGTCCATCCTCACCTCCTCCATCACCATCTGGTACGCTGCAGCTACAGCCAAGGATAAGGGCAGGCTGCAGAGTGTCACCCGCTCTGCAGAGAGGGTGATCGGCTGCAATCTGCCATCCCTCCACGACCTGCACGTCTCCAGGAAGCAGGTCGATAGTGGGAAGATAGTGTCCGACCCCTCCCACCCTGGACACAAACTGTTCAACCCCCTCCCCTCTGGCAGGAGGCTGCGCTCCATCAGGACCAAAACCTCTCGCCACCTGAACAGTTTCTTCCCCTCCGCCACCGGCCTCATCAACAAGGCCCGGCCCCCCCACTGACACTTTACCTCAGCCACAGCATAGACTATATGCATTACATTAATGCACACAATATATACAATATCTTGTTTTTCATTACTGCACATATTGTATTCCAATTCTATTTCTACGATTTCAACCATATTCAATGTAAATACTATTACTATTACTATTTTTTAATGTTATTATAGTTTACGTAAAATACATTTCGTTCTGTATTTTAATTTTAATTTTATTGTATGTATGTTTATGTGTGCACCACAATACCAAGTCAAATTCCTCGATGTGTTAACCTACCTGGTAATAAACCTGTTCCTGATTCTTCTTCCCAAGAGAAACTGCCTTGCACTGAAGGAATGTATACCAATGCTGGCCAGTTCATTGTTGAGTGCAGGGGAGAGAAGACTCTAAAGAAGGGTGGCTTAGATAAAGTGTCCTCTTTAAAGACCCGTCAAAGTTTTAGGGGAATGGCACAGTCCAATTAGCCAGGCACATCTACATCATGGATGTATAATAAGAACTGGATACAGCGTCGGAGGCGGGGTCTCGTTCTTTCCTATGAGAGCTGCTCATTGGCGCATGAAGGCAAAATGGCCCAACTTTTGAGAGAGTGAAACGTCACAGATTACCCGTCATGCCTGGCTATCAGAGCAGAAGTACCCGTATGTACGCTCATAGAGCATGCGCAGTTGAGTTGCCCCTTAACCTGTTAAGCCCGAGAGGCCCCGGTACCGGGGCACTGCCACAACATCTTGCAGGAAACAGTGTCTGAGGGCATGTTCATTTAATAAAACTATGAATGTTTTATATCCATGTAACGGGAAGAAACTCATCTAACTGATCATTTTAATTTTTTTTCCAAAAGAAAACCCACAATGCTAACACTGAGCCTCTGAATTAGCAACGAGCGAAAAATGCTAACACCTTACTGCACCGAAAATCACTCACAAAACCTTATTATTTATCTTTTCACCACATCCAACACATCGTGAGGTGACACAGAATCTATTGACACCGACATTACCACTGAATTATACGTATTTGCGACGTTATAAGCAAAAACGGACATCAAAACAGGTGACGCTAGGTAGCTAAAAATGCTAACATTTTTACCTTGGCTCTGTAGTCTCTCCAAAGTGGTCTTCAATGGCATTAAAACGATAAAAACGCTGCTGAAGTTAATCTATAGGTTAATCTAATGTGTCTGTGTCCCTTTGAAATGATTTCTGATAATCCATAAGCATTAAAACTGCTTTTCCGTTTCCAGATGTCAAAGCTAGAGATAGGTCCACTCTGATGCAAAATTACATGCACGAAGCCCCCACCTTTTCTCTTCACAACGTGTGTGTGGGGGGGACTCCCCCTTCGATTATATTGGCTCTAACGGTCAGAAAGAGGTGTCAACCATCAAAATCGAGCAAGGGGGGGCCAGAGATATGGAAAATCCACCCAAATGACCCCAGAAGTGGTTTCTTTTTGCTAAATCTCTCTAAAAAGGTCAAATGTCACTTGTTTTGCATCCATCTTGATACAGGGTACTTATCATATGTTGTACTTTGGATTCCTAAAGCTTTTAGTCTACTAACCCATCATCCAAGGGTGGTTTTCACTATAAGTAAAAAAGAATTTTTGGACGGACACTATAATTTACAGTTTTTTATTATGTAAAATCTGAATTTTCTTTCAAATAAAAAATATCTATATTGATTCTGACTTTTCTACATCAAACTCACAGGTTTATCATTACTTTGAGAAAAAAGATTATTAATTTAACCCTTTTAGAAGGGAAGATATGGTCATTTGTTCTGGGAATGTCATTTTCGAGCCTCAGACCTGAAAAACAGGCTCAGGGCTTAACAGGTTAATGTCTCATCAGTCTGTGTATGTATGATGTTAAACAAAAGCATAACCTTTAGGATGTGTGGTTGGTTGTGAGGCTTGCATCCTTCACAGTTGGCAACAGTGATACAGAGCTACCCTGTATTGACTAAAGGAGCCAAGCAGACCTCCAGATGAGAACAAAAGCATAACATAACACAGACAAGCAAGGTTAAAGTAAAACTCAGAATGCACACAAACGAATCCACTGTTGAAATGGCCTCACGGTATGCTTCAGGCTTCCTATACTGTCGTCCTTCCCCGTGACCCGGGACACTTATTTTTGTATAGGCGAACATCTATTACTGTCTCCCGAAGCCAGAAACCAGAGAGCAGAGTTGGTCCGGACCCCGCAGGTGTGAAGCTCCACAGAGAATTAATTAGAAAAGATGGAAAAGGTGGCTGAGGAATTGCACTGGGTATAGCTCAGTATTCTGCTTCAGAGCTCTTAGCACAGCTGAAAGTGGTGCATAAGTTCAAACCAACATTTTACAAGTTCACGAAGTTCATACCTACTTCTTCGCTTTTCCAAAGGAGCACATCTATGTTGACAGCAGCGCAGATGCTCATGTTCAGAAGTCGAGAAGTCCCAGAAACGTGGCATAATGTGAATTTTTATAGTGAGTTGTGTGTCTCTTTAATGCACTGAAGGTATATTCACACACAGTAAATGGCACCTTTGTGTCTCTTCTTTGCCTTAAAGTAACTCTGCCAAGTTGGAATAAAGTGGACATCTGAGAGCAGGAGATGAGATGTATTGTCAACTTCTGTGGTGTGCTACTGTAGTGTATACAGCACGCCATAACCAACGCGTTGCCAATAGCTTTGGCTATTGATTGTTTGTGTTTATGCTGTCAAAAGACAGCATAAACACAAACAGACTGTCTAGACTGACTCTAAATGTTAATTTTCACATATTTTTTAGGAACAATTGTATTGGATAACCCAAATGTTCAGTACCGTATTTATTTTACATCTGAAAAAGATGGAAATCAAGAGCTACCATGAACTTCCCCTTTTGCATGGGTCAAGTTCTGCTAATGGCACATGACCGACTGTCAAAATTAACGAGAATTTTTCCGTGACTTAAGTACTAAATAATATTACATCTCGACTCTAATCATGACCTAACAAAAGATTCACAGGCTATCTGTATCGCCAAATGTAATGGAAAAACACTGGGATATATAAGGTTGGCTCAAATCTTGTTTTTGCAAAAATATTAATGTTGTCTCAAATAGCAAATGGGTGATTCTATTGAATAACATGATCTTTTTATCGTTGCCAAATGTTGATTACTGAGTGCAGTTCACAGAGAATTAATTGACTGAACGCTGTGAGATAGATGAACAACCCTGTGACAGTGCGCACATCAAGGCCATTATTTTTAATGAAGTTTCCTTACCTGTTTCTTTTGGCAGGGAACATTTAAAATAACCCTGAAATGCACTGAAGCCTGATGACATAATGGCATTGAAGTTATGACGTGTCAATTTAGAGAAAGTTAATTTTATGCTTCTCTGAACCCCTGGACTAAAATGTCTAATCCTACAGAGTACCATGGTACTTGTCTCTTTAAATCATTAAAGCATGTCACGAACATATCCGACAGAAAAAGGACTTGAGGATAGCTTTTTTTGGAAAATAAAGACACAATGTAGTAGACAACTAACTATGTCGGCGCTCCAGCTGGTTAGCTGCCTAATACCTCTATTGAAGTGGTATTACATGCTATTTTTAGTTCAAAGAGATATTGCACCAATTAACGGACTACTTAGTTGTAACTAAATACCCAGGGCAACACTAATGTAGGGAACACTATCACTGCAGAACAAAACTATGTTGCCATTGAATACCAAAATGGGCTAAATGTTAATGAACATGCACTGGGCTATATAATAGTTGATTTAAATCATGTCTTTTGCATATTTGAAGTTACTTATGTAGTCCTTAATAGCAAGGGGGTGTTTTGACTCAACAACATTATTTCTCTATCTGTGTCAAATGTTGAGAACTGACTGCAGTTCAGAGATAATTAATTGACTGTTAGCTACATTCGGATGGCCGATAATACAGCACTAATTTATAATGAGGCAGTGTCATTAAGAAAGAGCATCAACACATGAGGGTATTTCAATCGGCAAGGTCATTTAGAAAGGCGGAGTTGGCACACCACCTCTCTCAGATGAACATGTTATTAACGTACAGTATGACAGTTTGACCTTAAAGTGAATTCCCTGCTTTAATTAGAATAATTAATGCCTAAATCTAGCGAAGAGTGCAACTTATTGTCAGCAGCCTAAAATGCACAGTGGATTATCTTCCCTGGACTTTTCTTCGTCTTTCGTTTTTAATGTTCCACATTAACATATAAGGCTTAATGGGAATGGCTGCAAATTGCATTGCTGATTTATTGAAAAAGAGACAAAGCTTCAAATGTACTGGGAACACTGCCTCGAGGTTGAAATGAACAATCAGTTTCTAGAGATAGCCGGTGTTAAAGACTTGTTTGGTATTTACATATGTGAAAAGGTCACCCAAATTTTGCCTTTCCAACCTCTAATTGTCTCTACCTCCATTCTGTCCGATTGCCGTTAATGGTTGCTTTTTCAACCAATTATGTAAATTAGGGGAATTAAAATCATGCCTGAGTTTTTACGATGTCAGGCTCTTTGCCCTAGTGATGTGCACTAAATATTGTTTCCTGTTTGTATGTGAGCCAAAATCAGAAAGTCTCACAAAAAAAGCACTGTGCAGAATATGATTACTTGATTGCGGATGTAAGCATCCTGAATGATCTGGATAAGAGCTGTCAAACAACATATGAATTGGTGCTCGGAAATAGAAAATGCTGCAGAAAAAACCCCACCCTTTCACATCAAATAACTGTTTAGCTAATCTCCTCCACTTTCTTTAACTCCTCTTCCTCCTCCTCCTCCTCTGCCACAATTACTCTCACAAATCTAGATATATACCTTCAAGCTAAATGCAGATGTAATAAAGGAGAAAAAGTATCATTATAAACGATGGAATGACAGCAACAGAAATACTGGTGGTTAGGAGAAAGGCGTAGTAGTAAAGGAGTGCTGTAAGTATGAAATATTGCATGCACATACGTTCATGCATGCTTGCACTCATGCACAACCTCACACAGGGAGCTCATGAAAAGGCAGTCTATTTGCAGCTAGCCTGAGCACCCATTAGGAATGAGAACTAGACAGAGAGAGAAGGAGGGAATGAGGGAAAGAAAAGGAGAACAAGGGGTTCTGGATATTGGATCGAGGCAAAAGAGAAAGACTCTGACAAGATGTGGAAAGCGTGCTGATATGTCAGCTGTTATTTCCTTCCTCCTCCTGCAGCTCTCTCTGTCAGAGCGGGGCTCGTCTGCAAGGAGGGGAAGGAGGGGAGCCCAGTGAGGGGGACATTAGCCCTCCAGCACTCACCAGAAGCCGCTGACGCTCATCAGTCTAAGAGCCCTCCAGCTATGGCATGGCATCATCTTAGAAATGACCTTGATTGATTGGTGCCAAAGACCTCTCATCATTTCCAAACAAGCCCTAATGAGTTTTAATGCATGCCTTCTAATAGATATGTTCTAACTGGCGTGAATATTGCCATATTGAGTAGTCCTTTTCAATTAATTAATCAGTTCAGGACTTGTTTAAGTGGTATTAAGTCATCTGTGACCTTTATAGGACCAGCAGGTAATTATTTCAAGACCTCTATAATACTCCATTCCTTAACAGAGTCCATCCCTCTCACCACTTTCATACCGAACTTTGTGAGCCTGTATTTTCAATGAACTATTTATTCCTGTTTTATTCAAGGTTTTGCGTGCAAACTTTTGCAAAAAGGGAGCTCTGAACACCGCCCCAACCCTAACCCTAACCCCCCAACCCCCCTCAAATGCACTGAACCCCAATGGCATTCCGGCATTGAAGTTAAGGTGTGTCAATTTCACAGAGAGATGTTATGCTTCTCTGAATTCCTGGAGTTGCCGTCCAATTGTACCGAGTACCAGGTGTTTGTCTTATCTTGGTTAAATTCCTTAACACAAATATAAGACAGAACATTAAATACACATTAGAGAACAAAAAAATACATTGGCTAATGCTTTGCCCAGTCTGTATTTTGGTAAGTATTCTACAATTCACTATATTCATTGTCCAGAGAAGATGACACCAACTTTACAACGGTGATCACCTGGCTATAGCAGCATCATCAGGACATTGACCTTGACACTGTAGAAGTGATTGCAATAATTCCCCCTAGCCCCATCATCCTCTGATCCAATATTTTTGAGGTGTTGATCACCCTGTTAGCACATATGATACTGTATCTTGCCAGTACCTATTTGCAGTGGCTAAGTAACTTTAACCCTATAGCCTACCGTATCCTGAAGAAGAAGATGGACCTTTATTGATCCCCCAAAGGGGGTGTTACAAATACACACACAGTTATATATGCAAACATGCACATGCACATTGAGAGGTCAGAATGGAGGCAGCCAGTATAGCCGGCGCCAGTGAGCAGTTGGGGGTTCGGTGCCTTGCTCAAGGGCACCTCGGCAGTGGGCCAGGATGTGAACTGGCTCCTCTCCAGTACCAGTCCACACTCCATACTTCTTGGTCCGATCGGGACGTGAACCGGCGACCCTTCGGTTCAATGTCCTAGCCTCTACAGACTGAACCTACCAATATGTCAACCTACCAATACTAAAACAAACTACTGTAGTTAAAAATGTTGAAGTTTCACAGTGTTGTGCTGATGATTGAACGGACTGTAAAAATAAAATAATATCTATAACCAAGAGAGTTGAGTCCTAAAAGGCCAAAAATCTATTATTCTATATTACTGTCATTTTGTGAGATGGGGCAGTGAAAATCCTTCTTGTTTTCCATTTTAAATGTCACAGGGTTGGGTTCAGCGCTGACAGCCATAAGTCCACTTGGCTCAAATGTGAAATTGTTTATCAAAAATAGCTCTCTGTGAGCCTTACTGTGCCTTTGACATACTGATATTCCGTGACATGTTATCCCACAAAGTTATTTCTCTTGTTTACATTTTACTTTTGTTTTACATTAGTGGAGTTGATTCCTAAAGGCATTGCAACATAATGGTGCTATATTTCATGATTTGTTTGGCTGTGCATTGTAAGTAATTAGAGTTGTGGCAGTGTTTCCACTGAAAACTGAGATCATCCTTTTATGCATGTTATAGGAACGTATTTCACATTTATTTAGCAAAGCTCCCAAAGACAGAGCTATACCGGAGTGTAAAAAGTGTGAAAAAGCGTATTTTTCATTTTCAGCAAACAGCAATAGTGAAAAACAGGATCTTGCCCCTCTGAAAAATGCTTTCTACTGTACAATTAATATGTCTTCTGGTTTTGATTATAGTAGCAATGTCCTGACGTCCAGAGGGGTTCATCATATCCTACATTCTGGTCAGGGTTGAAAGGAAATAGCATGTTGTTTTTCTGCTTTTCATGAATACTAAATACAGTGAAATCCTGGATCTTTACAATATTTTCCAGTGTCAGGAAATGTTACCCCATGGTTGAGTGAACAAAATGTCAAAGGGGCTTAGCTGTAAGCCAACAAAGCAGGTATTTTTATGGTTCTGTGGACCAAGTTATATCTTCACCAAAAGCACGTCAATAGATAATAGCTGCTGTCATCTATGAACTATTGACTGTTACAGCATGTACCTCCAGCGCTATTACTAATTCTGCTGCTTCTATTGCCATGGTATCGAAACACTGAAAGGCCTTAATTTAGTTCAAAACATGTGGAGATAAGATATTCAGCAATCAAGTACATGTTTCAATCGAAGCACTCATCATCCAATTAGACAGGAAGCGGCAGATGGCCGCACGGCAGGGACAGCTGGTTTAGAGGTTTTCACTGTGTGTCTGTCCATCAGCGTGTGCTGCTCTTGCTGAAGCTCTCACAAGTTTGAGGCTGAGACTGTCACAATTGTCAGGAATGTGTCACGAGCACCCTGCATCACTGAGATGAGGTGTTATGTTGAAAATGTTTGATAAAGCAACAGCTCCATCTAGTGTTATGGGGTGATTTTCATTATGGCCATGCTTTTAGTGCTTCTGGCCCAAAGGCTTCTTTAAAAACTTCAGATGCTTGATTACAGTGCAATGTTTTAACACTCTGTTTGTAATCTTACCACCAGACTGCACTGAGAAAAATGTGTTGGTGCAGTAAAGTTTTGGATGTTTACCAATTCCATCTAGTGGAGTGAAATGCCCTCTTAAATACAGACTCACTTGATTGAGGATCCAATGTTTGAAAGCAACTTACTATAGCACTACTTTTATGTGTCTCTAAGAGTTTTATTTGGTAGAATCAAATAAAGTATTTGATCTGATATTATATTTTAAATTTGAACTGGGTTTGCCGTGATTCACAATGTATCAGTTGGTTATTTGGTAATTGCAAATGTATCGGGTAATTTGCAACCCTAACCCTAATTTGAAACCCTTGAAAACACTGAAACACACTATCAATTTAAGCCTTTAATTTAACACCTTTTATTACTCTTAATTTAAAAATAATTGAGATAAATTAGATTTTTAAAACAAATTTGGTGAATATGTCGTAGGGAATCAACATCAAATATATATACCTTGAAAAGACAAACTCGTGAATTGAGCCAATAATGTGTAAAGGACATAATTTAGTCTTTTGATACAAATTAAGTAATATTAAAATTGTCAGTTTTGAATGTTGTGCTACCTTAAAATAGGTCCAACTCAATTTCCAATGAAATCTCTAATAGCCACAATGGAGGGTGGGAACAAAAGAAAACCAAAGAAAAAAAAACCTTGAACCTCCACGTAATTTCAGCTTGACGCAATGAGAGTACTTTTTTGCCAGCATACTACTGCATACATATGCTTATCTGAGCCTCGCAAACATCTCAATATACACCAACTCCCTCTCCACTCCATCCCAACACACACTGGCTGTTTCTCAGGCTCCCGGCAGCACAGAGAAAGAGAAAAAAGGAGATTGTAAGAAGATGGGTTTGGCCTGTGAAGCGTCGGGAATCAATGCATCCGGGCTGCCTTTGAAGACTTACCATGTCAGATCCTGCAATGCAGAAGTAATGTTGAACAAAGGATAAATAGGTTAATTGAAATATTAAGCGAGGGCATGCACAGGAAATCGAAAAACCCAAGGGCAATGCACAAAATAAAAGATTTCCCTTTTATAAAGGTGATTTAAAAAAAGCATTTCCTGTATATTAAGCTCTTATATTCTATATTTGCTTTGCTGTTAAGGTTTTTGGAAAGGGTTTGACTAACCTCCAAAAAAACTCCTTGTTTTACAGAGCAGTGTCTACGAGGGTACCGAGCTTTTGCAACAGTGTATTCACTACAAACTCTAATATCGAGCCGATGCTCTTGACACACAGGAATATGCTGCCATGAGCCTTTAGATGTCCTTCAGCATGCTGGGGTCTATTTGGCCCTACTGCGCACAGCAGGTAATATCAGACATTTACCTGCCATTGCCTCCTAGGGCCCCCACTCTGTCCTAGCTATCATGAAGCCGTCTGACACTATCTTTACCCATGCATTTAAAGGCGGAAAGGAAGGGGGAATGGAAGATAGAAACCTTTGATCATCACTTCATTCCCACTACGGGCTAGAGAACATTACAGAGAAAAAAAAGAAAATGTGTTAGTCTGGCTCCTCAAATGAGAATGAGGTCCATCTCTGTCTGCTGTAAATTAATAGGAATACGACTGCAGGTCAGAGATGATTAAGAGCGTAATAAGTCCAGAGAGTAGTGGAGGATGTAAGGCACTGTGATCCTGGCAAAGCTTTTTGCATTTGTGTTGTCTGGAATTTTCCTTACAATATTTAGCTTCTTTTAAAGTGGGAAACTTAAGAGGAAGAAGAGTAGTGCTGCTATTTCTTGTGTTTCTACAGCCAGTGCAGCTTTTAATAATTACTAACACTAGTACTGTTATTATTTGGATTTATGATTAAAGGATTGCCTATCCCAATTTGGTGTCATTAGCTTCAAGTCAAACTAAAGAGGCAAATAAAAAACATCGATAAAGCACATGGATGAAAACACAGGTTCACTGGTGCCTTGTGGATACAAGTGGTCTGACCTTTTCTATTAGTGATTCTACAACATTGAACAACAAAATAACTAAATGTAAGGGGCATAACAATTCTACATTGACAGTGTAAAGGTCAAACTGTGTGTTTCTCTATCTCCCCCTTACAGCCATAGTCACCGAACATTGCATACTTTAAATATGACAACATTAAACTATAAATGCCATATAAATGAAAATCTATAATATTTCAATTGCCAGTGACCTTGATGTTGAGAATTAAGTTGTGTGGACTGGCTGACAGTTTGAGCTGAGGCAGAGCTTTCTGTTGACACCCCACTGATGAGTCATAATTCGCCGACGGATATTTTTAACTTACAGACTACAATAATTCTCATCTGGGAAATGATTGCCTTGCTTATTTCTTTCCTTTAGTATTAACAATTTACTGCCAAGCCAGCCTGCGATCTCCAAAAACTGACTGAGTTATTAACTTGTTATTTTATGACAGTCGCAGAGACAAAAGGCTGAACGTTACATTTATCTGATCACATGAGCTACTCTGGAAAATTGAAATTTGGGTTCATTGAATTTAGAGCTTAGAGATATTTATGGATGTGTCCAATCCATACATAACTCTTGTTTTTATTTAGCAGCCTGAAGAATGTGCATTAAGTATTGTGTAATCTTTTGTATTATTGCAAAGCAGTGTTAACACATTAAAGGCATCATTCACATGTATTTCTCGTGTGTGTGGGGCAGCATGGTGGTGCACTCATGCATATTCCTCTGCTTGACTTCCACCTCTTCCTCAATATCTGCAGGAATGACGGTGTTTTGTATAAAGACAGAGGAGGAGACAGTATTTATTATAACCTGCTGGAGCCCCAGGGGCTTACCACCTCATATTTCATCTTAATGTTTCTTCACTCACAGGCTCCCATTTTTTTCCTGTCTCGCCGCAGCCAGGAAAACTTCAGAGGAGAGAAACAACAATGGCAAAGCAGGTGACTCCGTGTTCACAGTCAGTCTCACCTTGGCCTTATCTGGGGCTCCCATATCTCAACAGATTAAACTGCCTAAATTAGACTATGCTCTCGCCGGACGCAGTGAGACGTCCCCCGGGAGCTGTAGAAGAACGATGGGGTTCTGCGGGATCCGGGAGTGTGGTAACAGGCCGTGCTGGGTAGGACATTATATGCCGTGCCATGCTGGTTGGGTGGGCCCCACTGTGCCGATCTGCATCTATGGTTTCTTCTCCATGATGAGGCCTATAGAGCCTTTTATGACAGAGTTTCTCACAGGAACTTACAAAAACCTCACTACAGAGCAGGTGAGGTACTGAGCTATGAGTTCAAATGTCTGTTGAAAAAAAAATTGTAACTTAATCCTTTGTTGTGTTGCTGTTTTATATATATTCTTAAAAAACTACTTCAAGTATAACATTTGAAAGTCTGTCTAGGTGCTCAGAAGTTTGAAAAAAGCTTTGTTATTACTGTAACAGGGTTAAAATGATAAATTAAGTTGAGTGTGGCCGTAGAGGAGAGATCTAGGTACTGAAAGTTTATGATCTCTGTAATCTGATTACGAATACCTAAAGCAAATTGCATTGTCATTTATTACTGGATTGTATCATTGTTATAACAAGATTTGTTTTTATAAATGATGATGTGGTGGTTACACTAAAAAAGAGAGGCTAAAAGTACGAAAAGATTCACAGCAGTCTTGCCAGTTGTTATCCATATATTTTATCAAGAAAAATTGATGGACTAACCGACAAAACAACCATTACTCTTGTGTCTCAATGGGAGAATGTGTGAATTACTTAGGCTAGTTACAGTTTGAACTAAAGCAATCACATGTTTTGTTAATAATTCAACATTTTGCCTTAGAGGAAGCATTTGTATTGTAATATTAATTGCCTTTTTCATAATTTAACAACATTTAATTCTCTCTCCATATATGAAAGTATAATGTACAGACGGAGCAAACTGATGTCAGCATTAATAATGCAACATCAGTAGAGCCATCCTGTTTACACGAGTGAATTCAAAGCTTTTGGTGCAGACTGAGGAGAACACCTCACATAGTGGCATTACAAAGTAAGAGGATGGGGTCCTTCACACCTCTGCAATGACGATCACTTTGTGATGCACAAGGGAGTAGAGGAGGCACTTTGTTCACACAAATTATGGAACGTAGACACAAGGTGTACTCATTTCATGCTGAACCGTTTATTTTGCAAATTACCTTTTGAAACTCCTGAGTGCCTTTTGAGATTTCCTATGAAGTCCAACTAAGTTTGTGAACAAAGTACAGACCACATAATGTAATATCCTTTCACAACCATACCAACAGAAAGCTCTTGAGAGCATAGTTGTTTCAGGTAAGACTAGCACTGAGCTGATATATTCTAATTAACTGTTCACTCAACACTCAATCGGCTCTCTATTAAAATCTAAAGGATTAGGAAATCAAACTTAATCTTAAAATTAAATATCTTAAAACACTTCAAGTAATACGACACATTTAGGGGAGGGATGGAGATCTGAAATAGCACCACTGCCTTAAAAGCCATCTTTGAATGTTGTTTTAGTCAAAGTAGGAGGGAAACACAAAACAACAACTTAATGGGAAAAGCAATTTAAGAGCCATATTTTCACTTAAAGGAATTTGGCTTTCAAGCTGCAGCCACTTTGTTTATTTGCATAATATTATAATGTATCATCTTGTCTCACTGCGAGCCTCATTTGTGCTGCTTCCTGTTCCATCCTGTACATGCAAAGATTCACTTTTCCCTGATAACGAATAGAGTTGGAACTGTATGTGGCGTGCTGCTCTCGTCCGGTACTCTCTCAGCACTTGTGAATCATTTTCCCCAAAAATAATAAGGTCTTTGTCTGCCCTCTTCTATCCAGGTGAATAGACAGGTGTATCCTGTGTGGACTTACTCAAGCCTGGTTTTCCTCATCCCAGTCCTCTTGGTGACAGACTTCCTCAGGTACAAGCCTGTAATCATCCTCCAGGGGCTCAGCCATATCACGGCATTTGTGCTCCTCCTAGTTGGCTCGGGGGTCCGCTCCGCTCAGTTGGCCTTCTTCAGCTACAGCATTGCCATGGCAGCAGACGTGGCCTATTTCTCCTACATTTACAGCGTAGTTCAGCCCAGCCACTATCAGAGAGTGACCAGTTATGTCAAAGCGGCCATACTGCTGGGCTACTCTGTGGGCGCTCTGCTGGGTCAACTGCTTTTGTCGTTGGGTGGGGTGTCCCTGTATTGCTTAGCTATTGTAACTCTTATTTCTGTCACCATATCACTGATAACCTCCTTGTTCCTGCCCATGCCTAAGACTAGTTCATTTCTCAAGGGTACCTTATCTGCACAACAGAGGAGCTCAGGTGAAGACAATCAGGAGTCAGGAAGCCAAGATGCGTGGGTGAAGAGCGTGACAGCTGCAAAGCATGTTGGGAGGATGTTCAAAAGGCTTGCATTGGACTTTAGGACATGTTATTCCTCTGTGACTATGCTTTTCTTCTGCATATGGGCATCTACGGGGAAATGCGGCTTTTACCAGGTTGCAGGGTACATCCAGCTCCTCTGGGTATATATGGAGCCGGGAAACTTCACAGCCTTCAATGGAGCAGTGGACGGCATCAGCACATTGTCAGGTAACTAATGCACCATTGTTACACTTTTATATCATGCCGGTTGCCTGGAGACCTGACAGCGATGATAAGACTTCTGCTTGCAAAGATATAGCCTACCGCATAACTCACACTTTTCATTTGAGCTGTTTTACACATTCGACTACAAAAATAATTGAAGAACTACACACAGAGAAAACACAATCCCTTTCTATTATCAGTATTTTGCAAACCCCAAAAGTATGGCCGACAATGGGAGCAACATTAATTTGACTATTTAATTGCCTGCTCTCATCCCCAGATGGGTAAAGCAGCTGCTGCCATCCAGCTAGTACACTTCTATTGATTATAGTACTGATACATTCCTGTATTCCCCCAGAAGCCAAAGGCAATTACTCTGTGTAAACCACAACCAGCTGTATGCCTTTCACTTGTAAATGTTTCTGCACAACATGCAGTCAAGCTGTAGGGTCCGGTGCCTGATATTTCCCCAAAGATTCCTCTTGTATTCTCCTCTGTTCCACTCGTAGTAAAACATCCCTGAGGAAAAAAACCTGGTTGAAACCGATAGGGAAAATATGAATATGGATTACCTGCATGATAATATATGGCAGGGAAAGAACAACATAATTCACCTTTTTTTCTCCTATCAGCTTATTAATAATTATGTGTCCTGAAAAAACTATATTTTTCGCAGCTCATTAGGATAAAGATAAAACAAAATGTGTATGCAGAAAACAGAGTTATGTTCTGTTGTATAGTATTATTTTCAAGGAGAAGTAGTTTAGAGTAGACCTAGCTATTTATCCAAGGTTTCATGCAGTTATTGTTAATCATTTACACTTCAAACGAATATTTAACTTTAAGGATAATGTATTCATGACAGTTTCATTTAGTACATTCCCTTCCCCAGGTCAGGAATGTCCAAGGTATTAAATGTAATTTGGCCTGCAGAATACATTTCCGTATAGATTCAGGCCACAAACTGGAGCTCAACGCATGCAAATTCAAATTGTACTCCCCCACATGTAACACACATTATCTGTTATCTAATCAGCATGCAAAGACAAACACAGCATGAGGTATATGTCTTCATGTTTGCCACACATATTACAAAATGGTGTGATCTGCCTGCAGCTTTTGTTTTAACCTTTCAGAAAAGCAATTCAAGTGAAACTGATGATGTCACTGTGATACTGAGGATGGCATTAGTTAAACAAATGCAGGAGAATGCTGTTTGTGTCCCGTATACAATCAAAACAAAATACTAGGTAAATTACGTCATTTATTTCAACCCAAACCTGTTATGATTCGTATTAGTTTTCCCTGTTTTATTTTGTCCCGTCTAGATCTGTCTTTGGTTCCCTGTTTTTTTTGGAAAAGTGTTCCCCCCCGTCTTGTCTGTTGCTTCCTGTCTCTGTGTTCACCTTGTTTCTCCTCCCTCCCCCCTGTGTCTTGTTTATGTGATTAGTCTTGTGTGCATTTAAGTTCTGGTTTTTCTATCTGTCGTTGTGAGATTCTTGACGTTGTTGGAAGGGTTTATGTTCTGAGCGACTTTATGTTTTGTCTTGCCTTGCCTAGTTTTGACTTTGTTTGCCTGGCCTAGTTCTGGAAATAAAGGATTCCTGCTTTCAACCTATTTTCTGCATTTGGGTCCTGCGTACCTTGCCCTCCAGCCGTGACAAAACCGATATCTTCTCCAACACTTTACAAAGTAGCTTTCTTTACAAAACATTACCAAGTGTCTTACATTTACAATGTTAACCCGTATATGCATAAGTGGGTCTTTTTGGACTTTGAGGTGGTTTTCTTGAAGTATCTTTGTAGTTACATTTTTTTATCATTTCATATTCCAGCTATTCCTCAAAAAACATGTTTTGGATATCATGCCATTCACATTTTAAATTTAAATTTTAAGAAATTGTAGTTTTTGTCTTACTACCCCAAGCTTCCATAAGTGGGTCATTTTCTATGGAATCCTATGGGAACCTTTGATTCTTATCACCTGTGGCCATCAGGAATACATTCACTGTAGACCACACAGACTACATCAAGTGACACCTCTCAGGAAGATTATTTTACACAGCAAGATCTGATACCTGTCAGTATAATAATAATAATAATAATAATAATAATAATAATACATTATATTTGTATAGGGCTTTTCAAGGACTCAAAATCACTTTACAATATAAGGGAAGGTTAGGGTGGGGGGTATGGGACTATCAAACTTGATCAACCGGCATGGATTGATGGGGGGGGGGGCTATGAGTAGACAAGAGGAGAAGAGAGGAGTTTTGAAAAGGGACTGGAATACTGTGAGGGTCTCAGAATAGCGGAGATCTTTGGGACAATATGTTCAAAACGGTTTTTTTCAAAATGTAAAAAAAGATTATAAAATTATAAATTGTGAAAAATTAAATATAAAATATTAATAAGTGATTTTTTTTAACCAAAATGACAAAAATGGCATAAAAACACATATTATTCTAATACGGGTCCTTTTAGACCCACTTATGGAAGAGTGTAGGGTCCAGACACTCGTGCATCTAAGGGTTAACAACGTGCTAACTGCAACTGTGGTAAATGCTTCACGTCTGAGGCCATCCTATGTGTTAGAAAATAATGCTTAGGGTATAGGGTTCAACTGTTCGCACTTGGTCAGCCCTAATCCTAACCCTGGTAAGGTTTATGGATATGGTTATGGTTAGGGTTAGGGTATAGGGTTAGGGTTAGGACTGACTAAATGTGAAAAGTTGTAAATTAAAAGGGGTTGATACCAATGACTAAAATGTAGGATATCTTTATCGAAATTGGCTGCATTGTTTTATAGATGACCATGTTGATCCAGTTAGTTGGTCCAGACGTTAATACTACCAGACCGATTTCAGTATTAATTGCTCCCAGTGGACAAACACTAATGAGTTCTGGGAACTCTTAAAGTTCCTCTTTTCGTTGCATATAGAATTGGTTAAATTATACATTACGTGCAAAAATGAATCGAATTAAACTGGGATATGTGCACCAATATGGTATTTACCACAAACTCCTGCTGTGTGAACATACTGTAGAGCCCAGCTGCGTTATTGATCTCGCTCTATAAAGCTGTACAGCTGGCTCCTGCTGCCCCCGCAAAGACTCCAGTTTGACCCTGCTGTGGAAAGAGCTCTTATTATTCAGGCTCCATTTGACCCCCCTCTGTTAACCAGAGCCGAGGGGATTGATTAAGTAAGTCTTAAATACACACAGGCCCGGGTGAGGTCCATGTTGGACGATTAGCACTGATTGAACACGAATGGACGAGGACTCGAAGGAAATGTACACATTTAAATGAGTGCAGCAATTATACCCAGCCCCTTTATATTCGAGTAGATAAAGAGCTCAGGGTGAATGGATCCATTTCCCTGGGGACACAGGCTTTCACCTATTTACACTCACCTCAATGAATGCTAATCAGGTTTAGGAGTTATTCAATCTCCAGCAATATAAGACAGGTTTCACAAGGCAGAGGTCGTTATAGTTTCAGAAAATGTGATAAACACATAGGAAGTGAGTTAAGGTTATTTCTAAGGAAGAGAAGTGAGGAGACAAGGCCAGAGAGCATTTCAGAGGATACAAAGAGGAAGAAGTCTTGATCCCCCAACTGTACATCCTTTAACAGGGATTAAAATCACTTTACTCCTTAACATTTGGTAAGAGGAGCCTTGTGATGTGGCAGGGTTGCACTGTGCCACCCTGTGGCTGAAATAAGAAATGCTGATGTTTTTAAAGTATTACTATTAATACTATATACATGTTAGACAACACTATCAGAGAGGAATTATAGTAATAATATGCTTTGCTACTACAGTATAGACAGTCACAGTTGTATGTATTGATGATTAAATATGTTTTTAAAATGTGGGTCTAATTGAAGAAAAAGTGTTCGGCAGAAAAAAGGCAGCAAAAGATTCAAATGAAGACACATCATGCGCACAAAACAGCTTAATCGAAATCGAATACATTTAATATGAGTGGCTTGTGAAGGCTTATATACAGAAGCTCTCTTTTGACATGCTTTCTCCAGGTTATTATGGTTGTCTCGTTTGGAACCATTTGATATCCAGGCAAAGCCATATCAAGGTTTAAATTGTTTTAACTTCACCACAACAACCAACAGATACAAAAATAATTATTTTTCCTTTTTTAAACAATATGGTAATGAGTGAGCCCCCATTATCTAATACTAACATAATTTTTTGTGTTTATATGTGTTAATTACTGATAATCTTATTTCGTTTTTCTGTAGTTATAAACATTACCATTTCAATCAGGAGAGACGGTTTTGATGTAAGAATACATATTTATTACCAGGAATACACAAATAAATGTAATGGAGTTTTGGCGATTAGGCCCCGTTGTGCAGGAGTATCATTCGGGAGGGGAGAACCGATCCGATGAAACCCCCCCGGGGTCTAGACACTGGTGGTGGTGGATGGATAGTTGGGTAGGGGAGTAGTTTAGCTTGACCCTGGATTCGAGGGACGGAGGTGAAAAAGGGGGTGGAGGAGGGTTGCGTTGAGTCACCTGCAATGACAGCTGTCAGAGGGGGAAGAGCAGATTTAAAAGGTTTAGCGGAGTGCTATGATAGGCTTGTGGGAATAGAGTGAAGTGATTGGTTAAGCTGGGGAGTGACGCCCCCGATCACTTATTGAGAGGAGAGAGTAGTAACATCGACATAGTAAATGAATGAGTAAAGACAGTCTTCCTGGTTGAACTTGCGCTGAGCTTCATTAGCTTGTGTGTGGCAGTTTAAATTCCTGCATGTTTGCCGTATTGTGGAAGGACCACAAAGAGGTTTGACATTGCTTTATTAGATTATTTTGCCCACCATGTGCCTTAAGTTAAAAGATCTGGCCAATAATTAGATAAACAGCATAATAAAAGTATTTGAAGTCTCTATTTAGTCTGTTTTGCTCGACCTTAGTAATAATAATAATAAAGCTTTATTTATATAGCACTTTTCTAACAACACAAGCAGCTCAAAATGCTTTATAAAATGACATATCACAAGTTAAAAATAAATTTCCCTCAGATTATTTGTTAAGAACAGTAAAAGGTACATGCAGTAAAATATACAATTTGATCAGGTTAATAGACACAAGGAAGTAAAATGTATGATAATAAAAAAATAAAATGTTTTCTCTCTGACAGATAAGACACAAGACAACTGAGTCGATGCAACAATATAAAATATAAAACCCCATAAAACAAAGTGAACATATAGGTACAACAGAAATAAAAATAAAAAGGTCAAATATAGGTAAATAATAAAGACTAATAAAGAACATTTAAAATGGGGGGTTGCTAATAAAAAGCTAATCTAAAAAGATGTGTCTTTAGCTGTCGTTTAAGTACTCCATAGTAGTGCACTGACTGTGATTGTGCTGTCCTTCAGGAGCTGCAGCCACTGTTGCTGTGGGACACATGTCTCTGGAGTGGTCCGTGTGGGGGGAACTGGTCCTGGGGGGTTTCACGTTCCTGATCGCTGGAGCTCTATTCCTTATGGATCGGACTGACAACATCTGGATCAGCTACTCGTGCTTCTTCCTCTTCAAAACTATTTACATGCAGCTCAGCACCATCTGCACGTAAGAATGCATTATGGATATGTCAGCAGCCTAATTTGCATATACTCGGAACAAGAAGAAAAACTGTTTAAATATTTCTATTTGTTCAAAGCAATAAGGAGGAAAAAAAATGTGTTTCTCTTTATACTATTATTTATTTTACTTTGTACAGCATGTCTTCTGTGGACAACAATTTAATATTTTAAACAAATATGCAATATATGGTTTTGTGATATAATAAAATAGTAAATTATCCAAACAATTATTTATCATTTGATGAATATTGGACATTTTAAAAACTCTACTTACTGCTTTTTTTCCTCCTCATTTTCTGTCAGCTTAATGTCTGATTCTACATTAATAACGAAATCTGTTCTGCTTCAGTCAGTTCTCTTTTATTTGAAGTAAAGAGGATGATTTAAAATGAGAGGAAGGAAGTCCCAATGTCCCCTGAAAAGGACATGGTTCATTCTAAAAACTAAGTATAATATATTAAAGACTTTCATGTATAAGAAAACAACATCCCTATGAGGAAAATATACAATATATATAATGAAAACACTGATGATGTGTATTACATCACTAGCCCATAATGTGGGATATTTACCTTTATATTTACTATTGTAACAAACTGTTTAATCAAAACTGTGTCAGACAAATTAATAACTTTCACTTTATTTATTTCAGCTAAGAATGGCAATTCTGGTATTGGTCACTCAATACACCAAGGTGGCCCAGTCTGAATTATCTACTATAAGATTGATCGCCATCATGGCCTTCAGAGGATGCTACTGTATGACTTCAGTGATCCCTGACATTTCTTCTGGTGCATCCATGACGTTGACCTTTTTAATTTTAATTGGAATGTGTTCAAAACTATTAGATCGTATGCCATTACATTTTGTAAAGATATCCACGTCCCAAGAAGATAAACCCTAATAACTTTGGTAATGACTTATCCTCTTGCAGCACAAAGGTTTGCCCTGCTTTGTTTTACAGCTCTGTTGAAAATGTTATGTGCCATAAGCTGCCCTGGTTTTAAAAGTAATACCTATAATAATTGACAGGAAACAATCAAAAAAGGCGGTTATCAGGTCAAAAATATTGTCTATTACAAAATATCTGCAAAACTAATGAAATCCCAATTATTCTTAGCTAGACTGCCTTTAAGCATTTGTTTGCACGCTAACACCATAAAGTAAAATGGTGATATAGTTAATAGTACCTGCAAGCTAAATAGCATAATAACATCATTTTTAGAATGACAGCATGGTAACAAAGCACTCCCCTCAAAGCGACATCGGGCTATAAGTACAGCATCATTAAGATGGTATGGACAGCAACAGTTTACGGATACATTTTGTTGTGATTAATATTTTGTTATACTTGATTGTCCTTTACTGTAGGCCTTCCTACAGTACATATAAGTATAAGTGACTTTCATGAGCATCTCATTTGTGTAATTCCCAGTTTCCAGATAGCCAAGACGCTACAAAGGGAGCGCTATGCTTTGGTATTCGGATTCAACAGCTTTGTAGGCACAATCCTCCAGAGTCTCCTCACCGCCATTGTCATCAACACAAAGTCTCTGAAGCTGACCATCACCTCGCAGGTACAGGTACTGCAGTACATACATGTTCATGTAGTTAGCATATGCTTTATTTTTTTTGGTTATCACATTTAAAGAAAACATGTAATTATATAAAACTAGAAACTTTACTTTGCAGATACATGTGTACGTAATAATAACAAAAGTATGCTGTTTTAAGGGCATTCAATACAAATACAGAGAGAGTCAGAACATCAGAGACAAAATGAAATAATTGGATTAATGAAATCGCGGATCGACAATGCAAGTCATTTTTTCATGTCTTTGCAGTTCCTCATCTACGCCTCGTACTTTGCTGCCTTTTCCCTGCTGTTCACAGTCAGAGGTGTGTACACTGCGCTCCACATGCAACGTCCTGCTGGAAGCAGCCAGACAGAGAGAGACAGCAACCTGCAAGAGGCATCGCGCCTGTGAAGACGCTCAGAGGAACATGAGGAATGTTTCCCATAACTGTCATCAATTATCGCATGAACAGAACACATGTTAGGAGATGCTTACATACATAAAGACATTAAATCCAACAAAAAGTAACTTTTGTTGAGTTTTGTATCAGTCTGTCATGAGCAGGAATTAATAATCCATTCCACAGATGTGCTGTGAATTTAATTAATTTCAAGCCCTAAATGTTGCCACTAGAGGTCACTCCCTGCACAAAGTAAAACAAAAAAAAACAGCTCTGAGGTGGTTTCATTTGAACCCTAAAATATTAGATAATCCTTATGTATGTGGACGTTTTCAAGGTATATACAAATAGTATGACAGAATAAGTGAATTATTCAAGGTTTGGACATTAACAGTTGACCATTTCAGAAATGTTTCCAAATACTGACATGTTTGTGTTCTATATTATTTAAAATACTTAAAGGTAGGGTAGGTAATTCACTTCATAAACACTTTTTGTTATATTCCATGGAATGCTCTTAACATCCCGATAGCGATGAATACATTAAATGCTCAGACAATAAATACATTAAAAAATGTCATCTGTGGAAGCCGTGGCGCTGTAAAAAGCACAATAATTGGATGGCCTACCTGCCTGTCAGCCCTCCATCTTGTGCACAAACTTATCTCGTGTATTTAGTCTTGTCTTCCCCTGTGCTCCTTGTCTGTTCGTCATCGTTTCTCGTCTATGATACCTGTTAGTCTCTTTGCTCTTGTCCATGCTACCTGTCACACTCCATGTTTGTTCCTGAGATTTTTTGTCCTGATCCTTCCCCGTACTCCCCCGGTTTTGGTATGTTAAGTTGTTCCTTGTTTTCTTTTGTCATTCAGCTTTGGGAAATAAAGCTCGCTTTTTGTTACCTGACCTTTTAATCCTTTTATTGCATTTGGGTCCTATTTTTCCCCAACCCTGACAGTACGAACAGACCAAGAATGGACCCATCAGACAGCCTGTACGAGGTGACGTACAATTTAATGTGCTTAACAAATGACTGTCGATTCGCCTCCAGTAGAGAAGAGAGTCAGTCTATCATCTCTACGGCACGCCAAGAAGTAACCTCGAGGCCCTGGTTAAGTGACTTACTACCCGAGTGGGTAGAGGACTTTTTCGGTAGCTTTGAGGTCAAACCTGTTTCCCGGCCTGCTAAGCCCAGGCATGCTAGCCTCCTGCCTGCCACAGTTCCCAACAAGGCTCCTTTCGAGGACCCTTTTGCTGGGTCTCGTCTGGCCTTTGGAGGACCTCTGAGCCTCCACAAGGCTTCAAGGCAGCATGGAAGGAGACGCAAGGCCAGGATTCCAGCCGGTGCCCCAGCAGCCATGGTTCCGGTTCCGGTCCCAGTTCCGGCCCCAGCTGCCATGTTTCCGGCTCCAGTTCCAGCTCCAGCTCCAGTTCCTGCCCCAGCAGCCATGTTTCCGGCTCCAGTTCCGGCCCCTGCAGCCATGTTTCCGGCTCCAGTTCCTGCCCCAGTTCCTGCCCCAGCAGCCATGTTTCCGGCTCCAGTTCCGGCCCCTGCTGCCATGTTTCTGGCTCCAGTTTCGGCTCCAGTACTGGTTCCCCGGCCGACGCCAGCCCCCTGTGTCCTGTCGGCGTTCCGACCTGGTTCTCCTCCCAGAGAAAGACCGCTCCACCTCAGTCCTCTCCAGCCAAACCCACAGACAGAACATCCGTCACACTGAGGTTTCTCCCAAAGTCTCTGCAGCTTCCTGGTCTCCACGCTGTCTCAATTGATCCACACTGTGAATATGAGAGGGGAAAATGTGTGTAATAAATGCTTTAGACCAGGGGTCGGCAACAGGCGGACCGCGGTCCGGAACCGGACGCCGACCTATACGGACCCGGACCTATAATCAATACATTAATAGGGGATTTCAATTTTGACGGGGCGATTCTATTTTAACCGCTGCCGACAGGGGGCGAAAGAGACGAGTGAGCGATACAGAAGAAGAGATGAGAGCGCGGCAGAGAGAAGCGGAGAGGAAAGTGAGTGAAGAGAATAATTAGCGATACAGGGAGAGAAGACGGAGAGGAGAGTGAACAGGCGTGTTAGCGGCAGACAGGGAGAGACAAATAATTACACATGGCGCTCTCCAAGAAGAGGAAAGTGGACAGTGAGAACAGAGCTTTTAACCCTGAGTGGACGGACTCATTCATGTTCATCCTGCCCACTGGGAGCACAGAACCAGTGTGTCTCATTTGTTCAGAGACCGTGGCGCTCATTAAAAGTGCCAAAACTCCATGAGACAAAACACAAAGTGTTTGACCAAACATTCCCTCTCAAGTCAGAACTGAGGTCACAAAAAATAAGCAGTCTCAGAGCCCGATATGATCAGTCCACCAGGATCAAAATTAAAACTAAATATCGTTCCAGGGCAGGCTAACCGAGGCTAACCAATGAGCACCTGCATGTGTGTATGAGAATGGCCCTGACACCATTTCAGCCCAGATTTAAACTCCTGGCAGGACAAACTCAAGCTCAATTCTCGCACTGAATTAAAAAAAAGTGAGTGAGGGACTGCAATATAAGAGGGAAAGAACTTTAAAACTGTTCAATTGTTATGATGTGTAAAGACTGATATTGTTCTATAATCGGCTGAAACTGTTAAGTCATGATGTGAAACGGTTAACAAAGAAAAAGGGAAACTCAAGCTGCTGCTACACTTTATTTTATTAATCTAAAATTAAGCACTTTTAAGATGCACATATTTTCAAAAGCTATTTTATTTATTTTCTCCTATTTTATTTTGAAATGCAGCCAGAGAGGAACATTACACATATCCACAGTATTTTACTGTATATCTGTATAGTTCAATGTTAATTGACAATACATATTGTTGTTTATGAATTGTACTTTCTTTATTTGATTGGCAGTCAGTTGTTGATTACATGCAGATGTTGATAAAGCTACAGGCTACTTCAATATATATCACACTAATTCATAAAGCAAGTTAGACATTTTGATGTTCCGGACCTTTGCATGGGGAGATTTTCTCTAACTGGACCTCGTTGAATTTTAGTTGAATACCAATGCTTTAGACAATAAGAAATATGAAGTTAACTGTAAGGAGTGGCTCAGTTTTTTTAAATAAACAATACTATTACTGTATTGAATTTATTAAAAGTATAATTAAGTAATAGCAAAAAATCAATAACTAAAATCATGCACATATTTGAATCTATGCTGGATCCACTGTTGAATTTACCACAAGATATATATATTTTAGAAACCTGAAGGCATTTTAAGATTTGTATGCAAGTATTATCCCAAAAACTCAATACCTTAGATTATTATTGAAAGTTTTGCTGAATAGTTTCATGTTCACTTACCTTAAGCAACGTAAAACGTGCATACCGGGAGCAACAGATGTAGGTTAGCCGGCTAGCATCACAGAGCAGCACTGCTGTGCATGTTAGCTTAGCTTGGTAGCCTCAGCTAGCTCTGGAACTTCCAGCTCGGTGGCAGGAGGTCCCTTCTCGGCTCCACCTCTTTGCCCTTATTTGGATCAGGCTGGAGCAGGCGGGAGTTAGACTCTGACGTTACTGTCGAGCTGTTAGTGGCCGACACCGCCTACTTTAGGCTTCTCTGCAACTCTGCAGAATCCTATGGGTGACGTCACGGACACTACGTCCATTTATATATACAGTCTATATGGCCCTACACTGAAAAAAGAAAATAGTTGAACCAACTGAAT
This sequence comes from Trematomus bernacchii, assembly GCF_902827165.1. Taxonomy (NCBI): domain Eukaryota; kingdom Metazoa; phylum Chordata; class Actinopteri; order Perciformes; family Nototheniidae; genus Trematomus; species Trematomus bernacchii. The sequence continues at coordinate 20,136,719 of NW_022987739.1, forward strand.
TGAATTACTTCAATTGGTAACACACAATTTAATTAAGTTTTTTCAAATAAGGTTTTAAATTGTTTTAACACAAATTATTTAAGTCAGATGTAATAAATAATTTGTTTTCTTTCAAATCAACAGTTTGCATTAATCAAGCTTACATTTTCCAAGTTTTCCAACTCAATTATTTGCTTTACCCAAAAGTACGATACTGCTCATTAACAACCTAAAACTACAGTTTCACAAAAAGTATTTATTGTAAGTAACCTCGGTGTGACATTTTTGTTTACTAAATATAATTTAAATACTTTATTCACAATTAAAATGTTAAGTTGGCTGAAAGACAAATCATGGACTCAAATATAATGTATTTATACTTTATTATATAAATGTACAACATTCATTTGTCTATCCTAAAAACAGTCTTTGGACCAATACAAAGTGTGTAATTAACAGACAAACAATAACAGTTACCTAATGTTAATGTTAAACACTAACATCATGTGTGCCATCTCCAGATATTAAGAGCATAAATGCATTAACAAGTAGTACAAATGTTACATTAGGCTATAAAGAAATTACAACACAGTCGCATGGCCTTGTGTCACCACCGCTAAGCTAAAGGTGGCTAACGTTAGGCGTGGTGGCATCAAGTAATCACTAAATAGCAACCGCTGTTTTTAGGACACAGAAGCTTTTGATGTTCACCAGTGGGGTATTAACTGACACGTTTTATGTTGTAGACCAAAACGTGGAAATATTTTCGGCTTTTCAACCACAGACCTTATTTCAGGCTGACAACCAAAAACACATTATCTTCAGTGTAGCACTTAATGATTTGGAATGACTGGGTAACAGGACAGAGTGGTGCAGTGATGATGTATTTTTGCTGTACGACCCTGAAGTAAGCTGCTGGTTCCCTCGACAAAAAAGCAATGGGATTTCTCCATAGGATTTTGGAATATTGTAAAAAATAAGATCTGAAAACGTGCATTTATCTAACAGGTTTGTTTTCCACAGATCTTATTTTTTACAATATTCCAAAATCCTATGGAGAAATCCTGTTGCTTTTTGGTCGAGGGAACCAGCAGCTTACTTCAGGGTCGTCCTACAAAGATACATCATCACTGCGCCTCTCTATTTCAGGCTGATAACCAAAAACCCTTTCGAAAAACACATTAACAGGACATTGAAGCAATGGTGAAATACATGAAGTACCGAGATATTTTTACTTAAGTAAACCACTGCATGAAAGCTATTAGAAACAAATATTTAAACATTAACAAAGTTTCTGTTCATCTGAACCGTTTCTTGGAATCGAAACTAAAATGGTAAAACAAAAACCTAGAGCACCCACAACATATTATTTTTACATGTGCACTGTCCGATGTCAAGACTAGGGTTGCAAAGGGGCGGAACATTTCCGGTACATTTCCGGAAAGTTTCCATGGGAAGTCAAGCTGGGGAATTTTGGAAATATTCGATGCAAAATTAAACAAAAAACATGACATTTCAACATTTAAAAAAAAATGTTTTTAAGTAGAACAGAACAAGTTTTAATTATTTTATTGCACAATTATTTGTTTCATTGAAGAACGAAAACAGGAATGTTGAGTTAAATATTACTCATCCCCCCCAACCCCACACATTAACCTCTTAAGCACGGCGGTCCCCCCATTGGACCCCTCCCACCGTTTTATTTTCGAGACAATGTCTCAGGGCTTCTTAACATTTATGAAACTATTAATGTGTAGCACCAGATTAACAGGAAGAATCTCAGCTAACTGAAGAAATGAACCATTTTTACCAAAACAAAACACAAGTCTCATATGAAGCGTCTAAATGACCCCTGAGCGAAAAAATGCAAACTGACTTTGGCACACAATTCAAGATAAAGATACCCTTATTACTTATCGTAGCTGCACATACAATATATCCGAAAAAAATGCTACAACTGTTGATCCATAGGTTAATAATGTACCTGTGCCTTTGAAAAAATTATTTATAATCCATAATTCCATTTTTATGTAAAAATCGGAGCGGAAAAGTTAGCTGCTAATGGTAGCCACCAGAGTGTATGCAGCTTCCGGTTTTGGTTACGCGTCACTCTCACTCCTTATTTGTTAACGTTTTGGTGTGTATAGAACTTTCCCTCGATTCCATTAGCTCTAGCGGTTATAAAGAGATTTAATTCATCAAAATCGACCAAGGGGGGCCAGAGATAGGTCAAATCCACCCAAATGACCCCAGAAGTGTTTTTTTTTTTGCTAAATCTCTCTAAAAAGGTAAAATGTCACTTATTTTGCATCAATCTTGATACAGGGTACTTACTATATGTTGTACTTTGGATTCCTAAAGCTTTTAGTCTACTAACCCATCATCCAAGGGTAGTTTTCACTATAAGTAAAAAAGAATTTGTGGACGGACACTATAATTTACAGTTTTTTACTATGTAAAATCTGAATTTTCTTTAAAATAAAAAACATCTATATTGATTCTGACTTTTCTACATCCAACTCACAGGTTTATCATTACTTTGAGAATAAAGATTATTAATTTAACCCTTTTAGAAGGGAAGATATGGTCATTTGTTCTGGGAATGTCATTTTCGAGCCTGAGACCTGAAAAACAGGCTCAGGGCTTAAGAGCAGAGGTGGGAGTAAGTCCTACATGTGCAAGTCATGAGCAAGTCTCAAGTCTTGACCTACAAGTATCAAGCAAGTCCCAAGTCACTGTGATGAGAGTCAAGCAAGTCAAGTCAAGTCATTGCTCAGGTCAAGTCAAGTCAGGTTAAGTCATACGAAATTCTGATGAATAAGCCCAGTTTCCCCATTTAAATCAGTTAAAAGACAGTGGTTATGAAAATGGATTTAACCCACACTATGATCTTCATTACATACACAGTTAATCATTTGAAATCTAATTTAGACCGATGACAATCATATTAACCCTAGAACTGCAGACAATATAGCTAGGACTCAGTCAAAAAGTCTGTTCAAAAAGGCAGAAATCCAGGTAAGAAAATCATATATGGCATTTGCCATTACACATATTTAATTTAAATTTCTGTTAACACTAGAACCGCCAACAGCGTCAGCACCTACATAGATATCATTTTCAAATAATTTCATTTGTTCCTCTTCATAATTTCCTTATAAACTAAGTAGGACGATTTAAAACTCAGTTAATTGGGTTAATTTTGAAATTGCTTCAGTTTATCATCATAACAGATCAAAAAGTTCAGATTCATTTTACAATAAATCAAGGAATGATGCACTTCTACAAACAAAAACAACATAATTAAAACATTTAAACAAACTACTAAAAGTAGATGAACTACATTATTCAACAGTTTACAGTAACTTCTGATAATAACACAGGGGAAATAAACGAGGCATCTCTTTTCCTCTCTCTCTCTCTCCCTCTCCTGACAGCCCGTCAGTATCGGGGTTAGTCAAAATGAATCCCTTGGCGGTTCTAGTGTTCATTTACCGTTTTGTCTTCTCTTTGCAATGCTTAATCGATTTGAAACCAAGTCTGACGTAGCTTAAACTTAACGTTAGCTTTCTAGCTAACACAACACATTCACGCACCTTTCTCTGTGGGTTTTTTTGTAGTGACGAATGAAGTTGGATGTTTTGGTGGTCGTGTCACTGATCTTTATGCTGCAGACCCTGCATACCGCTGTTCTCTTCTTATTAGCGTCATCGACAACATAATCCTTGAATCCAAACTTCACTATTTTTGGAGTAACGCTAGCCGCTGCCATGTTAACTGACGCTCCTGCCGAGTGGGTTGCCAGGTTTGCGCGCACGGCGCTATAATCACCCAATCACATTTTTCGAAAAAACTAAACGTAATATCTCACTACAAAAACAAACGCAAATATTTAATTTTAAACAGACAAGTCCTTTCAAGTCATCCGTCTCAAGCTTAAGTCAAGTCTCAAGTCATGAATACCAAGTCAAAGTCAAGTCAAGTCTTTTATCAATGTTAGTCAAGCAAGTCTCAAGTCCAAAAATATGCGACTCGAGTCTGACTCGAGTCAAGTCATGTGACTCGAGTCCCCACCTCTGCTATAACGCCAGCATGTGTTGCTGCCGCAGTGCCTCTTCTTCACACTTGTTAGATACCAGTTGGATTATTACATTTGATTGAACTATTTACTACTTGGCTCTAAAGGCTCAAACAATGGTTTACTCAATACTGATCACTAAAGGAGCACTCTTAGGGCCAGCAGGGCCTTCTCTCCTGGCCCTGTAACCAATAAAATAAAGTGTATGTTTTTCATGAATATTTAGTTATACGTTTTAATAGTATAATATCCTCAAAATTACAAAATTAAGTAAGGTTTTGTTGAGGCTGAACTGGAATTTCCTACATCAAAAAGTCACTTAAACACCTCACAGTTATTTTAGTTGGTGGGGGCCAGCACAACAGATACTGCTAGCCTTTTGTTGAATGACAACCTACAGTATTTGATTGGTAATAAGCATTAGGGACAGATTCATCAACCAATCAGATGTTGATGTTCAATGACAGTATGCCCCCTGGGCCTAGCAGCATGTCCTGAGCTATCCTAAACTTCTGTCATGAACTTCCTTCGTAGCATGGACTTTATTTACAAATGACGGGTGAGTACATTACTATTCGCATAATTTTAGAGCGACGTGAGAGTGCACAATGACACAAGTTTAATAATAGATTACTTCATTGATCAATGTTGGGACATTTCGTCTGCATCTAACCCACCCTTATCTAGCTTACTGTTGTGATTGTTGATCAGCTGTTGTATTGTTGAGAGACTGTTTGGCATAATGTGCGCATTATTTGATTATGGCTGCGTTGGCTGGAACAGAGAGGTGTAAAGTGTGTGTACTGTATGTGCTTTTCAATTGTTTACTGAAGGCCCTGTCTAAAGCCCCACGGTACACCACTGGTGGTCAGTAATGACAGCCAGGGCATTTCCCATGAGAGGGATATGAGTCAACACTACCATGACTCTACAGGTGCGGTCCCTATTATTTATGATTTTTTTTGTTGAGGAAGCTTGTGCATGTCACTCTCACTAAGCACCCTGTGAAGATAACATTTAATATCAACCTCATAACTGGCTTTCAACTTGGTCAAACATACATTTCTTTGATGGATCAGTATAAATGTTTTGAATATTGTTTCTGACCTTCTTTTTTTATTTCATATCTGAATGCATGAAATGACATAAAATGTCACACATCGATTCCAGATTATTACTGGCAGTAGATTTTGGGATTAAGTTAATGGATTGTTTCAGTAGCTTAACTTTGTTGCCTCATTCACACTCACACACACACACACACACACACACACACACACACACACACACACACACACACACACACACACACACACACACACACACACACACACACACACACACACACACACACACACAAAAGGCAGCAAGCTACCATGCAAGGCACTCATCTAACCATCATCAGGGTTCACAAACCAACATGTCAAACTTGAGATTAACACTAGAACCGCCAACATTCCATTACTTCTAGAACCGCTGAGTGGGGTCAACCTGCTGAAGAGTCATGCTAAAGAACTCCACAGAGTCTTTCCCTTTTTTCATGGCCCTTGATAAGGTCAAGCCATTAAACCTCAACTCGTCTTTTATTATCATCAGTTCCCAATCTATAATGTCCTGAAATAGATGTACCTTTGCTGAGAGTGAAGAAGCTCTGATGACGCCCTGCACGTCTTCCACAGTCACTCCTTATTATTTTCATGTAAAAAGGCTGCCTGGGATGGAGAAACGTATGCTCGATGACGCATACACCTCGAGCGTGACGCAATTAGCACGTACAGTAATGGTTCGACAAATCAGGATCCAGGAAGAAAATGTCACTGTGTCCTTAACGATTTCTATTTCTAGACAGTTTGGATGATTTGATCTTTATTCATTCAACAAGCTTTCGGAGTCGACCAGAAGTTCATGTTACTGTTCTATCATGCAGTGTTGGAGAGCATCATGAGGTATGGTATCACTGCCTGGTATGGTAACTTGACAGTGCAGTCAAAGTCACAGATCGCTCGCCTGGTACAGACTGCGATGAAAATTATGGGGGTTAAAAAACACCCATCTCTCCAAAACATATACGAGCAGTCCATTATCAGACAGGCAAAAAAAATGGTGTCTGATCCCACCCAGATACTCCACCCAGAATTCCAGCTCCTACCTTCTGGTAGAAGATGCAGGGTTCCCAGCAGCAGGCTGAACCGCTATAAGCACTCATTCCTACCTATGTCGATTAAGCTTCTTAACATTCACATGAAATGAAATGTAGTCAAATGTAATGAAATGTACTTTTTAAATGTTGGCCATGAGGGTTGTGCCATTGTCAGTATGTGCGTCTGTGTATTGTGTTTGTTCTAACGGTGTATGACTGATGATATGTCTTAATGTCCACTATGTTTGTATATGTACATGTATGCGGAACTGCAGGACGGAGTCCAGAACAAATGTCCTTATGGGAACAATAAAGTATATCGTATCGTAACAACCCGGAAATAGTATCAACTAATATGCTGATGACCTGCTGGTGTCGTAGGGGGAATCCTGCAGTCTGTACACCCCTTTTAAGGAAATGGTGATCAAACACTGTGTGGGCATGCTCACTTCCGTTACTCAAGTATCGATTCAGGCACCAATTTGGCATGTGGGTTTTCAATCTTCACAATATATAACGTCACCACTAGATATTGTGGCCTACATAAACAGAACGCCCTTAGACTGTGTTGAAATTAACCTTCCATGACAGGTTAGACTAATTGGGGATGTTATATGTGAATATGACATGTTGTTATCATGTGGTGTTAACACAAGTGATTCACTGGTATGTGAGAGAAGCAAGGGGAAGTGAGCTGTAGCACTTTTGTTTCTGCTAATCATCAGAGCTAGTCCTCCATCTAAAGTAATCACAAAAATGACAGGATTTGCAACACTGAGCTATTTCTCCCTCTTTAATCCTCTACCCGCTCTTAAATTGTCTAATGCTCTCTGGAGAAGGGCACGGATGGTGTTAATCCCATCAGTGTTCCTGATAAACCAAAAGTGTAGTCCTCTCCACCCAAAAACCTTAAATAATGCATACACTCTGTTAACATCAGTACCCTTTTAAAATGATACAATTGTTTAAAACCACACAGAGAAATCTGCCATATTTTATGTAGATGTTCAATTTGTTTGTCAATGAAGTTGATTAAAGCCATACATTCCTCAGATTTTCCTGCATCCAGCGCTTTTATTTGATTTCACCGGGTAGCAAGGGGGCTTGATATAGATGTAGCCCAAAAACGGATTTTCTTTGCTTGTATTGCACATATTTTCCAAAGCAAAAATGGCATTACAAAATATGAGTGACCTGGGTAGCTATAACCTGAATATATAAAATATTTAGACCTGGGGATTCACTTTTTGGAAAGTCTAGGTGTACCATTGGCTGAAGGCTGGCGATAGCAGGGTATAGACCTAACCCTGGAAATGGCTGAGCTTACCCTTCTGTTTGCATTGAATTTGAATTTAAATTCACAGAAAACTATTTTACTTGCATTGTTGTATAACACTGAACATTTAGCAATGCTCATTTCAAATATTGAACAAATTAGCTCAGGATTATTGAATCTTTTTATTAGTCAAATAATTTGTTAATGTTTGTGTGTAAAAATGATTTGCCACCTGCAATAAACATGAGAGATGATGGTTCCAAGCTAAAGTGAAAAGATGTTAAGGTCAGCATGCTAATATGCTCACAATGATGCAAGCATGCTTAGCCAGTATAGTATTCGCTATGTTCACAATCTTAGTTTAATTTGTTGACATGCTAAAAATGTGCCCATTAGCAGTAAAAACAGTACAGCAAAGGCTGATGGAAATGTTACTTTGCCGTAACACAAAGATTATAAAATAAATGAAGTTTAAAACTAATGGTGACAGGAGAGGAAAAGTTAGAGTATCAATGTAGTTTCATAAACTGGAAATCACGAATGACTGTGCAAAAACTTTAGTAAGTTAGTTTAGTTATTTCGCAAATGTCTAGTATTCAGACCGTGAGCAGTGTCATTTGTATGAGTTCGGCCAAACAGAGCAGTTTGAATGTCAGACAATGTGAGAGACTCATTTGTAGATGAGGTAACATTTTGTGATATGTTCGCTTCCGGTAGATTTCCGATTTGTCACCCAGAGAGACAACAGCGCTGTCTGACTGGGAAACCTACAATACAAGCAGCTGCAGCGTCATGAAGGTCACACATCCCTGAGCAACAATGTGGGCGAACATTTTTCATCACTCTCCCTTTGTGGCCTGCTTCCTCGCATTTGAAAGGGCTTTGAATTACGCATAGCATCGGTTTCTGCTCACTGCTGGATGACAGAGAAAAATAATTGTGCAAAACGTAGTTGCAAGCACTCTCGGCTCTTTCTGTTTTGAAGTGCATCACCAAGAATGTTTTACCGTAATTTGTTTTGTTTTGTTTCATTCATTTTATTAATTTGCTTTAAGGCCAGGTGCAATCCTGAACGAAAATGCAGCATATGTTTGTTTATTTTCAAGACTGTGTTTTGCACTTGAATCCCTAGGGAAATAACCATAAGGAATGCTTGATGTAGTTCGTTGAACCATGGCTGTTGAGGGCATGTTAAACCCTCTAGAGACGCTGCATAATCATTAGTTCATAATGTGTACTGTAGTCACTTTGTGCAAATTTGTTAAATGGGCTACCATTTCTGGAATGGAATAAAATATTATCATTGCGAACATGAAAGAAAGCACACTGTACTTTACTGTATTCTTTCAAAGTTCACATCGTACAACATCCTGATAATGCTTCAATATGCTTTAAACCAGATGATTGAAAACATTTCAAAACATTTCTCAAAATAATGTGTAAACCCACTGATGCGTCACATTTTGAATAATAATTATAAACACATTAATGCTAACTAATTATTTCACATACATTCATTCTACCTTTGGCATCACCAAAAGCTTTATTGCTAAAACTAACTGATAAAATCTGACAAATCAGTTCATCCTAAATACATATTATATTTCAAGTGCACCTATTATGCTATATTGGAAAATGATATTGTAGGGCCATACCTATACAAAACATGTCTGTGAAGTCTTTTGCTTAAAATACCAAACAGATCACCCATTGTAGCCATGCCTCATACTGCTCATACCCCTCTTTTGCAGCCCTGTTATGGCGCGTTTCCACTGCAGCGCGGAGCCCCGTTTAAGAGAGCTGTGACGTCAGCGGCCCGTTTTTGGTTGCGTTTCCACTTGGCCTAGTACCGGCTAGCGGGTCCTAATTCACAGTTTTTCTGGCCCCATAAAATCGTGGTTCTAGGGCCAGGAACAACCAGGCTGAGTCGGGCTGAGTATGCTAAACTAGAGAGAGAATCGCTGGCAAGGGGGCTACAACTACAACAAAATGAACATATTTGACCGTGATTTAATTGTAATACACGTTTCAAAATGATGCCGAAGTAACAACATACTGATACCGGTTAGTAAAAACCATGAATTAATGCTTTGACAAGTCTGCAGACAGACGGCAGGCGAAAAACCTTTTCAAATGCGTGTTGTCTAATGGAGATCGGCTAAGCTAACGCAGTGTATGCTCCGACCGTCCACACTCACAACAACGGCCTATACAGACATAAATAAACCAGCGACTGTATTCGCCATGACACAGACAGTCTGTGGTTTGTACTTGTTTAACTTTTGTCTAGTTTCTGAACAGATATGAGGAGCTGTGAGCTTGAGTGCTAACAGCTAACGGCTGTGTTGTTTTTCTGGGGTTCTCATTGAAGATGACGTCACGGCTCCGCCTACACTGCGTTACTATAGTTACTACCCCAGTTCCTAAACTGTAATGGAAACGCAGCATAAAGTGAGCCGGTCCTAACAAGGCCTAACGAGGCCTAGCCATGCCGAGCGAGGCCGAGCGAGGCCGTGTAGTGGAAACTACGCCATTAGAGAAACGTGGATTTTGGGTCCTTGGTTAAAAAAAAAAAAAAGAGGAGGCGGAGCTAATGCCTGATCAGAATTCTACCGGAGATAAAGTTCAATTCTGCTGTGATAAAACGCCACCCTGTTCTAAACTACATGAAGGATTATTTCTGAAACAGTATGGAGCTCAAATGCTTTTTCTCTTGCGGGTTTATCACAAGGTGAGTTTCTTTTTTTATTTCCTGCTTTTTAAACACGTGCTCTCCAGTACAGGTTAGCTCTAAGTGTTAGCGAGGCTTGCTAATGTAAATAGAGACAATATTACGTCCAAAACACGTCAGGCATTGTTTCTGATAGCAACTTTCTGTGGGTCCGCCGCCGACTTGACGTCAGATCGGCAGCAAATCTGTATCCGCTCGTTGTACCCCCGCTTTTAAAATATTTGGGTACGGAGGAAAAGAGAAAGGGTTTTATTTTCTGACGCTGCGTGAGTTCCCCGACACACCGGGGAAACATATTTATGTATAAAAGACATCAAAAAGTGCATTTCGCATGATAGGTCCCCTTTAAAGAATACCATCATATCATATAATGAATATGATTTGTATCATATAATAATTTCAAAATAAAATTCATCCATCCATCCATCTTCTTCTGCTTACCCGAGTCAGGTCGCAGAGGCCCTGGGAACGTGCCTGGAAAGGAGCGTCAGCCGGACCCTCCTTTCCAGCACCTTAGAGTAAACGTTCCCGGGGATGTTGAGTATTGTGAAACCTCTATAATTGGCACAAACCCTCTGACCCCCCTTTTAGCCCCAGAGCCTTCAGCATTTTGGGGCGGATCTCAGCACCCCCGGGACTTTGCCACTGTGGATTTGTTTGACTACCTTAGGCCCCGTCCACACGGAGACGATTTCAGTTGTATCCGCTAAAGTTCTTTATCGTATAGACCAGGGGTGGGGAACTTCCGGCCCCCGGGCCGTATACGGCCCGCGAGACCATTTGATACAGCCCTCGAGGTAATTTATAAACACGTGCAAAAAAGAAAAACATTTTAAAGAAATCTAGACCGCAAATAATTAAATAAGCGAGTGCCTGTTTTTCCTGGCCAAGGTCAGGGTCCTTGAACACAACACGAGCCTAACGTGTCATCACGTGGTATATGTCTCGTCTGACAGGGGTGCAGTTCTGCCGGAGAGCACCAGAACGCCGTGCCGTACACATGCCGCAGTTTTTTGCGTGGCTGTATCTTTAGTTGTAAGCCCAGTGGCATCTGTTCATCTGTCATACTGATCATACAGTCAATAACTTTGTTGTTTTTAGCATCTGGTTAGCTAGCTATGCTAACGAATATAAGAAGCTTTTTCTACAACCAGTAAGGTAAAGGCACATCTTTATATGATCATTATAGTTATAAAAAAATAAGAGAATAAAGTAAACGGGTATAAAATACTATATGACAGTAAAAAAAAGTTGATTGATTTGTAAAATATCCATAAAGAAAAAGAAAATATGCTTACAGTTCTGTTTCATATGGGTGTTGAGAGATGTACCCATAGATCTCTTAATTTTCTCAAATTGCACAGATTGATGGTTTTAACTTCAACATTTAAAAAGAAAATCTTCCCGGGGGAGGGAGGCATCCCAAACCCCCTAGAGGATGTTAGGTCCACCCCCTACTTAAATCATGTACACATGGATAAGATACTAAATACATTTGCACACATCTTGGGTCCATATCTTTCTGTTTTGGTGGTCATGCCACAACCGTGCATGTGAATGCATATGCGAGTCATGGTAAGATATCTGGATTAAGAGGTTGCTTTTTCTTTGCACAGCATGAAAGAAAGGCAAAATGAATGGGCTGTGATTTTAGTATTTTTAAGCAGAGGTCAATCATTTGTACGGCCCTCGGAGGATGTTGAAAAAATGTAAATGGCCCTTGAGAGGAAAAAGGTTCCCCACCCCTGCCCTATACGATTATTTCCTGAATCGATGACGCCATAGCCCCGCCTCTCCCCACCTCTCCTGCTCACCCCCGCGTCATTGCTGATGCGTTTCGCCAACAACAACAACAATGGCGGATCAAAGGGTTGCGTTCGTGCTCCAGACGCTACTGACCATGATACAGATGTTAGTGCAAGATATACAGCTCCTCTACCACAACCATCAGCAACAAGTGGACATGGAGAACTACATTAACTACATGTTGCTAAATCCACCGCGGAGAATAACCAGAAGGGCAACCAGGCAACCATGGCAACCATGCTCGGGGGGTCTAATCCGCTGCTTTTGGTGTATTTTGTGGCAGAAGTACAGCGCCACTTACAGGCCCGGCATATGTACTGTACTACAGCGTCTCCAGCGGTTTTTCCGCGGTTTCGTGTGGACGGAAGACTTTTTTGAAATCGACTTTGGCTCGAAATCGGTTTGGTCTCCGTTTCTTCTCTCTGTCGGCCTTAGTGACCTCCTCCTGGGAGATTGGTTTTGATCCCCCATCATCCTCCAAATCTGCCTCTTCCATAGAGGGTGGATTTGTCTGGTTCAGGAGTTCCTCAATGTGTTCCTTCCACTGCCCGAACACCTGAGGGACAAAAGACCTTGAGACCATGGCTCCCCTCCGTGGCTTTGAACACCGCCCACTCTGGTTCATTGCCCCAGCTTTCAGAGAGACGCCTGAAAATATCCGCTGGAGGTGTGAATTGAACGCCCCTTGGACTTGGGACTCCTGCAGACGTTCCCAGTTCACCCGAACTACACGTTTGTCCTAATGCTTCCCCTGCCACTCGACTCAATTCACCACCAGATGGTGATCAGTTGACAACTCCGCCCCTCTCTTCACCCGAGTGACAAACAAAACATCGCTCAGGTTCAAATCAGGGAGGCCGTTCCTCCCAATCACGGCCCTCAAAGTGCCTCCATCGTTGCCCACATGTGCGCTGAAGTCTCCCAGTAAGACTAAGGAGTCCCTTTCAGGAGCCCAATACAGTAGAGATGGGCGAGTCCTGATTCATCCGGATCATTAACCCGGATCCTAGAAATGAGCTGGTCATGACGAGTCTCCCCTCTCCATTAACCCGAGTCCTTGAGTCCCACACTTGGTGTGACGTACAAATTAAAACTATAAATTGCGTCACTCGCTACTCTCTTTATAACATGTCAAATCACATTACAACGTACCCCAAGTCCATCTACCTACCCTTTAGCAAGTATACAGGATAGCTGCCAGAAGTGATCGTTTGGCTCAGGGGAGGGGACGCGGATCAGTGAAACTTCCTGCAGACTCGTGGGGACTCAGAGGAGCCGACGGCTCCAACAGCAGACTCGCAGATTCGCAGATTCGCAAATCCTGACTCGCTGCAACACACAGCAGACTCGTGCGGACTCAGAGCCATATATAGCAGCAGATCCAGAGATCCAGCAGACTCGTCGTCATGCACGAGTCCACACAGCAGACTCGGATTCGCAGATTCGCAGATTCGCAAATCCTGACTCGCTGCAACACACAGCGGATCAGACACGTGCGGACTCGGAGCCGTAACCATATAGCAGCAGATCCAGAGATCCAGCAGACTCGTCGTCATGCACGAGTCCACAGCAGACTCGGATTCGCAAATCCTGACTCACTGTGTGTGCAACACACAGCAGAGCAGACTCGTGCGGACTCGGAGCCGTATATAGCAGCAGATCCAGCAGACTCGTCCTCATGCACGAGCAGACTCAGATTTGCCAAATCGCAAAATAACCCTTTTTTTTGTGATCAACATTTTTTATTAAAGCAAAATACACTGTGTAGCGGAGGTTAATTATAACGTCAGTTTAATAGATAGATAGATAGATAGTACTTTATTGATCCCAAATTGGGAAATTGTTGTTGTTACAGCAGCATAAAAGGCATTTTACAATAAAACAAAACTACAAAATATACAAGAATAGAAATAAAAATAAAATATACATGTCGAAATAGAAAATATACATGCAGATATTATATATATATATATATATATATATATACAAATATATATATATATTCAAAATATATGGAATAATAATATGCTCGTGAAATGCAACAACTTTTCGGTTTCACCAATAGGATTTCTACGGTCTTGGTCATGCTGACTCATATGACTCAAATGACTCGTATGATCCGGATCTCTTCAATGACTGACTCAGAAGACCCTGAGTCCGTAAAATGATCCGGATTTGCCATCTCTACAATACAGGACTCTTTCCATGGTCTCCAAGAAGGCACATACAACAGCAGAGTCTCCCCCCTCCATAGCATTCAGTCTCCTGTCCACAGGGGTAAACTCCCAAAAAGTGGCACCCAACCGGGGACCTGTTAGTATCCCAACACCCGCCTGCCCTCTCACACCTCCGGAGAAAAATAGGGTCCAACCCCTATCAAGGGGTAAGGTTCCAGAGCCGCCGCTGTGTGTCGGGCTGAGCCCCTACAGATCCAACTAAAAAGCTCCACCTCCCTCACAAGCTCTGTCTCCTTCCTCCTCAGAGGGGTGACGTTCCCCGTCCCCAAAGAAAGCTTCGGCCACCCGGGTCTGGCCCGTGGAGACCTTCTACTTTCACTGCCATCCTTCTGGCAATGCAGCTGATCCCATCGAGGTCTCCCGTAGGTTGTTGGCCCGTAGGACGGAAAAGTGGAGGTAGTGCGGACGTTGCTTTTTCGGGCTGTGTCCGGCTGGGCTCCGTGGCAAATCTGGCCACCAGACGCTGATGAGTCATCCTTCTGGGCCTGGCTCCAGACGGGGTCACCAGACTTCCTCCGGGCCGGTTCACTTCACTCCTTATGTTGTTTTGCATGAGGTCTTCGGTTTACCACTCTAAGTCTGGCCCCTTGCCTGAGACCAATTTGCCATGGGAGACCCTACCAGGAACACAAGGTTCCAGACAACACAGCCCCCAGGTTCACCCAAACCTGTCCACCACGACAAGTCGATGGTTCCTGGAAAAATTCTAACATATAATACTTTCAGATATTCATTTTGTCTTTGAAAACCATTCTGATAGAGGGAGGGTGTTAATTAATCAAGCTGTCAACAACATTTGCAACACCACCCCACCCTATTAAACTCTGTACATGTGTGTGTGCGTGCCTGAAATTGAGGAGGAGATAGTGTAAGGAGGACAGACTTTCCATCTGTGTGTGCATGTTTGTGTGTGTGTTTTTATGTAACACTTGGTTGTCTATTCAGTGGCAATAATTGTCCGTCCTCTGCCAGGCCGCCTCCTCCACACTCTCAGCTTCTTGCAGATCATATCTTCCTTTTCAGAATGCAATAAGATTAATGTTCTGCATTTCCTCTTTATTCCTTGCTATTCTGTAGCTTGCCGCATATCATGTTCCATCATGTTTTTGGGTGCATGCAAAAGAAGTTGCGATTGCAATTCCTGTGTGCTTCGCTTTGTGTATATTCAAATTTTGATTTTATCTCGTAACACTAACACAGATGAGAGGCAAACAAATTATTTGCTCGCTTGTAAAAAGGATATTAATGTTGTTATTTTTTAATGTCACCTTCTGTGTGCCAGTTTGCATGTTTCCACTGTGGATGCTGTGTTACATAAGGTCTCTCTTTGCACTCATGGCAGTGAATCAAATTTTGTCTCTGCTTTTATACCGAAATAAACAACGATTAAATGTAAAATACTTTGTTTTGCCCAATTATTTACAAATGTTCTAGTCCCTCCTCATTCCTCTTTTTAGGTGTTTTGGGTATAATACATATTCAAATACACCTGTCATTCATCTTCAAATTAGGTACGGCAAGGCAAGTTAATTTATATAGCACCTTTCAACACAGGGTAATTCAAAGTGCTTTACAAAAATAAAAGACATTAAGAAAATGGCATTTAAAAACAGTCATTAAAAAGCAAAGATAATAAAATAAACATTAAAAGAAAAAAAACATGAATAAAGGTTTACAGTGCAGTTTAAGATAGGAAATTTACGGTGGCCCGGAAGTGCAAGACACCACAGCATTTCAGAAAACACCACAGCATTTCAGAAAACACAACAGCATTTCAGAAAACACCACAGCATTTCAGAAAACACCACAGCATTTCAGAAAACACTACAGCATTTCAGAAATCACAACAGCATTTCAGAAAACACTACAGCATTTCAGAAAACGCAACAGCATTTCAGAAAACGCTACAGCATTTTAGAAAACGCAACAGCATTTCAGAAAACGCAACAGCATTTCAGAAAACGCTACACCATTTCAGAAAACACAACAGCATTTCAGAAAACACCACAGCATTTCACAAAACACAACAGCATTTCACAAAATGCTGCAGCATTTCAGAAAACACAACAGCATTTCACATTGGACGGAAAGGGTATTCCTTTAGGGAGAACACTTCTTGTTTGTGATTGGACAGAGCCAGCCAGAGAAGCACTGCTGTGATTGGTTGTTTTTGCTGCCAGTCAAGAAATGACGCTTCGTGATTGGTCAGCACCTGACACCGCAACATGTCCCAACACATCAACCGTTAGCTGTGTTAGCACACAGAGCTCACAGCTCCTCATATCTGTTCAGAAACTGGACAAAAGTTAAACAAGTACAAACCACAGACTGTCTATGTCATGGCGAATAAAGTCGCTGCTTTATTTATGTCTGTATGACGCTGTTGTGAGTGGGGACGGAGCAGCTACAGGTTAGTTTAGCCTGATGGATCCGATTCCATTCAGAAAAAACACATTTTAAAAGCTTTTCGCCTGCCGTCTTGTCTGCAGACTTGTCAAAGCATTAATTCATGGTTTTTACTAACCGGTATCAGTATGTAGTTACTTCGGCATCACTTTGAAACGTGTATTACAATTAAATCACGGTCAATAGTTCATTTTGTTGTAGTTGGTATCTCCCATAGGATTTACATGGAGATACGCCCCGCCCCCTCTCCAGCGCGTCTTGTTTGAATGACAGGAGCAAACACAGCGGACAGCCGCGGTGAAACTCGAGCGATTAGAGCGATGCGAATATTGGGTAGTCTACCATAGTATTTACATGGAGATAAGCCCCTTAAAAACCATGAATTAATAAAGCATTAATTCATGGTTTTTTCGCATCGCTCTAATCGCTCGAGTTTCACCGCAGCTGTCAGTGTTTAGTCCTGTCATTCAAACAAGACGTGCTGGAGAGGGGGCGGATCGATCAGGCTAAACTAACCTGTAGCTGCTCCGTCCACACTCACAACAGCGTCATACAGACTCTTACTCTTACAGATTCTCTGGCTGGCTCTGTCCAATCACAAACAAGAAGTGTTCTCCCTAAAGGAATACCCTTTCCGTCCAATGTGAAATGCTGTGGTGTTTTCTGAAATGCTGTTGTGTTTTGTGAAATGCTGTTGTGTTTTCTGAAATGCTGCGGCGTTTTGTGAAATGCTGCGGCGTTTTGTGAAATGCTGTTGTGTTTTGTGAAATGCTGTTGTGTTTTGTGAAATGCTGCGGCGTTTTGTGAAATGCTGTGGCGTTTTGTGAAATGCTGTTGTGTTTTGTGAAATGCTGTTGTGTTTTGTGAAATGCTGCGGCGTTTTGTGAAATGCTGCGGCGTTTTGTGAAATGCTGTTGTGTTTTGTGAAATGCTGTTGTGTTTTGTGAAATGCTGCGGCGTTTTCTGAAATGCTGTGGCGTTTTGTGAAATGCTGTTGTGTTTTCTGAAATGCTGTTGTGTTTTCTGAAATGCTGTGGTGTTTTGTGAAATGCTGTGGTGTCTTGCACTTCCGGGCCACCGTAGAATTAGTAGTGCAGTTTATATAATGTGTCATAAAACAGTGAAAAAAGACACCATTTCAAAGGCTTTGTACTCTTTCAGTGGATAACACCAAATATCACATTTACACAGCAAAAACCCTGAAAAAAGTCTGTGTGCAAGCCATTCAGTTGTGCTAAACTAGCTCTTTTGGCGGAAAAAACAATGTCTTATACAAATCATTTAAATTCCCTGTTGAGGTTTTACTTATATAATATATGTCCCCAGATCTCAACCTTTTTACACCCCGCTGCATCCATCCCCAGCTGTCCTTCTGCACTTCACATTCACGTTTCCATCTCTTCAACCACAACATCACTGAGCGCCGCTTCTCCACTTCACAGATGTGCTTGGGTTGTCCTTGGAGATTTCCCTGTGCAAACAAAGCTCTCTTCCCCCTCTGTCTCTCTCTGAATCCACCCCCTCTGCCTCTCGCTCTATCCAACTCTGCTGCTCTCTTCCCCCCGCCAATGAGCATGCCGTGTGTAGCTCCCACTCGCTGGCATCAGAAACACTAGATATCTTCGGTTCCGAGCTGCACAGATACATACAAAAACGCACCAGCATTGGCTAGACGAAGGCTGCGTTCTGCCAAACACACCTTGGGGATAGGCTGTGATAAATAAGAAGGGGAGAAAGAGTCCAGCATCTCTCGCACACACAAGACTCAAGGTAAAGGATCCATATTCATTTGTTAGATAACAAAGAGTTATGTAATTCTGCTCTAGACACAGAGCTCGTATGCATTATGTGGGTCTTTCCTAAAAGGTTCACAGGTTGATTATGATCTACTGCATTGAATAGAGCTTATGGTTACATCAATGAAAACATTGTTAATGGAATGATGACATCTATGTGGCTAATAAGGAAAACATTAATCAAACTATTGGAGTAGAGGAATACAAGCTGCATAAGAATGTTAACCAAAAATCCAGCTAATTTTAATGATGTTTGTGTACACTGGCTGCATGTCCACATGTCTACCTGAGTGATCTCTTTTCCACGCATGCTTTCTGTCCCATTTATTGTGAGACCTATAAGAAATCCGTTCAAACCCTCCCTCTGCCTTGATGCTGAAAGCTCCAAGGGCTTTTCAGTCTAGCAAATGTCAGTCATCACAGCAATCAAAGCTGGAGCTGGGCTTTGAAGCCTACACAAGTGCCACCTATGATTGAGGTACACCCAAACCCTTCCATAACATTCAGATGTTTGACTTTTGAACCTACCAACTCCTACTTACCCTACCTTTGTATGTCAACCATGTCATAGTAATCTATTGGACATTCAGAAAGGTTATTTAGCAGCAAACAACTATTTGCCATGTTAAGATGTTGCAGAGTAATTTTATCCAAAGCAGTAAATTAAGTGACCCTTCTGTGTGTTGTTATCAGAGCTTCTGTGCTTTATTTACGTATCTAATACCAATGCGTGCAGGAGTACCTGTTTGGCTAGTCATTGCTCTGAATTGCGCTAAATAGGCGGCCACCAATGATCACGCTATCCCGACCCACAACATTTCCGCAGAAGTGTAGCAGGCACCCTTTGGTTCACACAAGTTATCACTTTGCTCTGTCAGCACTGTTGCCATAGTTTGCAATGTAAGGAGGATGTGTTATACCTTTTGACAGAGCAAGACTAAGTTATCCTCCTGATTGCAGTGTTTGTTCTAAGCTAGCTGGCTACGTGAAATCGTTTTTTATTTTATGTGGTATCTTGATCTTCTCACCAATTCTCAAATAAGCCTTTCTCCCACAAAATGTCTTGTATTTTTATTTTTAAACATTTGCTATACCAATACATTACAACATGAGATTAATTAGCATGAGTTACCACAGACAGCTATTTTAGGCAAAGACAAATAACATATAGTGTACTTACAGTCCACTTTTGGACACACGTTCAACATGAACATGTTGTGTTGGTAGGAAAAGTTGTACCCATGTAAATAAATAAGTATTGCTGTATAAACAAGGCTTAAACATATTTGTATTATACATGTATATTCCAATTGGTTTAGAAAATTCTGCCATTTGTGTTTCACTGATTATCAAAATAATTTTTTTTTTCTCAATTGACTAAATTAGTTTATTTATTGTTGCAGCTCTATCGATAAATTATAATCCAGTGACATTGCTGTGCCAACCCAGTCTCACGGCCTTTCGTGTTATAGTCACGACATTTAATCTATTGGTTCGTGTTCACCAACACGATTTTCCCCTTTTTTTTGTGTCACACAGAACGATTTTAAAAGCAATGTATTTCTATATGGTAGTATGTTTCATGCCTGCACCACGTCTTTTTGTCCGGTCGGGTCTTGGAAGACCGGAAGCTGTGTGGTTCATAAAAACATTTTCTTACTCAATATCAAGCCACGATTATTGTTTTTATTTTAAATCGTATAATGTCTGACTTTTTTTGCCGTCCGTGAGGAAAATAAATGGGGCTCAGAGCCTCAGAATACTGAAATCTGTATTTTTTTAAATCTTTTTTTCCTTCTAATTTGTTATTCTTTTCTAAATAACACACTGTTATTTACTCAACAATAACACACAATTATCCTTGTTTTTATTGATTTGTTTAATTCTATAATATCGGGCTTTTTCGCCGTCCTTCAGGAACTGCAGTTCAAAATAAAGTCACCGGAAACAGACGTGCGATACACACCCACGGAACTGATTACCCAAGATCCTCAGCTATGGTTGAAGCTCGGTGATTGGATGTTCTAGCCGCAATGCACGTTGCGATATGAAATAACTATCAACAGAATTGCGTTGCCAGGCAACAGCTTGGGGTGAAAACAGTATTTCCGGTCTCGAAGTTTGCATAGTAATCTGCAGTACTCATCAACTAAAAACATCAGTTTAGCCTTGCTAATTACACAACATTGATTGGTTTAAATTGTGTACAATGCTTTTGTGTTTTCCCCCTTCGATTCGGAGAAACGAATAGTTTTTTCTGAGTTTAGGATGGCCGAAGACACTACACTACCCATAATCCTCAGCTATCGTTTGGGACTACAGTCCCTTTTCTTGACAAACCCCGTTATTAATCTTCAAGTTCTGTGATTGGATGTTGGAGTGGCAGTGTGCCAAGGTTACGCCGAGCGTTAGACAGCTCTATGAAATGGAATGAAATCATGGCAGACTATCCAAAACTGGACTCGAATGGGTCCAGCCCACCCCCCCCCCAGAACTACACATGCTGGCTATTGTGTTTCGCAACCTATGTTCGCAACATGTTCTATGGCACGTTTTAAAAGACGTTTTTGTTTTTCACACAATTAGAAGTTGCCAGTATTCAACTGTGTACACCCCTGGAGGTTTAGGGGGTAAGAAACACATTGGTGTTATCAAATTTAAAACATATAATTAATAAATGGGTAAAAATTGCTTGTGTCCATAATGGGCAGTATTAATATATACCCACACTGTAAAAAATGGCTGTGAAATCCACAGTTATTTACAGTGTTTGTGCACAGTAAATTACTGTATACTATTTTCGAGTATAATACCGTGTTTCCAACCAAAAATGTCAGTACCTCTGGAGTTACTTTAAAAATATCAGTAGTAACGTCCCAACTGTATACAATCTCAGTAACCAACAATGTTCTGTAGAAGATCACAGTAACCAACAATGTACTGTAGATAATCACAGTAACCAACAATGTACTGTATAAGATCACAGTAACCAACAATGTACTGTAGATAATCACAGTAACCAACAATGTACTGTAGATATTCACAATAACCAACAAT
Organism: Trematomus bernacchii; assembly: GCF_902827165.1. Taxonomy (NCBI): domain Eukaryota; kingdom Metazoa; phylum Chordata; class Actinopteri; order Perciformes; family Nototheniidae; genus Trematomus; species Trematomus bernacchii. The sequence continues at coordinate 20,158,225 of NW_022987739.1, forward strand.
GTACTGTAGATAATCACAGTAACCAACAATGTACTGTAGAAGATCACAGTAACCAAAAAAGAAAGAAACAACCGAAAAACCCAATTTCTAGAATAGCTAAAATATCTTAAATAAACCAACATATTTTTCTTAATAATCTTGATGCAGTGTAATTACTAGTTTGGCTATATTAGATATTTTATATACTTAGTAGATATATATTTTGAAGACCCTATGTCTTTGCAAACTGGAAGAACTACAACTGTGGTGCTGATTTGTACCAAGCTGCATAGCGTGGCTCTAGGGAATTGTAGTTTTTAAATATATTAGTGTTTTTCCTAAAATTGGAAGTTATAAATACTGAATTAAGAATACACTGAGGGTTTAAGGGGATGGTAAACACATGTTTGTAATCAGATTTTATATATCAAATTATGAAATGGGTCAAAATACATTTTAACCATATTTGACAGTGCCCCCTGTTTTGACTATACTCACATGATAGTTGAGGTCAAGAGCTCTCTATAACAGTATGTCCCATGTCTTATAAGCCTTCAAACATGCACCAAGGTCAGTATTTCAAAGCAGGAGCCATGTGGAATCTTCATACTGACATATGTTACTCTCCAGGTCAAGACCTTTACAACAACGTATTTGGTGTACCTCTATGGCAAAGTTTTCATTTTCTCATTTCATGGTCACAAGCCATCCCAGGCGTATAGTTTCAGAGAGCACTTTCAAGGCCCAATATATAGAAGCTTTTTTTTTGGTTTATTTGTTTTAGTTTTATGGAAATAGTGACCAAAATGACCTTCAGAGATTACAATACTACATAATCTGTTTCATTAGCCAATGCAAGCATACAAAGAATGTGTCTTGGCATTGCGCCTTAAAAACGCAACACAGAGAAAAAAGAATAGACAAAAGTAAGGTAATAATCATAATTTTTATTATTATTGTGGCGGCTCAATTCCCAGTCCAGTTTGAGTCGCCGAGAGGCTAAGCTTGGCTATAGGCTGTGACGCGTTTTCAAAGAGAAAGTCCACACCGAAGTAATATAGTCTGACAATATTTAATAAACAAAAACGAACGACAAACTATAGGGACAAAAACGGTCAACAGAAAAAATAGGCTTGTTTGAGATGAGCTGCGGCTCGCCTCGAAAGTAGACGAGAATAGCCGATTGCAGCCGGGGGAGGTCTCAAAAAGCTCGCCTGAAGTCAGACAGCTCGGAGTCGGCTTGACTCGGTTTGCGATGGCGGAAATTGCGTTGGCGTTCTTCATTGCAGATGAAGTGGATGCAGTAGAAATCCCACAATTATTATATCACTACTAGGGATGTAACGGTTCACAAACATTTCGGTTCAGTACGTACCTCGGTTTTTAGGTCACGGTTCGGTACGTTTTCGGTACAGCAGAAAAAATGATCACAAAACATAAAATAATTTTTTATTTTTTTTTATTATTATTAAACTGTGAATAATGTATTCACTCAAATAAATACAAAATATAATAAAATAAACATTAAGGTGCAGCATTTCGATGAACTGAAATAATCTGTATTTGAACTTTACTGTACTAGTACCTAAGCAGCCAGTTTGACATTATGATTTGCTTGTCATTGTATTTTCATGTTTCTTTACACCCTCTCGCTAGGGACAGAGGTAGCAGATACAGCCAGGTAGCGCTTTGCTAACATGGCAACATAAGGATATTTGGCGTTTGTAATAGCTTTGGCTCGGTCTGAACTTTTTGCGAGTGGTGGAGGCTTAAATGCTAGTGGGAGTTGGGTTTGCACTTCAGTCTTTTTTGTTTTGGTACCGGTGATATTCACGTTCGGGTGATGCCTTTTCAAATGAGTGTGCAAGTTTGATGTATTGCCAGCCGCGTAACCAATGTTAGTTGAACAATGCCGACAAACAGCTTTGGTTCGGTCCACCTGTCTTTGTCCGTCATCCTTGTACGTAACTGCGAAACCAAAAATGTTCCCAAACCGGAGACTTCAATGATGCTGGAGGATTTTCGAGCTCAACTTTATCTGCGTTCGCCACCACCAATGAGCGCTCAGCTCGATATACCAGCGAGTCGTTTCCCATCAAGCATTTCGCTTCTGTAGCTCGTGGAGAGAAACTGGGGGTGTTTCTCAATGTCGAGGACGCTTCCTTGGTAAGACATGTCTTCCGAGTCAGGTCCATCAGAGGCTAGGCAAGAATCCTTCCTGGCATTCGGAGAACAAAGAATGGAACAGGCTAGCAAGTGTGCAGGTGTGCGTCATATGAGAGCCTTACATTTTCCGCCAAAGATTTGGGGAATTGGTCCGTGCGCAAAGCATTGTGGGGATTTTAAGACCGCGGAGGATATAAATGTGCAGCCTCGAAATTTCCCGCAACGAAGGACGCCGGCCTCGGTAGGATTCCAAGCATCCTGGACATTGGAACAGTTCTACGGCGAGACTCCATGACGTAGCATCCTTGAAATAGTGGCTCTGGAGCAGCCTTCCTCGACATTGAGAAACTCAATGTCGAAGAAAGCTGCTGACCAATTGTCAGGGACCAAGCAGTAAGGCAACAGGACACAGGAGTGGTTTAAATAGACTGGGTTTTTTATTTACCCAAAAGTCCACAGAAAACATCATAAATCAATAAGTTCTAAAAACTAGACCTATAAAAGAGGTCAACGGAAAATGGCATCAACTTAACAGGTGTACAGTAAACTCAACAAACTGACCTTCTACAATGAAAAACCAAGGAACCTATATAGTGGCTTGGCCAAACCAAGTTGAAACCAAGGGATAATTAATAGTAACATAATACACAAAGGACATCCCCCCTTTAACATGGAAGCAGGTGGTTTGTCCCAATCTGTACCAATTGGCTCCTTACAGTATTTATGAGTCCTCAGTGCTCGGCCACGCCCTTTGCTGAACCAGGAAATAACCTCCCCCAATGGACATGGTAACTCAAGAGACAAAGAAAGTAATTAATACAAACTATTTTGTCGGTTAATTTATGTAACCGTAGCCAAAGTTTGACAGTCCGACGTACAGGGTCCATTCCTGCATTCATTTTGCATGTTAAAATTCACAGAAATCTTGCAAACATTAGATTTCAGTGTGGACATGCAGAATGCCCTACTGCAGCAGTTTTCAAAGTGTGAGGCGCACCTCCCCGGGGGGCGCCAGAGAGCTTCAGGGGAGGCACAGCGTGAGAAAAAAATACCAAGAAACAGTGAAATCTAGCTAGTTAACTTCAGCTAACTTTATGCGAGCGGCAACATGGATCGATTTTTAGTGAAGTTACCTAAAGTGAAAGAGGAGACAGCGTCTGGCAGAAAACGTCACTTGCACACTTTTGTCTGTCTGTGGAGACCGAGTTCCCCCCCATCGCCAAAAAGGCTGTAAAAGTGCTCATTCCCTTCACCTCCGCCTACCTGTGTGAGTGCGGGTTTTCCGCATTGACTTTGATCAAAAGCAAGTACCGGTCAAGCAGGGGCGGATCTACCGGGGTGGCATGGGGTGGCAACTGCCACCCTAAAAATAGCCTTGCCACCCCAGTTGGCAGCTTTGTTTTGAAATAAAAGTTGTGGCTCATCGGACATTTTGAGAGAAAATCCCTAATGTCCGAGTATAAGTGAATGCAGCACAAGACGCGAGCCTTGTAGCCCCTCCCCCGGCCCTGGGGCGAGCGAGGAAATGTGATTGGCGGCGATTTCATTTGAATGGGACAGCGCATTCGGACCCAAGTAGACGGAAGGAATGAGGTATTTGCGGTCTACAATGACAGAGAAGAGACTGTCAGGTTTGGCTGTACTCAGCATTGAATCAAAATGCACTAAAGCTTTAGATCTTAATAAGTTTGTGAGGCGTTTTGCTAAACAAGATGGTAATCGTCGCATTCAGCTGTTATATGCATGCCAACTTGATGCTCTGCTCACGGATGACTCGATGAGCATAAACAACTGTTAAGATGATGACCTTACGTGTGTAAATATATTTTTTTCTTTGCAGGGGTCTTCCCCCAAAAAACTGTTTTAAGTCCTGAGAAAGTCAAATAAGACGGTGTGTAAAACTACACTGCCCAGCCAAAAAAAAGTAACCACTTTGATTTAACTAGGCCAGTAGGTAAGGGCATTCCACTGGATAATAATACCCTTGCATTATAGGAACAACAATAACAATAATAATAATAATAATAATAATATCATAGTAGGGGCACGGCTGTTCTTATGTTCTCTGAGGGGAGGCTCAACTTCCCACACTTTGAAAACTCCTGCCATACTGTATTCAAAGTGTTTTAAAATATTGTGTATTATCTAAGAATAGTGATAATGTATTTGCCAAACAGTGCCTTTTGTTGTGTCTCGTCAAATGTGTTAGTTATGTTTATGTATTATGTCTGTCATTTCATGTTTAGTCAGGTTTTCATGTTTATTCACGTCATGTCAGGTCTGTCTATTTATTTCATTCATCTCTAGTTAAGTCCCCGTGTTTCATGTCGTGTCTCGTTTTCCATTTCCTGTTTTATTTTGTACTTACCTCTTGTCTCTCATTTCAGGCCCTGTTACTTCCTCCCTTTTCATCGTCAGCGTCTGCCCCGCCCCTGATTGTTTCCACCTGTTCCCACTCACCTCATGTTTAAATAGTTCTGTGTCCCTCCTTTCCTGTGTCAGTTCGTCTTGTTTGTTCCCACGTGTGGTCGTGCCAGGCCTCAGCAAAGAGAGGATCGTTTCCAGTCTTGTCAGGTTTTGTTATTTTGTTATTTTTGTAGACTTAATTTTATTTTAAGTTCTCTTTTTGTTAAGATTAGTTTTTTCCTCCTTGTGAGCGTTTTTTTTTGTTATTCCAGTACTTACTCTGTTAAGAGGGATTTTCTGTTCATTGACATTAAAAAGACAATTTTTGTTACATTCAAGACTATGTCTCTGGGTCGTGCATTTGTGTTCTCCAGTTTGTGTCGAGGTCGTGACACCTTTTCAACTACAGCACGTCTCTAAAATGGCTTGGCAGAAGAAATGGCTTCATATTTTTTGTGTTGATTTGTTATCGCCACTGTTTTAAAAATGCAAGCTCCATGTTTTTGGATATTAATATCCATTGTTTAATGGATGAAAACATTTAATAAGTGTAGGAATTGCAGCTGCTGGTCAGTTAAGCACAGTTTATAAGACATGGAAGATAATTGTACATGGGATATGCAATGGAAGACTACATTGGTAGCAGCCATGGTATGCTCACCCATTTAGTACAAGAAAATACATGTTCCTGATACCGTTCAACAATTAAGAATAAATTGTTAAAATGTATTGTTTGCTGTCTCCCTGCAGTTATTGGTGAGCTTTAAAATTGTGTCAAGAATTTCTGGTAATCTGTAAATTACCAGCATGACATGAAGTATACTATAATGAAGAAATTGTTTTACAGTTACAATACTGATACTGTAACTTAAAATTATAGCGTTAAAGTTTTTATTTTACAGTTGAAACACTATTACCATAAACAAATACAGTGCTTTTTAAATGGCAGTGTTTTATTTCATAGTTAAAATACTATTACCTTAAACAAAAATACAATGCTTGGAAATGACTGTTTTATTTTACAGCTATAACACTACTGCTGTAACAAATAAAGTAATTAAATATTACTGTGTTTCATTTTACAGTTTAAACACTATTACCGTAAACACAAATACAGTACTTGGAAGTTACTGTGTTTCATTTTACAGTTTAAACACTATTACTGTAAACACAAATACAGTACTTGGAAGTTACTGTGTTTCATTTTACAGCTATAATACTACTACTGTAATACAAAATAAAGTAAATGCTAATTACTGTGTTTCATTTTTACAGTTAAAACACTATTACCGGAAACACAAATACAGTACTTGGAAGTTACTGTGTTTCATTTTACACTGTTACTTATAATAAAAACGTGTAAATACTGTGATTACCTTTACAGTATGTAACTGGCAGCAATTGACAAGTTACTTACTGTAATTCATTTTGCAGTAAGTAACTTGTCAATTGCTGCCAGTTACATACTGTGAATTTCACGGTACGTTTCTTACAGTGACATGACAGCTCATTGTTATTTTGTAATTCTACTCCACTACAATTCAGAGGTTAACCTGGTATTTTTACTCCACTACATTTATTTTAGTTACTTTGTAGATTCTGATTAATGATGTGAAATATAAACAACCCTTAAATCAGACTTTAGTTACAGCTGAGTAAAATTCAGGGAAGGTGATTGTCAAGTGCCAACAATCAGGAGAGATATTTGAGAGTTGGTGCTTGAAAAGACTAAACATTTATCTGCAGATCCCTATAAAGCATATTCATTACTCGTTATTCTCTACTAATAGTTAATTAAAGACTGTATATAATGGCTATTTTGCACATCCCTTTCAAGATTTCAAGATTTTCTAAGGTTTATTGACATATCTTATGCAATGAGGAAAAACTTGGGTCGCAGGTTCCTCAACAGTGCATTACAAGACATCTATCAATATGTGTGTATACCTCCACCATTAAACTGTCATATTCTGCACATTTCTTATACTATCTACATACATCTTATAAGAGTATAATTAATATGCATAATATCAGTTAAAATAAGTGCTTCAACACAGTTAACATTGCAGGAAAGCAATATATTAGACGTTAAGTACTTTGTCAGGCTTAATATTTATCTGTAGATACCCCCAAAGCTTTTTTCTTATTCAAAAGAAGACCTTAACCTAAAGTATTCTTTAATGTTTAAATTCATTCATTTTTCTGTTTTGCACATCCTCCTATTAATATCTTTGTACATCCAGCACTAAACTGTTTTATTGTAGAGATCACTTACAGTATCTCCTTGATATGTTATATTCTATATTTCTATCATTGACCTTCTACGTTCCCCCTATTTTGTATGTACTCTTAATATTTTTTTCATCAAATATAACATATTCAACAACAAAAAATCAATAACGTGCTTTAACCACTAGGCGGTGCGGGTTAAAAAACTGTGAAGTTTAAAGTGTTAACACAACAAATTATACTTTTTATTATTAGTGTAGGACACTTATGTATGTATAACATCTGAAGATGTGTAGTTTTACTCATGTTTTCACATAATTTTACAGGATATTGCTATATTATTTGACATGTTTTACTTCTACACATTAATATCACAGACAGAAAGGTATATCCGTCATTTAATGGTAAGCTATTGAAATTCTGAATTCATAGATGTGTCGCCCATCACCCAAAACCCCTGACTATTCTCTCAACTCAGTATTTACATTCTTTAATTCAAAGAAAATCAATAATATCTTTAAAAACGACAAGTCCCTGTCTATCAGCTGTGCACCGCTACCTATCTACCTATTGGATCAAATATAAAAGTCTGCTGAATTAGTATTGATACTGCAAGGAGAAACAGAGAAATTGAAGATGTTGTTTAATTGCTGATATATTTATGATTCACGTCACATATTCAGTTTCGGTGGCAGTTCTTCCAGTTGGTCCAGAAGTCTTCTAATCAGGGCTCTATAAATAAAGAACTACGGCAGATGTGTAATATTTAATGCAGCCGAACCGTGTATTACAATGCCATTATGTGATGACTTCCAAAGAGAAAAGCAAGTACACTCGAAATAAAGTATTATTTTCTTTCTTTTTTTATAAATGTTTTCGGATTTAATATCGCATAAATACTATATCCCAACGTGCAATGCGGCTAAAACATCCAATCACCGAGCTTCAACCATAGCTGAGGATCTTGGGTAATCAGTTCAGTGGGTGTGTATCGCCTACGTCTGTTTCCGGTGACTTTATTTTTAAATTCAGTTCCTGACGGACTGCAAAAAAGCCCGATATTATAGAATTAAACAAATAAATAAAAACAAGGATAATTGTTTTTTATTGTTGAGTAAATAACAGTGTGCTATTTAGAAAAGAATAACAAATTAGAAGGAAAAAAAGATTGAAAAAATACAGATTTCAGTATTCTGAGGCTCTTAGCCCCATTCATTTTCCTCATGGACGGCAAAAAAAGTCAGACATTATACGATTCAAAATAAAAACAATAATCGTGGCTTGATATTGAGTAAGAAAATGTTTTTATGAACCACACAGCTTCTGGTCTTCCAAGACCCGACCGGACAAAAATACGTGGTGCAGGCACGAAACATACTACCAATAGAAATACATTGCTTTTAAAATCGTTCTGTGTGACACGAAAAAAAGGGGAAAATCGTGTTGGTGAACACGAATCAATAGATTAAATGTCGTGACTATAACACAAAATGCCGTGAGACTGGGTTGGCTGTGCATGTAAGCGAGCACGACTGTAGCTCAACAGCAAAAATCATACAGTATAACAACACTGTTTCAAATCTCAACCAGAAGTAAGATAAATAGTATGCCTCCTGCTGACTACAATGGATGGTTATACATTGTTAGCATAGGTCAAACATAAAGGACATGAATCATTTCTGTCTCTCATTCTCCTTATTCTAACACTGCTCCAAACAAGATATTCAGCAGGACCATACAAAAGGCCTGTCACATCAATGATGTTGTGATATGGCCCAAAGAGGATGGCAAGCTCTAATTTTAGCATAGTGTTCTCCAGAAGCTAAAGCAAGTCAGTGGTGCTCACCCCTGCACACATGTGCTTTTAATAGTCAAGTCCAGCCAGTGCCAGGCAGATTTACTTGAGTATAATCTGACAACGCTCTAAATCAAATGCTTGGTCAAAGTTTGGGAAGCATTGCTTGCCCTCCATTTACCACAAAACGTACTGAGTGCAGAATATGCTTTAAGCGCAGTCGGTTTGAGATTTGTCTGAGCTGAAGGCAAATATGCATACAGTTTTTTATACAGTATATTTAAATAGGCGCACAATGTTGTGACAGAAACCATGAAGAATGATTGGGTTAGTAAAGATGCTGTTCTAGCTCATATTGACAAACCCAACGTCATGCTGCCCTCAAGGCAACAAACAGAAACACTGCATTATACAGTACCAGTATCTTTACTTAACCCACTTTTGTATTGATTTTACAGTAGCAAAGGTTGTAGCAGATAGCACGAAGATAGCACGTGCTACTTTTTGTTTGGTACCACCTCCAAGAAAGTTCTAAGCAAGCAGAGTTTACACTTACTGGTGGAGTTAAATATGACATACAACTGATTGGACAGAGACAATCCTCACTTACATGATTTGTAAATAGCCAAGCTTACGTCAATAGCGATTGCAATATTTGTATTCACTCGACCCAAATGTTCTGGCTCTGCAAGACTACAGCGTGGAATTGACAAAGTGCAGACAATCCTTGATGAAAGGATTCAGCAAGTGTCCCTTTGAAAAAGATCTCCTGGCAATCACATGTGCCAATCAGCTTATCATGCCGCTTAAACTTACATTCTAAACATGTTGCAGCTGAGGAGTTTTGAGACAATTGTGCTAAAAGGCATGACAGAATGAATGCTATTGTGATCTGTTCATACTCAATTATCTGAACATGATCTGTGCATGCTTAATTTGTAATTGCTTAGTAACACATTTGCTCGGGCCGTAATATGCACCCCAACTCATGTACTGTCTTACTACCCAATGGTTTATTTGCAGTCATAGGTGGTTAGCAGGCTAGCCAACTAAGAAGCAAAGCTCTAAAGTAGCAAGTTAGCTTAAACATTATCTTCTGTATTAAACTAATCACAATTGGGAGAATCATGTGCAATCAGGAAATCGACTTACACTCAAAAGATTGTCAATCTTTGGATAGAGGTGTACAATATTTTAAATGAACACTGTACTAGTCTGTATTTTTTACAGATTCCACCGACACTCAGGCTACTTTTTTAATGACTGGTGCAAGCAACATTCGATAAAAAAAAATAAGGAGCATAAGTATGAAAAAATATCAGGCAATTGGTGAATCCAATACTGAGTTCTAACCTAATAAAAGCTTGTACATGTTTGTCAATGCAGGGACAGAACAAATGAGGCAAAAACACAACACCTGCAGTCAAGATTAACAAAAACCCAAATGAACACGAGAGCACCTCGGTTGGAGGGGAAAACATTCAGAACATAGTGATAATTTTATAGAGGATTGGCAATCTTTTCAGTGTTACAAAACAAGCTGCAGTGATATATAATGCACCATGTGCCTGCCAGGCTTGCACAGTACATTTCTATTCTTTAGGAGATTAAATTATAAGCTGGTAAAGCTCGTGAACAGGCAGCAGATTAGGTTGATACAAAATAAATAGATAGAGCAGGGCTTGCGTGGCAGGGAAGTGACATTCATTTTAACGTACATCATCGTACCATTCTGAGTAAAAAAAATAGATGAAAATAGTATCAGGGTTTTATGTGCTGAAAAGTCCCTGGGAAGCTTTATCCCAGATTGACCTATCAGACTGTTGGTGAGCAATGTGCTCAGGTGTCCTCACAGGAGGCCTCTGAGGAGAGAAGGACATCTGACTTTAATAGGACATGATGCATAACAGGGAACATGATTCACTTCAAAGTCTTCAGTCCAATATAGTGTTTCCTTGTATTTTGTCCCAAATATGTTAATTGAGGTGGATATAATTGAACAAACACATTCAAGCTTATACACATACCAATAGCTTATTATTCATTGACTTGTTATTATTGAGTGGTTTTGTCACATATTCTTACTTCTTATAATATATGAAAAAAATTGTTTATTTCATTAAAAAAAAGCAGTTATGAAACACAATTTCCCCCAGGATAAATAAAACATTTCTGATTCCTTTTACTTTTGGTTAAGGATAATACTTAACATTAAAAGCAGTTTCTAAATATACCACTACAGAACATATGATGAACAGTCAGCATTTTTTTCAGGGACACAAGTGGCCAGATGTCTGACACTCACCAGTAACAAAAGACAACACAGAGACAGCAATATAGTGAGCAGAATTTGCATCAAAATGACATTCTGCTTTATAAATCTCTTTATCCAGACGCCCTCTTAATCACCTGGTTATATCAATGCTGTTTTGTGTTTCACTTCTTGTTCTCAGTAAAAGGAACAGCGGAGGAGTGTAATTCTACTGATTGTGCCACGTCTGTTGGGTTCTATAACAATGTCAGACCTGCTGTATGTGTGTCTAATACTCACAGCTGTGGCTATAAATGGCACCACATTTATTCATCACAAGTACCTGCCATTGGTGCGGTGGTGACAACTCGATCATTATTACTGCGTATGCAAGAGATAATCAGTTATTCAGTTTGAAGTTGGGAAGTAGGCCATTTGTATTCATGTTATAATCATCCTCTACATCTTTTACCATAATCCTGCTGACAGAAAATAAACAATCTGACAAACAAACCGAGCAGAAAACCTAGCCTTCCTTAGTGGTGATATCAAATGATGTCTCCAATGTCAATAAAAAGAATGAGAACATTTACCTCATTAAATCATACATGTTTGTTTGGGAAATGCATTTTATGTGTACTGCGAACATCAATAACCACTGGCACAGGGAAAACACACACATATGTAATCTTATCCCTTTTCTATTGATGTGTCAGAAAAGATTCATCATTTTCCTTTTTACCAATGTTCACTATTATGTTTTGTCCTTGAATGTTCAACAACACGTAGGCACAAGGAGACGAGTCAAAGAAAAGCATAGCTGCAGGCCTTTCTGGATCAGTGTGGCAGCTAGCGGGTCTTTGGGCTATAGTGTGGTGTGATAGTTCTGTTCTGAAACCTAACTTAGCAGAACCGGCCATAGCAAGTGCTCAGAGGACAGAAATAAACCCGAAATCAGCCACGATTCCTCCTTCTGTTGTTTCTAAAGGTGGTAACACGTCAGATGGTCTGACATTCTGTGGGGACTCGGGCTGCCGAGCTCGGGGCAGTGTGCACAAAAATACACACATGCAAAAACACACAAGTGCAAGACCAAAGTTGTGCTCTTATGACTCAGGTCAATTCTGACAGCTTGGCTGCAGAGAGAAAGCCTGGAACTGCCAAGACTGAACTGCTCTGCAGTCACCCTTGATAACTTGTCATCTGAGTCACAGCGCATCCTAACTAGCCTGACAACAAGCTAAAACTGTGTCTTGGAATGAATGTGCAGTGAAAGCTAGATTTTGGATGTGATGACTTCTTGAAACATTTGAGAACCTATTAAATAACAAATAAAAAAATCTGTTCAGTGTAACGTATTATTCGCTTCAATCTTTTTTGCTATGTATGCCTTACGGTTCCAAAAAACAGGATAGCAAAAACCAAAAACTCAAGGTTTTCAAAACCGTAGTCTGAAAATGCATGTCATCATGTTGGCTACATTGACTTCTTACTCTATACTCTCTATAACTTGAAAGCTTTTATTGACTGTAGCACTGGATGCTATAAGATATGTGTATATGCAAATGTTGTGATTTTTCTACCACTGCCAACATGTTTTTAAATGACTATTATTAGCCCCGGGGAAACTGATGATCCTCTTAGGCCGATGTAGTTAATTTGTTGTGACCCCCACAAAAAGGCTGTGCAGTGTCATACAGGCAAATCAACAGACACAGCTCTGTGGTTCTGCAGAGATGAGACAAGCAAATAATTATGTTCAATGTGTGAAGAAGTCGGGAGGGGGGGTTGACAGTGAGTTAATTAATTAACACGTGCATGAATTAGAATTGATAAAAGGATCTGTTGCTGAGACTGCTGCTTATAAGTGAGGCTGTGGAGGAAAGTTGGATTGTGAGGAACAAGAAGTGGACATTTTAGACAGAACACTTGTAAACTATTAAATGAAACCTAAAGACCTATTGGCTGTATAGCCGAAAGTTAGAAGAAAAGATTGATACCACACTCAAATGTCTGTATGTTGAATATGAAACCATTCACTACTTTGCATCTCTCCTAAAACGTCTTTCTTTCTATTGTTATCATTATTTTATTTATTTGTTGGAAGTAGATAAGTAGCCAAATGTTAATAGCATTTCTGTTTTGTGTTTTGTACATTTCAATAAATTCTATAGGATAAAGTTTGGCAATTACATAGAGGATGTTATCCAGATTAAATACATGACGTATGCTTGACGAATATACCCGATTTCCAAAGTTGTCAGAATATCATTGCTATTTTTACAAGCGCTCAGTGGGAATGGACCAGGGATTTGTTCTGAACTAAAATGTGACCCGCTCTATCGAAATCAGTCGGATGTCGCAACGGCTCATTTCAAAATAAACGTGGATTTGCGGAAAAAATATTTTTTCGGGGTTCGGGTGTTTTGTTTGATTTTAAATAAACAAAGTCTTGGCTTTCAGAATATGAAACTTTTATTTCCAAAATCACACGATAAATACATTTGTGAAGCTTGTAAAGGGAAGATGACAGGCACGTCTCAATCGCAATCTGCTGTTCCGTAGCGCAGCCCCCCCTCCCTCCGGCTGAAATTATGAATGTAAGGCATAAGTAATCATAGATAACACGGCAGGGTCCGTTACAGTTTGTTTTCATCTGATTTCAATTAAACAAAGTCTTGGCTTTCAGAATATTAAACTTGTTTCGGCAAATTTAGATGATAAATACAACTATGAAGCTTGTAACGGCATATTTACAAGCGGAGAACGGAGTAATTTAACGTCACAGCAAGCATAACAACAGCCGGTGTTTCTCGTGAGTGTTTTCCCCGGGAAACAAACACAATACACACAAACGCAAAAATACACAAACACACACACACACATACACTCACACACTCGCGAGCTTCCCCCAGACCAGTAATCCAAACGGAAATATTTTCCCTCCGGACTATTTTGATCATTTGCTCCGCTAATAATCAATCAGATCGATGGATTCCAGAGAAGAGGAAACTTTGAAGGCCTTTTTCTCAAAATGATGACTCGGTGACAGTCATTATATAATGTGACATATTTTGCTTAATATTTGGAGTACAACAAAAATCTTGATATCATTAGAAAGCTAGGAATCTCCTCTTTCCAACAGTGTATACAACTCAAAATGTGTCTTCGGGTCAATGCGACTGATTTCGATAGAGCAGGTCACAAATGTTCTTTTAACATGAAAGAGGACATGATCCACATTCCGTGACGTCATTGTCAAGTAATGTGTCCAACGAAGCATACGTATCAATACCAGAGGTCCTACATGTGCAAGTCATGAGCAAGTCTCAAGTCTTGACCTACAAGTATCAAGCAAGTCCCAAGTCACTGTGGTGAGAGTCAAGCAAGTCAAGTCAAGTCATTGCTCAGGTCAAGTCAAGTCAAGTCATACAAAATTCTGATGAATAAGCCCAGTTTCCGCATTTAAATCAGTTAAAAGACAGTGGTTATGAAAATGGATTTAACCCACACTATGATCTTCATTACATCCACAGTTAATCATTTGAAATCTAATTTAGACCGACGACAATCATATTAGATTCATATTAACCCTAGAACTGCAGACAATATAGCTAGGACTCAGTCCTAAAAAGGCAGAATTCCAGGTAAGAAAATCATATATGGCATTTGCCATTACACATATTTAATTTAAATGTCTGTTAACACTAGAACCGCCAACAGCGTCAGCACCTACATAGATATCATTTTCAAATCATTGAATTTGTTCCTCTTCATAATTTCCTTATAAACTAAGTAGGACGATTTAAAACTCAGTTAATTGGGTTAATTTAGAAATTGCTTCAGTTTATCATCATAACAGATCAAAAAGTTCAGATTCATTTTACAATAAATCAAGGAATGATGCACTTCTACAAACAAAAACAACATAATTAAAACATTTAAACAAACTACTAAAAGTAGATGAACTACATTATTCAACAGTTTACAGTAACTTCTGATAATAACACAGGGGAAATAAACGAGGCATCTCTTTTCCTCTCTCTCTCTCCCTCTCCTGACAGCCCGTCAGTATGAGGGTTAGTACAAATGAATCCCTTGGCGGTTCTAGTGTTAATTTACCGTTTTGTCTTCTCTTTGTAATGCTTAATCGATTTGAAACCAAGTCTAATGTAGCTTAAACTTAACGTTAGCTTTCTAGCTAACACAACACATTCACGCACCTTTCTCTGTGGGTTTTTTTGTAGTGACGAATGAAGTTGGATGTTTTGGTGGTCGTGTCACTGATCTTTATGCTGCAGACCCTGCATACCGCTGTTCTCTTCTTATTAGCGGCATCGACAACATAATCCTTGAATCCAAACTTCACTATTTGTGGAGTAACGCTAGCCGCTGCCATGTTAACTGACACTCCTGCCGTCTAGTGGGTTGCCAGGTTTGCGCGCACGGTGCTATAATCACCCAATCACGTTTTTCAAAAAAACTAAACGTAATATCTCACTACAAAAACAAATGCAAATATTTAATTTTAAACAGTCAAGTCCTTTCAAGTCATCTGTCTCAAGCTTAAGTCAAGTCTCAAGTCATGAATACCTAGTCAAAGTCAAGTCAAGTCTTTTATCAATGTTAGTCAAGCAAGTCTCAAGTCAAAAAATATGCGACTCGAGTCTGACTCGAGTCAAGTCATGTGACTCGAGTCCCCACCTCTGATCAATACTGTCAATCTACAGTATTGGAATCAAGCTTGTGCAAACACTTTTGGCAAAAATAGCTGTAGAACTGCTGGGTTTCTTCTGTCAGCATCCAGAAATGAGGACATTGAGGGTAATCTGAAAAACTGCATTGCACCAAGTTAGGTAACATCAAAGAAGATGTTCATACACGCACACACACGCAACTTCCACAATGTACATTTTTACTTCCTCTA
This sequence comes from Trematomus bernacchii, assembly GCF_902827165.1. Classification (NCBI taxonomy): domain Eukaryota; kingdom Metazoa; phylum Chordata; class Actinopteri; order Perciformes; family Nototheniidae; genus Trematomus; species Trematomus bernacchii. The sequence goes on from NW_022987739.1 coordinate 20,173,978, forward strand.
TTTACCAACCCAAACAGGCATCTGGGGGTCTAGCGGATGTTGATTGCACTTTTACATTCATAAGGCGTACTTTTATGTCCAGTGTGTGTGTGTGTGTGTGTGTGTGTGTGTGTGTGTGTGTGTGTGTGTGTGTGTGTGTGTGTGTGTGTGTGTGTGTGTGTGTGTGTGTGTGTGTGTGTGTGTGTGTGTGTGTGTGTGTGTGTGTGTGTGTGTGTGTATCTGAGCACTGTTGCTGTTTTTAGCCTTTTTCCTCCAGGAGCAGGCCTTGCTGCATGGCTGAATAGAACATGCACTGCTTCCTCCTGACTACATGGATTTGTCAGGGTTTTTTATAAATAGCTCAGTGGCAGCACGTGTCAGCACCCCACTGCAAGATACAGATTTGACAAGAGAGATGAGGAAAGAGGGCATAACAGGCGCAGGGAGAGGTCGGTTGTCATGTTATTCGCAGTTTGGCCCACTTCAAAGCACATTCTGACACAATTACAATTTATGTAACTATATATATATTTATAATTTATGTAACTATATATATTTTTGAATGCTGGTTTCCAGTTCAAATATTAGAGTACGAAAGCTGCTGTCTATTTCCATGTGTTTGTGCAACATTTGGGATCCCACATGTGTTGACATTGAATTTCAAGCACTATTTGCAGTCTGAATCTAATTATCTAATAACATTGTCCACACAATGGCACAGATTGAACAACAATAAGATTAAAAAGAATAATTCAGTGACTCGGTGTTCGTGTTTGTTATTTTGAAATCAATGGGAAAGATGTTTTCGCATTTCTTGTAATTTTTCTTCTGCAAAAGTTTGATTAACAATGGAAACCAGTTGTAAAAAACGTGTCATCATCTCGAAAAGAATGTGTGACATGATTAAAAGCAGCAGGAGCACTACTAAATGGATGTTGCGCTGAGTTGATTTTGTTTATTAAAGTGTTCCAACAACTAACATTAGCTGACTAAAGACAAGAATACCATGATATTTGCTGAAAACAAATCAGATTTCCCTGATGACGTATTTTATTAATTTTAGTGATGATCTTTTTTTCATCACCAGCCAATTCTTCCCATTGCACTCATCGGTTATTAAGGTCCTTGTCAATTTCTTTAGCAAATCCTTGCAGAGGAAGAATGCATTACATTTTCTTTTTTTATGACGTCTTTTGTGGTGTATAATCATCAGCAATGTGTCTAGTAAGAGTTAGGTGTTGGCATTACTGTCATCATTGTGGGAGGAAGCCATCCTAACAATACTCTTTTACAAGCTTCAACAAGTATATAAAAGAGTCTGACGTAATAATTGCCCCTTGCTGGTGAACTTAACATTTATAGACTATACATAGACTGCTGCACTTGAAATATCCCTGCTCATTATTTTTTCAATCCACTCTGAAAATAACCCTTTATTAACAATTGAAGTGCACCTTGAGAATATGACTAACATAGATGACACGCAAACTACCCTTCCAGTCCAGTGCATTTTTATATATAGCATCTGATACATAACAAGGCTTTATCTGGGGCAGACAGCTTCATAGCCACAGTGCATTCAAAACAAGCTGCACATTTTTTTTTTTATTTAGAAGATGGTTATGAATTAGCATTTAAAAGATTAACGCCACTAAAAACCCAATTAACCTCACTTGATCGTGGCAGTTTTAATTGATGTGTTTTTTTGAACTTTTGTTAATTATGCAAAAACAAATTAACCCTCTGCTACTTTGCTACAGTCCAAACTCCAATTTTAAGCAGGCAATATCAGAAACGTGATTAATTTGTCGCAACACAACACAAATGCATGTGCCATCTTTCATTCAAATACACACAGATCCCTGTATTTCTATCATTGTGAGGACACCCACTGACATGGCATTTCCTAGCCTTAACCATAACAACTAAAATGCCTAACACCAACCTGAAAACGTATTAAAACCTTAAATCAAAGTCTATACCCCTTAAATAGGCCTTGGAAGTGGGGATGGGCAACATTTTCTAATTTCCCCAAAATGGCCTCACTGTGGTTAAAAATATGCTCTGGTCCTCAACATTTTGCAAAACAAGACAATACACACATTTGTAAATATGATAACACTTTATATTAAGGTACACAAATTAACCATCAGTTGTTAATTAACATGCATATTAGCAGTATATTGGCTCTTTGTTAGTCATTATAAAACACTTATTAATGCCTTATTCTACATGACCATATTCTGCAAGTAAGCCATTAGTTGAGAGTATTTCGTCAATAACCCTCTAATTAGTGCTTATTTATTGCAAGTAAGGAAGTTGTTGTACATGAGTTTTGGTCTTAATATGCTCTGCTCAATATGGGCCTAATAAGACAGTAGTACCACAAGAATAGTAATTCTCCCATAATAACACTTAACAAATATGATCTATTCTTATGTAACAAGACATGAAACTTTAAGTGTTAATTGTGTCTAAATAACTCAAAATTAGGTATTTATTCTAAGAATATGTTTTGGGGTATTGACAGTTCAGCTACCAATAGCAAGGTGATATTGACCTGTATGTTTCATATTTGCACATTTATATTTTTGTGAAATTTGTAATGAAGGTTAGACAGGAAACCGGGTACAGGAAGTAGGAGAAAGTGAACTGAATAGCTTGGCAGTAGACCATGGATATATAATAAGGGTCAAGTCCGTCAGAAAGCAATGACTGTAAGTGTAAGCCTTACACTTACACTGTAAGGATTAGTAACATGTATTGTGTTTATGGGATGACATTTGGAGATGTTTAAACACAATGAGAAAATGCGTTAGTATTCGCGCTAGCATTTGCGTTAGCATTCGCGCTAGCGTTAGCATACACGGTAGCGTTAGCATACGTGCTAGTGTTAGCCATAGTAGCCTGTATACATGCTTATTGCACAGCTAGTGTTAGAAATTAAAATCAATGTTTTATGGCATAATTTAGTCTAAAACATACCGTCAGTTTAAAAGCAGTCTTATGAAGAACTCATTGATTTCAGTATTATGTTCATACCTTAAAGGGTATGAAAGGAGGGATTGTTAAAAACCAAGCTAATTGCTGCTATTTTGAAAAGTGATATTGAATGTTAAAACTAGAAGTTTAAGCACAAAGGAAAACTTATGTTGAAGACCAACCGAAGTATTTTTTGTATTTTTGATGACTGTTATTTGAACCATTCCATTTTGATAGTATGTTTTTTATATGAGTTATGTACTATGCAAAGTTCAGATGAAGAACTCATTGATTTCAGTATTGTGTTCACACCTTAAAAGGTGTGAAAGGAGGGATTGTTAGAAATTAAAATCAATGTTGATGTGGCGTAATTTGAATGAAATACACTATTTCATTTAAATCTGTTTTATTCTGAAAACCGAAGATTCACATGTGACTTCCGGTTTTTCCGCTGGTGAATTTCGTCATTTCCGGTTAGCATTAGCTTGTGGCGAAATGCTACGTTTTCAAACCGTGAATTGAAGGTGAAATAACGTGATGTTGTACACTAAACACCCTGAGTTTAACACTCATTTATTGACGCTGGAATGAGGTTTATTAGGGAATGTTTAGATGACCACAGACATCAGAGTGATGTAATTTAGCAGCAGAAACCGACAGGATTTGCATTGGACACGCCCCCGTCGACGCCGGCCAATAGGAGAAGACTACAGGTCTTACCCGGGAGACCCAAGAAGGATCTCGCTCTCTCTCCTTGCCCGCAGCTGACCCGGACGGACGGGGCCAAAACAGCTGGGAGGAGCAAACCACCAACGAGCACAGTTCTTTTGTAAACCACCGCATCTTTTGTGTAATTAAATGCTGTTAACTTGTATAAGCTTGCCTTGACTCTTTTCAGTCTCTCCTGCTCTCGGGGTTCAAGAATAACTAACACTAGCATTAGCTATATTTACTTTGTTTACACTTGGCGGTCCTATTTGTTAATCTGTGTATGTTACACTTGCATGTATGAGATCATTAAACTTGTAACTTCTTTTTTTTATAGTTTCACTCTGTTTGAATGTCAGTGGACTGCAAATAAGTCAATAAAGGAGCATGGCTGCCCATTCCCTGGCTCTCAAAAGAGTGGCTGGCTGTTTAATCTATGTTCACACTGAGACAGTACAACACATAGAGAGAACAGTACACCTATTGTGTAAGAACATACAAGAAGGTCACACAGTATGATCACAAATACATAAACTCTGTTATAAATCAGTTTTTATTAAAAAAGTACAGGCTGCATATGTGTTCTCAGCCTTCGAGAAACTTGACATGTTTTGGTACATGTATGTGTCTGAACTTCTCTTTAGTGGTTCATTAATAAAACAGATATTTCAACGTGTGCCTACTTTGTTCATGTACTGTTGAGGTTAATTTCAGTAGTTGTGTGCTATAATGTATTTACAAAGTGTGAAGAGGAGGCAACTTTAGAATAGGAAACCTGTTCAGGTCAATTATGGCGCGTTTCCACTACAGCGCGGAGCACGGTTTAAGAGGGCTGTGACGTCAGCGGCCCGTTTTTGGTTGCGTTTCCACTTGGCCTAGTACCGGCCGGCGGGTCCTAATTCACAGTTTTTCTGGCCTCATAAAATCGTGGGTCTAGGGCCAGAGACAACGAGGCTGAGTTGGGCTGAGTATGCTAAACTAGAGAGAGAATCGCTGGCAAGGGGGCTACAACTACAACAAGATGGACATATTTGACCGTGATTTAATTGTAATACACGTTTCAAAATGATGCCGAAGTAACAACATACTGATACCGGTTAGTAAAAACCATGAATTAATGCTTTGACAAGTCTGCAGACAGACGGCAGGCGAAAAACCTTTTAAAATGCGTGTTTTCTAAATGGAGATTGGCTAAGCTAACGCAGTATATGCTCCGACCGTCCACACTCACAACAACGGCCTATACAGACATAAATAAAGCAGCGACTGTATTCGCCATGACACAGGCAGTCTGTGGTTTGTACTTGTTTAACTTTTGTCTAGTTTCTGAACATATATGAGGAGCTGTGAGCTCTGAGTGCTAACAGCTAACGGCTGTGTTGTTTTTCTGGGGTTCTCATTGAAGATGACGTCACGGCTCCGCCTACACTGCGTTACTATAGATACTACCCCAGTTCCTAAACTGTAATGGAAATGCGCCATAAAGTGAGCCAGTCCTAACGAGGCCTAGCCATACCGAGCGAGGCCGAGCGAGGCCGTTTAGTGGAAATGCGCCATTAGAGTCAAACTACTAGCTTATTGGTTTTGAACAAGACTTCACTTTAAAATAGTGAACATGTTCTTAGATAGAAATACCTAATTAGAGTCAAACTACTAGCTTATTGGTTATGAACAAGACTTCACTTTAAAATAGGGAACATGTTCTTAGATAGAAATACCTAATTAGAGTCAAACTACTAGCTTATTGGTTATGAACAAGACTTCACTTTAAAATAGGGAACATGTTCTTAGATAGAAATACCTAATTTTGAGTTATTTAGACACAATTAACATTTATACTTTCATGTATTGTTACATAAGAATAGATCATATGTGTTAAGTGTTATTATGGGAGAATTACTATTCTTGTTGTACTACTGCCTTATTAGGCCCATATTGAGCAGAGCATATTAAGACCAAAACTCATGTACAACAACTTCCTTACTTGCAATAAATAAGCCATAATTAGAGGGTTATTGAGGAAAAACTCTCAACTAATGGCTTATTACTTGTAGAATATGGTCATGTAGAATAAGGCATTAATAAGTGTTTTATAATGACTAATAAAGAGCCAATATACTGCTAATATGCATGTTAATTAACAACTAGTTGATCGTTAATTTGTGTACCTTAATATAAAGTGTTACCGTAAATATTAATATATGATAACTCAAAACAACCTGTTAGAGGTTTGGAGAACATAAATGCTTTTTTTTTTAGAAGCCTTGCCATTCATGTGGTGGAGTCCATTAACTCAAGCAAATAGCTTTCAGGTTTGAGCAATTTAAGCTCCCAAAATAAGCTCCAAGCATCAACACAATCCACCAATCGCCTCTGCTACTGCACTGAGTGTCATTGTCATTGTCCATTAGATTGCTCCCAAGACTCTTGAATAACATACTGGTGATTGTACAGTACACCATAATTCTTGCACTTTTTGAAATATCCTTTATTCTCATACTCATAATCGACTTCAATACAACTTGATGAATTTTATATTCATTGAAATAATTTTGAGGCCAATCTTGAACGTTGATATACAGATCAATTCAGGTTCTACTGATACTGTATCTTATGACTGCCTGTGTTTTTAATGCCTGTTTTTCTTTTTTGTTGAATGTATAATTTTTTTTGTATTACTATGTTTGTTTTTCTTATTGTGCTGAAGGTCTCTCAAAAACGATTTTGAGCTAATTGAGATGCTTGAATAAAAGTTATATATATAAAAGCCAAGCATCATCTAAATGTAGCATTGCTAGAAATATGCAACATTTTCAGGTTTGTGGTTCTCTTATTAAGTAGAACACTTGCAAATAATTGTGTGTTTTCTCTTTTAGGATCAGCACCATGAAGACGAGACTAGGCTGCCTGTCACACAAGTCTGACTCCTACAGTGATTTCTCCGAGTTCCTCCCTCCTGCCAACGAGACTACCGCCAGGTGCCTGAAGTGAGTCTGCCAAACATTTTTAAATGAAAACTCAAGCTTCTGTAGTGTTGGAAACACTTTGTAGACACCAGACTTGGCTTTCAAATTGTTGTTTTTTTGCCTTCTTCTTAAGTCCTAATTCAAATTTGAGTATTCCTATTGTCAGTGGCGAGCCGTGACTTTTATACCTAGGCCCTCTGACCCCCCCCTTCCCTCGAAAAAAAAAAAGAAGAGTTATTACGTCACAGCGTATACTTCAGCGGAATATCAAAACAACGGCCCGGGGTGCAAAACGCATCAATGACAGCGACCCTCTACCACACAAAACAACACCATTTATATAAACACCTATGACAGGGCACCCACAACCAAAACAATTAAAAATGAATTAAGTTGGCACGGCGGCCCACATTGAAAATTACTTAGGCCTACCTTTGATGATCAAATCACTTAAACACAAAGTCCATCCTCCTGTCCTTTTGGATGAAGTACTTGATGGCGGGTCATGCAGCTGATCCTTTGCCTCTCCAGTTTATCATTGTAACTCAATCTTGAAAATGACTCGGTTAATAATTTCGCAACGATGTCATCACTATCACTGACATGAGCCATCATGAACGAACTTATGCTAATCATAAATCTATCGATCATAAATCTATCGATTAGATTTATGATTCGAAAATTATAAAAGTAGGGTAGACATGTGGATATTATCCGGCTGAACAAAACGTGCATTTATCTAACAGGTTCGTTTTCCACAGACCTTATTTCGGCTATTTTCCAAAATCCTATGGAGAAATCCCATTGCTTTCTGTCGAGGGAACCCATGCGCATGCATCAACTTCACAGCGGGCGGAACTTTTCATAAAGTCCGCGAAAATAAAGCCCACCCATTTAGAGGGAAGATATGATTGGTCAATTTTACTGTCATTTGTCATTACTCTCTCGTTGAGTTACTCTTGCTGGCCCTCTGTGAATTTACAGCAGGACCACCAATCAGCTCCTGTCTTCACAGTAACTCGCCGAGAGGGCTAAAAGGAGCTTCTTTCATTTAACCCTTCACATTCCAACAGAAACTGAACAGGCAGATTCAAAGGATTTATTTCTTTGGAAAAGTTATTTTAAATACAATTAAATCAAGTTATTTTTGGTAAAACTAATGAAAGATATAACTAAACATTTTTTTTTTTAATGTTTTCAAATAATATTTTTTGGAATATCTTAGGCCCTCAGAGAGGGCCTAGAGGGCCCTGACGGCTCGCCACTGCCTATTGTATTTTTTTACGTTATCTTTATTCAAAATCAGTAATTTCAGACTTGACTGTTAAAATGGCCATCAAAATCAAAAGGTAAAAGAAAATCACTTATCTCCGTGTGATTAAATTGCTTTAGGCTTAAGTTGCCGTGCTATGACCAATATGATAAATTAAGCACCAAATTAGGTCAGACATGAGTAAGAAATACCTCGTTGGCAAATATTTCAACATTTACAAATGGATAATAACTTTAAACTACATGCTGTTTAAAAAATGTGTTTCCTTTAGTTTCTTTTGCGTTCATATCCAAAGTCAACCCGGGATGCTTAAACATAAAACCACATCATAAACCTTATGTGTTATGTATGTTGGTATTTAGCTTCAAATTTTGTTTCAGAAATAGCCTCATGTCTCCATCTACTAATATGTATGGGGTAAAATAATTTTGATGTGTTTAATCTTCTAGAGAAGGTTTTCTCCTATCATGTTAACATTTCATAAAATAGTGTTAACATGTGCACTACTGTCAGCTATTGTTTTATCTTCTATCTCCTCTACATCCGCCATCATTCTTCAAATGGAACCACATTTTACAATGACTTGACTGCCTTGAGCGGAAGAACTGCTGTGAGCAGGAAATTAATCATACATCAAACTCGGCTGCCTTTTAATAATACATACAGTACCATCATGTGTTAAAAATGCATTAACAAACAGTGGGTGGTCGGCATCTTTCTCAGGCAGTTCCCTTTGTCTTTCCTTCCACCAGAGTTTCAACGGATGAGGTTGTTCGATGGTCAGAATCGTTTGATCATCTCCTCTCGCACAAATGTAAGTGGATTGTTCTATTTTTCACCACTGCACAAGTCACATAATCCCGGCAATAAAACAATTGTAGCCACCTAAATGTAGCAGTAACATTACCCTCTGCTGTTTCTTTAATAGTTTCAAATGTTTCACTCAATTTTCCCTTGCCAAGCCCATTTTATTTCATGGTCTCATTGTGCAGCGAGGACCCCTACCGAGTAATGAAACACACACCCTTGTCTTTTACTTTTTCAATGGACCAAATACACACTGGCACAGACTCACTCACACACATCCATATGCACAAACGAATGAAATCTACTTTTTTCTATAAATATGCTTGTGTTTTACTAAACCCCAAAAGTGTAAGTAGAAGAAAATCATTCCTTCAGAGGTAAGACACACTACATATAAGAATACAGATACACTATTTCACAGATAGGTGTACTGTGAAACTAAGTACTGACTACTTAAAAACATAACAAGTATTGGTCTTTTGGGTGTTGGCATAATTACAATGCCCCCTAGGGATAGTGACAAGCTTCTTTTGAAAACAGACTACTGTAGGTAGCAATGCAAACTGTAAGAACAATTTATTTTAAATGCCTTGTAGGATGTCCCAGAGCCCAATCGTAAGCCTGAAACCTAAATATGTTTTATTTACATTAATATTAAACAGAGAGAAGCAGCAAATATTCACATTACAGGAGCTGGAACCAGAAGATGTTTGTTGTGTTTGCTTGACGAATGGCCTTTAACGATAAATCCTTTATCAAAATCCATTTTCTTTTGATTGTTTGATCAAAAATATTTGTCATTTTTCTGCTCATCAAGTTGGGATTTTCTTTTGTCTACTCTTCCAGTTGAGATTGTTCATGTATCAGCCACAGATGCAGAAGATGCAACTGTGAAGTCCTTGCTTCCCAGTGTAGTTGTCTCCATCCACATTTTTTCTTTGCCTTTTAATGCAAATTCCTATAGTGATTGATGCTCTTAAGTAAGCATGATGTCACATGAAATAATGGGATATTTGCATCCCTACTGTATTCACTTTTAACTGACAAAACTACAACTATGCGTATTTCCTGCACAACGTCTCTTTGTTTTTCTGAAGCCAAACATACTAGTTTTTTTCCGCCACCAGAGTTAAGTTATAATGCTTTGGCCTGAGCATGCAAAACATTGATGCACCACCAGTGGCGGTTCTAGAACATTTTACATGGGATGGCAAAGGGGGGGCAAGAGGTCATGCCAGGGTGGCATGGGAGGGCGGACCGTACATTGTATTTTATAATGCATATATAACCTTTTTATTGTTAAATCATGCCCTAAAACAAGTGTTCTTAATGCATAAGAGAAACAAGGTGTTCAGACAAACAAACTAAAATATAGTATAAAACAGCAGAAAATACTCATGATACCCTAGAATTCTGTTTACTGTAAGTACAATAAAAGTACTTAGTTATAATTAAGTACACAAATGACATCACCCATCTCTTAAGAGAGCTAAAGGTGACCTGTGCAGCAACACATTTCAATAAATATTTGTCAATACTAAGAGCTGCTAGATTGTGCTGCTGTGATGGAATATGTATGCAAGAAGATTAAAAACATACCATGTGGTCCAGCTGGAGTTTCATCTGCCTCCTGATCCCTGCCTCTGTCCCTCTTTCTGACACTTCATCTTTATTCCTCACATACATTTCTTCTTCTTCTTCACTAATGTCTTCATCTCCTCCTGGCTTTCTCCTGCTCTGACCCTCCTGGTCTCTTCAGTGTACTGTCTTTTCCTTTTCCTCTTTCTACTCATCCTGATCACCTTTCAGATATGTCTTTTTATTTTTGTTGAATCACTCCAGCTACTCTGGCCTGCAAGAGTCTACTTGTGAAAAGCACTGGTACAAATGCTTACAACTTTACACGTTAGGGCCATGTAGCTAATAAGTAGCATAGCCAATAATAAATATAAAATCAGAAAGTATTTATCAAGCGCACAGGCAGCTGCGTTTAGATCCAGTTTGACGGTAAAGGATGTATCCTGGTTTAATTGATCTGGCCTCATTGCTGTGATGTGTAATATACGTGGATTTAATAGTACCGCATAGTTTAGCAAATAAAGTGATCGATCTCCCAGCTAGCGCTGTCTGCGTAGTATTTTGTAACGTAACGGCCCAAACAGCGACCGTCTGTTAAACGTTATCGATTCAAACGGCAGCGGTTTATTAATATTTTGTTTCAAACTCTCGTCCTTATTAAAAACAAAACCAGTCGAAGGGGAAATGCTCCCAGGGGAAGCTGATCCACCCTCAGGTGCTGGGACAGCTCCCTCCCTCTCTGCAGCGGTGTGAGCCGCAGTCTGTGAACGCCGCTCCACAGTTTAATGCAGGGCCGTAGCTACGTTTTTAACGGGCCTAAGATGATATTTAAAATTATTCACTTTTAATTAATGTACTGCTTGTTTAGTTGATTGAGAAGCTTGTGGACATAGTGTAGGTTTGTTTCTACAAGTACAGTTTTAGGGACACAAAAGTTAGGGGGGCAGCTGGGGGGGCAATGTTCTACAGTGGGGGGGCAGCTGCCCCCCCTTTTCCCCCCGTAGATCCGCCCCTGTGCACCACTATTGCCTGTCATCGAAGTGATAATAGTGATTATATGTAACACTGTGTAAGGGATTAGAGATATACACTGAGAAGAACTGTGTGCACTCGCATGAACATTATTCATTTTGTTCAGATCGAGGTTGTGACATAACATAACTAATGGATCCTTTACGTCACCTACGAAAATAAATGTTGTTTGTAACCAAGCCAAGAACACAGCCCTCCCCAGGCGAAGACACTGTGATTCACTTTCCTGTTTCAATTACCAAGCATTTTACAGCTGACTAAAACATGTACAGTACATGCACCAACCTACATTAGAAGGAATGGTAAAGCAAAGATTAACACAGTACTGAATGTTCCCTTGTTTGGATATTGCATTAAGCTAGGTTCTTATTAAATGTATAAGGATGGGTTGTGTATTACAACTAGACCAGACTGCAGTCTAGTGTCATTCTTCAGTGTGTAAAGCTGATTATGTGTTTGCTGGTGGCCAGACTCGTGCACGCTGTCAGCTGTAATGTGTCTAGTGAGAACAAGAACACTCTGTGAGGGCTTTGCTTTTTAAGCTTATGTCATAGAGATGCAGTTTGTACTGTAGCCAAGCCTGTTGTGCAGAGTGAAAAATAACAAAAATCTAAGCATTTAAAAAATGCTGCATAGCCGGAGTGATTTAAGCTATGCAACAATGTAGGTTTTAAATAAAAACATGGTGGGTCCCAGTGTGATTACATCTGAGTCTCCAGTGATTGACTCAGTCCCAGCTGCTGTGCATTGTGGGTAATACTCCCAGCTGGGTCCTTACACTTCATTTAGTTCCCTTGCTGCACTGACTCAGATTTTCTAAGGTAGATTACATTCTTGTGAACTGCTCCGGATTTTTGCCTTAATCAGTCTTCACTACGGTGGCCCTGAAGTGCAAGTCAAAACAGCATTTCAGGAAACACCACAGCATTTCACAAAACACCACAGCATTTCACAAAACACCACAGCATTTCACAAAACGCCACAGCATTTCACAAAACGCCACAGCATTTCACAAAACACTACAGCATTTCAGGAAACACCACAGCATTTCACAAAACGCCACAGCATTTCACAAAACGCCACAGCATTTCACAAAACGCCACAGCATTTCACAAAATGCTACAGCATTTCACAAAACGCCACAGCATTTCACAAAAACGCCACAGCATTTCACAAAACACCACAGCATTTCAACTTATACGGAAAGGGTATTCCTTTAGGGAGAACACTTCTTGTTTGTGATTGGACAGAGCCAGCCAGAGAAGCACTGCTGTGATTGGTTGTTTTTGCTGCCAGTCAAGAAATGACGCTTCGTGATTGGTCAGCACCCGACAGCGCAACATGTCCCGAAACATCAGCCGTTAGCTGTTAGCACACAGAGCTCACAGCTCCTCATATCTGTTCAGAAACTGGACAAAAGTTAAACATGAACAAACCACAGACTGTCTATGTCATGGTGAATACAGTCGCTACTTTATTTATTTAAGTCTGTATGCCGTTGTTGTGAGTTTGGACGGAGCAGCTACAGCAGGTTTGTTTATCCTGATCGATTTTATCTCCATTCAGAAAACACGCATTTTAAAAGGTTTTTCGCCTGCCGTCTTGTCTGCAGACTTGTCACAGCATTAATTCATGGTTTTTACCAACACAGTCTCACACCCATAGTCAGGGGCGGATCTACCTGGGTGGCATGGGGTGGCAACAGCCACCCTACAAAATAGCCTTGCCACCCCAGCTGCCACCCCAGTTGGCATCTTTGTTTTGAAAAAAAAGTTGTGGCTCATCGGACATTTATGAGAGAAAATCTCTAATGTCCGAGTGCAAGTGAATACAGCACAAGATGCGAGCGTTGTAACCCCTCCCCCGGCCCTGGCGCGAGCATGGAAATATGATTGGCGGCGATTTCATTTGAACGGGACGGCGCAAAACGAAAAGCATTCGGACCCAAGTAGACGGAAGGAATGAGGTATTTGCGGTCTACAATGACAGAGAAGAGACTGTCAGGTTTGGCTGTACTCAGCATTGAATCAAAATGCACTAAAGCTGTTGATCTTAATAAGTTTGTGAGGCGTTTTGCTGAACAAGATGGTAATCGCCGCATTCAGCTGTAATAGGCATGCCAACTTGATGCTCTGCTCACGGATGACTCGATGAGCATAACAAACTGTTAAGATGATGACCTTGTATGTGTGTATTTTTTTTTTCTTTGTGGGGGTCTGCCCCCAAAAAACAGTTTTGAGTCCTGAGAAAGTCAAATAAGACGGTGTGTAAAACTACACTGCCCAGCCAAAAAAAAGTAACCACTTTGATTTAACTAGGCCAGTAGGTAAGGACTTTCCACTGGATAATAACTCTGTAGCGATGTATATGTTTTAGCTGAATACACGTTTTTTTAACCCTAACTGATGCAGTTAGTCACTTCTTTAATGTTTGTTCTTTCTGATGTAAAGTCAAGGTTGTAACTGTTTGCAGTAAAGTTGTGGGGCGCTGAACTGTTCCTTTGAATCTTTTAAATGTTGATACATGATAGTAATTACTTGTCTTTCAAATTTGAAGGAGGGTGAGCAAGCATCTTGAGGAACATTCATCATTAACTCCTCCAAAAAATATAGTTTATTCAATAATAAATGAATATGTGAATCATAACAGTGATTGACAGCTGATAGGAATAATATGATTGTTAATAGTATCATATTCATACAGACAAACATCGATGAGACAGGTAATTAATGTACTTATTGCAGCAGTCTGCATAAATTTGGTACCCCTGCTCAGTGAAACAAACTCATTCAGTTATTGTTCAGTGAAAATTCATTAAATGATGTCTGCCACGTTATATATTTATATGTAAGGCTTTACTGATGTGCCACAATAATGTCACCTATTGAGTTAAAATATTAATATTGTGGCTTTCCAAGTTAAAGGTGGGGTATGTAATTTATTTCAGAAACACTTTTTGTTATATTCCATGGAATGCTCTTAACATCCCGATAGCAATGCATATATTAAATGCTTTGACAATAAATACATTAAAAAATGTCATCTGTGGAAGCCGTAGCGCTGTAAAAAGCACGACCAAAATAAGCCCGGCTAAAATAACTGGATGGCCTACCTGCCTGTCAGCCTTCCATCTGTGCACAAACTTATCTCGTGCCCTCATTGGTCATGTGCGCGTTCGTGTGTGTTGGAGGAGGGGCTCTATAAGGAAGTGGCAGATTTTTTCCGGTTGTGTATTTTCAAATTCTAGTGCACTCGAGCTGGTTTCTCCAAAATGACCTACCTCACCTTTAACATTGATTGATATGACTGCGATTAAATCAGCATATACTTCTGCCAGGGGATGCCACCCCTCAGAATCTCCTGCAACCCCATGAATATTTGTCTAGATACGCCCCTGCTGATAGTCCAATAGCGACGCTTGGTCAGGGTCCTTTGGCTTCAACTTCTAATTATGGGAAATACGAAAACGTCTTTTAAAACTACAATTCCCAGTAGAGACGCGCCAAAGAAAATGTTGCGAAACACACATATACCCAGCATGTGTAGTTCTGGGGGGGGGGGGGGGGGGAGGTGGACACGTTCAAGTCCAGTTTTGGATAGTGTGCCGTCAATGTGTTTCATTCCATTTCAAAGTGCTGTTTGACGCTTGGCGTAAACTTTGCGCACTGCCACTCCAACATCCAATCACAGAGCTTGAGGACTAATCACGGGGTTTGTCGAGCAAAGCGCATGGTGTAGTCCTAAACGATAGCTGAGGATTATGGGTAGTGTAGTGTCTTCTGCCATCCTAAACTCAGAAAAAATCATTGTTTCTCCGAATCGAAGGGGAAAAATACAAAAGCATTGTACACAATTTAAACCAATCAATGTTGTGTAATTAACAAGGATAAACTGGTGTTTTTGAGTTTGATGAGTAATGCAGATATCACTGTAAAATCAATCGACAGTAAGGAGAATACTTACTTCCGGGTGTAAAATTCTCCGTTATCCAATGGGAATGGACGCTCACATTGCCTTTAACTGCCGCCGACATGGACGGATGCGGTGCTTCCCTGAGCGTCAAATACCGCCGCCGATGGGAATACATTGCAATCAGTTGAAAGCTCTTTGCGTCCGTTTATGAAGCTGAAGGAGTCTCGGTGCGTCACAACTGCACGCCAAAGGACCCTGACCAAGCGTCGCTATTGGACTATCAGGGAGTGAGACTGTGTTGTTTTTACTAACTGGTATCAGTATGTTGTTACTTCGGCATCATTTTGAAACGTGTATTACAATTAAATCACGGTAAAATATGTTCATTTTGTTGTAGTCTACCATAGTATTTACATGGATATAAGCCCTGAATATTCGCATCGCTCTAATCGCTCGAGTTTCAGGTTTCACCGCGGCTGTCAGCTGTGTTTACTCCTGTCATTCAAACAAGACGCGCTGGAGAGGGGGCGGGGCTTATATCCATGCAAATACTTTGGTAAATACCAACTACAACAAAATGAACATATTTTACCGTGATTTAATTGTAATACACGTTTCAAAATGATGCCGAAGTAACAACATACTGATCCCGGTTAGTAAAAACCATGAATTAATGCTGTGACAAGTGTGCTAACAGCTAACGGCTGATGTTTCGGGACATGTTGCGCTGTCGGGTGCTGACCAATCACAAAGCGTCATTTCTTGGCAAAAACAACCAATCACAGCAGTGCTTCTCTGGCTGGCTCTGTCCAATCACAAACAAGAAGTGTTCTCCCTAAAGGAATACCCTTTCCGTATAAGTTGTGGCGTTTTGTGAAACGCTGTGGCGTTTTGAGAAACGCTGTGGCGTTTTCTGAAATGCTGTGGTGTTTTCTGAAATGCTGTAGTGTTTTGTGAAGTGCTGTGGTGTTTTGTGAAATGCTGTATCGTTTTCTGAAATGCTGTATCGTTTTCTGAAATGCTGTGTTGTTTTCTGAAATGCTGTAGCGTTTTCTAAAATGCTGTGGTGTTTTGTGAAATGCTGTGGTGTTTCCTGAAATGCTGTTTTGACTTGCACTTCAGGGCCACCGTACTTCTCTTGCACCATATTTCCGTGCGCAAGTCTCTTGTTAGCTGTCATCGGTTTCTCTCTCTCAGCCAACACTTCCAAACAAATCATAACCTTTACCATAACCTCAGTCTAAAGTGTGAACCACTTTACAAGCAACCATACCTTCAACCCCTTTCTTTTCCACATAAAAGCTACCTTAATACTTATCATGTTTTGTGTTGTTTTTCTTTTGTGTTTGATCTAGTTTAAAATAATGATGCTATTGGTTAATGTTTTTAAAAGTGTGTCCCGACTTCTTTTAACATTGATTGAGTCATCATTTGCAACTATTCCATGAAAAAAACAAGCAATTAAGCAACATAAATGTGGTACAACTGCGGTTTAACAATCACCGCAATGTTCATAGGGCTTGCTTCAATAATACCCTTGTGTAGGGATTTTGCGTAGTATTGTTTTAACAAGGCTGAGCTGCCCATTTTCTTATTTGTGTGTTGACTAGATTGGCTCCAAAAGTTAGATTATCAAAACAATATTGCAATTTTGAGGCCAATCAATATGTGTAGGGAATCTTTAAACATCTGACCACTTTTTCACAAACAACTGAACTTTAATAAAAATAAAAATAAATGCTACATATAATCTGTGATTGGCTGCTAGATCATAATTAAATTGAAGGTTGCATTCTCAGTGGAGGTCTGTGCTTGCTGGGATCTTTTCACACAGTGTTTTACTAAGATGGGAATCCATTTATTAATTAGGTTGTGAACACTTTATAAATCATTAATAAGCTTTTATAAGACATGAGATAAACAGGGCAACTGTGACCGGTTGCTTGCCAAATAGTGAGCCCACATGTATCTGTACTGCTTAGCCTTATATTGGCTACCTAGCTTACTTCGTCTTCTTCATCAGCCAGCATCCTTGGTATCTGTTGTTCACTGAGTTGATTCTCGCCAATGTAAGGCTTAGTCATCTTGCCAAATAGTGAGCCTGTGTTGATGTATGAAAACTATGTTAGAACTGGTTTATAAATGGTTCTTAATGATTAATAAAGTGTTTACAACCTAATTCATAACCTAATTATAAACCCTTTATGAATCCTTTATAAGGGTAGTCTTATTGTAAAGTGGTACCAATTTTTGTTGTGGTGGTTTTCTAAAGGCAGCCTAAAGTGTGTGTATGTTTGTGTAACCCTGTGCCCATTTAAACCCTTCATGTTGTTGTGTTTACAGTATATGCATGATAATGTGTGTTCGTCCTTCTAATTTCAGTAATTTTATGGAATATTCAATTGGACCATCTCCTCTCTTTACAGCTTTATTAAGTAAGCAGCAGATGAGAAGGATGGAAATGACATGTCAACATGACACAGGCACATAGAAAAACATGCCCTTGTTATCATCAATGGGGAGCACATTAATTGATCACTTATCTTGACAGCACAAAAAAGATCTCTGTGGGAGTATTTTGCTCTCATTTGTTTGTGTTCCAATCATGAAAGCTGTTTCCCGCTCCTGGGAACAATAGTGTGTACGCACTAGAAAAACATCAACATAGAATGAAGGTTATTATCACATAATCAAGCACTACTGTATGTTAAAAAGAAAAAAAACATTTAGCATCCTGCTTTACCGAAATAGGTGTTACGCAGCAGTATTAATCATGTTTTTGTTGTCTTTACCTCCTCCCGTCATCATCTGATTCATTTGTTTTTCCAGATGGCCTGGCAGCCTTCCGGACATTTCTCAAGTCAGAGTTCAGTGACGAGAATATCGAGTTTTGGATGGCCTGCGAGGAGTATAAGAAACTCAAAAGCTCAACCAAGCTTGTGTCCAAAGCAAACAAGATCCTCCATGAGTTCATTGACAACCAGGCACCCAGAGAGGTGTGTGACTGTGATTGAGCTTATGTGTTCCTTCCTTTATTGAAAGATGCTTGGGAAAGGACCTTTTTTCCAATAATAATCATTATAAATTGTAGAAATTGTACTATGATTGTGATATCCTGCTATAATAAGATACATGATGCTTTCCCTATCCCTGCAGATAAACATTGACTACCGCACCAGGGAAAAGACCAAGCAGACTCTTAAGGTTCCATCCCCAACTAGCCTCAATGAAGTCCAATCCAAAGTCTACAGTCTCATGGAAAAAGACTCCTACCCAAGGTTCCTCAGGTCCAAGATGTACCAGGATATAGTGAACCGGGCGCACGCACAAGGCCAGCGAAGATCTGTTTGACCAAATATGATGAAGACCACAGGCGACATAAAATTGGACCAACACTGTATATCAATTGTAAACCCTTTGACGTCATCTCTGAATACTGTGAATCTGCAAGGATGGTGGTGACATGTTTGAGTTTTTCCTTTGTCTACACCAGATCCATGCATGCAATCCCTCTAGTAAATATGTGTCTTGGTGGGCTGCACTGCACAGAGGGGATTTGATCATGATAGGTTAACTGTTTACCTCTATTTAGTGCTGGGCGATATGTTATAAATACCATATCATTCAAATGTATACTTGTCCAATTGACATTTACAATGAAACTAAATATGACTACTAAAGAGATAGCAAGCAACGACTGAAACGTCCTAACCAATTATTGATCTTGTAAAATATGTATTTTGAGTTAAAGCTACTAAAAGACTTGCTTGAGAATGAAAACTGTAAAATATGGTGTAAAGCTCAAACCATTTCCGAGCTCGAGAATAAAACACAGTATCAGTTAACTGTCAAACTGTATAACCATTTAATTTGACGAACCAAAAATCTGAGACAGTTGTCAGAGACAAACTTTGATTTTTGACCTTGTAGGTAGTTCTTAATTTTGGTCTGACTTATAAAAACGTATATAAAACGTATTGTTTAGGTGGCAGTTTCTTGAAGCAAATTTGTATTTTTTGATATTGCACTAAATGAATAACATTATTTGATACTATACTTATTATAAAAGTACCATTTGCTAGCTCGATTGCTTGATACAATTGTTTGAATTGATTAGGTACCACCCACCTAATGCTTGTAATACACAGTTGACCAAGAGATGATTTAATTCCATCGTTAACACAACAGAAAGTTTAGATGAATACCCTCACATTGTTTTTCGCCCAGCTCTACCTCCACTTACCTTCAGTTCTTTGTGAAATAGACAACTGGGTATATATACATTCAGGACATGACCTGTAGTGGTAGTTTGTGTGTTTACAACAGACAATGAACACTTAATATCTGAAACTGTGCCAAACTAGATTGCATTTAGATATTGATATAGTTACATAATCCTGTGTATGGTAAACTCTTGCAGGTGTTTTCTGTGAAATGTAATGTGGAGTCCAATAAAGTATTGGTTTAGCTTTTGCTTTCAATTCATGCAATAGAGGAGATGCAAATTCGCTATCATCCATGTTGTACTACCTATTTGACCAATGTTTTTTTTTTGGTATTGTAACTTAATAAAAAAGGAGCTAATTAACTAATGAATAACTAATCAGCAAAAATATACACCATAATTGGCACCCAGAATTATTGAATTGAATAATTAACATTTGCCTCCTGCTAGTATTGAACTGAAAGCAACAGCCCAACCACGGAAAATCTGTTCTAAGTGAAACACGTGTTGTGCAAAATCCACATTTTTTAGCATGATGCAATAGAGAACCGCAGTGACGCGGACCCGGAAGTAAGTTAGCATTTTTACCACTTCCGGTTCCTTCGACAAAAAGCAATGCAATTTCTCCATAGGATTTTGGAAAATAGCTGGAAATAAGGTCTGTGTTTGACTCAAATTGAAGAGACAGATCACGTTTTGTTCTACGACATTAAATACATCAGCAGTGACCCCACTGGTGATTTCTGAAGAGTTTACGTGTCTGAAAAACGATGGTTGTTAACATGTGGCTGAATAGGACTACAGAAGTTGTCGAGGCCGTTTTACGTCATTACACCGGACACGTAAACACTCCCACTAAGTTTGTTTGCCCTGTTCTGCTTGAAAGCAAGTACCTGCCTCCTGCAAACTGTTCAAACAAACGCTTCAACTTGTACCATTTAGAATCTGTAGTTTTGAATATGGATCTTAAGTTGGCGTGACGTTGAAGCAGCGACCCTGCTGTAGTTCGTTTATAGCATAACGTTAGCATTTTGCTTTTGGCGACTAGATTTATGATTCGAAAATTATAAAAGTAGGGTAGACATGTGGATATTATCCGGCTGAACAAAATGTGATCCGTCTCTTAAATGTGTGTCAACCACAGACCTTATTTCGAGCTATTTTCCAAAATCCTATGGAGAAATTGCATTGCGTTTTTGACGAAGGAACCGGAAGGAGTTTACTTCCGGGTTTTAGGACGCGTCACTGCGGTTCTCTATACTGAGAAATACTATTTAGATATTCTTTGACATGTACAGTATGTTATGAAAATGACTGCAAAATAAATTCAGTCCAGAGTATGTCGGTAACATGTGTTTGAATTGTGCTCCCTCAGCGTTTGCACTCCTTTTTAAATAGGTTGTTTGAAAAGATTTTAGGGGAGATATTTTCTTTATTGCATGTGTACTTTAAAGGCAAAACAGTTGGAAATACAACACAACTGGCTTAACAACATATCGCCCTATATGGTATGTTACTGTGTTCCACATTAATGCATCCTCCCCCCCTATATTTTGCAATTAAAAACAAATATGCATCTATGTTGGTGTGGACTGTGTGACTTCATTCTCAATAACAAAAGTCTATGAGATTTATGAAAAATGCATCCATACTGATCAGATGACGGATTGACCTCGATTACAGTGCCATTTTATAAACCTTCCATTTTATTCTTTTTAGAAGAGATTAAAGATTGTAATATCTGGTTCCTAGCTACTATTACGTTTGAATAATTAACAGTGAATACATGAAATGAACATTTTTAAATCTGGCTGATTTACGACAATAAGATAAATGAAGCTCAGCGCAAGTTCTTTCAGGAAGACTGGGTATATATACATTCACGCCGCAGCTGCATATAATCAGCTCATCACGGGCGTTCTCTTTAACCTATTACATTTCACCTCATTCTCCAGCAGCCAATACCGTGCTGCAGCCAAACTTTAAAATGGTTCTCCTCTCTCCTGCAGTCAGCTGTGATTTCAGGTGTTCATGCTGCCGCCCGCCTCCTCCCCACCCACCTCCTTTCATCATATCCAGTGCCAGGAGATCTAATCCAAAGACCTCATCACACCTCTTCTTCATCCCATCTCCTCATCAAATCCAGATCTTCAGCATCATCACCAGTGTCTAGACCCCGGGGGGGTTCCCTATATGCTCACGGCTGCATTTCCCCCTTTAGATATACGATTTCAGGATTGGGGTCTAATCGCCAAAGATAAAATAATATGACATGTGTCAATAAATGTTCTTTTAACAAAATGAAGTCTCTCCTGATTGAAATGCTATTGAAACCGACCCTGCTAAACATTTAAACCTTACCTTTCTACACATCTTACGTTAGATGTGGCAGGTGTTTTTAACAATGAGGAATCAAACAAAGAAAATAATGAAAAACAAAATATTTGTACATTTGTGTCAGTATTTGTACTTACTACAGCACCACTCATGAGAAAACGAATGTTCTTTTCTCATATGTGGGGCACTGGTGGAAAAGGTGTCACCCACTGATTACATATCCTATAACTTTGCTGTTGTTGGTAATGTGTCAGTAACTCAGGGAATAAAGAGATGGGTTGAATGTGGGACAGCAGCCCACTCGGTAGACACAACAAAAGCTTATCTGGGCCAGTCTATTGTTAATGCAGCCAACACAGCTAAAGTGGTACAACCTATCTGTGGTAATGAGTGTACTAACCACAAACTGTTATTGCTCAGGTTAATAGCGCCCCAGCCTCCGACGTAAACCTGTTATTTGGTAATTGGTTCTTGACGGGCTGTCCAGTGGTGCCAGCTAAGAACCGGTCTTCAGAGCCAAGAGCAGGCCCCTTTGCAGTGGAAACAGGAAGAACCGGTTCTTAATCGGGCACTATAGCTCCAAACCGGCTCAGGGACCACTTTGGTGGGAAAGGGTAATGGGGCCTGTGATTTAATCTGCTTTACTCTGCAAACCTTGTATTTCCATAAAGTTAAGTAAAAAAAATAAGAAACACCTTATTTTCCTTCTGATCACATTTTAGTTGTTCAGTTACCTCAAGGTTCTTTATTGTCAATCTGACATAGCTACAGAGTAATTATGCAGTTGAAAATCTTATGTCACAGGCTTCTCCAACAATGCAACATAATAACATAACATAATAACAATAAGAGCAAGAGCAATACTTCTTACCTATGCGGTAAGAAGTGGACACATTCATCATGCAGTTACTATTTGGTTTGAGGACTTTAGATTTTAAAGTCATTTTGACTCAACCTTTTGACTTAACCACACTACATTTTAGGGGCCCTATTATCCAAAAGTTGAGGTTCATATTTGTATTGTTGCATGTTTACATGCTTTAATGTTGAGCCTGTGTTGTGCACACGGGAACGTTTGCGTTTATGCACAGTATGCGTTTTCCAAAAAGTCTTCCGTTCACATGCATTCGTTTCATTTAACGTGTCTGTTCAAACGAGACTGCTGGAAACGCTGGACACGCTGTAGTACATATGCCGGGACTGTAAGTGGCGCTGTAACTTCCGCCACAAAATACACCAAAAGCAGCGAAGAAGACCCCGGAGCAGCCCGGAGCAATGTTGCCATGGCTACCCTTCTGTTTATGCCCCGTGGTGGATTTAGCAACATGTAGTAGTTAAATGTAATTCTCCATGTCCACTTGTTGCTGATGGTTGTGGTAGAGGAGCTGTAGATTTTGCACTAACATCTGTAGCATGGTCAGTAGCAGTAGCACTAGCAGTAGCTACTGACAGGAGGAAGTGTGTGTGGCGATTGCTGGTATTCAGCGGGATATAGTAATTTCCTCAGTATATGGATAAATGCAACGGGGAAGTTAACTGAAAGAAACCGAATCTGTGGATATTGCATCGACCGACCAAGAAGCACGTCTCCGTGGAGAGGATGCGCTCAGAAAGAGAGATATTCTCTACAAACACCGGGTGAGATCGCTCCTCTGGGACACGCCGGTCCTCGTGTTTCCTTTTTTTTTGTGGATTATAGCCTGAATAGGCCTACACACATTTCACTTTTTGCCGCCGACGGGCGCAGGAGCAATGAACAATAATGGCCTGGATTAGGCAGTAAAGAGAATTTTGGTGTATCGCAGAGCGGACTGTTTAATTTTGTTTGTGTTTGGCTGGAAAATTGTCAATATAATGGATCAATGCATGAAATCTGACTCTGTTTATTTTGTTTAAGGAGTATATGGGCGTTAACAATTCTGGTTTGCCTTTTATAATATTATTTCATTCAAGACCCCCTTGTGCGTTTAATTAACACAGCTATTTTTGATAGTTGATCGTTACAGATGGCTACTGGCCATGCTACAGCAGTGAGCAGCAGAGGCGGGGAGAGGTGGGGCTATCGTTATTTTTTCAGGAAATATTCGTATAGAGGCGATTACACGGACTCGTTTGACCCCCCCAGAGAGTTTCGTTTGCAAATCTATCCACCTTGGGACCCGTTATCGTTTGTGGGGTCCGTTTCTATCGGCCTCGTGTAAATAATAGGGCTATACGCAAGAGAAACTATGCAGATACAAGCCGTTTCGTTCTCGTGTAAACGGCACCTTTAATTTGGCGATTTTTACATTTTGCAACAACCAAAATGTAAAAAATCCCTGAAAATATATATAATATTATAGCTTCACTTTTTAGCCATAGAGGTTAAAAACTGTTTGGAACACAATCTTTTGTTAACTGACTTCAAACCATGAATTCAATGTATGACTTTTTTTTTATTGAACACAACATAAGGAAAACTAGTAATTACATCAGTATCGCTGAATCTCTTCATCATTCTAACATTTGTTTATTTTGCTCTCCTGCTGCTCGCCAGTTTTTCTGTTCTCTCTCTTCATCTCTATTTTTTTAATCAATAGTAAACATAATACCCATGGTGCAGCGCTGCCATGACTATAGATCAGGGGGACGATGTGCAGGGCAGTTGATTACTGGCTGTGTATAGCTCTGAAACAAACAACAGAAGCTGGACGGGAAAAACAACAAAACACATCTGACTGTCCGTGTTACAACATGTTGTATTTTATCAGAGGCTAACCAGTCGCACAAGACTGTGACGTTGTAAAATAACACTCCATTGGTCAATATGTTTTCAACATTGGATTAAATTAAAAGATGAAATATAAGAGAGCTTGCATGCAAAAATACACCCAAAGGGAAGTCCGTTACATCTCTGTGAATTTTCAGAGTTAGCAGTTAGAATTAGAATTTGCAGGAATCATACCTGAATATTTAGAAAAGAATATTCACCCACTATTCCTGATTCTTTCATAAAAGATCTCTTCTCTTTTTGAGAAAAAAGTGTTTTCATGCATGGCCCTTGTTAAATAAAGACTAAATTCATAATAATTCAACAATTGTAGGGTGGTCATTTGACACTCATAACAACATGCTTTATTTGGGTATAATATTAGTAAAGAGCAGTATTAACATAATAGCCAGATTCAAATAATACCGTGCCTGTTTGGTATCTTGCCTCCAAAATGTTGGACCGAGCTCCTTGTTGATAACGTGACAGCAGCAACATGTTCTTCTCTCACATTCTGAAATCTAACCTGTTTTTTCCTTGGCAAATAAAAAAGGAGAAACAAAAATGACTTCTTACTTCTGCTTGTAGCACTTAGAATGGGTTGCCTTTTTGAAGCCAAAGCAGTAGCACTTTAAATGGTTTTTAAGGTTTTATGAAATCTAATAAAATTGCATGATTTTCAATGTTTTGAGTACATATCTTCATGGTTGATTGAACCTATTGTACATTCATTTCAATAAAACTATCAGCTAAATGTAATTATAATGTACCCTCCGGTACTTACTTAATTACATTTTCAAATGACTGGATTGTCTAATAGGGTGTTACCTCTTGTTTTCAGTCACAAACAACAGTCTCTGGGAATAACAGTACTTGGTGCTCTCGGCTATTGACACGACTGATTGTTTATTATGATCTCCGAGGCAGCAGGCACATTCATTTGTATGTGATGTTGACAAGAGTCAAATATCAGTCCTGTTATTGTCAGCGCCAGACGTTGCACCACCTCACCACTGGGGTACAGCAGACAAAACAAAGCCAATCAGTGTTGAGTTAATCATTATCAGTGATTATCCAGGGCATGCTGTACTTGTAAAGGACCACTTACAATTCTCAGACATTTACCAGCTGGAGGGGGTTTTGTTGGAGATGACATAGCATTTATATTTTATTCATGACCATGAAATGTGTTTCAGCTCTGCCAGATAACCCTGTTACTCTCTCACACCTTTTTCCAATACACACTTCACATCACACACTTCAATCGTGGCTTCAGTCATCTTTAAGGTTGAAAAGAAGAGCACATGTGAGAGAACTGATGCACACAACACATGTTCAACCAGAAGGCACTGGTGTGAATGCATTTCACTCCAATACCTCCAACATGTGACGAAAAAATGAGCATGAGAGCATCTACAGGCATGGACCTGTGGCACATGTGCTTGCTGTGGTGTGGTAGACACCCATTAATTCAATCATTATTTAAAACCCTGCAATGTCTCGTGATTTTCCCAATGGCATTTGTAAAAAGGTTGAGTCCCTAGTTACCAGTGTTGGTGGAACGCTCTACCAAATACTGTATGTAAATATTTACCCAAGAAATTATGAATTCGTCCACGTCATAATATAAAAAAAATGAGGTGGTAATAACCCAGAAGTCAGCTCATAGACCGATGAGGCAGTAGCATATTGCTAAGAGGAAACAAGGTACTCACATGTTTACAACCACTGGGTTATCTTTTGAAGATAACACTTGGTCATTCATAATACCATGTGTTTAATTAGCAGTAGAGAAAATTGTTTTGTATGTTGGTCAAGAATATTGCAGTACCAGTTTAATGTTATGGTTTAATTTAAAAAGGAAATGAAAAAGGGATTACCAAAGATAATGCTCAATCCTCAAAAGGTGGCAGCACAGTGGAACTGGTTGCTGGTTGTCCACAAAAGTAATCTTTCAAGTTTATTTGGGTTTATTAGGCCTGCTGGTCTTTCTTGTCTGTTTGTGTTTATAAGGACATATAGGTTTAATTTTGGGCTGCGTTTAGTGATTTTTGGGGATTGTCTGTTTCCATTTTGTTTGTTTCTTCGGGAAAAATGTAGAATTGTGATCTGTTTCAGTGTGATTTATGCACAGTTTCTTGTGATATTTTGGGTGATTTATTGAATGTTTGTTTCAATAAAAACATTTCAGAAAAAAAGGTTGATGAATTATTTACAGTAGTTTTTTCAGACCCACTCGAGCTGACACGATGCTGACCTTGTGCATATATGAATTCTGTTGACAATATATTGGTACAAATTCATCTAGTACACAGTATTTGGTCCCGTGAGTATGACTACACACATCTTCTTACATAACCAAACAGACCAAATGGAGTGCAAACTTCAACAGAACATCAAAATAAAATAATAAAAACTCCAGATGATGTTTGAACATAAAATGATGTAGTTAAAAGCAGCACACCAGTAATGAAAAACACATCACAGATTATCACATTTAATCTCAGGAGTGTTTACATAATGTAGGCTCGGCTGACCTCTGTCTAAACAGCCTCCTGGGAGTAGTTACGGATCACAGTGTTGCTGATGGGAGAACATACTCCAGTGGTTATTGTTTAACAGCCACAGTGAGCATCTGGCACAGCCCACCGCAGGATGCCCCCCCCACTCCCCGGAGGACTATCAGACAGATGAGCAACCTGAGGCTCTTCCATGCACACTGCCAGACTCACTCCCTCTGAGACCAAACAGTAACACTTCACAAATATTGGAAGGCTATGGAACAACTCCAATTCATTTTTTTAAATTGGGAAAATTAGGTTTTATCAAAGTTGATCATAAAAAAAAATGATTTCCAAAACAAAACTACCATATATCACATGTTATGATATTTGAACGCAAAATATGTATTTTTTTATAAAATAAATGCCAGAGATTTGATTTTCCTAAATGAAAATAATTTTTAATTCCATTACAAAAAATGAGGCCTTCTTTCCTCACATTCTGTACGCAGACCACATCTTGTGAACTTAAGCCAAGGTGGTTTCATATAAAAAATCAAGAGGGAAAAAATACATTTCTGATGAGATGACACACAGCCATGTGATCTGTTGCCCTCATGGTGCAACGTGCAGAGAACACGTGTGACATTTGAGCTCTATAAAAAAATCCAGGCAAACAAGGATTTAGCCTCATTTAAAGGTGTTGCTGTTTCTTGGCATGTCACGTTTTCAGTAAAGGCAGCAATTAAATTATGTCACCTGTCATCTGTGTTTTATAGGACAGCATATCTATAGAGCTGCGTGGCCGATTTTACATTTTTAAATTAATAGTTTTTAGGTTTTTGGGACATTTTCAAATTACATTTATTTTGGAAAGTTCAATAATAGAATGATAACAGTGGTATAAACATTTTTAAAATTCTATTTTATCCCTTCAAAATGTGAGAGAGTTAAAACAAAATGCAGATGTTTACTTTTTCAGGATTGAAATTGGTCAAACGCTTTGCAATGATGGAGATGGAATTTCATAATCCAGACCAAAATTATTTATGAACTAAGGATGACCAAAGTCTTTGAATAAATGTCTTTGTCAATAGAGAAATATTTGGCTATAGATCACATCAAATTATGAATACTGGAGAAACATCCGGGCAATGTAACCTCAATCATCCATCCTTTTCTTTTGGATCTCCATTTGCGACATTTCTAATATTTATCCGATCCATCATCAAGAATTTCCCAGCGCTTCACCTTTCTGATTGAATGTTTCCAGTCAGTCATTACTTTTAATGGGCTCTCATCTGTCCTAATCTAGTCTGCACTGAGTCACCGCTCTGAGGGACCTTGAGAAAAAAACAAACAAACAGAAAAGCCGATGCAATGCCGGGAAACATTACAGACATCTTCCTGTGGCATTGACCTGAACATTATGTTCTTCTCTTCTTCAACACATACAGTAGAGGCCATTCACACAAAACAGCCATAAACACAGGGTTATTGCTTCAATATATTTGTATCTGCTATATTTTTGAGTTTTTGATTCTCGCAAAAACAGGCAAACAAGTCTTTAGGATTTTGTGCAAATGTTGTAATCCTTGAGTATTACTCAAGGATTGACTGCTCAGTCTGTCAGTGCATTATACATTTGCACATCAAAAACATGTTTAGTTCACTTTCAGTGTGTGTGAAATAAGAACAGCTGCTCCGTGTGTGTTCTGAAGAATAATGTCTAACTTCTGTATTGTCGAAGAGATTTGCGATCGGCATCACAAAGCAAAGCCAATTTAACAGCTGGTTAATACTTCATCTGGAAACAAAGGAGTGCAGCCTCCTTGTTGAAGCATGTGGAGAACTGAACTGTACTCCGGAGCTCAGTATTTTCTAGCTGAATAGTCATCATCAATAGAAATAAAAGGAGCAAGATGTTCAACAGTAAACCTCATTCTGAGAAGGTTGATTGTGCAAACTTGTATTGCTTCATATCCTTAATAAACCTAAAGTGTACGTTATAAAGTAAGGTTTTTTACTTTTGCCAAGGAGAAAAAGCTTTTGGTTTGGTTTGTTCATTTATCAGCAGGGTTACGGAATAACTATAGCCCCATTTCATGAAACTTGGTGGAACGTTGTAACATGGGTTAAGAACCCATATCATTATGGAATGGATGTTAATCACATGACCTATAAAATATTTTTTATTTTGAAATTGATTGATGCAGATGGTATTGCAATAATTTTAGCAATTTGTACTTAATAAACTGGCAACTATTGGAATTTCCACAATACTGGTCAACCGTCTTGAAAGATGGATTCCATGGATCCCTCAGATTTTTGTGCTATAACCGCTTCCAACTGACCCAATTTCACTGTCAAAAGTTTGAAATGCATTATAATTCACAAGTGGGATTTCTGTATTATGATCAAAGAACAATATATTTTTGTAGCAAACACTGTTAGCTTCTAGTTAGAAATAAAAGCATGAACCTACTTACTGTAAGGTGTTTATTTATTTGGACACTGACATTTTGTGATAATATGTACATATGGATATCAACAGGGTAGGGTTAGCGTTGTGCACTTACCGGAGATAAAGATTGCCAGTGTTAGCTACGGTAAGAGTTAGGGTTAGGGCTTGCAAGCAACAGATGGTTTTAGCCATTTTGGAAATCACAGTAACACAGAATACCACACAAAAATTACTATTATGGACTCTTGGTGTTTTTATGTTGATGTTTGGTGCAGTTCTGTTTCCAACACGGAAATAAAAGTGAGGTATCAAGGACGTCATCGGATGTATTCATAATTTCCTCTATGGCAACAATACACCATGAGGGGTTCATAACATCATCCCCTGAAGAGAGAAGGCTACCAACCCTGCTTTCTCATATCTGCAGCAGAACCCAGATAGAGGTGAACTGTGAAAGGAGCACGCTGAGCTGAAGATGAAATGTCCCTCCATCACAGCTGAGCCCACATGAAACAGAAAGGTCTTCACCAGACTCATGATTGCAAGGGATTGAAAAAGGACTTCAAATTTGAGGTAGTGTGAGGTAAAAAGGCTTAGTAAATAATATGACTGGAATTGTGGGTCGAGGTAAAAGGGGGGACATGAGACTAGGTGTCCTGAACTGGCCTCGGCCTTCATTCTGTCACAGATGTGATGGAGCGAACTATGAATATGATGTGACCTTTCGTTTGAAACTCATTCATACAGGTAAATGTCACTTTTTGTTTATAAGGATTGCTTGGTGATGCATTTCCTTGGTGCCATTCATTATTGTGACGTCCACACTCAAGATACATTGCGTTCAGTGTTTTATTTTCAGAGTTCTCACAAAAAGGCCATTTGGAAACTTTGATAAAACAAAAAAAAAATAGAAAATCCAAAATGAACCAACATTTTGACAAAAATATAGAAGTTTGTGAAGTTATTTTATTTAGTACTGTTTTCTGGTCCTCTATCATTAATACAGGAAACAATACACATCTGTGGCAACACAGCCCTCATTTAACTCTTGCTTCTAACATATAGAGCCTTTTGCCGTGATCGGAAAACATTTCTAGCAGTTTTCTCCCAAAATGCCGCTAATATAGGCCATTGAGTATACTGTTGGTGTATGAAGATTGTCATGTCAATATATGTTTTGAATGTGTCCTACCTTACAATACTCCGTTTCTGTTGACACAAGAGTAAGCAAACCGAACACATCAATATGTCAAGGGTAACACAGACAGTATTATATTTTGTTGTAAAACATAGATAACATAAAATCAATCTTTCTAGTACTGAAAATAGTCATAGATGCACAAGGGTTTTCTCAGAAAGCCTCCATACTTTTCAACCTCGAAACTTAGTGTGACAATTCATAAGACAGGGTTTGTCATTCATGGCAATTCACTTAAAGAAAAATTCATGAATTTAAAAGAAAATACAGTTAAAACCGAACCATTTGTGGGACATCAGTGTGAATGGATGCATGATAGTCGAGTGGCAACAAACAGCATCACCAGACGATGTCTGATCCAACAATGGAGCTCTCTGTTGCTGAGATCTCAGATAGGGATTTAGCCAGTAGAGTTTTTCTGAGAATAGGAAATGAAAGCCCTCTTTCAGAGCTTTATCTCACATATCACTTTAGTCTGTAATAATGACTAAAGCTACAAACAGATCAATGGAGAAGTATCACGTTTCTCGGAACAGGTTATCATCCTAGCAGTGCTGAGTATCTAAGGGTAAGAGTGTTAAATAGGTAAAAATAGTGTTGGTGCGCATAGTGATGTAAGGCGTTAACCTGTTAAGCCCTGAGCCTGTTTTTCAGCTTTCAGGCTCGAAAATGCCACTTATGTCGCGTTTCCACTACACGGCCTCGCTCGGCCCCGCTCGGTATGGCTGGGCCTCGTTAGGACTGGCTCACTTTATGGCGCATTTCCATTACAGTTTAGGAACTGGGGCAGTATCTATAGTAACGCAGTGTAGGCAGAGCCGTGACGTGATCTTCAGAGGACCCCAGAAAAACAACACAGCCGTTAGCTGTTAGCACTCAGAGCTCACAGCTCCTCATATATGTTCAGAAACTAGACAACAGTTAAACAAGTACAAACCACAGACTGCCTGTGTCATGGCGAATACAGTCACTGCTTTATTTATGTCTGTATAGGCCGTTGTTGTGAGTGTGGACGGTCGGAGCATATACTGCGTTAGCTTAGCCAATCTCCATTTAGAAAACAAGCATTTTAAAAGGTTTTTCCCCTGCCGTCTGTCTGCAGACTTGACAAAGCATTAATTCATGGTTTTTACTAACCGGTATCAGTATGTTGTTACTTCGGCATCATTTTGAAACGTGTATTACAATTAAATCACGGTCAAATATGTCCATCTTGTTGTAGTTGTTGCCCCCTTGCCAGCGACGCTCTCTCTAGTTTAGCATACTCAGCCCGACTCAGCCTCGTTGCCTCTGGCCCTGGCCCCACGATTTTATGAGGCCAGAAAAACTGTGAATTAGGACCCGCCGGCCGGTACTAGGCCAAGTGGAAACGCAACCAAAGACGGGCCGCTGACGTCACAGCCCTCTTAAACCGGGCTGCGGGCTGTAGTGGAAACGCGCCATTACACAACAAAGACTACATCTTCACTTCTAAAAAGGGGAAATTAATAATCTTTTTTCTCAAAGCAAGGTTACATCTGTGAGTTGGATGAAGAAGTGTCAGAAATCAATATAGATGTTTTTATTTTAAAATAAATTCATATGGAACATAGTAAAAACATGTAAATTCTATCTCCGCCTAAAAAAAACCCATTACAGATAGTGAAAACCACCCTTGGATGATGGGTTAGTAGACTAAAAGCTTTAGGAATCCAAAGTACAAAATATAATAAGTACCCTGTATCAAGATTGATGCAAAACAAGATAAATTTGACCTTTTTAGAGAGTGGAGGTGTTCCAAATTCCAACATTTCTGCAGCAAGCTGCTCCCTGAAAGTCTTCTGTGTGTGTGGCTTTGTCCTGCTGGGGTCACTCGTCATCTTGTGCAGCTCCTTGTGGAATCACCTGGGAAATTGAAGTTATATGGCCATTTCTTCCTCCAGTAGTCCGATCGGTTGGGAACGGTGACGAGGCCTGAGAAAATTATAATGGACAGGAAAACATAGAAATCCCTCACAGTCAGCATTTTCCAAACATGCTTCTTTCCAGCCTGCAGTCTTTTCAGGGCGTTGGCGTTCGTGTTGGAAATGATTGTATGAACCACTGAAGCGCTAAAAAAAAGTCTGAAAATGGAGAGGGGAGACCATGCTACAGTGGGGTCGAGCGCTGGGCCTGGGACCCTGGCTGGTGTGAAATTCAGTGGCTCTGGTGTTTGGTCATTCTCCTCTCTGTTGTGCCACCCGAGTTCTTCTTCTGTCATTCTGGAAGAGGAAGAACCTTGGCCACGCTTCCTGCGTTTTACACATTTATCTGATGCTTCTCCTTTTCCTGGCTGAGGAGCGGGAGCCCCACCTCGGCCACGCTTCCTTTGGTTTACAGATGCATCCGACGCTGCAGAAAGCTGGTAAAAACCAGACGATGGTAAGTGAGTGCTTTTTGGATGCAGGCTGAGTGGCCAATACTGGTGCCGATCTCTTTCTGGAGGAATGTGATGGTGAGGCAGGTGTGGCAGGTGTGGTCTGGGTGAAAGTAGGCAGTGGTGAAGCCATTGCATCCTCATCTCCATCACTATGAAAAGAAATGTGGAAAAACAAAGAGATTAGATTAATTCCTGTAATTCCTGTTTCCTTGGCAGTAAACATGCCATTTTGAGTGTGTGAATGAAACACATTTAGTGACTATAGAGCCATTTCATCCCCATCACTTTGAAAAGAAACACTTTTTTTTTTTTAGATAATGTCTCAGGGCTTCTTAAATGTATGAAACTATTAATGTGTAGCACCAGATTAACGGTAATAATCTCAGCTAACTGAAGATATAAACCATTTTTAGCTAAAAGAAACACAAGAGTAATACCAAGCCTTAGAATTAGCATTTTGCGAAAAAATGTAAATATAAAGTTTTGCAGTCAAGGCTTGTACTTTCAGATGTGCTTCGTTTGTTTCTCTATTACCTCTTCATTATTTATTAACTATATGAATAATCGTACACCAAATAACTAAGTAATAGATAAAAACAGAGAGATTACATACCTTTCCCGTGGTGGAATTTCATCATCAGAGTCACAACGCTCCGGGTTCCGTTCTGGCTGCAAGAGGTCCTCGTCGTCTGACTCAGAATCAACAGGTAACATGTCTGCATCGCTGTCAGCATTAGTCACCATTTCCATTGCCTGTAAAGTCGTAAGCATCTCTTTCCTGCAAGCCATTATTACAAGTATAGCAAGTATAGCAAAAGTCCTAAACGCCAATCTTGTAGTCTGCTCCGTTATCTGCTGTCCGCTCTGCGCTCTGGGTCCTGCTGCAATTCTTCTTGTTTACGTACTAAACACTGCGTCGAGTGTGGTGCGTAGTGTGTGTGCCGCTGGCATTCACAATTTATACTTTACGCAGGACCATATCTATGGAACCCATTGGTCGATTTGAGTGATTTACACCTTTTTCTTAACCATTAGATCCAATAGAATCCGATGGGCAGTTCCAAAATCTACGTAAACATTACCATTGCGGAGGTAATAGAGAAACAAACGAAGCACATCTGAAAGTACAAGCCTTGACTGCAAAACTTTATACCCAGTTTATTGCCATAAATATGATGATGTATTATCAGTAAAAAATTCTACGTGACACAGACACATTGGATTAACCTTGAGCGGCGTTTTTATTCCGTTGAACACAACTTTTGATCACAAATCAAAAAAGGTAAGATGTAATTATTGTAATATTTTTTAAACCGGATGTTGTTTACTTTCTCTTTTCTGGCTGAAAGCTCCGCAAATTCGGGGTCGTACAGTGATGACACTACATGTATGGAATATGTGGAGTCTCAGCTTTAATCGGATATCTTGTTTGTGCAGTTACGATAAGTAATAAGGGCATTTTGAGAGTGAGTGCTGTGCAAAACTCCGTTAGCATTAGTTAGCATTTTTTCGCAAAATGCTAATTCTAAGGCTTGGTATTACTCTTGTGTTTCTTTTAGCTAAAAATGGTTCATATCTTCAGTTAGCTGAGATTATTACCGTTAATCTGGTGCTACACATTAATAGTTTCATAAATTTAAGAAGCCCTGAGACATTATCTAAAAAAAAAAAAGTGGGAGGGGTCCAATGGGGGGATCGCCGGGCTTAAGAGGTTAAATAACGTTAATGTTGTGTAAGCGTGTTGTACTGTTGTGTCAGCTAGCATCAAGGACAGTGAATCCCCAGCTTTCAGAAAAGTCCCTCGTGTCACAATATGATGTGTTTTCCTTTCATTGCTTTTTTTCCCTCCTGTTTCCGGTTGTCCTTTTTCAACAGGGCTGACAAATAGGCTGAAGTGTGCTGACATCACCATGAGTAGGTGAGTGGGTGGCCGGGATCCCCCCCCCGGCGTCTCAGGCTAACCTTTTGTTGTTTTTCTTCCGGTAGTAAAAATGGTGCAATTAAATCTTTCCCCGCACAATGAAACTGGACAGGTTAGGTAATGCCTGTGCGTTTATCTTCCTCCACAGCCGCAGCCGTCCAATCTACATAACTGACTCAAACTGATCAGTGCTACTTTGTCATGGTACACTGTGAGATCTAGCTAAATGTGTTTGGGGACACAGGAAATGCCCTTTGCACACACTCCCTTTATACCAAGTGTTATCTTAGTCGGAAATGTTATATTTAGTCATATTTATAAGTCCTGTTTTGGTCAGTTCCGTTCAGTGGTGAAAAAATACTCAAATCTTTTACTTAAAGGTAGGGTAGGTAAGTTTGAGAAACTGGCTCGAGATACACTTTTTGTTATATTCCATGGAATGCTCTTAACATCCTGATAGCAATGAATATCTGAAGTGCTTTGACAAAAAATCCATAAAAAAATGTCATCTGTGGAAGCCGTAATACTGTAAAAAGCACGACCAATCATTTTAGCCGGCCCGGCTAAAATAACTGGATGGCCTACCTGCCTGTCAGCCTTCCATCTGTACACAAACTTATCTCGTGCCCTCATTGGTCATGGGCGCGTTCGTGTGTGTTGGAGGAGGGGCTCTATAAGGAAGTGGCAGATTTTCTCCGGTTGTGTATTTTCAAATTCTAGCGATCTCGAGCCGGTTTCTCAAATGTACCTACCCTACCTTTAAAGGGGACCTATCATGCAAAATGCACTTTTGTACGTCTTTTATACATGAATATGTGTCCCCGGTGTTCCAGGGAACTCACCAAGTGTCAGAAAACACAACCCTCTCTATTTTCCTCCATACCCAAATCTCTAAAAAAGGGGCTGCAACGGATCTGATACAGACTGATCCAGATTTGAACACTTCTATGACATCACAAAAGTGGCGCTACGGCTATTGGGCCAACTCTCCACCTATCAGGGGAATGTGGGGTTGGGCCATGGCCGGCCATTGCCGCTCGAAAGCGCTGGAGACGCTGTAGTACATATGCCAGGCCTGTAAGTGGCGCTGTAGTCTGCCACAAAAGCAGCGAAGAAGACTTCCCGCCCATAGTTACCATGGTTACCCTTCTGTTTATTCTCCGCTGTGTCCCTCCCCGAGGCAAGCGTTTGCTCCCGCTGCTTTAATTCAATGCAATCCCTCCCCATCGAGGCAAGCACTGTAATTCTCTCCGGTTAGTCCACCAGCAGATGACAAACACCCACCTCTCCGCCTCTTCCAAGGAACGAGGGGACCGTGCGGCAGAGTTTCAGTTTCAGTTTCTTTCGCCAGTCAAGATGTCCGTTAAAGTTGAAATCTTCCGGACAAAATTAGAAAAGTGCCGGTCAAAGGTCTTCTTTGTTATTTATTGAGCTTTAAAACAAATGAATAACGACTCTATATAATAAAACACGGAGGACGGAGATCTTTTTTTCTCCCCCTCTTGACTTGATCAGAGCACGGCTCCCCTCTCCTGCAGGGGGGCGTGGTCAGCTGCAGCTCAGATGCGGCTTTCACATCGGCGCTTTTCACTTTCTAGCTCCTCGCGAGAGCTTTTCTGGTTCAGCTCCCGTTTCCCTTTTCAGCTCCCGCTCTGTTCACACCGCCCAGAGCTGCCGCTGCTGCGTCATGACGTCACAGTTTACGTCGTTGATTTTCTCCCACAACAACAACGGGCCGGGGACTGCGTCGGGTCGATGATCGTGTTGCTTTTAATCATACAGATTAAATTAAATAACGACTTCTCCTACTTTTCTCCAGAGTGCCGTGGTTCATTGTTTATTAATAGCCGCGTTCACACCGGAGTACTTTCACCGTACTTTTCGCGTTTTAGTTCCGTGAGTACCCCTTATGTCGCGTTCACACCAAAAATCGTACTTAATCTCGGGTACTTTTACCCCCATTTTTAGAGCCAGCTCAGAGAGCGTACTTTTCTGTGGGTGAAAAGTGCTCCAAAAGTGCCCCAGTGCTGATTGGCTGGGCGAATTGCAAACCACGCCCGTACAACTCTGAAAATGTTGTGTGGAGACGCTCCGTGCGTTGTGTTTGTTTTTGAAAGCAGTTATGGCAAGCATCAAGAAATGATGAGGAGGTGTCGGCGCTTCTGGAGATCTACGCAGAGGACGCGACCCAGGGAATGCTACTGAAGCCAGTTCGGTAGCTTTCACTCGACCTGGGAATGTGCACAGCCCCACCGGCTAAAAATAAAGAAACTCAGGCAGGACTACAAACGGCGGATTCAGTGGCCAACGATGACGACCACGACGAAGGTAAAATCAACTACATGCACTGGGGTTTTAATCTGCACAATAATGGTCTCAGATGTACTTTTATTTGCTCAGTAGATCAAGCTAGCCATGCTAGCCATAATAGGCTAACACCGGCCCCGAGCACACAGTACACACACACTGTAACTTTGTCTTGAAAGAACGTTACGCATCGAACTGATGTTCACAATCATGTTTATTTCATAATATTCATCATATTTTATGTTTAACTTGCCTCAACAACATTAAACAAAGTTCAAGCATACATGAAGCACTCTTCAAAAAGGAACAATCCTCCGTGTTTGAACCTCTTAAATCGCTGCATAGCCGATTTATTTGGACTGGATTATCCCAGAGAGGCCAAACATTCTTTATAACACAGTTTCAGATTTGTGAAACCTTAATTCTATTTGTGAAAATAAAAAAAAAGGGAGATTTCAGTGCTTTTTTTACATGTAGACCACATTAGACCAGGTCCTGATCTAAAACCACTATACCTAGACTCATCAAATCTGGACTGGATTATCCCAGAGAGTCAAAAGATTCTTTATAACACAGTTTCAGATTTGTGAAACCTTAATTCTATTAGTGAAAATACAAAAAACACATTCCTAGTATGTTGTAAAACTACATGGCGACTAAACTTGTATATTGTATATTGCTTATTTTCCCCTCTTAGGAAAGCGGACACGGGATGCGAATTTCTTTGACACCGCCCAGGCGTTGGAGGACCGGCGTGCCGTGGTGAATGAGTCGCTGCGTGGAGATCAGATGGTGCTGTTCACCAAGGCCCAGGAAACGGAGGACAAGATGCTCACCTCGATGGAGCGCCAGGCAGAAGTGTTCAAGCAGCAGATGGAGCGCCAGCAGCACCAGGATGAAGTGTGGGCGCTGCGCCATGAGGAAGCGTCGGCGCAGCGGTAGGATGAGCGACAAACTGCATTTAATAACAGTTTATTTGGTATAGTTTTTGTAAATACTGACACACGACACACAACGTTGCACTAAGGTGTGCATGCTGCTGAGAATATCCCTACACCTGGGACAGTTTATTTTATATTGTTATTACTGTTATGACTTTATTTTATATATAATGTTTACTGACATGTACAACTGACACTTTATTTACATTTAAAATTGTTCTATTTAATGTTATGTCTTGAGAGTGCAATAAAGAAAACCGACATGGCGATTAAGCTTATTTCTCCTGACACTTTATCTTTTGTGACCTGTGTAGCATCCTATACATCACATGTAAGTGATTATTCTGATACCATCATGTTTCATCGGTTATAAACTGGCAAAGCTTTATTTGTCATTTATTTATCATCAATGTTGCAACCTTGTGGGGGAATGGCAGGGGCACATACACAAATATGACAATTTATATAATTTTAAATATTATTTGACCTAAACTTTTAATTCCCCCCCATTTCACACAACACAACATGGAGTCCACTATGGGCCAAAACTAACATGTATGTTTGCATAGTGTTTATGGCAGACGGATGCAGTGGGTCTCAGGAAGATATATAATAAAGGTGGGTTTGCTGCTGAGACTCCCTACACCTGGGAGTTTATATTATATTGTTATTACTGTTATTATATAGTACAACTGACACTTTATTTTATATTGACAATGTTTACTGACATGTACAACTGACACTTTAGTTACATTTAAAATATTTCTATTTAATGTTATGTCTTGAGAGTGCAATAAAGAAAACCGACATGGCGATTAAACAGATCCTGTATCAGTTTTTCTTCTTCTTCTCTTGTCTTGTTCACCTACTGTACTTTTAATCTTCCCTCAGGGAAAAGTACTCCGGTGTGAACGCGATCTGTACTAAGTACCCTGGGGTTAAAAGCGCCAGGGCTCTTAGTGCCGGAACTAAGTACAGGAAAGTACTTGGTGTGAACGCGGCTAATGTGTTTCAACGGCATTTACCGACCGCTGCAGTGCTGGCTGCACTTCCACGGGAGTTTATTCTCCCGTTAGCTCCGGGTTAGCTCACACGGCTCTAAAGTATTCACTGTCTGACTGTCACACAAGCAGCTGATACATATCCCCAGTTCCCCTTAAGTGAATGTGTGTCAGTCTGAATTGACGCTGTTTGGCATCACAACGCTGTTATGAAAGTTTCTCTGGTATAACATGGGTGATGTTAGCATAGCAACCGAAGCTAAACTGACTACCGGCGTCATTATGATTCTACTTCTGATAGTCGGACATGACAACCTGTACAGCCCATGTATCTCCACAATCATCAATAACAGCGAACGGATGGTCAAAGTAAGGTTTCCTGCACGCCTCGACGTAAGAGACGTAAGCGACGCCGCGTCATAGCTCCGAAGCTCTTGCCTCTGGATCGACAATTTTTTGGAGCTGGAAGTGAACCGCATTCCGGAGCTATGACGCGCCGCCGCTGCGGTGTGAACAGGAAAAACTGGCGCTTTTCAGGCTCTAGCTCCGAGCAGGAGCTGGAAAAGCGCCGGTGTGAAAGGGGCAACAGAGATCAGCCCCGTAGACAGCAAACAGCACATAGAGCGAAATGAGGCATGGCTAAAATGCATGATCTGTTTGGTATTTTGAAAACAGAAATGTATAAATATACCTTATACAGTATAGGTATGGCCCTACAATATATTATTTAAATATAGCATGATAGGTCCACTTTAAGTACAAATTGTTAAACCACAATGTAAAAATCCAGTAAACTAAAAGTCCTATACATACAACATTTTGGTAAAACATATAATAAATTAACATAAAGGTAAAATAAAAGTAAAATAACTAATTCTGCCCTGGCCCATTCAGAGAAAAATAATAATAATATATATATATATATTGTGTGTGTGTATTCATGCTATAGTGTGTCCAATAGTATCCAATATATTTCAATTGTAATCTGTAATAGTACATAATACATTATTTATTGATT
Source organism: Trematomus bernacchii (assembly GCF_902827165.1). Taxonomy (NCBI): domain Eukaryota; kingdom Metazoa; phylum Chordata; class Actinopteri; order Perciformes; family Nototheniidae; genus Trematomus; species Trematomus bernacchii. The sequence goes on from NW_022987739.1 coordinate 20,214,275, forward strand.
ATGAATTGGTGTATTAATCCAAAACCTGAATAATAAAGTAATTAAAGCTGTCAAATAAATGTATGTGAAAAAAAGAATTGTCTCTGAATTGGAGTGGAGTAGAAGTATAATGTACCAGTAAATTAAAATAAACTAGTCAAGCTGGGCGTTTGGCTGCTACCGGCACCATCCATTTGTTCAACTCACGTGACACAATGTCAATGTGACATGAGTGAAGGTGGGGTTGTGATTCGGCTATAGACCGCCGCCGCGTAGTAATAAAGTTGAGCGCATACACTGGGCACGGCCTTGCTCAAAGAGACAGGGTGCAAATGACCAAAGCCATACATTATATTATAAATGTCTATCTAATGCCATTAAAATAATGAAACCCAATATATCTGGAATCCACTACAAAACGTATTGCCTGTGTATTCAAAACTTGAGATTGAGCTTATTCTTCTGTGCTCTGCTGTCAAGATACCATTACAACCATGACCATGGGTAAGAACATGTGCACTGCATCCTGACCCAGTTCCCAGTAACTGCCCTCCTGCTGTAGACACTGACCTGTGCACCCGTGTGTATTATTCTGCTGCCAAACATATAATAAATGAACATAAAGGTAAAATAAAAGTAAAATAACTAATTTTGCCCTGGCCCATTCAGAGAACAATTATAATATATATAAAGTGTGTGTGTATTCATGCTATAGTGTGTCTATCATTTTAATGTTGGTAAAGGATAAGCTTTTAACCTATTTATTCATACTAAGGAGTATCCAATAGATTTAAATTGTAATCTGTAATAGTACATTCCTAGATTAGGAATTGGTGTATTAATCCAAAACCTGAATAATAAAGTAATTAAAGCTGTCAAATAAATGTATGTGAAAAAAAGAATTGTCTCTGAATTGGAGTGGAGTAGAAGTATAATGTAACAGTACATTAAAAATAAACTAGTCAAGTACAGTACTTGAGTAAATGTACTTGGTTACTGTCCACCGCTGGTTAATTTTAAATAAACCAGGTGCTGATCATAAAAAATGACTAATATCTCATCTTCCACCTAAGGTTAAGGTCTGTGTAAGCTTGGGCAACTAAACATCCTAACTCTAAGTCTAGAAAATATCAAAATGACTAAAAGACAAGGCCGGATTAGTACCTCCAGGGGCCCCTGGGCACTGAGAGCTCAGGACCCCTTAACCCACATACCAACATGTAACAACACGCCTACCCAACATGACCAATATTTACATTTTTCATTCAAACTGGCAAGTCAATCGCACACCTATTTGTCAGAAGCAGGAACGCAGCTACATAGTTCAACCAAAGTAGGTCTAGCCTTTTGCCCTTTCAGTAAAAAATGACAAGACAAGGATACAATGGATAAGATCTCAAGACAGTGTATGGCTCAAGAAGACCTAGGTAATATCACTCAAAACCTCAGAGCAGCACCCCACTTCAAATGCCAAAATATGACTGGCTGGCTGTACAAGTAAACGAGGAGTTCTATTTGTCACAAACATCGAGTTACAAAAGTAAAACGTTTATTGAAAGTATGTGGTTGCTCAACTAAGTGATCAGTATATGTGATAGAAGATATTATTGTGTGTGTGTGTGTGTGTGTGTGTGTGTGTGTGTGTGTGTGTGTGTGTGTGTGTGTGTGTGTGTGTGTGTGTGTGTGTGTGTGTGTGTGTGTGTGTGTGTGTGCGTGTGTGTGCGTGCGTGCGTGTGTGATTGATTGAGTTTAAAAAAAAAGCTATTTATTGTTTGAAAATGTTTTAATGCAGCCGCCACTCTCTCTTCCTTTTCTTTCTTTTTCTTTCTTTTCGCTGCCCCGCTGGGCGTCTGGCTGCTACCGGCACCATCAATTTTTTCAGCTCACATGACATGTGACATGAGTGAAGGTGGGGTTGTGATTCGGCTATAGACCGCCGCCGCGTAGTAATAAAGTTGAGCGCATACATGTGAAACCTACAGTACAGAGACGGTTTAGAAAATATATTAATTTGACCCTATAGAAGAGTTGAGTTATTTATTGCGACGGAGAGTGAGTTTCATTTAAAACAATGTATGATGAGTGAGGTTGTTCCAAAAAAAATGAAAAGAAATAAGAAATTCGTTTTTTTGGTTCTCTTGTCACTGAGGGCCCTCTCTTGCTCAAGGGCCTCTGGGCATGTGCCCAGTGTGACCATATGGTTAATCCGGCCTTGCTAAAAGAAACAGCGTGCAAATGACCAAAGCCATAAATTATATTATAAATGTCTATCTAATGTTTAAAATTGAGTAAAAAAATAAATAGAAATGCCATTAAAATAATTAAACCCATTATATCTGGATCCCACTACAAAACGTATTGCCTGTGTATTCAAGACTTGAGATTGAGCTTATTCTTCTGTGCTCTGCTGTCAAGATACCATTACAACCATGACCATGGGTAAGAACATGTGCACTGCATCCTGACCCAGTTCCCAGTAACTGCCCTCCTGCTGTAGACACTGACCTGTGCACCCGTGTGTATTATTCTGCTGCCAAAAAGAAAAAAAATAAAGTAGACCAAACAAAGACACAATTTGTTCTCCTTTTCAAGTTACAGTGCCTAAAACCTCGTACCCAACCGCAGTAAACCTAACCCTAGGGTATCATGTAGCCTTTTATAAATATATAATAATATAGGAAGTTCTTTCTTACTTGTGTTGGCGTGTGATTATGTTGGTCTTAGCTGTGGTGCACTCTTATGGTTTATTTCAAATTTAAAAACAGTTCCCTGTTTTAGTATGTACCAAAAAAAAGTTTTGGCATTATACCTTCTCTCTTAAGAGAAGACACAAACTGACATCCCTGAATCTCCAACAGCTGCTTAAAGCAAAAATAATGTTATCTAATATTTCTTAGAAAAACCCCTGACATTTGATAATAAGTGCTTTTTATAGAGATGTCCTTTTATCACACTATTGGGTCTCAATTCCCAGAAGTGCCAATGGCAATATTCTGGCATAACGGGTTCAATACAATGTATCTACTGTTTTTGGTTGGAGGTCCTTTAATGTTCTTATCTGGGTCTTGTTGTACCATTGAAGAAAACATCAACAAATTCATAAAAGCAAAACATTTTACGAATGATTTCTGATAATTCAACTCAACTTCACTACTTTGGAAATATGTCAGACAAAACTACACACTTAAAATAATACGTAAGTTATTACCATCCTTCTGTCAAATATTGCTTTACTTTTTATACTGCCACTCTAATTAGAATTATATGATGATAAAATCCTAGATAAACAAAACCGCAGCTCGCCATATGGGAGATGTTTCAGCTTTATTGTGTCAAGCATTTGTCTGTACCTCCCGCTTGATTACAGTAATGTAATTAAACAGAGTCAATAACACGTTTCCTTCCGATCAGTCCCTGGAGTGAGCACCTTTATCAGGTCCATAAAGAGGCAGGGTGTTATTGTGTGTGTCCACTGAAAAGGTTTTATATTAGCCTGTGCATTTCTTCAATTATGTCTTATTTGTGTAAAACAGAACCAGGAAATGTGAACAAAGGCGCAAACAAGCTGACAGGAAACGATTTGACCACACAGGGTGTGCTTAGCATATATTCTTGCAAGGATATATCATACAGATTGTTTGGATTGAAACCTGTATGCATACAGGGGAAACTCACAGTTGTTGTTTATGATAAAAAACTACTTTCAAGCTAAAATGTATTTAAAAAAAGAATAATAAAAGATGAAATATAGCAAATAAATTATATCATAGCCACTTTAAATTGGGGTCATTGTTTTATTGAGGAAAATGTTCATCAACATTTAATTGTATGTGTAAAATATATATAAAAGGTGGCTATGTTATTGTCACATCAACACACTGGCACAAATGTTCTTTTTTCATGTGTGTAAATAAGTTGTTTTGAAAGAGTAGGGTGGAAAGAAAACACTTAAAGCTTAACCGCTGTGTTTTCAGGGACAGGCAAGAAAAACAGTGTACTGTTCATCAGTGGCTTTTGTCAACTCACAGTAATCCCCCAGCCTTGTCCTTGCATATCCTCCCCCACTTTCTCACTTCAGCATCTCTCTCTTTCTCTCTCTTTCCCTCTACCTCTCTGTGATTGGCTGAGAGGCTTTGTGATATGTACGAAGCAAGGGAGGTAGGACTATAAAGCCTCTGCTGTGGCTCTGTTCCGACACACAGACAACCTTGCTCCCTACTGAGCTTCTCTAAACGGATATTTAACTGCCATCTCAACGACATATCACCTCTACTACCTCCAACCTGCTGCTACAGAATGTGCAAAGGACTATCATCACTGCCTGCAAGCTGCGTAGAAAGGTACATGAAGCTACATGCATGGTGGATGTTTGGGGATATGAAAAACACTGTCTTTGTGTATCTGTGTGAGAACCTTTAAGACGCTAAAAGAGTGCTGGTCTGAGCTTATGTTTATTGTAGACTTTGTACTCAGTGTGGATAAATGCAGTGCTTGAAGAATAATGACGTGTCAGTATGCAATCAATGTAGTGAGAAATATAAAACTAACCTTTATTTTTTTTCTAACAGGGCTATGGAGCTAAAAGAAAGACTGAGAAGCATTTTGCTGAAATCGCATTGGAATAAATCCTGCAGCAAAATGGGGCAAAACAAGTAAGCATCACATTTACTGTACTGTTTATTAGTACCTATTCATTTGAAATGTATTGTGAGCTTGAATACAATTCTTGGTTTATACTAATCTTGCTTCTTTTGTGTTCAGGCCAACCCTGGAGGAATGCCTTGGGTGGAAGCAGTCCTTTGAAAAACTCTTGTCAAGCAAATGTAAGTATAAATCAAAAATTAAAATATCTGATACATCTGCACACCGAAAAACATACGCAAATACATGCCACATGCAGCCCCTGCAGTTAAATGATGTGCTTTAACTAATCAAATATCCTCTCTTTCTTCAGATGGACTGTGTGCCTTCACAGCTTTCCTGGTGTCTGAGTTTAGTGAGGAGAACATTTCCTTCTACTTTGCGTGTGAAGACTACAGAAATACCAAGTCTCCTGCCAAACTGTCAGCCAAAGCCCAGAAGATCTACGATGAATTCATCGGCTTTGATGCTCCACGAGAGGTAAGAAAGCATCCATCTCAAACGAGTAAAATATGAATCCTTATAGATGATGGGACCCAAGAAACAAATGTATTCCTGTAGCCTCTAAGTAACTAATCATGATGTTTCCTTGTCTCTTTTATAGATTAACATTGACCATGAAACTCGTGACATCACCAGAGCAAACATCCAGGAGCCGTCAACCGATGCCTTCGACCCGGCCCAGCATAAGATCTACATGCTGATGGCTAAAGACTGCTACCCTCGCTTCCTCCGCTCACAAGCCTACGGGGATTTAGTTTGCCAAGCCAAACCCAGCGCCACGGCAACCAAGAAGCCCTGAACTCTCTCCATTAAACGATGGAGTGTTCTTAGTTGATCGCCCTCAATGGTTGAGAAGGCAAAGCTAAACGTTAGGTACTGCACCATGAAGCTGGTCTCTGGTGTAGAAACATCGGATTGTCCCAGGAGTGGCCGTAAATGGCCGTGTTCGGTAGATGCCCGAAGATTGAAGAGAAAGGGAAAACGGTGGATCCCTTGAGTGAACTGTTGTGTGAACACAGATGAAGTTTGGACGTTACAATTCAATAACGGTACAACAGACTGAGTGCCAATCAAACAGGAAGAAAGGAAGAAAGCACTTTTATTTGCCATGAACCGATTTTTGTGGCTGTGGTGTGCAATGTTTCTCAGTTAAAGTCTTACACTCTTTGTGAACAGGCTTGTATGGTCCTTTATGATTTTGTATTTATTTTTAATGTATTTGCCTGTAATATATCTCTTGTTTTTTTACCCAACACAATGAAAAACAGAGATTTAATTTATATAATATATATTTAATTATATGTTGTATTTATTTGTACATACAAGCAACTTAAATAAATTATGGGAAAAAAATGCTCAAATGGTTTGTCCTTATTGAAAAATAACATGTGGTGGTAACACATTTATTATGACACTCTATGGGAATTTTAGGAGTCACACATACTTGGTCAATTGACTTACTTGGAGATCAAAGGTCAAGTGGAGTACTGTATTTACACACCAAGGAGCAAGCTAAAAAAAAAGTCTGCATGTTAAATCATTCAAATGACCTGATATAAAAAGGACAATGGTATATTTGTACTCTATCATGAGGCATTTTGCAGCTAATGTTGTGCACAACTGTTAATCACCTAGGGAACCACTCGTAAAGAACACAGACAATGACAGCAGCCGCCTGCTCTGAGCTTTTGTCCCATATGATGCAAATGAGAAAGAGCCCTCTAGCAAACAGGAAGCACAAAGAGATTATGCAACGGCATTAACGTAATAGATAGAGCAATAAATGTTATTATCACCTTAGCAACTGTTTGCACACGCTCAACGACTTCAGGTAATAAATGACAGCAAAACCACTATCTGTCTGGAGAACGACTTACACTGTGGGCTAACCAAGCATGCAGGAAACACATAAAGGATGATGTGAAGCCCTCTGGTCATAATGCATTAATTACAGAAGTTATGCTATTATCTAATTTGTTCTCATTAAAATGTACAGCCACTATGATTGCTTTGATAAAGTACGTTTTGCCAGCAGGCAGTACAACATGTGGCTGGATGTCTACTCTGCATATTCAGATGTCATCAGTGTAGAGTGGCGCCAGTTTGAGGTGGACAACAGCTGGTCCAACCTGATGAATATAAACATCTCATAATGCTGATACCTTCTCCATAGTGACCCTTTGACATTTGTATCTAGATCCAAGCATAACAACGGCCATCTGTAATACAGGTTGTACTACTTGTACTTGTAAATGTACAATGACACATTGTGAATAATGTGGTATCAGTATTTAGTAGTAGGTGAATACTAGGAAGACATACTCCCAGTAAGCCTGCAATGATTATTTATCTAATTGTTGAGCCAACTTACAAAAATGAATGGCAAACTGTTTTGATAATACCTTAATCGTCAAGTCATTTTTCATAAAAAAATGGCAGAATATGCTGTTTTCAGCCTCTTTATTATGGAGATATCCTACTTTTCCACTTATTATATAATATAATCAAATAATATTTGGGTATCAAATTAACAAAACAACATATTTTAGACATCACCTTTGCATTTGATTAACTTGGATGGACACAGTTAACTCTTTTAAGATGGGTCCAAAAGAGTTAGTAAATAAATCTAGAAACGTATCGATGGATACATTCAAAATGAGAAATCTTTTTAGCTGCATTCCTACTCAAAATAGCATTCAACTGTGGGTGCATGTTACGTAAGGCAAACATTTAGCAATTCAATAATATTGAGTTTCTACTGAAAGTTAGTGAAGACTTCACAAGCGATTAAAGTGAATATTGAGGTTGGATCCATCAAGTAGATAGATATGAATGATTTCTGGTGTTGCCTCACATTTGAGTATTTCTGCCCCCTAATGGCCACAAAGGAATTAAGGCAACATGTAATATTTCATATACAATTCATAGGTTTTTTTCGAATGGTAAAAAACATTTTTGCACATATTTTATAGTTTGAAAGGTCCAAGTGCTGCAAGTCATTGTAGCCAACATGTCTAGTTTTTGGCCAACAAAAGCTAGATGTCAACAGATTGTGTTTATGTACTGCTGCCTGCAATTAGTTGCCTAAATTGGGCCTTTATTTACAGAATGTGAGGTAATGGTTTTGCACTGACCCTGCACTGACCACGCGTAGTATTTTCACCACTGATTGGGTGGTTGTTTTTAAAAGTTAAAACCCTTCTGATTGCTGACCCATTTACTGTATATATATAAACACATATATATACTCCAATACACTACTTGCTTAAGGAAAAGACAGGATTGTAGATTTAGTTTGTAAACTGACTATCTTGGGATTAAAGTAGGAAACAAACCCCCTATCTCAATCAATCAATCAATGTTTATTTATATAGCCCAATATCACAAATGTTACATTTGTCTCAGTGGACTTCACAGTTTGTACAGAATGTCAGTATGACAATACGACACCCTCTGTCCTTAGACCCTCACATCGTACAAAGAAAAACTTCCGGAGAAAACCCACAGTTTAAAGGGGAAAATGGGAGAAACCTCAGGGAGAGCAACAGAGGAGGGATCCCTCTCCCAGGACGGACAGACGTGCAATAGATGCCGTGTGTAAATTGAAAAGATAATACATTTACAGCATAGGTAGTCCAAATGTTTGGAAATGCATGTGTCTATAATAAGAAGATGAATCCACGAGGATATCCATCCAGGACTTATGATCCAGGACCACAGCAGCAGGCACAGCCACGACTCAAGATCCAGGGCTCGCGATCCAGGACTCAGGACCACAGCAACAGGATCAGCCACGACTCAGGATCCCGGCGTAGATAGACACCAAAAAAGAAATTTGGGGAAGCTGGGTTATTCGGAACATGAGAGTACACAGCTACAGACAAGGAAGGTCTTAAGCGTACTCTTAAAACTCAACTCTCCTGGTTGAATATCCTGTATTTGTTTAATCCAAACATTCTATCATGCATCCCACCCCATGTGGACTCACTTTGTCTACTGCTTCACCAGACCTTCTGCTTTTCATTTATTAACTACATAATTACCAACATCTAGGACACTGGTAATCACTGATCGAATTCTACATTTAATACATCTCAGAGGTAAACCGGTTATATCATGGCAGATGTTATATAACAGTTGATAAAATACATGCCTTTAACCAAAAATGGGAGCAGAGGACAGTTATACAATTGTACAATTTTTACCTACATTTACGATGGAGTGCTATCAAAATCAATATGCTCCAAGCCAGCATTTAGACTACCTTTACTTCACAGGGTAGGACACATTTTGTCTCAGGATACATAACTGAGTTACAGATTAAATTCTCGTTTATTTCCAATTTTAGAGAGGGAAAAGGCCTCAAAATCATGTTTCAGGCTGCCTGGCACAACTGATAGATATTTGTTTCCCTAATTACTCTCTCTGTATTGTTGGTGGTCACAGCTGTACTTCCTACACCAGTACTGTTTGGTATAATCATGAATTGACACTGACATCTAGTGGTTTGAGTTGTAATCACTAGATTTTACCTGGATAATTGTAAATTAATTCAGTATACAGCAGAACCATTAACTCTTGTCGTGGTTCCGAAATATGGGGTCAAGATAAAATACATTAAAATAAAAAAGTGGAGCAAATCCCTGTTGCTTAAAACTCCTACCCACACCAAGTCCAGATCCTGTGATAAGGATTAGTTTAAAAAAATACATGTATATATTATATTTTCAAAGAGATAAAAAAATGATTAAACACACTAAATGGGCAAATAACCAATATTGTATCACATTATTAGGTAACCAACAGATACAGAAGACAAAGCTGTCTCAATCACATTAACATTATTACATAATTTAAAAAAATGGCCATACAAATAGGATAATGCCTTTTGTATGAATTTCAATCAAATTCAAATATAATTATTATTTATTTACTTTAATATTGAGCAAGGTTTGCAAACCTTATTATTTGGAATAGTTTTTCAAAAAAATCTGCAAGAAAGAACTACATATAATATATAATAATATCTAGATTTTCCAGGGTGATAGAGAAGAACTGACAGCCTGCATGAGTTGATTTCACTGCACCAGGGGGCAGTGACACGCTGTACAATAACCTGGTAACTTTATGATATATTTTCTCTTTTGTTTGTCAAACTTTTGACATTAATAAACATCTTTACAAAGATTGTACTGACCTTATTGAAGACGTAAAGACACTTAAAAGAATAAAACAAAAATATTCAGCAAAAACAAATGAATTTCTCTCCTAAATTAAGAACATTTACGTGAAAAATAGAAATGGACATGTGAAAGTATTATGTTGATATTATGGGGGCATTTTCTAGCCCTCTTTTCAAATCACTGTATTGTTATTTGTATTTATTTTCTTAGTACCTTGTTATATTATTAATGTATATCTTTAATAACCGTTTGACCTAAGGAAAAATTATAAAGCACTTTGTACTGTGTAAAAAAAACATGTGTTTTGTATTTCGATCAAAGTATATTCATGGACAAAAAGTTAAATGAATATAAAGAAACTAAAAAGAAAATGGACATGATAAAAACTGTTAATGTGCTCATGTCTTAAATGTCAGTTACGGCCGGGATGTTAACACAACCAATGCACTGCAGAGCACATACTGTAAGTTCATCATAAGAGAACATCGTCTTCATCACTATGGTGGTATGAAATCCTGTGACCCTGAGTTATAAGTTCCTAGGACAGACAGTTTTCTGAACCCCTTTAGTGTCCGTTAGCAGATCTGGAGGAGATGACCCAATGTGAACATTCCTCAGTGTCTCCCCCAGGAGTGGACATGTGTGGTGCATCTCTCCAACTCCAGACGCAAGTGTGGTCATGATCTCCAAAGAGTGGGGGGGCTTTCTCTTCATCCCATATGTCCCTCACAATCCCTTGTTCATGCCTGCAGTATAAAAACTGCTTCATTTTAATATTATCATAACAGAGTAGAAATTAAGAAGAAGGCTGTGAGAGGAGGTTCAGTTGGAGAGCAAACAGAGAGGAGTAGAGGATTCATGCTAAACATATTGAGATGATAAGCGGGCGAGAACAGAGACAGCCGGGAGGAAGGAATGCGACAGCGCATTACACTCCAAGCGTGGGAAATCTCCTGGTGTGGGTCCCCAGTGAAAAAGGAAAAAACTCTGCTTGTGACACTCAGTTCCTCAGGGTTCACATCCTCTGTCCTCCCGGGATCACACTCAGGCCTGGAACAAACAACGGCTCCACAGACTCAATATCTGCTGCATCTTTCATTTCCCCTGGTGATGCATCATTTGATCATTTGACTCAGTGACTGCATTGCTGTGAGGGGTCCGAGTTGCAGATTGGATTCTGTATTATTGATTTATTATTGCAGTGAAGTCTCCTAGATAGTGTAATGACACTGTGAGAAGGAAAAAATCATTGTTCTTATATACGTGTTTTATTCAGGGATTTGTATACTCCCTTGGACTGTACTCAATTACTGTAACTAAGTTTAAGTTTGAGGTGCTTGTACTTAGTCTTGTAAAGTCTACCTTTTCTGATACTCCAGTGTTTCCCATACATTGATTTATTTGTGGCGGGCCGACACAATTAACCTGTTAAGCCCTGAGCCTGTTTTTCAGGTCTCAGGCTCGAAAATGACATTCCCAGAACAAATGACCATATCTTCCCTTCTAAAAGGGTTAAATTAATAATCTTTTTTCTCAAAGTAATGATAAACCTGTGAGTTGGATGTAGAAAAGTCAGAATCAATATAGATGTTTTTTATTTTAAAGAAAATTCAGATTTTACATAGTAAAAAACTGTAAATTATAGTGTCCGTCCAAAGATTATTTTTTACTTATAGTGAAAACCACCCTTGGATGATGGGTTAGTAGACTAAAAGCTTTAGGAATCCAAAGTACAACATATAATAAGTACCCTGTATCAAGATTGATGCAAAACAAGTGACATTTGACCTTTTTAGAGAGATTTAGCAAAAAGAAACCACTTCTGGGGTCATTTGGGTGGATTTTCCATATCTCTGGCTTCCCTTGCTCAATTTTGATGGTTGACACCTCTTTCTGACCGTTCGAGCCAATATAATCGAAGGGGGAGTCCCCCACACACACACGTTGTGAAGAGAAAAGGTGGGGGCTTCCATGTAATTTTCAGAGTGAACCTATCTCTAGCTTTGACATCTGTAAACGGAAAAGCAGTTTTAATGCTTATGGATTATCAAAAATCATTTCAAAGGGACACAGACGCATTAGATTAACCTATGGATTAACTTCAGCAGCGTTTTTATCGTTTTAATGCCATTGAAGACCACTTTGGAGAGACTACAGAGCCAAGGTAAAAATGTTAGCATTTTTAGCTACCTAGCGCCACCTGTTTTGATGTCCGTTTTTGCTTATAACGTCGCAAATACGTATAATTCAGTGGTAATGTCGGTGTCAAATGATTCTGTGTCACCTCACGATGTGAAACGATGTGTTGGATGTGGTGAAAAGATAAATAATAAGGTTTTGTGAGTGATTTTCTGTGCAGTAAGGTGTAAGGCTCGTTGGTAATTCAGAGGCTCAGTGTTAGCATTGTGGGTTTTCTTTTGAAAAAAAAATTAAAATGATCAGTTAGATGAGTTTCTTCTCGTTACATGGATATAAAACATTCATAGTTTTATTAAATGAACATGCCCTCAGACACTGTTTCCTGCAAGATGTTGCGGCAGTGCCCCGGTACCGCTCAACACACACACAAAACCATGGACACACTGGTACATAAATTACATAAACAATTTATAGGCCTAAATTCAGACAGACAGCGCTGTCTCTCTCTCTCTCTCTCTCTCTCTCTCTCTCTCTCTCTCTCTCTCTCTCTCTCTCTCTCTCTCTCTCTCTCTCTCTCTCTCTCTCTCTCTCTCTCTCTCTATCTCCACTTTCAAAATCTATTTAAAACTCATAACAAACAAACAAAATTCCCAAAGTTGTCCTGAAATTAACTTATTAAATAAACTAAACGAAAAATATAGCCTACTTATGCAAACAACATTGAATCTGGACCTGAAATTATTCTGATTAGGCCTAGCCTACATTGCAAATAAGCAGACAGCACTGCCACACACACACACACACACACACACACACACACACACACACACACACACACACACACACACACACACACACACACACACACACACACTGATTGAAGACTGATAAATCCGAAATGGATGAACAAACTTTGCAGCCCAATTTCCCAGCTTTGCAGTCTATCCACGGCAGTGGCGAGCCGTGAGCTTTATACCTAGGCCCTCTGACCCCCACCAATTCCCTTGAAAAAAAAAAAAAAAGAGTTATTACGTCACAGCGTATACTTCAGCGGAATATCAAAACAACGGCCCAGGGTGCAAAACGGATTTATTTCTTTGGAAATGTTATTTTAAATACAATTAAATCAAGTTTTTTTTCGGTAAAACTAATGAAAAATATAACAAAAATAATATTAAAAAAATATATATTTAAAATTTTTTTTTTTTTTTTTAAATGTTTTTAAATATTATTTTTTACAATATCTTAGGCCCTCACAGAGGGCCTAGAGGGCCCTGACGGCTCGCCACTGATCCACGGGTGTTTCCTCCGCCACATCTCCTCCGTCCATACTACTTCTGGGAAAGGTGAGCTTGAGCTAGCCAGGGGAACGTTGCTAGCGCAGCGAACGTTAACGTTAGTGCTAGCATTATCCACGTCTTTAGGCGGCTCTTCTGATGATGTAGTACTAGTAGCAGCTTCACTTGTAGCTTCGGTGCTGCTAGCCTCTTTCTTCTTGTGAATTATATTGTTTTTAGAAAAGAAGTCAAGTAAAAAATGTGTGCCTGCCATTATAGAGCTTTTTCGTTAGCGTTCTTGAGGGAAAGAGCTGCCGCAAAATCGGCGGGGGGTCACGAGCGTGATGACGAATCATAATTTTTTATGAATCATAATTTTTTAAGGAAATCGTTTTTTTTTTTTTATTATAATTACTGTGAAATGTATTATGTTTTTGTCATTATTACAACACATACACACTTGCAACTGATAACACTGGCAATGATTTTATATTTATTAGACTATTGAAAAAAAGATCATGCTCCAAATAAGTGGGGGTACGGCGTACCCCCGCGTCCAACGCCCACTACACCACTGGTTTTCACTATAAGTAAAAAATAATTTTTGGACGGACACTATAATTTACAGTTTTTTACTATGTAAAATCTGAATTTTCTTTAAAATAAAAAACATCTATATTGATTCTGACTTTTCTACATTCAACTCACAGGTTTATCATTACTTTGAGAAAAAAGATTATTAATTTAACCCTTTTAGAAGGGAAGATATGGTCATTTGTTCTGGGAATGTCATTTTCGAGCCTGAGACCTGAAAAACAGGCTCAGGGCTTAACAGGTTAAGCAGTTCTATTGCGGGACATTCCCTTTTAAACGCCTTCAATGGTTTCATTGTAATAACTCAAGTTAAAATGAGGTCAATGATCCGCATTTCACAAACAAGCAAAGTCCAAGCTAAATCTATAGAAAATGTGTGTGCAGGACATGTAAACTTTTTGATTGATAAATAAAATAAAATACCCTAAGATCAGTTGAAAAAATGTACCTCAAAATCCTAAAATAATTTAAATATACACACACAGACAAATGATCATAATTCAAATAAAACAGAGGCAAATATTTAGATAAAAATAATAAAGATCATGTAAGGACACATGATTGAAGAGGGATATTTAAAAATGCCAACATGCTAGCTTTACTAAAACATTCTGTCACACATTGGTTTAAAGTGTTGTGTCGCAGTCTGCTGTACCAACATGAGGTAATGGAGCTCACTTTGGGGGGAACAGCCCCGGACTGCACATTAATCCACAAACAGGTTTAGACAACCTTTTTCAGCTATTGTTTTATTTTTCACCCCGGGCTGGCCTTAACATTTTGTCTTTCCCAGAATCCATTGTGTTCTGGAAAGGCTACAAACTTCTTTTGGAGGTTGTGGTTTTATGTTAAGTAACGACTTTGAACCCTTCACGATCTTAAAGGCACATCTGCCAAGATCTTATCGCTTGTGTTTTACCGACATAACAATGTTGACATATTTCTTTTGTGGACGCTTCTATAATTCTAACCAGATGTTTTGCACAATAACAAATTAAGCTGTAAGCAGAGATGTTTCAGTCAGAGAAAAAAGCTAATTCATTCCCTGCGTCACACTGAGCTGCGTAGGGTTCATATTTTCAGAAGTTACTACACTGTGCCTCGTCCCTTTAATCCCTCAAGATAAAAAGCCAAATAAAAAATCGAGTCAGGCTGAACGGTCAGCCCTTATTTATGGGAATCTTCAATGCGGGATTACTCTGCATTTATCCTGATAGGGTGAAAGTTTTATCATATTAATGTCAACCAGGTGTGCATAGTCTACAATAAATGAATAAAGTATCATGATTGGAAATGCTGTCTATACTATACTTTTAGTATTTATCAGTTCATAATATATTTAATCGCTTTGTTTGTCACTGTCACTTTTTACCTCATGCAATGGTAACAATGTAAAACAACTTGACAAAAGCTTACATTTCTATTCTACACTGTGTGCTTTTTAGAAGAACTATGTTCCTATTTGATTTAAAGGAGAGGTGTCATGGCCATTTCCACTGATCATAATTCCATTGTTGAGGTATACTAAAATAGATTTATACTGTGCATTTTTCCAAACTCACATTGGTTTCTCAAACAGCATCTCTGTAAACTACTTGTATTCACTGAATTTCACTATTTGCCTTTAACGGCTCGTTGTAGCTCCAAAAGCTCCAGCCCCCACCCTCCCTGTGAGCACAGTCTGCTCTGATTGGTCGGGACGTTGTGAATCGCGCTGAGCTCCGTGGAGGTGTTGCTTCCTTGTTTAGGATACATAGCGAAACACAGCCAAACTCATCCTGAGCACACACAAAGTCACATCCGAACTAAAAACAATAAGTGTGGCTTGATATTGAGTAATAAAAAGGTTGATAAACGCTGTGAGAATGGGTCTGCAGAGAGAATTTTGCCGCGATCCCAACTGTCTGTTATCAGCCTGCAGCCAGGGAGGAGAAATCAGCTGAGCTGCCTGCTCCCTGCACACAGATGTGTGTGTGAGGAAGTCCGTGGATCGGTCAATTTGGACCAATCAGCGGGGGCTTAACGTAACGGCTCCTCGGACGTAACGTAACGGCTCTTCGGGATTGGTCCATTTCGTTCCGGGTACCGCTTGACATCATGCCGTACCCGGAACGAAATGGAAGAATCAAATGGGCAGTGACGTATCTCCAACGAGGCGTTTTGGGGAGGTATTTTCTGTGTTAGAGTTTTACTCGCTACAGGGTGTACTTTGAGGGTTTTGACTCTGCACACCGTTTACATGCATAAAAACCTTCATAACACACAAGGGGACGGGTAATAACCGGAAAAGCATGACATGGGAGCTTTAAAGCTTTCCAAAATAGTTTGCTTCCAATTTAGCCCAAAACAGCATTTCAAGATTTGAAATAGTAATATTAATGGTAAAAAAAATTACTCAAAAAATATTGAGTAATGGGGTACAGTATGTGACGAGTCCACCAGACTAACATTTTCTTAAATATTTTTATTTTATTTGATCATTTCACATAAATGCAGCATTTAGTTTTCTCGTGCACTTTCATCAACATCATAGCTTACACATATCATGCTTGTTTGGAAGACATTATGTGAGAACATTTACGTAAACACATGGGAGAGTTTAATCATCTACTA
Organism: Trematomus bernacchii; assembly: GCF_902827165.1. NCBI lineage: Eukaryota > Metazoa > Chordata > Actinopteri > Perciformes > Nototheniidae > Trematomus > Trematomus bernacchii. Next base: position 20,230,707 of record NW_022987739.1, read on the forward strand.
TATGTTATCTTTTAAAATAGTCAAATTATGCTTTTATTGGCACTTTTGTAATAATTACAGTAATTGTTCATCATAAAGAAAATCTCAAGGACACATCCATAAATCCACACCTCATAAGATTGGTCAAATGTCAGCATTCACTTTAAGTGAGGCAAAAGCAAAGTACTTTAATTATTGAAATTGGAGACTTCAGGAAAATTCAATCCATTGTAATCAAGTGGTTTCGGTTTTGTAGGCCAATTCAAAACCTCCTCAGTGCATTTAACCCCGTTTAATGTGAACATGACAAACATAATCTTTGTGAGCTGCTTTGGGATATCGCTAATTTTAAGACTATTAGGTTTTGATTTGTGTTCAGATCTTCGAAAAAGCAAACAAACTTAGACTACAGGCCTAAATGTAATGGCTCGTGGTTAACTTTTGTTCTAAAGTTGTGGTTTATCTGATCTTAGATGATTGTTGCAGCTATTTTGCTTTCCAAAAACACACAAGAACAGCTTAAAGTCATTGAAACTGTCACCAACAACTGGAATGAAATCAAAACTTCTATTCATGAATGCGCACGTAGTCCTGCAAAAGGTCTTCAAAGTCTTACCAAGATGCTGCAAATCATATTTTCCATTCGTTTAGCTTGTGTAATCTGTGTTACATAAAAAGCAGCCCAGCAATAGATCCATTGTTACCATTAAGCGCTGACCTCTCCAATGGAAAATCCATTTTTTCCTCCAAACAAAGAATGCAATTTATTTCTCTAAGACATGATGACGAATACATTTTTATTTATCCTTGAGTTTCTTCCCCCCCAGTGCTCAGGTCATGATTCAGAAACTGAAAAATCTGTCGTAATTCAAGAGAAAACAGTCCTTGTAGCTCTTCCGTGCCCTCCTGTAAGCGCCATGTTCATCGGAAAGCCTTTGCAAATAAACAACTTAAAGTAAACAATTAATGATGCTGTGGGAAACGCAATTTCATTTCCTCTGTGGTAAGAACATTGAGAAACTAGACACCTTCTTAATCACCCTGCCTTATGCCTGAGGTTCAGCACGACCGCAAGAGCAAGACAGTGAGAACAGGGACATAAAACAGAGTCCAATTTGGATTCAATCTTCCACCTATAAAGTGAATTTATGAGGCTGATAACGTTAAAGCACCCACTGAAAATCTGTCAACGATGACATCCGTGACCTCCTTTTTCTTCTATCCTGTTATCGTACACATTTGCTGTGTGCATTAGGACATCAATTGAAGCATTGGATATCCTTTTTTAATCAGCTTCCTAACATCTGTTTTCTTTTCACTGTACAGGGAATCAACATTCTCACAGAAATGCTTAAACTGAAAGGTATTACAGAAAGGACAAACTGAAAGGTATTACAGAAAGGACACAGTAACAATACATACTTTTATACAAATAATGAAGCATGTAGGCCATTGTTTGCCATGTTCTTCCATTTGAATATTATCTTTCAAGGCCAAGGATACATGTGTAAAGTACGACAGAGCCAACATTATTGTAGCTTCTATCTTCTACCGTTTGTGCCACTCAGTAAAAAACTAAACCTAATAAGTTTAATTAGAAAAATACTAAACCATCTAGCTATTCCTGATACCTGATTGTCCTGTTTATGGTCTTAAAGGCTAGAGAGTATCCTGACATGCATTAGGTGAGATACAGGCCATATTTGTTTTGAACTCCTCCTAAAGGCTGAGCTTGCTTGGAACTTAGACCAACTTGGCACTAAAAAGGTACCAGGTACTTACCACAGCTTTTACTAATGGAAAATCCTCAATATAGCAAGTCAAATTGAGTATAGCCGTGCTGTACCATGCAGCAGTGTTGTAGTCAAGTCACCAATTCACGAGTCCAAGTCACTCTCGAGTCACCACTCTTCGAGTCCGAGTCCAAGTCCGAGTCACCCAAGGAGTGTCCGAGTCGAGTCCGAGTCCGAGTCATCATTACCTGTGTTCGAGTCCGAGTCCAAGTCCGAGTCACCCAAGGAGTGTCCGAGTCGAGTCCGAGTCATCATTACCTGTGTTCGAGTCCGAGTCCAAGTCCGAGTCCAAGTCTGAGTCACCTAAGAAGAGTCCAAGTCAAGTCCGAGTCACAAGTCTTCATGTATTAATCTTCGTGGATATATGTGTTGAAATGTAGCTGCTCCTCTACATTGCTTTTATCCTGTCATGTTAAACTAATCTGTCTATTGAACTGCTGTGAAGCCAGTTTGGCTGCAATTCTTGTAATAGGTGCTATACAAATATAAAGCTTATTACTAATATTAATATTATTATTATTATATATAAATAAACTATGTTTAAAATGAGTTACCTTTTAGAGAAGTGATTATATTTGTATGCCAATATTTTCCTATGGTAATGTTTTCATTTTGCACTTTTATTTTGATAGTAATAAGATCGGGACTCTTATTTTGAAGGAACTTTTACCGGTTAAATCGGTTTACTGATAAAGATTTAGCCCCAGAAAGCACATGGCTACTTAGCATGCAAAATGACGTCATTCTGCATGTTAAGTAGCCATGTGCTTTCGTGTTATCGGCTGAATATTTATGTATTGATTAGATCACGTTAATCTGATGATAGTGTTCAAGACAGCCTATATGTCTGAACTCGATGTTTAGAGTAATGTGTTACGGAGCCTTCTCTTCAATATTGTTTCCACATAGAGCATTTTGCGCTGCTCTTTCCAATGTGGAAGCAGAATGTGTGAAAGCATACAGCATGATGCGGGGTGTGTCTCTAGACATCTTTAGACTGGAATAGCGGGGCCCAGTACGTGAACTCGCCTAGCAGGTGCACACGCCAGGATAGAGGACATCAGACTCCATAGAAAACTTGCTCGAGTCCGAGTCCGAGTCCAAGTCGGAGCGTCAATGTACAAGTCGAGTCCGAGTCATCGTGGGGGGAAAAATTCACGAGTCCGAGTCCAAGTCAGCGTACGCGATAATTCACGAGTCCGAGTCCGAGTCCAAGTCATCGTGCGCGAGAATTCACGAGTCCAAGTCCGAGTCGCGTCAATCAGTGCGCGAGTCCGAGTCGAGTCACCAGTCCCGAAAATCGGCACTCGAGTCCGAGTCCAGGACTCGAGTACTCCATCTCTGCCATGCAGTACAGATGCGGCATGAGGCTATCTCTCTGAGTGTTGTAGCCAGTTTGATGCACTACCTGCATAGTTCAGTGTCAGTTCCCAGTAAGCTACTAGCAAACCTTAGCTTTAGCCATCTGGTCAGGATCAAACGTGGCCTCCTCAGCGTGGCTCTTCAGCCTTTGAAAGTCCTTCAGCTGACTAAAACGAGCCAAAGCAGAAACTTCACGTTGGTCTTGTACCTTTTGTAAGCTGACACATTTGTCCATAAACACTTGAGATTAGTATTGGAGCTATGCCAGATGCAAACTGTGAAATTCAGCAATTTATTTCAGTTTTTTCCACCCGAACTACGACTCTTGATCACACAACCCCTTGATACCAACTTGGTTATACTGTGTCTACTTTTGGATTGTTTTTAAGCTTGAATAGAGTCAATAACTCTCTGCAAAACAGTGAGTGCAATTTATTATAATCTAGAAGATTAGTAGTAATGAGAAGTTTATAAGAAATACTTTACCTCCGTTGTGGCAGCCAAACATTCTAGCCTGGGGTATCAGGCGTTCTCTGGATTTAGGAATTGTAGGACTAGGTTCATAAAAGGGAATGGAAACAGTAAGGCCCTATTATGTGTTTACAACAGAGAACCCCTGCTGCTGACCTGTTGACATCACCGTGAGACTTGTTTTCTCTCGGATTCACACTCATGCACACATACTGTACGCAGTCTCCTCCAGCGCATCCTTGCTTAGCAGTGAGCTCCCAATGTTGACCTTTAACAGAGGGGAAGTGAGTGGAGTGAAATGTCAGGAGAGCTCTCTGCATCTCTATAATCTGAGCCAAAGGAGCCAAAACAAAGCTCAAAGATTAGCACTTAGATCAGACTTGCTGGTACTTCTGGCATAATGTCAGGCCGAGATTGCACTCGCTTTCCTGTTTGCTTCATATTTGCCAGATGCTATTCATGCCAGTTACCTTATTTTCTTGTTTCGAAGAGAGCATTTACAGCAAACACCGCCCTGAGTTGGATAAAAGGATGATAGCACATAATAGAAACATGATAATTGCGATGCAAATTATCTGCTCCCATCTTGAAAATGTAGTGATATGTGTCAATTAAAACTAGGTATTGCTCTGTTGAAGTACAGTCGACTTCGGCTGAATAACATCTGTTACGGCGTTGAATATTAAAGCCAAGCATATTGAGCAGAATCTCTTTTATATGCAGTAAACAAGAACTCTAACAACTTGAAGATACAACACAGTCTCACTCCCTGATAGTCCAATAGCGACGCTTGGTCAGGGTCCTTTGGCGTGCAGTTGTGACGCACCGAGTCTCCTTCAGCTTCATAAACGGACGCAAAGAGCTTTCAACTGATTGCAATGTATTCCCATCGAAGGCGGTATTTGACGCTCAGGGAAGCACCGCATCCGTCCATGTCGGCGGCAGTTAAAGGCAATGTGAGCGTCCATTCCCATTGGATAACGGAGAATTTTACACCCGGAAGTAACTATTCTCCTTACTGTCGATTGATTTTACAGTGATATCTGCATTACTCATCAAACTCAAAAACACCAGATTATCCTTGTTAATTACACAACATTGATTGGTTTAAATTGTGTGCAATGCTTTTGTATTTTTCCCCTTTGATTCGGAGAAACAAATATTTTTTCTGAGTTTAGGATGGCAGAAGACACGACACTACCCATAATCCTCAGCTATCGTTTAGGACTACACCATGCGCTTTGCTCGACAAACCCCGTGATTAGTCCTCAAGCTCTGTGATTGGATGTTGGAGTGGCAGTGCGCGAAGTTTACGCCAAGCGTCAAACAGCACTTTGAAATGGAATGAAACCCATCGACGGCACACTATCCAAAACTGGACTCGAATGTGTCCACCCCCCCCCAGAACTACACATGCTGGGTATATGTGTGTTTTATGTGTTTTATATGTTCTATGGCGCGTCTCTACTGGGAATTGTAGTTTTAAAAGACGTTTTCGTATTTCCCATAATTAGAAGTTGACAGTATTAAACTGTATACATCCCTGGAAGTTTAGGGGATGGGAAACACATTGGTGTCTATATTCTATCTATTAGATAAATAATTTGTAAATTGCAGCCAGATTAATGTTGTGGATGTTGTTTCAAAAGTTCAGTGAAGGTGATTGTCAAGTGCCAACAATCAGGCTAGATATTTGGTAGTGGGTGCTTGAAAAGACAAAAAATGTATCTGCAGATCCCTACAAAGCATATTCATTACTCGTTATTCTCTAATAGTTAATTAAAGACTGTATATAATGGCTATTTTGCACATCCCTTTCAAGATTTCAAGATTTTCAAAGGTTTATTGACATATCATATATTATGCAATGAATGAAAAACTTGGGTCGCAGGTTCCTCAACAGTGCATTACAAGACTATCAATATGTGTGTACCTCCACCATTAAACTGTCATATTCTGCACATTTCTTATTCTATCTACATACATCTTATAAGAGTATAATAAATATGTATAATATCAGTTAAAATAAGTGCTTCAACATAGTTAACATTGCAGGAAAGTTGATTGTCAAGTTCCAAAAACAAACCATGCAATATATTAGACTTTAAGTACTTTGTCAGGCTTAATATTTATCTCTAGATACCCCCAAAGCTTTTTAAAAACCTTAACCTAAAGTATTATTTAATGTTTTAATAAAGCCTAATTAGTTTGTCTGTTTTTGCACATCCTCCTATTAATATCTTTGTACATCCGGCACTAAATTGTTTTATTGTCGAGATCATTTACAGTATCTTCTTGATATTTTCTATTCTATATTTCTATCATTGACCTTCTACTTTCCACCTATTTTTTATGTGCTGTTAATATTTAAATGTTTTCATCAAATATAACACATGCAACAAAACATGCAACAGACCTTAGGCAAGGCAAGTTTATTTATATAGCACCTTTCAACCCAAGGCAATTCAAAGTGCTTTACAAAAATCAAAGACATTAAGAAAAAGGCATTTAAAAACAGTAATTAAAAAGCAACACAATCTACCTGCATTGCAATTACTCTAAACGTGTAATAACGTGCTTTAACCAGTAGGTGGTTCGGGTTAAAAAGCTGTCAAGTTTACAGTGTTAGAACACAATAAAATATACTGCTGTTTGCGGTTTAGTTTACGATGGATATATTTTGTTATCCACAGACGACCACACATATATTGTTTTGATATTTGTAACACAAAAGCGATGGGAAAAACCCACAGCAACACAGAAAAGATGGTCTTAACATGACCCAGCTGTCTAGTTAATAAAAAATAATAATATCAAACTAAATATTACTATTAACTTTTATTGTGAAATTAAAACAGAACGGTAAAAGAATAGTTTCCGGTCTATTCTGAGGCCCAATCTCTGTAGATAAATAAATAACTAAGCCAGATGTGTAATATTTAATGCAGCCAAACCATTTATTACAATGCATTTATGTGATGACTTTCAAAGAGTAAAGCAAGCACCAGCTGAATAAAGTATGATTTTATCTTTTAGGAAACGTTTTTTTTCATATGGAATACAGTCGGAGGTCAACCAATCACAGAGCTTGAGGACTAATCACGGGGTTTGTCGAGCATAGCGCATGGTGTAGTTTCAAACGATAGCTGAGGATTATGGGGAGTGTAGTGTCATCGGCCATCCTAAACTCGAAGGGGAAAAACACAAAACCATTGTACACAATTTAAACCAATCAATGTTGTGTAATTAACAAGGATAATCTGGTGTTTTTGAGTTGATGAGTAGTGCAGATATCAATGTAAAATCAATCGACAGTAAGGAGAATACTTATTCCCGGGTGTAAAATTCTCCGTTATCCAATGGGAATGGATGCTCACATTGCCTCTATCTGCCGCCAACATGGCCGGATGCGGTGCTTCCCTGAGCGTCAAATACCGCCGCCGATGGGAATACATTGCAATCAGTTGAAAGCTCTTTGCGTCCGTTTATGAAGCTGAAGGAGACTCGGTGCGTCACAACTGCACGTCAAAGGACCCCAACCAAGCGTCGCTATTGGACTATCAGGGAGTGAGACTGTGTTGGAAGATAATATCGGTACAGCCACTGACAATTCTCCAAAATGAGTGCTTATTGCCTATCACATATTTCTCATTTGCAATCAACAGCTTTTTGATGCAATATATATCTTTATTGTACCTTTTGATGACCATAACCTTTTGGAAAGCAGTGTTTTATGGCCTTGCCTGAGCTTCCACATGGCCATAGATTTGTAAATTGAGCGTAGAGCTCATGTCAGCATGGTCGACAAAGCACCTGGATGCCAACTGCTGCCAGTTTATTTAAACAGTCTTTCTATTGCAGTTGGCCTAAGTACACAACCACTCAGAGGACCCCTTCTGAACTTTGCCTTCTGGGAAATTCTGCAACGAAAGCAAACCTCCTATGAAGCTTTGTGTGGCGATACTGTTATGAATAAACAAAAACAAAGCATTGTTTAAAGCCTCCAGACGATATCTTACCTTTATTTCTTAAACCAAACAGTGCTAAGTGATTTAAATTCGCACACAGCTACTGGATTAAAACCTAAAAACACCAATGTAAAGATATCTTAAAATAAGATGATGTATTTGTTGCTTATAAAGTATGAAAAATATGTTAACTAAGGAAACAAACTATTTCAATCATCCAGTTTGCATCAGTTTTTAAGGCTAAACTTTGAGAACAAACAAGTGCCATATCGTTGATGGAGAATAAAACTGCAGGAGATCTTTTACAAGTTTACAAGGACTCTGCTTTAATTTAAGTTATTGTTTATTTTTTATTTTAACCAAACAGCTCTGTACCAGACTTTGTTATTAGTCCTAGAATAGAAACACACATACCAGAACAGCTTGATTTTTCAGTCAATTTTGATAAGTGCTGCACTTACGTAAATGCCAGACCTCTATTATCTGGCTGCAAGAAGGGCGTTAATAACAAGGTACTACAACCTGTGTTTTCTGAACACATTACACTGGCAGACAGAGTGTTTTTCGGATTGTTTGTAGAATTTAACTGTATGAAATTACAATTTTCCTTTTTCCCATCATGGCTCACGTACAGTATCTTGATTTTATCTCATGGAGCGCTTCTTTTGGGGGTTGAGGTTTGTTTACTTTCAATGTTCTGTACTGGATTTGCACACTATGGATTTATCAATTACCCAAATGAAAGAAGTTCTCTCAAGTTACTCATTCATTAAGTTAGTATTAACCCTTAGATGCACGAGTGACTGGACCCTACACTCTTCCATAAGTGGGTCTAAAAGGACCCGTATTAGAATAATATGTGTTTTTATGCAATTTTTGTCATTTTGGTTAAGAAAAATCTCTTGTATAATATTTAGTATTATATTTTGGTTCACACTAGAAATATTTTATATTTAATTTTTCACTATTTATAATTTTAGAAATTTCTTTTACATTTTTGAAAAAAAAAGTTTTCCCATAGGATTCCATAGAAAATGCATGCGGGTCTGTTTTGACCCACTTATGGAAGCTTGGGGTACTAATACAAAAACTACAATTTCTTAAAATGTAAATTAAAAATGTGAATGGCATGATATCCAAAACATGTTTTTTGAGGAATAGCTGGAATATGAAATGATACATTTTTTTAATTACAAAGATACTTCAAGAAAACCACCTCACCGGGTCCAAAAAGACCCACTTATGGAAGCTTGGGGTAGTAATACAAAAACTACAATTTCTTAAAATGTAAATTTAAAATTAGAATGGCATGATATCCAAAACATGTTTTTTGAGGAATAGCTGGAATATGAAATGATAAAAAAAGGTAATTACAAAGATACTTCAAGAAAACCACCTCACCGGGTCCAAAAAGACCCACTTATGCATCTAAGGGTAGTCACAAATGAAGAGTGTGGTAAGATGAAATCACAACACTACTTGCTTCAGGTTTGGGACCTGGCTGATATTTCAAATGAGAACATTTCCTTGTTATAATGATAATAAAGATTATTTTAAGCAGCATCCATATTCTCTTTATCAATACATATTTGCTGTTGCTAAATTGTTGCTGCTTTTTGCATTATGTCACAAAATTAAAAAACACTGTTTATACCAAGCTCACTAGATTTCAAACTGTGGTGCATCAAAATGGCTTTTTATTAACTTCTGCTAGGGATCATAGTAACTTGGAGGAAATGTCATGCAACCAATCATAACAAAGATAAAAGTGAGAAATGGCCAATACTGCCAAGCAATGGGCCCTACATAAAACCTTAGCATTCCTAATGAAAAGTAATGAGTGCACCCATTTTACTTGACAGTTAGGTGGGGTAGGTAAGTTTGAGAAACCGGCTCGTGATACACTTTTTGTTATATTCCATGGAATGCTCTTAACATCCCGATAGCAATGAATATCTTAAGTGCTTTGACAAAAAATCCATAAAATAATTTCATCTGTGGAAGCCGTAGTACTGTAAAAAGCACGACCAATCATTTTAGCCAGCCCGGCTAAAATAACTGGATGGCCTACCTGCCTGTCAGCCTTCCATCTGTGCACAAATTTATCTCGTGCCCTCATTGGTCATGTGCGAGTTCGTGTGTGTTGGAGGAGGGGCTCTGTAAGGAAGTGGCAGATTTTTTCCGGCTGTGTATTTTCAAATTCTAGCGCACTCGAGCTGGTTTCTCCAAAATTACCTACCCGACCTTTAATCAAGTAAAATAAGCAAACCAGAGTCAACATAACATTAAGCATGAGTGCTTCGGTATTAGTGTTTTGGTTTGTGAAATTCAATATACAATATTGTTAAGAGTTGGTGAGCTTAGCTGTGAACCCTTTACCTTGTGTTAGTATTAGGTATTGCATAAATGAGAGCATCCAGCTCACAATAACACAAAATCTGTCCTTGTCTTTCTGTTTCACTTCAGGGTTTATACTGAGCCTTTCCAGTAGACCTGCCTCACCACTGTTTGGCCTTGAAAGTCTAGTTAAATGACATGTAAATAAATAAAAACATTCTGAATTAAAAGGTTACAAACTTTATTTTTATCGCAAAGCTTGGTTGAATGTGATGTGTTTGTCATCAGCAGACTGGGATTTTTGTTTACCTCGGACTCAATATAAGGCTTAATAATAGCAGTTGTCTCTCTGAAAAGCTGCCTTCTCCAGATATATGGATTTATTTGACAGTATTAAAACCTGGTATTTACCAGGCTGCAATTATGAAGCATACAAAACCTGTCAAGGACAAAAAACACTCCAGTCTGCAGCTCGGTCCATAATAAAGCAGAATATTTAAATACATAAATATTGTTTCTCCACAATGCTTCTAGACAGAACAATAACTGTAGAGCGTGTTCACATCCAAACAACCTTTTATTTATCTTAGTGCTCACATTGATACAGCAGTGGTCATGGGTTCAAATGTTCGCAACAACCTATGTAAACATTTTTCTTAAGCAATATTGCATAATATATTAATTGTGCTCTTTCCAAGAAACGTAGATATAGAAGGACATTGTAAACCTCCACAAAACCTTCTGGATAAAAGGTCAGTTTGAATGGTCTGATTTATAATGTATGAGTAGAATAACACTGTGAATAAGCTTTATATTACCCTGTGAATACCTTGATTTCCACCAGATTGGCTTTGGTCTGATCAACCATTTCTCATTCAAAACTCGTCACATACAGATGCTTGGTCAGGACCCTTTGGCATCACTTTTAATCGCATTTGATAAACCTTTACGTCACTTTAATTGAGGCATTATTTTGGGTCAGTATGAGACACAGAGGGCCATAACGAAATGATGAACTGGAAATGAGATAGACATGTTGGCTGGGGAAAATTGGTTAACCACAAGGTTTCTGGTTCAAATCCGCCTAGGGACCTCTGATGCTTTTCCTCTATTTCCTGTCATGTCCCTACTGTCAAAATATATTCTAAAGACTATAAAATACCCCCAAAAATAAAAGTTTTGATAAGCTGTCTTGCAGTTTGAGTAGTTCCCGAGTATGTCTAAAACATTCCTGCTTTTAAAAAGACCATTATTGACCTCGATTTAACCTTACTGAAGTCGTATTTGACATGTTGTGCCTGAATCAGAAATCCCTTTTATCAGTAACTTTTAGAGCAGCAATATGTTTGTTTGTTTTATATGAAAATGTATTTTCTCCAGTGTTTAATGACTGGATGTTTGCTTAAGAGAGTTATGACCTAGAGACAAGCATTTCCATAACACGTGACCTGAATTTTGGTTGCAAAGTTTGATTACCATTTGCGAATGATCATTGAGTGTGTGTCTGTGTAGATGCAACATATATGTTTTAAACTAAAGAAATTAAACAGAAATTAGTAAAATGGTAGACCATCGGGTAAAGGTTAGGGTTAGGGTTAGGGTTAGGGTTGGTCGTAAAAAAAACAAAAAACAGGAAATAATTCAATGTAAGCTCTGAATTAAATTGCTAAATCGAAGAATTTACATATGAAACATGACATAATCTCACAAAATGTGATTCACAAAGTGGTAAATAGCAACAAAGTATTTAATACCTTTAGCTTATATTGATGCCAAACAGTCCTGCAGCCTCCTGCCCACTGGTCCAGGATCTGTTTGTCAATTTAAACATGAAAGCAAATAGAGCCTTCCCGTCTGAGATCCCGCCCTTCCTCAGCCCGGCTCCTCAGCTGAACACATTCCAGCCTGATTGGCTGAGCTGTTGGCCCTAAGCCCAAAGAGTGTCCATATAAAACACCCCATGAGCTGAAAGCCAGACTCAGACAGCAAAAGACAATCTGAGACTAACAGGAGCTAACAAGAAGATCGAATTTACTTCAATACTGCAACTGAGAGCGCCGGAAAATGTGTAAAGGATTAGCTGCCTTGCCCAAAACCTGCCTGGAGAGGTGAGACCTGCTTCAACACTCTTCCTTTTTTCTTCCATATCTTATGTGTTTTCTTCTGATTTGGTTAAGATCCAATAGAAAGTTTGACTATAAAGTATATAAAACATTGTATGTGGTTCTGATCATACATCATAGTGTATTAAAATAGATAACAGAAATTGTAAATCTAAGTTGCCGTCAGTCTCAGGTCAAGAGTTAACATCTAACAGAACTTAAAGGTTACGTAAAGTTCATGTTCTTGAACTTTTTTCTTTCAGAAAGTGATTTCTGTTTCTTTACATCCTTGCGGAACAGACCTTTTGACATGAATAACAACTTCTTATTCAGTTTACTTAGGGCAGTTAAATGTGTTGTGTTGCCTACGCACTTAAAGGGTGAGGACAGAAAGGTTTCTTAACATAAGTAGTAACTATAAGTAGAAAAACAATTTTTTAACTAAGTTTATACTGGTTAAAAAACATTTTCATCCTAGAAATTATTAAAGAAAATTGTTTTTAAAATGAGTTTAGATTTTTTTGTTGATTTAAATTCAAGTAGTGAGACATTTTACCTTAACGATAATGTTTTTAAGGTAACTTTCTAATGCACTTACTATGAGCAATTTATAACCAAGTAATCAACTGACAAATGTCTAACTAGATACAAAACAATGCTAATTCAAAGTAAAAATGTTATTATCGTAACAATATTTCCATTTGTTATCCAGTTTTATTATTAAAGCCTTTTTCTTCAAAACATAGGACCTCTTTGTAAAAAAAAAGTCCAACAAAAGAAGTATTGAATTGAAACAGCCAACAGACATGCTTTAACATTTCTAGTCTTGTATAAATACAATACACCAGAGTCATGTTGGAGAGAGGATGCTAGGCTTGGATAAACATTTTGACTGGATTATTATTGCTTTCGTGTCCAAGAAGTCACAACAAAGACTTTGTCACACAAGCCGTCTGCTTTTTGTCCTCCAGGGCGAAGGAGATCAAGTCAAAATTGGGCGTTTTCCTGCAAAAGCCTGAAAATGCCATTGACCTCATCATCCCCTACCCTGAGAAGACTGAGAAAAAGCCGGAGAAGCAGCAGAAGTGAGTTTTTTCCCCTATCTCTGCCTCTGAGATGAATGTGTTAGGAGGTGGAGAAAGCATGTTAGATTGTTAACAAGATAAATGAGAGGCTAAGTGTCAAAGCAGAGCCCCGAGCAGGGACAATATGTAGAGATCAAAGGACCGTAAAGATCTCCAGACACTGTCACTGCTCAGGTGTTACATGGTACACAGATTTAGACTTTCATTTGATTCCGCATCACCTTGAAAATATTGGGTCTGAGATGATTTATGTACAAGATGTTCAACTACTTTACTTTTGTTTCTTGTTAGCAATCTTGTAAGGGTAAGAAAACAAATCTTGAACATTTTATTAAAATTGGATAAACTGATTATTTTAGCCTTTTGTAACCAAAAGGTAGTCCACAAAGTCTGTGAGGCTTTAGCTGATTTGATCTGTTTACTCTTGTTGGTTCCCTTTAGAGTCATACAGCTCTCTTCATATCCTTCCTGTCACTGCCACTCATATTGATAATCTGCAATCCTCCTCTTTATTAGTGCTTTGAATGATGACCTTGTAAACGCATTTTCTGTCACCCAACAGTTTCTTATCTCTCTCTGATTTTGATTAAAGTCAAAAATACTGCAGATGGGTTCTACATGTAACACCCCACAATGCTAAACTGGACCATAAGCAGGTGTGCACATAACTTTTTGAGTGAGTTACTCAGATGAGTACCAGGAGACAGCGTTTGGTACTCACCCCACATGAAGCGTGGTGTTAATAAGTGCAGTCTTCCTCACTGTCCTCCTCAGTGTCTCCTTCACTGTCCTCTATTTACACTTCTTGCATGCTAGATGATGAAGATGATGAAGATGCACCTCCCTGTCTCTTTGTAAGCCTCCAATTTGCTTTCTCCAAAACTTGTTGCCAAAACTGTGAAGTCCTTGCATTTCCTGAGGCCAAGTTGAAGGATCAAATACTAAGAAATTATCACATGACTTGAAGTCATATCTGATTTCAGAGGTGGGAAGTAACAAAGTACACTTATTCAAGTACTGTACTTAGGTACAATTTAAGATACTTGTAGTTTACTTGAGTATTTCTATTTTATGCTACTTTGTACTTCTACTCCACTACAGTTCAGAGGTAAATCATGTACTTTTCTTCCACTACATTTATTTAATACCTTTAGTTACTTTACAGATGTGGATGAATGATGTGAAAATATAATCAAGTGTTAAATCAGACTTTAGTTCCACCTGGAGTAAATCCACAAGCTACCCTGCAGTATACAAAGTCATTCAAACTAATTTTTAAACACTTTAATGATCAATAATTATAAAACATATCATATACATTATTATGAAATGGACCAATCTGCAAAATGACTACTTTTACTGTCGCTACTTTAACTAGATTTTGATGATAATACTTTTCTAATTTTACTTGAGTAACACTTCTTCCACCTCTGTCTGATTTCAAACTCTTCCATTAACAGCCTGAGTAAGTTTGCAGCTGTGTGTTTTACTCCACTTTGTTGTAAATAAAACTGCAGCAGCTTGACCACAGAGCGTGAACGTTGTGATCAGCTGATTTTGCGCAGTTCTCCAGTGTGTGCGCGGGGCACAGAATGTGCACAGGGGAGTCTCCCACCGCAGCCAGTTGACGTAGTTTTGGTACAATTCTGTTGTACACACCGACGTTAACAGCAGCTCCGTCTGTGCACACGGCGACCAACTCTGTCGTCCAGTGATCTAAGCCTCTGCCTCCTGTGAAGCTTCACAGGTCCGTCGGTTATGTCCTGCGCGGCACGGCCAGCACCCAGTTCAATCAGTCATAGAAAGTCTGAAGATTTTAGCAGGGAGCGAAACGGCAAAGTGGCTGCTTAATGTCTTTGTTTTTTTTGGACGTGTCTAATAATTTACTCCACTGAGTATTGACAAGAAACATGTGTAGGCGAAATATGTGTTTTGTTTTGATGACCTATCAGGTACGCAAAGGCGCGTTGTGTGACACAAGTGACGTTACGCATTTCAGATTGTTGCCGCGCATGCGTACCTGCGTACCAGTTATGTGCACCCCTGACCATAAACTAGCCTGCTCATATTAAAACGTCTGTTTATTAAATGATGGATGATCGTTCTGCCCTTTTACAGAGGAATTTGATTGGTTTTAAAATCACTCACTGGCTTGTCGTTGGTACTTCCGGCTAATATAATGTATCAGATTCCTTGGATATGGATATGCAGTTTCAAAACCACAACTTTAAATAGTACAGAGTTTCGGGAAAATGTCAAAAGGCTTACCACACAATTTATTCTCAGTAGATGTTTTACCAGACTTACATTTCACAGCAGGAACCTATTTTGCAAGACACGTCACTGAACACACATGTGTATTGTACAAATATAGTCATAAAGACTAATTTATAGCAGCAGTAAAGTTATATTTGATATGGTTTTCATTTACTGTTGGCATACTTTGAAGACTGAACTGGTGTATTTTGTGTGCAGGCCGACTCCTGATGAGGCTGCTCAGTGGCGTGAGGGTCTGGACAGAGTCCTGAACAACAGCTGTAAGTTTACACTTTCTTACTCTCATTACTAATTATTTCTCTCCCTCACACACACACGCTTTTAATATTAAATTCTCTCTAATTGCCAGCTTAGGGCAACTGTACCTGTTGCAAAAAAAGTGAGATACTCAAATACAGAGTAACTGTTGGATTTGAACTGCTTAATTTCTACCAGATTACATGTACCGCAATTCAGACACACATTGCATGTATTCTGTCCATCGTTTGATGTGACTGGCGAAATTCGAACTGCTGGTTTTTTGTGTAGCATTATTAAGGATCTTTCTTAACTGTTTTTTGTGACATTACACGAAAAAACTTTGACTTACAAGAATACAAAAAACATGGCTTAAAACGTCCAAATAGACGAAAGAAGAAAAGAGCTGTTGTAATGTTGCTTGCTCTCATGTAGCTACCTTTTTTCTTCTAATAATGATGCCATTTGTGCACACCATCTTTCCCCTGGATGGCTGATGCTTGGTTATTTTCCAACAACAATAATCCTCCTTCTTAAAATCCCACAAAAATAACACATTTCAGAAGATTGGTTAGCCCATTACTTGCTATTCTGCAGCATCTCTGCTTTGTTGATGTCCTCTAAGGCTAACATTGAAAGCACCATTATTTCATACTTTCCAGGGCTGCTGCAATCTTCATTATGTAACAGCTAGAAGTAGAAAAACATGTCTTACATAATGTCTGGTTTCTGTCAAGAAGACCATTTGCAGGTACATCATACCTAGCCTGGTTTGGGTTTAGCGTGTGTTCTTCTTTATTTATATTCTATGTTAGACGTCCATGTGACCGTTTGATGACTCGAAAAATGAAGATAATGTTGTGGTATCTTTTGCCTCTTGCAAATAAATACTGCAACCACAAGCTGTCTTTTAAAGATAATTTTCCTAAAATAAAACCACCAATTAGAAATTACATAAAAAACAAATATGTGTGTAAACAGAGATTATGTGTAATGACATAATGTACACACTCCTTTAAAATCATTTTTAAATCATATGTTGTGGTCTCAAATAACCCCTTAAACTTTTTCTCCTTGAGTTGTTTACCTTTCCCTATAATAGAGTTTAGTTCAAGTTAATTTGCTGTCTAGGATGTGGTATTTTCAATCAATACCTAATTTAAGATGCAGACATTGCACCTATTCTAGGCATTAAGCAACAGTCTTAATCTGATTCTGGTCACTCTGGAATTCCTTTCAACAACTAAAAGGTTACAAAATCCTAATTAACAGGAGATAATAGGTTTGTTTCCATGAACATATACTTTTTTTTTGCACATCTTGAATGGCTAATAAATACAACTTTCTGCATGACACAAAACCTTTTTATGCAAGATGTTGGTGGTTTTCCGACGTAGCAAACATTAAACTCCCGTAACTGATCACCTGTTTTGTTGTCTGCTGCCATTGCTCATGGATTTGAACCAATGCATAACATTATCTTTTTTCAACTATGAAGATGGCCAATGAAAAGCTTGCATAAAGATGATTAAATATTGCCCTAAAAGTAACAAATCCTAAAAGACCTCCGTCCATTTTTTCCTAACTCAAATGATTATACTTTGTTTACTGGCGTTTTACAGCCATGCATGAAGGGTAGCATACATCACCAATTTTTGACAGAAGTGCGGTTTGTCTAGACTAAGTCATTTGCGCCTTATTGGCATTTATTTGTTAGCTACATTTCTAAAGTTCGCTGAAAATGATCTGGGCAACAGAAAATAAACAACAAGTGTAACATTACCATAGCATTATGTAAGAAAAACCCATTTTAAACCACCATGCATACCAGAAAGCAACCACTGGCTCCACTGTTTACATTCCAAAGTGCACAGAAAGCCTGAGAGCCAGCAAGACGGATGATTAACTCTAATGGTTAACGGTCTTTAGCGCTACGTGTAAACTCTCCTGCTAATAAGTCACTTAAGGTGCCCCTGTGCATCAAAACAGATCCACAGACAGATGTTGCAGCTGATACGTGTGTAGGGTCAACATTTCCTCTGCAGAGCTCAGTGGGTGGTAGAAGAACTTCTTAAGTGTCTCCTTCAGCACAGTGTAGGGCAGAGGGATGTATGTTTGCATGCCGGCATGAGTGTGTACATACATCTGTTTGTGTATGCGTCCGTTGGGGTTGTGTGTGTTATGATAACGTCTCCAGAGATAAGTCTAAATGGTTCCACAAGAGTTGATTTATTGCACAGTTGCTGCAAACTGCTGCAGCCTGATGATTCATCTACATCAGCATTTAATTTAACCTTATTCTTTATGGCTCCACTCTTGTTAATTCCCATGGGATTCTCTCTGAGTTATTTCCTCTCAGATGTGGGACTCACCCCCCTTCCTTCCTTATGTAATGTATATTATAAAACAGGAAATGAGTGATCTAGGACTACTCTGTTTTAAAAATTGCAATTGAAGAAAACTTGATCTAATTTCCTTGTTGATGTCCGTGCTCTTTTTGTTTACATTCATTTGTCATAGTTTTGTTATTTGAAAGAGTATGCAGCACGACGGGTCATTGGAGTTAATAAAAGCTGAAATGTAATTTAATCTGGCATAATTTGGCGGATATGGAAGTAAAATGTTGACAAAATCATAAATATACAACAAACAAACCCTCACCCTAAACATGACGCTGCATTTTCTGCCGGTTGTTTCTGCTCTGATACACCAACATCCGTAAATGTTCATCAGTGCCTGTGCGTGTGTTCTTCTCTCTTTGTGTGTCCTTGTACTAGAGGTCATAAAAAAAAAGGGCTGCAGCTTGATTGCGACTCCGTGCTATTTTGAACCAAACTAGTCATTTAGATTGCAGATAAAAGCCTGAGGCCATAATAGAAAGCTTATCGTCTGCAGCACATGCTGGTTCAGACAATGGGAACTTTTAACAGGCATTATGTTGAACCACCAATGGTCTTCACTGAAAGAAATTGATGTTTTATTAAGTTTCATTTTTGGATCGTTATCTTGGAATAACCACTGTGCTTTTGCATTTGTCCAAAGAGTTTCTATTGTTGATACTCTTTCGGTTTTTAAAGGAATAAATCGTTTTCTGATTTGGTAAATACAAGTTTAGTTTAGCTATTTATTTATATCATTTCTATATGTATCATTGTATCATGTATCATTTTCATACCTTTTATGTATAGCAAAAATGAATCTACTAGTTCTACTAAAGTGTTTTTTGAGTCATTTTCCTTGCTTGAACAAAAGAAACATGAACAAAAACCCATTATCTTGTGGATTAATTGGACATATTGCAAATTGTAGAAATATTCATCCAATATATTTTGGGATTTACTTTTATATTTCAGTACTAGGATAGAACAAGTAACCTTTGCATGAATGTGATATAATTCAGCTGAGCCATGTTTAAAATAGTACAAAAACAGTCTGTCATTGATTTTATAATGGATAATTTTCTCTCAAATATCTGCATGAAAAGGGGTTTAAATTATCACTGATTCCATATTTTATTATGCCGCTTGTTAATACATATCTCTCTCGTCTTGTTATCCATCAGATGGTGTTTCTGCTTTCCGCAGCTTCCTCCAGTCCGAGTTCAGTGACGAGAACGTCGAGTTCTGGGTGACCTGCGAGGACTTCAAGAAGAACAAGAACCCCGTGAAGATGGCAGCCAAGGCCAAGAAGATCTACGAAGACTTCATCCAGTCTGAGGGGCCAAGAGAGGTCAGGAACTCCTCTGATTACCCCTTGATCAACACCACATGGTTTATTAAATTAAATACATGTATCATGCTTTACGCAACCAGCACCAATGTTTCAATAATGAGTTCTCACTTGGCAGCAATCTCATCCGAAAAGATTATCCAATAAGAAGTTATTCATTCTTAAAGTACAATCCCTGAAAGGTGCTGTCAGTAAGTTGGCAATAAAGCAGAGATTTCGTCAACAGGGTAATGAGTAATATGGTATTTACATAAAAACACTTCTCCTGCCAGGTTATTCAAGGTGAAATATAGAGGGAATTGTTAGAGAGATAGTTTTAATACAATTTGCAGACATTTGAAAACGTTGGAGTGTTTATCTAATCAGATGAGAAATACAGGCCTGTTTAAGTGTAAACAGATGAGGTCACAGAGAGAGAATGTACTGAGACACGCCAGTGAACCGCTCAGGCACGGGAACACACACACATACAGTATGGTAATAAACACACACACACACACACACACACACACACACACACACACACACACACACACACACACACACACACACACACACACACACACACACACACACACACACACACACACACACACACACACACACACACACACACACACACACACACACACACACACACACACATAGACTTAAGTATTTCCATATTGGGTTAGGGGACGTGACTTCTACTGTTTAAAGGAAAATATTGTGCCCTGTTCTGATCTGATTCTTCTTTTCGTCAATATAATTGGTCATAATAATAATAACAAATAAAGGAATAGTTTGTAAGTTAAGTATGTGTGTTTGCTTTATTGCCCAGAGTTGCAATCAGTCTGTGACTATTTTTGAACCGGTTGTCATAAACATGAGGTCTCTGGTAGGTCTTAAATATTCTCCTGGCAATTTGAAATAGACAAAGAATAAATAAATAGTATCTTGCCTAAAATGGCTACTCTCTCTTTCTCTTTGACAACATTGTTGGTTTTGGACTAGACAAATTGTGTTTTTGAATTTTTGTAAATTGCTTGCTTGCGTAGATCGGATATATTTGTTGGTACAAGCAAGTAAAACCCAGTTTTTTCTTGTTAACATTTAATTATTCATGTTAACATTAAATACTTGCCATTTCTCTTTATCTTCGTCGTCTGCATTGTGATTGTTTCTGACAGCATGTTCTGTCGTCCTCACACTACAGGTGAATATTGACCACTTCACCAAGGATGTGACTCTGAGGAACCTGGTGGATCTGTCCCCTGCGACCTTTGACCTGGCCCAGAAGAGGATCTTCGCCCTGATGGAGAAAGACTCCTTCGGGCGTTTCCTCCGCTCTGAGCAGTTCCAAGAGCTCCTGGTCAACTAAGCCGGAGCAGTTCATGTAGGATGGGGGGGTTGGGTTTCAAACAGCAGTCAGTAAACATGAAAATAATTAGAAACACATTTGTTGGATTCTGCTTCTATTTGAACCTACAATTGAAACTTCTATTTTAGAAAAAAAAAGTTCAAAACATAATTATAATTTATAATTTGAGTGTAACTAAAGGGAGAGACTGCTTTTTGTAATAGCCCTACCTCCCCAACTCACACACACACACACACACACACACACACACACACACACACACACACACACACACACACACACACACACACACACACACACACACACACACACACACACACACACACACACACACACACACACACACACACACACACACACACACACACGTGACCCGCTCTATCGAAATCAGTCGGAAGTCGCAACGGCTCATTTCAAAATAAACATAGTTTTAAAAAAAATAGTTTTTCGGGATTCGGGTGTTTTGTTTGATTTTAAACAAACAAAGTCTTGGCTTTCAGAATATGAAACTTTTATTTCCAAAATCACACGATAAATACATTTTTGAAGCAGTAAAGGGAAGATGACAGCTCTCACTCGCCACTCTGCTGTTCCGCAGCGCTGCTTCCCCTCCCTCCGGCTGAAATTATGAATGTAAGGCGTATAATAATCATAGATAACACGGCAGGGTCTGTTACAGTTTGTTTTCATCTGATTTCAATTAAACAAAGTCTTGGCTTTCAGAATATTAAACTTGTTTCGGCAAATTCAGATGATAAATACAACTTTGAAGCTTGTAACGGCATAATTACAAGCGGAGAACGGAGTAACTTGACGTCACAGCAGGCATAACAACAGCCAGTGTTCCCTGTGAGTGTTTTCCCTTGGGAAACAAACACAATACACACAAATGCAATATTACACAAACACACACACACGTATACACACACACACACACACACTCGCGAGCTTCCCCAGACCAGTAATCCAAACGAAAATATCTTCCCTCCGTATTATTTTGATAATTTGCTCCGCTAATAATCAATCAGATCGATGGATTCCAGAGAAGAGGAAACTTTAAAGGCCTTACGCATTCTGTAGCATACTCCATTGACTTTATGACCTAGACTAGAGCCTTACTACTGAACAGCAAGTGGTCTTGTTGGTGCTCTATACTGACAATCAACCCTACATTGTATTTGACAACATTTTCGTTTTTGTCATGTATTTAGCATAACACTTCCCCATGCCTTCAAATGGCTGTCTTAACGTCAAACTAATGTAAAGTGTTGCATTAATGGTTTCCAAAATAAAAAATAAAAATAATGGGCACATTGTAAAAACAAAATCAAAACAAAACTTAATTAAAATATGCAGTATTCAATAGTTTGACCCCAAAGAGATTAACCTTACATAAACTGAAATGTTAAGTACTTTCCAAAACAACCCAGTTTTGCCTTCTTTTGCCACAGACCTAAACGTCTTACTTATACAGACATCAGAATACATGTTATTTTCACCAAAACACTCAAAGCTATTGTGCCTTTTCAAGTAAATAGATCTATGACTTAAAACATGTTCTGCCTACTAGAGGAAAGCAATGGGAAACCCTTGATAGAATGAGAGTTACACATTTGACTGTTTCAAATAAATGAAGATATTAAATCATTTCCAACAACAACCAAATAATTTTGTCATTTCATTTAAAGAACTTTTAACAAAGACTCTCTTCTCGAACCAATGAATGAGTAACAATTATCACGTAACTTTCTTGTTGTCTCTTTCACACTCCTACACTCACATAGACAGTAAGTTTAGATTTTCCCCAAACTCCCCTTTTGGTTGAGATGCATCCTGTGAGAGACATCCTTGAGAACAGTGGTGGGTAGTTGGCTCAGTGGTCGAGCTCCTTGGCTACCACTAAATGCATGTTGCTAAGATGGGCAAATCAAGTAGGATGGAATCTAAAAAGAAAAGGGGGACAGAACAGTGGTTTTAACAAAGAAAAGTCCTTTTCCCATGCGATAATGCTAATAATGTATGCAAGCATGCCGACTCACTGAAAATACCTGATCTTAGTGATAATTCACCATTGAAAAACATGGGGGACTGAAATTGTAAGTTTGCAGCACTTAACCAAAACTGTTTTTTGTAACACACTAAATGTAGATTTAAAGTCAGAAATGAAATGTAAGGAAGGTATTTCAATCATGAAAGTACAAAAAATAGACATAGTTCATAGATTCGACTTCATATGTACCTTTCACTCTTCTTATTTTCCAGGTTAACACTTTAAAACACAAGTTATTATTCACTACATGCCGTAAGAAAACACTGGTATTCACCTACCTTTCACTAAACTGAGATGTGTATGGATGTGATGGTGGATTTGGTGTCGGAGGGCAAAGATTGGGTGTCCTAAATGTTGTCATTACAGTAGTTGAATGTAGCATTCACAAAGTGTGATTATATTTACTCTTTAATGCTTTTTCATATTAAACAAAAGCATTATGTGTTAACCCTCACAAATATATGTTGTCTAGATATTCAGCCTTTTGTAAGTCCTTATTGATTTTTTTAAATGCAAATATTAGAAATCAAGCTAAACTGAGTTGATTAATCAGGAGAAACGATCAATTTTTCAATTTATTGATTTAACTGTTAAATGTACTAAAAGGGCATTGGAATTGCCAACACAAATATTTAAATAATGAGCATTGACAATGGTTTATAATGGCGCAGATTAGCCAGTCTGGTGTCATAACCTAAGTCTCATACAGGTTAATGTTACAGAAAAATCAATAAGGGCTTTGACAAGGCTGAGTTTGTATTATTTGATGTTGCCTTGCATGTACGTCCTGGAGTCAACCACATAAAAATATATATATGCATTCAATTCCTGAAGATGTATTTATTTTGACATGTAAATAGCAACCTTTACACAATCGATTGTGTTTAACTTATTATTTAGTGCAAAAGTGGAATACATACTTCCTAGAATCTTTTCACTGTTATAAAAGAGGAAACACCTGACTTTCAATTGTCACTTTCTTTTTCTCTTCATTTGATACCCATTCACAAAATGTGTTTATCATTCATGATGAAGTATATCATGATTGAGTCTTTTAAGGCAAAAATGAAAAAGTAGAACCAACTACTTCTAGCCCATGCCACGAAATCCATTTAAAGTATGAGCTATGTTAAAGGTCCCCTATTATACTGTTTTTCATCAATATATTATAGATCTCATATATATACAAACATGTCTCTGAAGTGTTTGGCCCTAAATACCAAACAGATCATGCATTGTAGCATCCCATAAACCCCTCTGTTTCAGCCCTGTTTCAAAAGTCTTTTACTTTAGATGAAAATAAGGAGCCACTCCCCACGCCCCTCTGAGAGATATTTGGTTAAAAACACACAATGGTGCTCTAGGAGGAGATTCAGGTGATAAGGTGTGGGGGGGGGGGGGGGGGGGGCGTTACCTTGGTTGGTTATTGGCTAATGGTTACACAAGCCAAAAAACGTTATGACATCATAAAGTGGCCAACATCTGATCAGCTCATTTTCAGACAGGTTTTTATATAAATGGATCAGGACAAGTGAGTAAATCTTTTTTCCTAAAACTTTCAGAATCTCTTTACACAGAGGGGACACATGTTTATGTATAAAATACATAAAAAAATGGATTTTGCATAATAGGTGACCTTGTAAACCAACAAAAGTTAATTCACATTAAGATGTACTAATGTAAAAAATGTGATTTATTATTATTATTATTATAATGTTGTGTGTCCTTTAGCTCTAACAAACATGTTAAGCGCATTTTCATCCTCCAAAAAGCATTAGCAAAGTAGATTTTGTTAAGTATTTCTATTGTTTACGTCAATATGTTAAGCTAGCAGTCTTCGTCTTCTTCCATGCCCTTTGCATTGAAGTCTATCTTGACTTGATACAATATTGGGACCCATTCGTAAAAAAAACAACCCACTTGCATTACTAAAGGTCAATAATTCCCCATGAAACTAATTGTAAAAACATTCAAAAGAAAGTGCGAGTGTTAGCATGCTAAGACGCTAGCGTGAGATGCTGCTACAGTTGCTATTGGAGTGGCATGGACAGATTCCTCATTGGCTCACACCAATGTTGACACATTCACATACTGTATGTCAAGTCTTGGGAAAATTGAAGGACTTTAGTGGAAGAAGTAGGAGAAAATGTGTTATTTATAATGTTTAATGGGCCAGGGCTTTACATTACAAAACATTTAAATGTTGCTTTGTAACTACAGAATCAAGCAAAAGAAGTTGGACAGCAAAAACTGCTTTAAGAAAACAGAGTAAACCAATTAAAAAACATCAGAGATGAAGGAAACAGACACCAGTAACAGATGCGTCTAAAGAACTGGTTGTCAACACAAACAGCGTCAAAATCTCAGACATCCATCATACTGCAGTTCCTAGAAGTAGATGGAAAAGGTCAAATTCCTAGGGTCCCAAAAGGAGGTTAGTGACATTTCTAACAAACATTTTGTTTTTGTGAACACACTTTGTTTGGTACACTTGGACATAACAAGCAAGAGCGGAAAATACATCATGGCAAAAGCTGTCAATATCTCTTTAAACATGCTTTATGTTTTTATGCAAATTAGTAACTTGCTGTTCTTAAAACCATATGATAAATTGAAAGCTTTTACAAATCCAAATAAATAATCACCAATAAATACCACTGCTTACTGTATGCTTTAGAAGTCTGCGTTATAAATCGTACAGCCTAAGAGCCTGCTTTGGGCATTTCGCCTGATTCGTGACTTGATTTCCCTCCAAATGTGCAGTATTAGAAGAAGAAGTTCACTTTGACATGATTGCCTGATTAAATATTCCTGAAAAAGTTTCCGTGGAATGATTCATTCTGCTTTGCCAGGAGTAATGATTAGCCCTCTAAGGACAACCAGAGCCCCAGACATTTTCACATCTGCTGCCAAAACAATTATCAGACCTCAGACAGGAAACCACATATTACTATACCTACCAATATATTACTATATCTGAATGTAAGTTTAATGTGCTCATTTGTTTGTGAGATTCAGTTTCAACCTATGGTGGAGACATCTACGTAGAAAGTTAGAAAGATGAAGTTTACAGTTCTCTTGAGAAAAAAGGATTGATAGTCCCCAGAGCTTAAAATAGTCTGTAGGACCGTAAAACCATTCAATGCCTTTTTTATGTTTACTTAAGCTTCATTATCAGGCAGTTGCGTGGGCACGGCCAAATCGGTAAGCACACGGCAAGCCGATTGCTCGCTTAGTTCCTCATGGAAGATGTCAACATTGAAGGTTCTCATGCCTTCGGGGCATTTAATACGCTATCAACGTATTAAAGAAGAACGCATTATTTTCATGCTTCAGTAAATGAAAGAACATTCTATCATTTCCCTGGTGATATCTGTGGCTGGCACTGCTACACCCACAGGGTTTCAACCAATCTACAGTCCGCTGAGTCGGTCGGGCTGTCAACAGAACTGACAGCATGAATTGTTTGCTTAAGACTGAAGGTAACATCCCTGATTTACAAGATGCCAATTATTTCCACATCATAATCATGCTGGCATCAAGTGATGTTGTTTTTCTGTCTTCATGTTGTGATTGGCATCCAAGTGGTGAGAACCATGTTTCAAGTAATGGCAAACAAAAATTGACTTTCTGTCCAACCAAGTATATAGTGGAGAGTCTTTTCAATCCATGATTAATATTACGGTGCCAACAACCCTCTCAAAGCTCAGGTTATTAGATAACTCAACCCTGTGTGTATCGATTTTGTGGTATCTAGAATGAAAAACCTTGACAGTGTAATGAATACGATTTATTTTAAATCCCTATATCCCAAATAAACAGAGGCCAACTTACTTAAAATGTTATCAGTCAGTGAAGATTGATACATACAACATCAATTAAAACAACATGCAGCTGTGACTTACATATTGAGAGCAGACAACTGTTTACACAGCTACTTTATCAAAGATGGGGTCAGGAGGCTGTTTCCTTTGTTGGGAGAGAGAACGAAAGTGCGAAGACTGAAACTCCCGATACAGCTGGGCGGTGACATTGTCCAGAAGACCCAGCCGGGAACTGTATCCACCTCCTACAAATACAATAACCTGTGAAGTCTACTCCAACATCTCCCCACACTGACAGCAAATGTACTTGATTGCACCATAAATGCATACACAAGTGCTCCCTTCAGTCAACATATATATAATAGAATAACAATAGACTTTTATTGATGTGTTTATTTGGTGTAATTTCCTGTTTTTGCGAAACACATTATAAGCCCAATTGCTGGGTCTCTTGATACTATGTCACAAATATTGCCATCAAATCTGTCCCTGCTGCTTTCATTTCCTCAACCTGCAACAGAAAATAGTACAACATGATCTCATTCCTTATTCTTGGGTAAATAAAAGAAGAGATACAAATGTTGAGCGATTTACAAAATGGGGCCCAGGGGCTCCCTGGTGTATAAAGTTGACAGTCTCGCCTACAACTTAAATATTAATCACATATACATATATATACATATACAGTAGCTATCATGTTCATGTGTTTTTCAAGAAGAGCAATTGTTTTACTTTAGAGTTTCAGACAATAGTCATTCGCAGTGCTTCTTGTACGTTTTGTATCTTTAAATTCAGTATTTCATGGTGACTTTGTGTTTATTATTTCAAAACCCCTACCTTGAAACGGAATGTGTCCGTTGTGGATTGTTGGTGCATGTAGTGTTGAAATAATGTTATATACAAACAAGTGTACATGCATATAAACCAATTAAAACAAACAAACCCTAACCCTAACCATACTCATCCTACTTAGGTAACATTTAATGCAAGAATCAATCTGTATCCATGGTGATTGTATAGAGTGCAGTGTCACAGCCAGGATTTCAGACTCAAAATTGAGAAAGGGACACTGTAGTGACAAATGAAGGTCCTTATTTTCCCAACCCGGTATCACGGCAAGACGTGAACATGTGACGATCTACCATGCTGGGAGACGTGAATATGTCACGGTTTCGTCCCTTCAAACGTGACAGTTACACGGTATTGTTAACATGGCCCAACCAGTGGAGAAATACCCGGAAGTGCCTAGCAAATGGTCTACCGCGCCTATTGGTCGGTTTTTATTGTCAAAATGAGATGTTTTTAATTTATTTTTTAATCATCACACTTGATTTCGCCGATTTTCTTGTTGCCCTAGCTGGTCGACACCTCTTTTAGCAGAAACAAAGGCTACATTAATGTATTAAATCGATGTTAATCCATGTGTGTGGAGGTGAGGATGTGGAATTAACGGACGTGACGTTGTGCGATTGCGTTGCCAGGCAACGCAATTTACAAACTCTTCAACTACAACCCTAATTATATTTAAAAACATTTTAGACAGCCTCACGAAATACTTTAATGTAAATTAAAATGTAAATGTGAAGGAATGTGTGTAATGTGGTGATTGACATTATTCACCCACGGATCTATGGGTTGGGGGTATTGTTCCGCACGGACATTTTAGTTAACCGGACTCCTGTTGATGTGAAATCCGAAAACATTTAAAGAAAATAAAATAATACTTTATTCCGAGTTTGCTTGCTTTTCTCTTTGGAGGTCATCACATAACGGCATTGTAATACACGGTTTGGCTGCATTAAATATGACATATCTGCCGTAGTTCTGTATTTATAGAGCCCTGATGAGAAGACTTCTGGACAAACAGGAAGCACTGCCGCCAAAACTGAAAACGTGACGTGGATCATAAATATATCAGCAATTAAACAACATCTTACATTTCTTTTCACACAATACGTCTCCTTGCAGTATCAATACTAATTCGGCTGACTTTTATATTTGATCCAATTGGTAGATAGGCTGTATTTACACCATAACGGTGCACAGCTGATAGAAAGGCACATCTAGTGGTTAAAGCACGTTATTGAATTTTATTATTTTATTATTTTTCACAAAAATGAAACCATCAATAGCAGAAACAGAATTAACTGTCATTAGTAAACCACCCAAAAAAAAAGATCATAAATGGTTTTGTTTTATATATATTTTAAGGATAATAATAGCAATGTAACACTGTCTATGACACTTACTGTATAACACTGATTTGAAAAACATACAGAAAAAACGAATTCACTGCCCTTAATAAAGTATGTAATACATTTCAGGTGTGCTGTTTTGTTTAGATCATTGACATCTGGAGCTCTTTTAATGTCCTTTTTGATTATTGTTACACCAGGTCTTGTCAAAACCTTTATTCCATATTCAATATCCATTACTAAACAAAACAGCAATTCTACTCCACTACAATTCAGAGGTTAACCTGGTATTTTTACTCCACTACATTTATTTTAGTTACTTTGCAGATTCTGATTAATGATGTGAAATATAAACAACCCTTAAATCAGGCTTTAGTTACACCTGAGTACAATTCAGGGAAAGGTGATTGTCAAGTGCCAACAATCAGGAGAGATATTTGATAGTTGCTGCTTGAGAAGACTAAACATTTATCTGCAGATCCCTATAAAGTATATTCATTACTCGTTATTCTCTACTAATAGTTAATTAAAGACTGTATACAATGGCTATTTTGCATATCCCTTTCAAGATTTCAAGATTTTCTAAGGATCATTGACATATTGTTACGAACTCAGACACTTAGGATGTAGGACCCAATTGCACGACCCGGGAGACAGAGGTAAAGTATTAGTAAGATACTTTATTTTCCAAAATACAGCAATGAACAACAAAAAAGGTAACTATCAAATCTCTAACCGAGATGACAAAAATAGAGGAACAAAATGAAAGCGCTCACGTAGTGAGGAATCAAACTTTACAAGAGTACAAAGAGCATAGACCTGACCATAGCAAGAGACAATACGAACTGACAAAGAACACTTGGGAGACAGGGGAATATAAGCACAGGGTAACTAGACACAGGTGGGACCAATCAGGGGCGGGGCTGACATTGATGAGCACAGGAGACACAGGTGAAAATAATCAGGAAGCCTGGAATGAGAGAAAGCAAACGTAAATAACATGCATCTCTCTAGCATTTCTGTCGGTGCACAACACATATCATATACACAACTAATTCAATAACGTGCTTTAACCACTAGGCGGTGCACACAAGGTACACACAGCCATAATAACTTTGTATTATTAGTGTAGGACACTTGTGTATGTATAACATCTGAAGATGTGTAGTTTTATTCATGTTTTCACATAATTGTACAGGATATTGCTATATTATTTCACATGTTTTACTTATAATATCTGATTTGTAAAACATCACAGACAGAAAGGTATATCCGTCATTTAACAGTAAGCTATTGAAATTCTGAATCCATAGATGTGTCTCCCATCACCCAAATCCCCTGACTATTCTCTCAACTCAGTATTTACATTCTTATATTCAAAGAAAATCAGTAATATCTTTAAAAACGACAAGTCCTTTTATATCAGCTGTGCACCGTTATGGTGTATAACGTATTTTTTTTCGGATTTCACATCAACAGGAGTCCGGTTAACTAAAATGTCCGTGCGGAACAATACCCCCAACCCATAGATCCGTGGGTGAATAATGTCAATCACCACATTACACACATTCCTTCACATTTACATTTTAATTTACATTAAAGTATTTCGTGAGGCTGTCTAAAATGTTTTTAAATATAATTAGGGTTGTAGTTGAAGAGTTTGTAAATTGCGTTGCCTGGCAACGCAATCGCACAACGTCACGTCCGTTAATTCCACATCCTCACCTCCACACACATGGATTAACATCGATTTAATACATTAATGTAGCCTTTGTTTCTGCTAAAAGAGGTGTCGACCAGCTAGGGCAACAAGAAAATCGGCGAAATCAAGTGTGATGATTAAAAAATAAATTAAAAACATCTCATTTTGACAATAAAAACCGACCAATAGGCGCGGTAGACCATTTGCTAGGCACTTCCGGGTATTTCTCCACTGGTTGGGCCATGTTAACAATACCGTGTAACTGTCACGTTTGAAGGGACGAAACCGTGACATATTCACGTCTCCCAGCATGGTAGATCGTCACATGTTCACGTCTTGCCGTGATACCGGGTTGTATTTTCCAGTCATCTCTCACCTGGTTCCCTTTCTGGCCTTCACGCCTTCTCATTATCAGATCATCTTCCTGCATGTTCAGCTGCACCTCATCTATAAACCCAGCTTCCTGTTTATATAACACTCACTCAACAGACTCATGTTAGAGCTGTATCTGTATTTTTTTACACACTCATGTGTCACAAAAAATTCCTCACTATGGAGAATGTGCTGATCATTTCCTCGAAATGAAACCTCTGATCATTTTTTTAACAAATGGCACTTGCACATATTTTGAGTGTAATGGATTGCCTCAGGCCCCTTGGTATTTTCTATTTGCCACAATTACCGACAATTAAGTTACCTACCAAATGACAAATGAGTCTGAGGCTTTTAGTTTTAGGGGCATCATTTGAGAGAATTGTAATTTTAGCGTTAGTCAGAACAATGTTTTCGTCGTCTATTTTTGTTTTGCCTCAACAATGCAGACAAGATTGAAGGTCAAAATGATGATTAATTGCTGATACAGCACTTTACGTCCCCCAAAGTCACTATTAATCATGATGGATGATGTGATTTCAAAAGAAATGTGGCATGTTCAAAAGGTTTTAAAAGCTGTCTTGCAATAAATATGTGTACTCTTCTTTATTGTGGACATGAAGTTCTCTCGTAAAAGTAATCTCTGCTCCTCTGCACATACATACTTTGATGTTTTTTTCCATGGAAAGTATCCCTGGAAAAAAATGAAAAATACCCTGAAAAACAATCCCTGATCCTAAGTCATGAATTTCCTCTTACTGTCTGATTTGTGTTATTATAACATTTAAATAGAGATCAATTGAAGTAGCTCTGTGTAAAAGCAGTACAAACACACAGATTAAGAAGCTTACTTCAAACTTCATATAACTTTTGATATGTGATTTGAGTTGAGTTTTCTAATTAAGTAGATTTGCCAGCTTGTATCATATCATTTTTGATGTTTAACATTTGGTTCGTATGTGTTTCGCTGTCGAGGTGATCATTTTTTTAATTGCCTTTTTCATTTCTCATTTTCGATTCCAGTTTTGATGGTGAACAGCAAAAATCATTAGGCGTACACTTTTGACATTATGTTATTATTCTTGCTGTTGGCAACAAATTAATACTTTGACAAAAGTGCACGAATAATCAGCATAGTGAAGACGAAAGAAATAACAATCAATACAACCATATACATTTCCTATAAATGCTTAATGCAATTATTAACCCTACACACAATCAAGTGTCAAAACATATCACAAGGGTGTCAAAAACCTGCTATTGAAGCGTTGAACAGATGTTGTAATGCAATAACAAAAGTCTACAATGATTTGAATCACTCAGTGTTTATTTAAAAAACGTATCAAAACAATAAACCAGAGATCCAGACATGCAGCCCCAGGGATGTATGTTCTGTATGTATGCGCGTGTTCGTGTGGAGGAGATAAGTGGCTTTGCGCGTGCATGTCTCAGTGTACGTGCTTCCCTGCATGCGTGATGACATTAGAGCGCCAGATCATCCTGTCAGGGTTTCATTAGCAGGCCTTACAGCTGCTTGGCATTAGGAGAACATCCAGCGACAAGCAGGTTAGCGCTGAATGAAGCGCTGATCAGGCCTGACTCTGGTTAGTATTACAGCTGCGGGCGAAGAAAAGCACACAAAAACAAGTGTTGTATAACATAACCCCTAAATGACATGCGTTGAATATGTTTGCACATTTGAAATGTCATGTCCTGTGTTCTGTATGGTACATCCATCTGTTCATGCAAGAGCTGGGCAAATTATACTTCCTTAATGCAAAGTTTTTCCTGTTTCCTGCTGTTTTAGACAGACTTCCTCTGTTCTTCAACATCTGATTTCAACACCAACTGTTTGTAAAGTAGTGTGATCATTCTTCTTTGGGGTACAGTAGTTTCCATACCATCTGTCTCATTTTAAGTGACATTTCTGATTAGCGACAATGTTTTCTTTCAACTGTGACGTTGATTTAATGGTAGTCAATCAGTTTGCATTTGTATGAGAGACATTTGTGGACTGTATGTTTATTTCAGGAACAGATGGACAGGGCTTATTTGTATATCTAAATACAAGTAGGTGGAAATACATATAAGAGGTTTGTTCCAATAAAAAAACAATAATAATGCCAATAATTATCAGCCTGAGGTCTAGTTTTGATATAAAGCTGCACTCGCAGTAAATGTCCAAGTTAAGAAACATTGTCAACAAAGTCAAGCAAAAATAAATCCTCACTACGGAATGAAATGAAAAATGGAAGCCTGTGAAAAGTGCTTTTTAATTATCTTTTAGGCACGTTGGCTTGAAACATGATCCCTTAAATGAATGGGATACGATTTATTCGTCATTTAACTATAGCTGCGATTATCATTTAAAAGGAGTTGAATACCCCCTGAAAGCACAGTGTGAGCACCATGCTGGCAAAACAAAAGGCTCTGTAATGATTCTGTTTATGTGCAGCTGCTAACTGTGCGCTGTCTAAATGGATGAAAAGCAGAGCTCCACAGCTCACAGAAATTAATTTAACTCAGGGAAGGAAGGGCAGTTGTACAGAAAGAACAGATATGGTTACAAGTGGTCAAAACATTCTCTCTGTCTTACTCAGGTTTACAACTGTCCTCTCTAAAGTTTTCCATCATTGCACTGCAGCATTTTATTAACTTTGAGTTAGAACGATTACAGTCCCAGATCCCAAGGGACATTTTAATACTAAGTCTGTCATAGATTGTCCTCACCAAAATGTCAACAGCAATCTTTTTTTTTTTCAATGCTTCAATCCAATGGTGTTTACAATACCTGAATAGCGACCTCTCTCGCCAGTAATATTATCACATTAGATATTTAGTTCAAAACAGGAAGTAGAAACACATTTAACTTGGTGCACCAAATAACATAATCCATTTGATTACAAATTAATTAATTCTGAAGACTTTTGGTGTACATAAAAAAATGGAAGCAGCCACAAACAAGTTCCACAACTCTTTTCTCTTTAAATTAAAACATGATCAAATAAATGCTTTTTTCATAAAAAGTCAAATCAAATGTAACCTGGGCTTATTAAAGTGACGTTATTT
Source organism: Trematomus bernacchii (assembly GCF_902827165.1). Lineage (NCBI taxonomy): Eukaryota > Metazoa > Chordata > Actinopteri > Perciformes > Nototheniidae > Trematomus > Trematomus bernacchii. The sequence goes on from NW_022987739.1 coordinate 20,264,619, forward strand.
GCAAATGTGACCGTGTAAAACTGCCCGGCACAAATCATCTGAAGGATTATAGTTTTCTATTCCTATCTCTAATCAACTACTACTTGACTTTAATTTTTAACCTTGAAGATAATTTTCCCAAACATTTATGCAGCATGTACTGTATTTATTCTTTTATATTAACAAACTATCAGAAGACTAATTGGAATGTCAAAGTAGTCATTGGCAGTACCAAAACCCACAAAAACTGAGACCAAACTCTGCAGTCTTTCTGATAAAGCCTTTTAGCGTCTTTCAGCTCAATGTTTTGTTTTTTACAGCCTGCAATGTTACAGTTGTGGTCACTGCAACCAGCAGGATTCTGTTTCCCTTTTGTATTTATCCAAAACAAACCTAAAACTGAGTGAATATTGCATTAAAAATTGGTCTTTTTGTAGCTCCAGTCTTAAATATGAATATTTTCATTCAAATGATATGTGCTGACCCCCCTCGCACACTCCTCCTTAATACTCCTAGACTCTGATTTATTTTAGATGACAGATAAGAATTTACAAAAGCACACTGGCCCCAGTGGATCTATCACTTTCTTCTCTGTGTTTCGACTGCTAAATCCAAGCATACTAAGGCTGATATGCATCAGTATATTATACATGAAGGACAGCAGTATATCACAAAGAAAGGAGAATGTGTGTCTGTGTAATCACACCTTTTTATCTCTACCTCAGGAAAAGCTCCTGGAGTACTAACGTACTTTTGAAAGCCTGCAGTTATTGGTCAATCATTAAATCAAGCACTTTTACAGATGCTGTCTCTAAAGAAATCCACCAGGCATTTTTTATTCTATTTTAGGGTCTTTTACTAAGCAGCAAAGCAGGCAGATTGTATTAACTGTCAGTAAATATTTAGGCCTGTTTGCCTCGTCACCCTTTCTCTAAAGTGTATTTACTGAAGATTCAATTCAAGCAAGCGTATTTACTGTAAATGGCCTTAAATGTGTTGGCCTTAAATAGGCATGGAGTTAGGCTGGGAGTGTGAATACAGTTTAGTAAACATTGGAGGTAAATCGCAACTCAAGATAAACCAGTTTTAGACACAGAGGAGGCCTTAACTCTGAGGACAAATCACAATTATGAACTAACCAAAATCATTGACTGTGTTTAAATGCGTACTACTATTCCTGATATTCCAAATACGACATGGCCTTATTTTGAAAGTAAAATATTGAGATTAAGACGTGAGGTATGCATAGAATATTCTGGTTTATGAGCTTTTTGAACATTTGGTTTAATAAGGATTTTTACTGCAGTTTGCAATACGCAGCCTGCTATCTGTCTACTGCCAGATCTTTGCCTTGTACAAAAACTAGTTTGAAAGGCTGGGTAAGAGATGCACGCCCAAAAGAACATTTAAAATGTCTGGTTAGACAACACAGTCTCACTCCCTGATAGTCCAATAGCGACGCTCGGTCAGGGTCCTTTGGCGTGCAGTTGTGACGCGCCGAGTCTCCTTCAGCTTCATAAACGGACGCAAAGAGCTTTCAACTGATTGCAATGTATTCCCATCGGCGGCGGTATTTGATGCTCAGGGAAGCACCGCATCGGTCCATGTCGGCGGCAGTTAAAGGCAATATAACGGAGGATTTTACACCCGGAAGTAAGTATTCTCCTTACTGTCGATTGATTTTACAGTGATAGCTGCACTACTCATCAACTCAAAAACACCAGATTATCCTTGTTAATTACACAACATTGATTGGTTCAAATTGTGTACAATGCTTTTATATTTTTCCCCTTCGATTCGGAGAAACACATATTTTTTCAGAGTTTAGGATGGCCGAAGACACGACACTACCCAGAATCCTCAGCTATCGTTCCGCTTTGCTCGACAAACCCCGTGATTAGTCCTCAAGCTCTGTGATTGGTTGACCTCCAACTGCATTCCATATGAAAAAAAACATTTCGTAAAAGATAAAATCATACTTTATTCAGCATTGCTTGCTTTACTCTTTGAAAGTCATCACATGAATGCATTGTAATAAATGGTTCGGCTGCATTAAATATTACACATCTGTCGTAGTTCTTTATTTATCTACAGAGATCGGGCCTCAGAATAGACCGGAAACTATTCTTTTACCGTTCTGTTTTAATTTCACAATAAAGTTAGTAGTAATATTTTGTTTTGATATTATTGTTTTTTATGAACTACTAGACCGCTGGGTCATGTTAAGACCATCTTTTCTGTGTTGCTGTGGGTTTTTTACATCGCTTTTGTGTTACAAATATCAAAACAATAACAAAATATATCCATCGTAAACTAAACCAGAAACAGCAGTATATTTTATTTTGTTAACACTGTAAACTTGACAGTTTTTTAACCCAAACCACTTACTGGTTAAAAACGTTATTACACGTTTAGAGTAATTGCAATGCAGGTAGATTGTGTTGCTTTTTAATGACTGTTTTAAAATGCTTTTTTCTTAATGTCTTTCATTTTTGTAAAACATTTAAATACTAAGAGTACATACAAAATAGTGGGAAATTAGAAGGTCAATGATATAAATATAGAATAGAAAATATCAAGAAGATACTGTAAGTGATCTCTACAATAAAACAGTTTAGTGCCTGATATTAAAAAATATATTAATAGGAGGATGTGCAAAACAGACAAACTAATAAGGCTTTATTTAAACATTAAATAATACACTGTAAAATATTACCATGATTTCACAATATTTAGCTGTAATATTTTACAATAAATTACTGTTTTACCACTTTACAGTCTTTACCTGTAATGTTCACAATATAATACTGTAATTTTGAATTTCACAGGGAAATCAATGCAGGCACAGTTAATTACTGTGAATGTACAGGATAAATGATTACCAGGATTTCACAATATGTTACTGATTATTTCACAGTAAAATACTGTATTCAGACCATCCTCTGTGATAACACAACAAATTAAGTGATTTTCTTGCTTTTATCGCTCTTGCTTGGCTTTAAATACTAATGTCTTTCTTTGGTGCAGGTTTTACTTAAATTGAAAGGGGCACAGCTGCATGTGCCTTAAAATAAACGATGCAACATATAAATCTATGTAAAATTGAAATTGTTGTCTTGGCTTATTGTTTTCAGGTGCTTCCTGGGCATTAATCCTGAGACGGGCTCGAAAGCCAAAAAGAGGCATGGCAATTTAAACCCCCATGTCAGCACATTCTTCAGAAAAATGGTTGACTTTGAGTGGATGTCTGTGTAGACATGTTACGTGCTCCCCTCCTTGTTTTATTTTCTGTCTCCCTACTGCGCAGGTGCACCTGGTCTGCCCCTGGCTCCGCCTCTGCCCAGGTGTTCCTAATTCCACTCAGCCGTGTATAAATAAAGAGAAGCTGGAGGAGAAGGAGGTCTCACCTATCCTAACGCAGGGAGACACTCTCCTTAGAATACCTCTTTGCCATTTTGAGCTGTAGGTCATATTTTTGCAGATGTGTTTATGTTTAGCCTGGAGGACCTGGTAGTCCAGTTTTCGCGGCTTTATTTTGTTTCCCATAGGGTTTATAATTGATTTCTGGTTAGGGGAGGAAGCTCTGGGTCTTACGGTCCGTGGTGTGGCTGGCTCGGGTTCCCTCCTTCTGTTTGTTCCATTTGGCCAGTCCTCCAGACCTCTTTTTGTTTCCCGTTTTGCTTGTGTGAGCAAACGGCTGATTATCAATAAATGCTTGTTACCAAGTATTGGTTTTTGCATGTATTCTTTCATGTTGCGGGTCTCAGCACAAGCCACTACCGCGGAGTAGAGGTTGGGGCCGTAACAACATGTCCAAGACACTGTGAAATGTACTTTGCACTTCAATGGAGTAATAAAAAGTTAAAATGGGCATTTTCTTTTTCTTTGTTTTTCTTTGTTGATTGAGCTGATTGAATTGTGTAGTTATGGTAAAATCCCAGTTAACTAGTCAAATTTCCTATTATTTACATTTTTATATTTACAGTAAATTACTGGCTACTGTGTTGCATTACTTCTACAATAAAAGTGTGAAAATACAGGTAATTACTGTAATTTATGTACAGCAAGGTACCATAATACCACAGCTCTGTACTGCTATATCACAGTAATTCCATGGGCATGGCAACTGTAAAGTCACAGTATTTAGCTGTACTTTTATTCTAATTTACTGTAAAATATCTAAAGTAAATGACTGTGAAATATTTACAGTCAATTACTGTGAAATATTTACAGTAAATTACTGTGAAATCCATGCAACTAGTAGCCAGTAATGTACTGTAATTTTACAGCCAAACATTTTACAGTGTAGGTTTAGGTTAAGGTCTTCTTTTAAATAAGAAAAAAGCTTTGGTGGTATCTACAGATAAATATTAAGCCTGACAAAGTACTTAAAGTCTAATATATTGCATGGTTTGTTTTGGAACTTGACAATCAACTTTCCTGCAATGTTAACTATGTTGAAGCACTTATTTTAACCGATATTATACATATTTATTATACTCTTATAAGATGTATGTAGATAGAATAAGAAATGTGCAGAATACGACAGTTTAATGGTGGAGGTATACACACATATTGATAGATGTCTTGTAATGCACTGTTGAGGAACCTGTGACCCAAGTTTTTCATTCATTGCATAACTACACCGTAGTTGTGTATAATATGATATGTCAATAAACCTTAGAAAATCTTGAAATCTTGAAAGGGATGTGCAAAATAGCCATTATATACAGTCTTTAATGTCAATAAACCTTAGAAAATCTTGAAATCTTGAAAGGGATGTGCAAAATAGCCATTATATACAGTCTTTAATGAACGATTAGAGAATAACAAGTAATGAATATACTTTATAAAGATCTGCAGATAAATGTTTTGTCTTCTCAAGCACCCACTACCAAATATCTCGCCTGATTGTTGGCACTTGACAATCACCTTCACTGAATTTTACTCAGGTGTAACTAAAGTCTGATTTAAGGGTTGTTTATATTTCACATCATTAATCCAAATCTGTAAAGTAACTAAAATAAATGTAGTGGAGTAAAAATACCAGGTTAACCTTAAAGAAAGCCCTCAGGATTATAGAAGACCCCCATCACCCCAGCCACAAACTGTTCTGTCTGCTGCCGGCAGGCGGTACCGCAGCATCCGGACTAAAACCACCAGACTCAGGGACAGCTTCATCCTACAGGCCAGAAGACTATTAAACACCTGAACTTTGAAACAACATCCATAACATTCATCTGGCTGCTACTTAGAAATTATTTATCTAATATATCATATTCCAATCACTTGTATATAGACTCTTATTGCACTATTTCACTTTTTTACTATTTTTCTTTTTGTATTTACTTGCACTATTTTTTCTGTGTATCTGTTTTATTGTGTTGCACTGTTGGAGGAGCCTGTGACCTAAGGGGTCAGGACACGTTCGATTCCTGTTTTGGATAGTGTGCCGTCGATGGGTTTCATTCCATTTCAAAGTGCTATTTGACGCTCGTCGTAAACTTCGCGCACTGCCACTCCAACAGCCAATCACAGAGCTTGAGGACTAATCACGGGGTTTGTCAAGCAAAGCACATGGTGTAGTCCCAAACGATAGCTGAGTATTCTGGGTAGTGTAGTGTCTTCTGCCATCCTAAACTCAGAAAAAATATTAGTTTCCCCGAATCGAAGGGGGAAAATACAAAAGCTCTTTGCGTCCGTTTATGAAGCTGAAAGAGACTCTGCGCGTCACAACTGCACGCCAAAGGACCCTGACCAAGCGTCGCTATTGGACTATCAGGGAGTGAGACTGTGTTGGGTTAGAAGGGGAAACGCACTTTTTTTGTTTTTGAATATACACAACTGTGGAATCCTGACATAAAGGGTGTTTTAAGTTAATCAAGGTATGGTGCATGTAAACGGGAATATTAGTGGAACACCCACTTGATTTACAATGTTAACTGTTTAGGAATATTGCGTTTTTTCCAAGCGGCAAACTCTGGGGAAGAGCCGGGACGCCAATACGGAAGTGCCATAAACTGCAGTTCATATATTGGCCGATAGGCGATGACTGCAGAAAGGAGCAATTTCCATAGACCCCCATGTTAAAATGCCCAATTTCACAGCAGAAAAAAAAAGTTTCTAGCCCTGGATGCAATAAATATTATTATGTATATAGTTAGATTCCACCTTCATGATTATGAATCTGTGAGTGAATCTGCCTGCTCAGTTCATCCAGGGAACACAACTTGACCCCGGCCGTGTTTGTTTGTTCTTCATGCTTATATATCGGACTATTGTGACTCGCTCTGTGGTTAAAACAGACGGTGCATGAATGCCGTTTTGCGGTAAGTGAAATTCGAGTACTTTATTTATGTGTTTATGATTTCAATCAGCTACGTAATGAATGTTAAGGCTTGGGTTAGCGTGTAAGCGAGTGGTAGCTACATCGGTGCTAACGATGCTAATCTTAGCCTCCAAGTTAACTTAAAACCATAGACTGTATATATAAAGGTTAAAACAAAATAGACAAGTGTTAAGCGTTAAGTGGGATAATACTGTAGAACAAAAGGCTTCTGTTTGAGGTTGATAAAATAAGGTCATCCTTGTAACTTAGAGAGATATTTTATTATGTAGGTAGGAACTTTATGCATCACTAAGGTTAATTTAAATTGGCTATGCTCAAGTATGTAGACAAGCTAACGTCGAAGTAGTGTATGTGAAATCAACCTCACAATAAGATGTGTGTATATTACAATTATTAATGTCATATTTCAAGATGATTACTTAGATATTACAATATGGTTGGTTGAGCTGGAGTTCATTATTGAGCTTACACGTTAACGTCACAGTCATCTGAAGAACGAACCCAAACCTTGTTGTTTTTATTAATTGCATTACCAAATTGGTATCAAATAAACAGTAAGCATTGGTAACACAACTTCCAAAGTTACAGTAAAATAAAAAGGACCCTGACTCGGGCAATACACAATCCAACATGTTCAACAGAAGAGAATAAGTTATATTGTTTGTACACATGGTTCTTTACATATATATCTGTTTGTTTAAAGTGTCCAGGTGATGCAGACAGGCTGGACCAGAGAGTGAGAGACAGAACTGGACTCCTCACAGTAGTGAACTTCAGCACAGGTACAAATACCCACCTATGTTGAGTATAGCCTACTCTTTGTTTAAAACTAATTGGCCATCGGAATGTGTGTGTCCCAACCCCCCCCTGTGATATCTCTTCTCCAGCAGTCTGTAGGTTTGTGTTCGCATATTTATGCTGTCGCACTTCCTGTTGTTTCTATCACACATTGCCGGTATGAAAGGGTCTGTGCCGGAAATATCAAGATAACACGGCAGGGTCCGTTACAGTTTGTTTTCATCTGATTTCAAATAAACAAAGTCTTGGCTTTCAGAATATTAAACTTGTTTCGGCAAATTTAGATGATAAATACAACTATGAAGCTTGTAACGGCATAATTACTTAAGCGGAGAACGGAGTAATTTAACGTTACAGCAGGCATAACAACAGCCGGTGTTTATTTTATTATTATATATATTCGTTATTCATTTGTTTTAAAGCTCAATAAGGAAGATTTAAACTTTCACACACGTTGACCGGCGAAAAACCGGTTCACCTACCCCCCTCTGAGTGAATACCTGTTAACTTCACATATTGTCACAAACTTTTTGGAAGAAAAGACTGACACAAGATATCTTGGTTTGATTTGGAGAAGGCTTTAAAAGCCTATTGTATACTAACTCTTCCCGTCAAGAATATGAATAGAACTTAGATAGATCACTTTACATTTCTGCGAATGAATAGCTAAAAATATGTATTTCTTAATAAACTAAATAGGCCACCATTGGTAGCAGTTCTCATTATATACTTCTCAGTAACTGCTCCCCTTAAATTAAATGTATTCTGTAGATTTTGGGGATTCATTAATGCATTTATTGCCATCACCATGCTTTTTCAAGACTCTTTTAAATTCTATCATTTTATAAGGACTTTTCAATGTTCGACATCGCGTGAAACAGAGGATTTCGACATTCTGTATTCCTTGCTTACTTCCTTAAACCTTTTCTCCTCCTTATCTCTTTCATGACTTTTTATTTAATGGCTGTGTTTATTTTATTATTATATATAGTCGTTATTCATTTGTTTTAAAGCTCAATAAGGAAGATTTAAATTTCACACACGTTGACCGGCGAAAAACTCTGCCCGGTTCCTTCGGCCCCCACCACGTTGAATAAACAGAAGGCTGCTTTTGTGGAGGAAGTTACAGCGCTACGTACGCACATTTAGCTTTCAGTGTTACTGACCTGAGATGTTTTTATTACATGAATTAATTACATTGACCATACCGTTCACCATCCCCCACCCACCTACTGTATGTTGAATTTTGACATGTAAATGGGTACCTACCCCCCTCTGAGTGAATACCTGTTGTACCTGTCAGGGGCTAAGCCCATAGGACGATGCTCTGATGTCATCACCCTCGCACATTTGTCATATGTTTACAAAAAACGATGTTAACACTTTCTCGTTCTTAATATATGCTATATTTAGGGTCGATATGTGTTGAATTTACTTTAACACTAGAACCGCCAATCGGGTCAATTTGACCCAGAGCTGTTTTTCATTGTGTGTAACTTTTTTTCAATAAAATATTAAAGTCTTCCAGTCCGTGACTTTTCCTGAAATTGTGTTATGTAGCACCCTATGTTGTTAAAAATGGTCAATATGAAGTCAGATTGAAGAAATCGCCCAAAAAATTGCCATTTATAGCTATTTCCGCCAAGCGGGCCATATTGACCCCACCCCTTTTCATATAAACATGACGTGTTGCTATAGCAACGCCTTTTGTCTACTGCGGTTCCTCCTTATAGATTGAGAGATAGATTGAGAGAGAGAGAGATAGATGGATAGATATATTGATAGATAGTTATAGATAGAGAGAGAGAGAGAGAGAGAGAGAGAGAGAGAGAGAGAGAGAGACAGTCTGTAGTGAAGGAGTGTGCTCCCGCTCACGGGAGACTGCTCGCACTGCGCTCCGCAGCAAACAGCTGTGGGGCGAGTTGAAAGTACGTTATGCTGGCCGCGGTGTCTAAATAATGCTTCCGGCCCAGCGGGCCATTTATAATGTCGAGCCCTGAGAGTCCACAGATTATATTGGTATACGTTTCATCCCTGTGCGATCAAAACTCTCTGTTCAATAAAAGAACATTTTACCTTGAAAATCAATGCATTCTAATAGCGGGTCAATTTGACCCAGGTGGCGGTTTTAGGTATAAAAAATCTCTGGCGGTTCTAGTGTTAAAATAGCAGATCACTGTGATTCGGCTTAGTGAACGTGTGTCTCTTCCTCCGCGGCTCCTCCGTGCAGAGAGGCCCCCCCCCCGTTGACAATTCACAAGTGTCTAACTCTCTCCCCCCTCCCCCGTCGCACCTTCTAACAGAGCCCCCCCCACATATAAAATCCCAATTTAACCCCTGGCCTCTGGAGCAGAAATGAAAGAGTTTTAAAAATGTTTACGTTTTGGTAAGTTTTTAGGGAAATGTTGTAATATTGCAACGTTGGCCTTAGGTGGGAGCCGAATTTCTGTATTTCTACTCACATTGTCTGAATAAATATATTGAACAACTAAGGGTTCATTTGCAGGATTGATTGCTTACTTAGCCCTATATCAGTATATAGCATGAATAATAATCACACATCACTCATATTTGTTATGAATAATCATTTATCATTTATTAAATAGTAAGTCGCTTTGGATAAAAGCATCAGCTAAATGCAATTTATGAAAGCCTCACTCAGGATTTTTTTAACAAGTGTTTTTATTGCTCTTGGGGCATTAAAAACAAGATTTTAACTTTAGTTTTTTATATAATATCTGCATTTTCTCTTGTGAAAAACTAAGTCTTAGTTTGGCCATAGTTATTTAATATATAGCACCATCTCCTGGTTAAATCCTGAAATTGAAAATCTGGCAACGCCCTCTTGGAAAATAGTGGGAGGGCTTAACATTCCCAGATACTGGTCTTTGGCAGGTCTTAGGCAGGTAACTGGCTGGTAGTAGGCAGGAAGCTGTATGCTGGAGTCTGAAATAAGATGCTCCATCTGTATATCCGTTTGTTTAAAGTGTCCAGGTGATGCAGACAGGCTGGACCAGAGAGTGAGAGACAGAACTGGACTCCTCACAGCAGTGAACTTCAGCACAGGTACAAATACTCTTTGTTCATACTGTACAAAGAATCAAGAAAGATATTGGTTTAAATAAATGAAGTATTGACTTTAATACACTGCTATACATTCCATTAAACAATACTAAATACTAGATCACCTACACATCAGTGAAGTTGAGGGTTTTTTCCATGCAAAGGGTTACATTTAGATGTTAACAAGCAATATGTCTGTCAGCTTTCTAATTGAATGTATTGAAGGCAAAGATATTTAACGCATAGTGACAACTGCTATTTATCTCTCAATATTGTCTGTAAAAACGTGGTAAAAGTTATTCTTTCAGTGAGACAACAGAGCAAGCTTGTTTTAATAACAGTTAAATATTATTTTGATAATAAAATACATTTCAATGTTGATGAATTTCATACTGTTCATTCCTAATCTGATTGTCTTTGTAGGTCACTGTTAAAAAAACATTACAATTACAAAATAATTATATCTACAGCCCCTAAACACAAACACACCTCTTTCATAAATAACACACTTGTTCTGCAATAATATGTTTTATGTTTCATGTAATTTTTGTTAGGAAAGGACATGCCTGAAAGACACGACTCAGCATCTCCTCTTTCTCCGAGGGTCAAGAAGAACATCCAATAGGAAAATTAAAAGCTGATGTTATGAGATGTTAAGACCAGTACAGGACATTCACTAAGAAACTATTTTTATTGTGAAAACACAGTCAGCTGATCGAATGCACCTATTTCCACATCTACACTCCATCAGCTGATTATTTCTATTTGCCTCACTTCATGAGCTTCACAACATGTACCTTGTACCGCAGAGTTTGCAACGCAAATAAATGGGGCCAATCTTCAGTCGGATGTGAATGTGTAATCTAACATTTTCAGTAAGAATAATGGACAAAAGGAGTGCAAATACAAATTCAATGTATTGAAATGTGAACCAAAAGTTAATCAAACATGTTTTAAATAAAAAGCACATATGGACAAACCTATTAAATGTATAAGTAAACACATTTAGTCAAATAAAGTGACAGACTAGGCCTGATCAGGTGGTATCAGCTATGCATGCGCTCCTCCATCAGGCCTGGTCCTCCTCACAGAGGAAAGACCCTCAGTCCTCTCCGGCCAAACCAACAGACAGGACGTCCATCACACGGAGGTTTCTCTCTGAAGTCTCTGCAGCTCTCTGGACACCACGCTGTCTCAATCCATCCACACTGAATATGAGAGGGGAAAAATGAAAATAATAAATGCTTTAGACAATAAGAAATATAAAGTTGACTGTTGAGTTGCTCAGTTTTTTTAGATTGTCAATACTATTACTGTATAACTAATATCTCAGGTTAAGAGGCACCTTCAAATAAAGATTGGTCTTTAAATACATTTTGTCTTTTGAATTGTTTGTCTAAAGTCAAGGATCTAGAACTGGTACTTGTAGTTTTAATGATACAGTCTGGTTATTATGCTGTTTGGAGGAGGCCTCACAGGTAAGAGCACTAACTAGCTATCATCACATGTACCTTAGCTTAACTTAAATGTATTAAACGTATAATTAAGTGATGGCAAAATATAAATAACTAATGTCATGCAACCATATTAATATTTGCTTGATTCCAGTGTTGAATTTAGCACAATTGCATACAAACGTTAAGGGATTTTAAGATTCTGAAGTATTATGCTAAAAACTCAACTTAGATTATTATTTATAGTTTTGGCCGACTCCGCCTACTAAGGGCTTCTCGGCAACTCTGCAGAATCCTATGGGTGACGTCACGGACCCTACGTCCATTTATATATACAGTCTATGGTTTTTTCGTAATGAAAGTTGGATTTTAGAGATTGGAGATTATCATTTAAAAGAACAGTAGTTTAAAAAAATTGGATTTAAATGTTTTTGATAACTGTTTTGCACTCAATGCTTAAAATACCTTTCAGGTTTTAACACATCTTGCCAAGATTTAGATTTGCAGCTTTGAATGGTACTGATTGACCAGTCAGCTAACAGGAATGCTGCTACAAATGGGGAAGTTAAATAAAACAGAAGTTCTTCTAAACTAAAAAGGCACCCTAGAAGGACCATGATATAAAAATCTTTCTCTCTTAGGCCCAAAATGTCTCCTGTTGATTATTTGATAGAAATGCTGATGCAGTAATCACTTACAATCTGCCGACATGACGCAAGAGATTCCAGGCTAATGTCTTCTGATTATAGATGATTACTGTGTGATTGTGAAGTGACAGTCTGAGTAATGGTGAGGTCATGAAAACATGTTTTACACAGCTCTAGAAGACAACTAGTGCTGAATGAAATATGTCTTGTGACTGTGGCATATCATGTTAGATAATTATCATGAGACGTAAAGCTTGATGTCATGATCATGTCATTTGAAAAGTAATGCAGGAGAATGAAGACAGCATTGATTGATACCGGAAATCACATAACAATTCTACAATCCTCAAACATGTTTTTAATCAAATAAAGCAGTCTTGCAGGCATTAGTTATTGGATTAATTTACCATTTCCCTATTTGTTGCAGCTGAATGTTACACTCTCTGAGCTGATTGGACCGTTATTCAGATCACCTGTTGCTCAGAGTGAGGCGACTGACTCCTAATTGAGCAATTGAGAGCAGCTTGGTGCATTCCCCATCTTGACCAATCAGAGTGTGACCACACCCTTTCTTTAGGGCAGGGGTGCGGAACCTCCGGCCCCCGGGCTGTATACGGCCCGCGAGACCATTTGGTACGGCCCTCGAGGTAATTTATAAACACACGCAAAAAAGAAAAAAAATTCTAGACCGCAAAAAAATTCAACAAGCGAGTACCTGTTTTTCCTGGCCAAGGTCAGGGTCTTGAACACAACACGAGCCTAACGTGTCATCACGTGGTATATGTCTCGTCTGACAGGGGTGCAGTTCTGACGGAGAGCATCAGAACGCCGCTCCGGCACTTCCAAAAATTGCAGTACCCATAAGGAGCCGTACACATGCCGCAGTTTTTGCATGGCTGTGTCTTTAGTTGTAAGCCCAGGGCGATCTGTTCATCTGTCATACTGATCATACAGTCAATAACTTTGTTGTTATTAGCATCTGGTTAGCTAGCTATGCTAACGAATATAAGAAGCTTTTTCTACAACCAGTGAGGTAAAGGCACATCTTTATATGATCATTATAGTTGTACAAAAATAAGAGTAAAGTAGGTAAAAAGTAAACAGGTATAAAATACTATATGACAGTAAGAAAAAGTTGTTATTAATAAACAAGAATACAGTTTGAAAGGGGAGTGATTTGTAAAATATCCATAAAGAAAAAGAAAATCTGCTTACAGTTCTGTTTCATATGGATGTTGAGAGATGTATCCATAGATCTCTTAATGTTGCTCTCAAAGTGCACCAGATTGATGCTTTTAACTTCAACATTTAAAGAAAAATCTTCCCATGCCACAACCGTGCACGTGCATGCATAGGCTACTGTACGCGAGTCATGGTAAGATATCTGGATTAAGAGGTTGTTTTTCTTTACACAGCATGAAAGAAAGGCGAAATGAATGGGCTGTGATTTTAGTATTTCTAAGTAGAGGTCAATCATTTGTACGGCCCTCGGAGGATGTTGAAAAAATTGAAACGGCCCTTGAGAGGAAAAAGTTTCCCCACCCCTGCTTTAGGGTTTAAGAGCGGTAGAGAACTGCGTCCTCCTTCATCATTTCACAACTAGTTTCAGCAGTTAATGGCACATGTTGGTGTTTAGGTCCTTTTGAGCCTTCTTAGCTGTCTTAACTTTTCTGGTAACGGTTGATTTTGAGCATTCTGAAACCAAACTGGAATAGGGGCAGATTATATTGATTTCCATGCAATAGCTAAAGTGGACCTATCATGCTATATTTAAATGATATATTGTAGGGCCATACCTATTTAAGGTATATTTATACGTTTCTGTTTTCAAAATACCAAACAGATCATGCATTTTAGCCATGCCTCATTTCGCTCTATTTGCTGTTCTCCAGCCCTGTTTTTGCAGGGGGCTGATTATGTGAGCTGCAGCTGACCACGCCCCCCTGCAGGAGAGGATAGCGTGCTCTGATCAAGTCAGAAGAGGGGGAGAAAAATAGATCTCCGTCCTCCGTGTTTTATTATATAGAGTCGTTATTCATTTGTTTTAAAGCTCAATAAATAACAAAGAAGACCTTTGACCGGCACTTTTCTAATTTTGTCCGGAAGATTTAAACTTTAACGGACATCTTGACTGGCGAAAGAAAACCTAACTGACACCCTGCCGCACGGTCCCCTCGTTCCTTGGAAGAGGCGGAGAGGTGGGTGTTTGTCATCTGCTGGTGGACTAACCGGAGAGAATTACAGTGCTTGCCTTGACGGGGAGGGATTGCATTGAATTAAAGCAGCAGGAGCAAACGCTTGCCTCGGGGAGGGAGAAAAAAATCCACTGCTTTTATGGCAGACTACAGCGCCACTTACAGGCCTGGCATATGTACTACAGCGTCTCCAGCGCTTTCGAGCGGCAATGGCCGGCCGTGGCCCAACCCCACATTCCCCTGATAGGTGGAGAGTTGGCCCAATAGCCGTAGCGCCACCGTCCTGACGTCAGGACAGTGTTCAAATCTGGATCAGTTTTTATCAGATCCGTTGCAGCCCCTTTTTTAGAGATTTGGGTATGGAGGAAAATAGAGAGGGTTGTGTTTTCTGACACTTGGTGAGTTCCCTGGAACACCGGGGACACATATTCATGTATAAAAGACGTACAAAAGTGCATGTTGCATGATAGGTCCCCTTTAAGCTGTCCGAGTTATTATTACTTTCAAAAGCCATTTTCTTTCAGTGAAAAGGCACTGAAGATATTTGATTTGGCAACTATTACATTTTTCCTTTTGTATGTGGTTGGGACCTGATCAAATGAAATCTAAGTTATCATTATCACCACATATTGCTGGTTCACATTGAACACCTCATAGCCAACGATGACCTTGCTGTTGATTTATAAAAAACTTGCTGTACTGATTTGTGTTTGAATATATCTCACCTGCATGCATACCTAGAGCCAAGTACAAGTACCTTATAGATCAATTTCCTTAGCATAGCTAAATAAGGTACCTGACATTAATAAAAAGGTAAGCTAATGGGACCATATCAAATGCAACCTCATAGAGCTGCTACAGTAGCATGGCTTTAGACTCTTAATCAAACTCTCGAATCCAACTTAAATCAGACTATTCACACACAAAGTTCTGATCATCCAACACAACATTTTATTTGTGAACAGTCACAGATGTGATTTATAAATAGGGCAACAACATCATTTTATTAAATATATACAGACAGTTTCAACATTTCTATTATCACAGTATACATTTTGAGAACACATTTTCGTATGCAAGGCCACCAAAATACATTTAATTTTAGTGAACACACTATGCTGCACCCATTACAGTAATTAACATCTGAACATAGCCGTTTGACAGGGGAACTGGTGAAAATCAATCGAATGAGTCACAATTGACCTTTTCGTCAGTGTTTAAAATCAATACTACAATATTAAATCATGCTTAAACTTCCAACTAGAAGTAGACAAAGCCAATATTTACGTCACAGCTCAGGCGGTTGTTACTATGGTCACGCTTTGAGATATATAGCAGTTTAAGATCAATAACTTACTTGAGGTGATGAGAACATAGACATCAATATGATACGTCTGCAGTTGTGCTTGCATGTTGCATGTTAACGTAGGAAATGAAGAAGTACATAATGTAAAGCTAATTGCTAACACTTTGTTTGTGCACATTCATTTGGGTATCTGACCCACAAAACAGAATAGAAGACCCTGTCAGATTTGTGTAGGCTGTCTGGGGGAGAAATGGTTTCAAATAAACTGTTTTTCTGACAGAGGGATTTAATAAAGATAGGCGCTAAAACGAAGTGTTTCAAACAGAGTGGGAATACAGGTTTTTTCAGGCAGCAAATGTAAACAAAATGAATGTGTTTTTTGAACTTTAAAGCATGTAAACATGTTCAGGTAGAAACCCTGAATGCAAGTTTGAATCTGTAAATGTGCATTATATGTCACCTTTAAATTGTGTTCGGTGCATATAGCCTACTATAAGTTAATATTATAACCATATCAACACTTTTGCATTGCAGATGAATACATTAAGGTTGATTGAATTTAGTTCAATAAAACATAAACATGCCCACTATTACATACTGGATTACTGACCAACATCATAATACAAATAAAATAAATAAAAACACTGATAGTTTAGTCATCCTCACTTTTATAGAGCTTTCACAGAATATCGCTCAGAGTATGGTCGTGGTCTCTATGCTCTCATCTTTACAGTTAAATTGGGTCAGTTAAAGAACTAAAAATGTGTTATTTGTCAAAGAAAACAAACCCCTCTCACAAAAGGCTCCACTGGCAATTGTTGTTTGAAGGTGTGTCTGTTGGGTGGAGGTAGATGGTTTTCTGTTGTGAGTATCAATATGATCTGGCCATGACTTGAATAGCAGGCTGCAAACATTTAAACATAGTTGTTACAATATAAAATATTGATTCACCTTCGTAAATTGGACCTTCAAAGTATAAAACAGAAATAAAGTCTTCAACAAATGTCACATTCAAAACCACTTTTTTCTACTCAATACATATTTAAGACAAAAACCAACCGTTCTTTACCAGTATTAACTTTCCAGTACTTTTTCTGTCTTTGGCACATTCTTCTTCTAGTCTTCAGTGTTCACTCTGCTGTTTAGGCGCCGCCCGTTAAGGCCTGCCCGTTCTTGGCACTGTCAGAGATTTTCCTTTCCTTCTTCTCCTGAGCAGCAGTGGTCCGTGTCAGATCCTGGATCAGTTTGGAGTTGAGAAAGCGCCTGTAGGAGTCTTTCTCCATCAAGGTGTAGATCATCTGCTGGGCCTCGTCGAAACAACACGGGCAGGGGTTCTCTACGTTTTTCTTTGTTTCCTCTCTGGTGGCTGCGTCTAAGTTCACCTTTAATAAATGGAAAGAGAGGGTTGAGATTTATCAGGATTTCAAGAGCATAAACTTGTATTATGACATATTATATTGCTATAGTTAAAACAAAATATCTCAAAAATATTGTCCTATGGCAAAATAAAAGCTTGGAGGAAAGAACAAAGCATTTGCAAATGTATATTCTCAGTTTATTTTGACCAACTTTTCAAATGTTTTCAGTCAACCCATATGACTGAACTGAAGTGTTCTTAAATTCCCTCATTCATTCTAAGTGCTTGGAGGCTTTTTGGTATAGCAGCATTGTGACTGAATATATTCATAGCTCTGCAGTCACATCAGCTTCAAGTATTCACTTTCCTGAAGGAGATGTGCAGCTGCATTCATAGGATGTATCTAATGCCTGTGCGGTGTGTTTGAAACAATATTAATTTATGTACATTTTTGTTTTCCGCTTCTCTGTCTAGAATACTTCCTGGCAAATTAAGCTAAGGTACTTTTACATTTTTCGTCATAACATACTGATGAAGCTCTCGAATTGACATTTGATATCTTACATTCTTTGATAAAAATTATTACCTCATTGGTGGCATCGGCCTCAACATGTTGCTGGTAGATCTGCTTGGATCTGTTGGCCATCTTAGAAGGAGCAGACTTCTTGTATACTTCGCAGGCGACCCAGAAGTCCAGATTCTCCTTGCTATACTCTGACTTCAGGAAGTTGCCGAAGACGGTACGACCCACTAACACAGAGGGGAAAAGAGGGTCTTTTAATATCCAATGCACCTTACAGACACATGAGTATGCACATTGGCAAAGCTGAAGTATCAATAAAAGAGGGTATGTTATATATTGAAGATCCTTTTAACTAAAAAGAAAATACAGCCTTGACATATGGATATTCAAATTATCTAAATGGTAAATGCCCATATTTGTGTTGAACGATGCAGCAGAATCAGAATCAGTGGTACAATTTAAGGTGCCAATATTTGCCAAAATGCTTCTATCTTCCGTTTCCCAATCCGAAAGCTATTTATTAGTTTAAATTATCTCCAAATTGCTTGTGAGGTGCGTGAAATCAAATAGGAAGATTGTCTCCCCTTGCTAACTGAGTGGAACCTTATGGCAATAGAACATTTATATAATTGAGCAATGGCTGAAACAGTCACTTAAAACTTGTTCATCTTCCTCATCAAGAGAAAATAAGCACTTTACGTGACAGCAGCGTAATTATACTGAGTTATAACATCTCACCGAAAGATCATTAAGTCCTGGCGGCAATAATTGCATCCTTTCTTTTAAGATGCACAAGACAAGTGTTTTCCAATAATCAATGGAAGGCAAAACCTCAAACCCTCAGCAGCTCTACTGCTTCAGAAATCCTACATGACTACGATGACAGCACGGAGACCATTGAGGCCAGGATAAACGGAACCAAAATAGAACCAATAAAAGCAGAAGGAGGACATGACGACGTTGGGAGGTCAGTGGATGAGGTCATGGAACGGAGCAGGTCAGAACCCAGCGGGTTCTCGGAAGGCCATTGCTCCCTTTTTGTGTTTGCATACTCACACAGTGTAATTCTCAGTGGGCTTGTACATACACACACAAACACTTGTACACTCTGCACTGGTCAGCATGCCCTGAGGGGCCGTTGAGTTGTGCCTAGAGACACGTAGCAGAGGAGCAGAGCATGAGAATGCGTTGGAGAGCGCCTGTTTGCGTCTGTGCATAAGTCGGTTCAATTTCCATGTTTGTGTGACCTAGCCAAGTCTCCTTCAATTTCGATTATCATCATGATCTGTTGCTACCTAATAAACGCTGCCAAACCAACATATTTGCTTTACTAAATGTATTTAATTTCCAATTAATGCCATACAAAGTGTCAAGAAAGCGATCCCTTTTGACCTGCCAAAACTTTACTAGCAGCCATTGGCAAGGAATTCGAAGGACTTGCCTGATCCTTTTCCCAGGATAAAAGCACAATCATGTCACACGAGAATGATAGTGTTTAGGTTTTAAGTTTTTTTTGTAAGCCCTTAGAGAGATACTGCTGGTAAAACCAATGAGTCAAGCATCCGCATGGCAGTAATTGTCCGTATTGTTGGTGACAGACGATGAGCAAGGAGGGCGGAAGTTCTTTGGGTTTGCTTTGGACATAACCTAGTCAGGAAGTTTTAGGTTCTACTTCAGGTTAAAAAGGCATGAAGCAACAGTGTTATACTTACTCTCACTGGTAATCACATGGTTGAAAGACTCCTTCCATTTCTTCACCTCAGCTGCAGTTGGCCCACTAAAACACAGATGGAGGGTTTTATTTAAAAAGGTTGCAAATACTTTTTGAGTGTTTTTAAATTCAACCTGCGATATGAATGTAGCAATTTCACTGTAAAAAAAAAGACGAAAGTAAATTACACAGATTGTGTTCAGGGTCTGAATTTTACATTAAACCATATCTATTGTGGACATAAATATGTTTTAATAATGTACTTAAAGCACTGTTTGAAAAGGTTAAGAAACTATCCTACTGGATTCCTGTCATTCAACTCAAACAAATACAAAAAACTGAATGCAAAATGTTGTATCAGAAGTATGTCCATAACAATTATATAAAAGAGTATACAATATAGTGGTGCAGGAATGAGTCCTGAAACAGGCAAATGAGTTAGCCTTGATCTCTTCGGTTCCCTCATTTGTTTAGTTTCATCAGTTATGGTTAGATGGTCGAAATATGGCAGTTGTAGCCAAAAGCCAAAGATAACCTAGAAGGTTGTTTCCACCTAAAATACTTCATGAAATACCCCATGCATATATAATATTTTGTCTTTAAACAGCAGTTGTTACATATGACGTTTAAAACTAAACGTCATCAAGCATTGACCATTGCAATGCCTACAAAAATGAATCACCCCTGTGACACTCAATAAAACTATAAAAAATATTTAAATTTCTAATTTCTTATTTCGAGAATGTAGCTGAATTTGAAGTATAAATGCCACATTTTTAATGGGTTCAGATTGTAGCACATAAACATAATTCAAATGTATTTTCTCTAATGCTAGCCATAATAATCTTCTTTACAGTAAGGCAGCTTTGGAGGAAGGTCTTCCTACTGCATCAATAAACTGATCAATAACAGCAGAACATGTAATCACACCAGCTATCCCTGATTTGAAAACTGTTATCTTTATTGTTATACACCACTTGAATACTGCTTGCCACTGAAGCTCTAACGTGCTTTTGTGTTGGGAATGAACTATAGTGTTATGTCATTATGGATAATCAATATTTTTCTTCCAGAGCTGTCGCTGAAAGGGTTGCATGTTGCTGAAAAAAAAGGTCAAGGTTTGTGTGTCGCTCATAAAGGACGGTAGGAGGCTTCCTGATGGAGAAGCGATAGAAAAAGGCCATAGGCGGGATTAAGAAAAAATAAAAAACATGTTTTCTCCAAAGTAATGTAAATGCATTTCAAAATGCAAACACATAAACATAGTACTAGTATGTCAAAGTAATATTAACCCTTATAAATGCTGCCCATGGTAACAAAGACCAGCTTTGGAATTACACATATGAAAAGAGGAAGGAGGGGCTCAACACAAAACAAAACAAGTGCCTGTTCTCAATTTCCCTTTTTCACCTGGTCAATGAAAGCTCACGTGTAGTCAAAATCATTTACTCTTCTTAATAATCAAGGTGGATACAGTTTTCAGGTCTATAAAATTGCCCTGAAACTCACAATATTAACTCCCACGGTGATCCTAGAATAAATCGAACACATATGTCATAAAGCAGTATTATCCTTCTAAAACCGAGGACATGATTGTACCCTTCATCAAGTATTTCCCTGTCTAGTGCTTCTAAGTAGAAATGCAGTCCATGAGCACTTTATAACAAAATAATATTCTTCTCTCAAGATTTAATCAAGCATTGTCTGCTTCAGTTATAATCCCTGTGTTAGTATTCATAAGAAAATACACACTCCTGGATGAGCAGTTTGATGTGAGATGTGAAGATTACAAAAACCAACATATATTTTAAAAGCTTCACGATTTGAACAAAGAGAAAGTCCCTCTGACCTCTGAGCAGCAGCAGCATCATTTTTCTCTTTTATCTGACTCTGATGAGACGTGTGGTGCTCCGGCTTCTGGAGTAAGAAGGATATTTTATGTTTGATGTCTTTGGCGCTGTGGGAAGATGGACGAGAGGAAAGTGAGTGAAATGCATTTGAGAAGATTTCCATTTATTTGCATAAATACACATCTGCATATAGCATCTGCTTTATGTAAACAAATAATAAGCAACAGGTTTCATTTTATATTGTACTATTGTTTTAATTACTCGGCTAAAATGACATTTTATATAAAACACCAAAAATATAGAATATACAGTGTATGAAGTTCCTATATCACAAAAAATATACTAACACTCCTATCCACCTGTTGCTTAGACTTTATTTGTCTTACCTTTTTAAGCATGTTGCAGGAAGCGTAGCAAGTCCTCTACACATGTTGGAATGTTACTGATCCAAAGTGAGCTCTGTTGTTTTGAATGACGACAGCACAGCCGGTGTGAATTCAAGCAGCAGAGTTTTCAATATGAGACGGCAGACAGCTGCTGTCTCCACCCCCAGCAGTGGCTTTATACCTCCAGGATGCTACCACTGACACCAAACTGACCAATCAGAGGAGACAGGAAGAGAGAGGGATACTAAACTGAGAGTGGGGGAGGGAGGGAGGGACACCGGGGGAAATGTACTGCAGGTCTTTGTAACCAAATCAAAAGGTGTTTTCTACTGATGACGACCAAAGCCATCTGTGGAAAAACACAGATACTGTAGCTTCATCAAACTCAGTTAAAAATCTAATCCAGAACATCAGTATGTGATTGTTAAGGCATTCAAGAGAATGGTAGTGCATTGTGGGAATTCTGAGACTTGAAAGTTGTGCCCCAAATAAAACATCTTGTTTCTAATTTAATTGAATGAGTTGTATACAATAAAAACAATGTGTCATTGGGTTTTTAGCAGTTTACAAAATAATGCAAATTATGTTTTGCTCTGCCGTAATGAGACATCGCGCAATAAATGTTGTACAAGAGATAAGAAAGGAAACTTTTAAATAACATTGACAATTTAACTTAAAAAAACGATGCAAAATCTAGTTATTTCACTTTCTGTGTCAGTACTGCTTTTTCGCTACTCCAGTCTACACAAACTGTATTAGATTACATTTTAGTTAGCTTACTTTCATCCAAACAAACTTAAATAAGAAAATCTAAAGGGTTTTGGGTTTTCTTTTTTTAATTAATTGCATGTCAGAACTGGTGGGTTTTCATATATAATAATAATAATACATTGTATTCATCAAGCGCTTCATCAGGTGCTCAAAGACGCTCTACAGAGGTGTGGCTGAGGAGGCGGGCGGCAGATTTCTGGATGTGTTGGAGTTTGTTGAAGAGGTTGGATCAATTATTTACCATTTACTAATTCAAACCGTGCCTGTGGAATATCACTGCCAATTAAACAAGAAAATAAAACTATTTTTTTCAAAGATTTAATACTTGAATTCTTGTTTTCTGGCGTCTTTATACTACCGACCTCAATTTAATGTCCTGTTTGGAACTAATACATAAAGTGTGATGATAGACAACATAGTGTTCTGTTCTCCCGGGGCAAATTGTTTTACATTTGAGCATTGCGATGGTGTCCATCAACATCACGCACAGCCAGTGGAGCTAATGGGTAACACTTTATATTAAGGTACACAAAGTAACCATCAACTAGTTGTTAATTAACATGCATATTAGCAGTATATTGGCTCTTTATTAGTCATTATAAAACACTTATTAATGCCTTATTCTACATGACCGTATTCTACAAGTAATAGGCCTTAGTTGAGAGTTTTTCTTCAATAACCCTCTAATTAGTGCTTATTTATTGCAAGTAAGGAAGTTGTTGTACATGAGTTTTGGTCTTAATATGCTCTGCTCAATATGGGCCTAATAAGGCAGTAGTACCACAAGAATAGTAATTCTCCCATAATAACACTTAACAAATATGATCTATTCTTATGTAACAAGACATGAAACTATAAGTGTTAATTGTTTCTAAATAACTCAAAATGTGTTATTTATATCTAAGAATATGTTTTGGGGTATTGACAGTTCAGCTACCAATAGCAAGGTGATATTGACCTGTATGTTTCATATTTGCAAATTTATATTTTTGTGAAATTTATAATGAAGGTTAGACAGGAAACCGGGTACAGGAAGTAGGAGAAAGTGAACTGAATAGCATGGCAGTAGAGTACTAATTTTCCCTATGCAACCTGAAGAGTAAAAGGGCCAAGTCCATCAGAAAGCAATGACTGTAAGTGTAAATGTAAGCCTTACACGTACACTGTAAGGATTAGTAACATGTATTGTGTTTATGTGATGACATTTGGAGATGTTTAAACACAATGAGAAAATGCGTTAGCATTCGCGCTAGCATTTGCGCTAGCGTTAGCATACATGGTAGCATTAGCATACATGCTAGCGTTAGCCATACTAGCCTGTATGCTTATTGCACAGCTAGCATTAGCTATATTTACCTTGTTTACACTTAGCGGTCCTATGTGTTAATATGTGTATGTTATACTTGCATGTATGAGATCATTAAGTGCCTTAAGTAACTTATTTTTTTATAGTTTCACTCCGTTTGAATGTCAGTGGACTGCAAATAAGTCAATAAAGGAGCATGGCTGCTCATTCCCTGGCTCTCAAAAGAGTTTGGCTGGCTGTTTAATCTATGTACACAGTGAGACAGTACAACACATGGAGAGAACAGTACACCTATTGTGTAAGAACTAGGGCTGTCAAGTTAACGCGTTAATGCCATTTTTTTTTTTAACGCCACTAATTATTTTAACGTGCGATTAACGCATGTGTATTTGTCCTCGGCCTGCCCCGTAGTTTCAGAGCCCAAAGGCTTGACGTTGTTGTTGTTGTTAGTTGGATGGTGGGAGATTCTAGCGAGAGATATGGATACAAAAAAAGGTGTTTTAAACAGCAAGCCAAGCCCACAGCTGATGCTGACAGCCCCGCTCCTGCCGCTCGCTTGTGGCAGACCACGCTTGAAAGTTTGTCGGGGAGATGCCTGGACACTTCTACTGTATGAGCAGCAAGCTTTTAACAGCGATAGCTAAATGGGTGGCTACAGTTTAACATTGTGGAGGACGAGGGGCTGCGTTAGATCATTCGGATCGCATCCAACGTGTCGACTGCACATCACAGCGCATTATTTTGACCCGCAGTCGAAACGTCTCATGCTTTGACTGAAGATGAAGACAGAGGAGCGGCATTTTGCCGACAACTGTAAACAGGCTTGTCTGTTTGAGCAACTGGCTCAGTGCAAAGAAGTAGACAGGGTTGGGCTGTCAGAAGAGGGGGAGAAAAAGAGATCTCCATCCTCCGTGTTTTATTCTTATATGATCATATAGAGTCATTATTCATTTGTTTTAAAGCTCAATAAATAACAAAGAAGACCTTTGACCGGCACTTCACTAATTTTGTCTGGAAGATGTAAACTTTAATGGACATGTTGACCGGCGAAAAAAAATCTAACTGAAACTCTGCCGCACGGTCCCCTCGTTCCTTGGAAGAGGCGGAGAGGTGGGTGTTTGTCATCTGCTGGTGGACTACCGGAGAGAATTACAGTGCTTGCCTCGACGGGGAGGGATTGCATTGAATTACAGCAGCAGGAGGCGCAAACGCTTGCCTCGGGGAGGGAGAAAAAGAGCCACAGCGGAGAATAAACAGAAGGGTAACCATGGCAACCATGAGCGGGAAGTCTTCTTCGCTGCTTTTGTGGCAGACTACAGCGCCACTTACAGGCCTGGCATATGTACTACAGCGTCTCCAGCGCTTTCGAGCGGCAATGGCCGGCCTTGGCCCAACCCCACATTCCTCTGATAGGTGGAGAGTTGGCCATATAGGCGGAGCTCCTCGTTCCTGACGTCAGAGAAATTTCAAATCTGTATCAGTCTGTATCAGATCCGTTGCAGCCCCGTTTTTAGAGATTTGGGTATGAAGGAAAAGAGAGAGGGTTGTGTTTTTTGACACTTGGTGAGTTCCCTGGAACACCGGGGACACATATTCATGTATAAAATATG
This sequence comes from Trematomus bernacchii, assembly GCF_902827165.1. Taxonomy (NCBI): domain Eukaryota; kingdom Metazoa; phylum Chordata; class Actinopteri; order Perciformes; family Nototheniidae; genus Trematomus; species Trematomus bernacchii. Next base: position 20,289,924 of record NW_022987739.1, read on the forward strand.
TAAAAAAGTGCATTTTGCATGATAGGTCCCCTTTTACTAAGTTTTGAAACTCAAGCATCATAAAGTACTGTGAAATATCAACAAATTACATTTTTTCCACTGTCTAATATACTATGTAGTTCCACAGCTTTGCAGCTTTACGCACATAACAAAGACAATTTAGACGTACAGCTTGAGATATGTGCTCAGATCATCATGTCTTGTCACTTTTTTGTAACATAAGCATTGACAGACTGTGAGGCCTCTTAGTGAAAACGACCATTGCAGATTTCTTTAATCTGCTCATTCATCTTGACTGGAGAGAACAAACTGATTCAACATCTGCAGCCCCACTCCCAGGTAATAAACACATGAGATTGCAGCCTCTGATTAATGCCAGCATGAAAATAAGCATTGCCTCCCTCTTTACTTCCCTGTCTCAGGACATCATATCTAAATCTGCAGCCCAGAACAGATTTCCTTTTATAGAAGCAGCTGGGAATCTTTTCTCAAAGTGATCAAAGAGCAGCTGAGGCCAAAATGCACCTTTTTGATTTGTATCCAACATATGCAAGTAGTTAAAGCATGGATTGCAACCCAATGTCCCCTTTCAAGGAAGAATAAATTATAACCATGTGGCCAATCTCAAAGAGAAATGGATACAATCAGAGAAAAGGTCATCATTTGGCAAATGGTTTTCCTCTTAGGTATGCTGTATCGGAATAAAAATGGGTTTCTGTTGGACTTTCAACAGTGTGGTAGGTTTATTTGGTTCCTGTCAACAAGGGTTCAAGGGATTATAAATGTAGCCTCGCATTCTCCTGTTGCTGAGCAGGGCTCCTCCAGACAGCAGGATCTGATTAGAGCACCAGACACAAGGCTCACACAGCAGCAAGGTGATGATGCATATGTGTGTTTTCAATATATTCACATCACACCTGAGAAACCTTCTGGATCCTTCAACAGGACTTTCCCTAAACCCATTCCCTCCTTGCATCCGCTGGTAAATATAAACAGGTGTATGTTAGACCTGTTGATGGCCAGCAACATATGTACGGAAAAACGGTTGAACCTGGGAATAACAAAGATTCTAGTGTGAATTACTAAGATTTAAAAAATGAGATACTATCAAGATTTAAACTCATTGGAGACAACAAATATAACAGGATACTTACTTATAACTAGAGAATGCAATTCCTGAAGAAATTGCTAGTGGGAATGCTTTATGCTGAAAAGCTGACGCTAAACTGCTATGCTGAAATGTAATGTGTAAGAAGAAAGTGAAGAATTTAGATTGAAATGATACATGAACACTGGGGGCTTGAATGTGTGATGAGTGAAGAAAAGAAAGTAAAAAGGCTTGGAAAAGCAGCAGAATATTTGAACTGCAAACTTTTTAACTAACTTGATGGCGAATGATCTGTCGCCATGGCAACGGCATTTGATGACACCCCATAATACGCTTAGATACGTTGATGGCTGCATCGTTACCAAACCTGTGAATAATTATGGCAGTTTTAAAAAAATATATGAAGGCAAATTTCAAGATTTGTGACATCACACACTCTAGTTAATGTTAAAATCTGAAGAAAACCTATTTAACAAGGTCTGAACAATGTTTAATATCTCTAAAAGTAAGAATCAGATTTAAAACTTGTGTTACATGAATAATGTCAGAAAGATGTGTAACATTTTAAAGTTGTTATGAGGTTTCTGAGTGAAAGTATGAATGAACAGTTAGCAGTTGAAGTCGCATGAAGATTGTTCAAGTCTGAAGATTTTCTCCATTGACTTCAATGGTTAAAAATGTGATGAATTATGGGATGTATCTCTGGAATTATGAAAGTTATGAATGATAAAAGTAATAGCCTGCGATTCCCGACCGAGCTGAACGTTTTGATGTTTGAACGGAGTTTCTGCGATGTTGAATGTGGGAGGAGAAGAGGGCCAAAACAAGTCGGCGGAATAATAAAAATGTTGTCCGTAGCATAACATATAGTTGGAATGCTGTATCAGCATTCCCACTAAATTACAGTACAAATAGATCTGGTATCATGTCCACAATGTATTTTAAAAGGATGTGGTGGCGTACAAATGGTTTACTGAAAAATGTGATTACCTCAATTGTTTGACTAAGAAACCTTATAAAACACAGCGATGTTGGAGGGAAACTCAGGGGCTCAAGTCAGTAGTGTTTAAAGTCCGAAGACCTAGCCTGGCCTACAAAAATTACTTAACCATACATAAAAACTGCATAATATAAGCATTTCACGAAGAAAACTTCTTTTTTTTGAAAATCACAAATACATTTATAATCATAATTCAGCTTATAACATTGGGTTTTTTTAAATGTATTTTTGTAATGTAACAAATGCTGACTTTGGGCAAATCATGACCATTTTACTATAAATAACCTATTTTGTTTCAGTTTTTTTAATTAATTCACAACATTAACTATGTGTTCAAAACTGCTACCTTAATTTAGTGGGAATGCTGATACAGCATTCCAACTATATGTTATGCTACGGACAAAATTCTTATTATTATTCTGTCCAGTTATTTTGTCCGTCTTCTCCTCCCACATTCAACATCGCAGAAACTCCGTTCAAACATCAAAATGTTCAGCTCGGTCGGGAATCGATGGCTATTACTTTTATCATTCATAACTTTCATAATTCCAGAGATACATCCCATAATTCATCCAATTTTTAACATGGAAGTCAATGGAGACATTCTTCAGACTTCAACAAATCTTCATGCGACTTCAACTGCTAACTGTTCATTCATACTTTCACTTAGAAACCTCAATCCAACTTTAAAATGTTATACATCTTTCTGACATTATTCGTGTAACACAACTTTTAAATCTGATTCTTACTTTTAGAGATATTAAACATTGTTCAGACCTTGTTAAAGAGGTTTTCTTCAGATTTTAACATTAACTAGAGTGCGTGATGTCACAGATAGAGGGTAGGAAATCTTGAAATGTGCCTTCATATCTTTTTTTTAAACTGCCATAATTTCCAAACCCTACATTCTTGAGACATACTTTTTCATGACAAATGTAGGAAAACATCTCGTAGCTTGAAAGATGACAAATAATTAAGCAAAATAATTAAACAAAATGCCTCTTGAGGGCATGAAGTGACAAAAACGTTCAACATGTCTCCATTAAAGCCCATTGTAATTTCAGGCAGATATTTCCTCACAGCAGCAGCCGCACACCTTTGGTTAAACTGCCAAAAAGGCCACATTGTTAACCCGAAAATACACAAAAATTACACTTCAGATACTCAACTTCCTTGACATGCTTCACGTTTTGAAATTTCACCGATATCTGTTATCGTTCTTCCACAAAACGTTCACATGTAAGAGGTTCATCTCTCATTCAGAACAATGCAAACCTTTCATCTCTACAGAGCTCGTTAGCTCAACTATAAACACCTGTGTAATGGAACACGATGATGTCATCACTCCAACTTACAGCAGTCAGTTCTAACTGTTCATTCACATGTAAGAGGTTCATCTCTCATTCAGAACAATGGAAACCTTTGATCTCTGCACACCTCGTTAGCTCAAATATAAACACCTGTGTCATGGAACACGATGATGTCATAACACACAGGTGTTCGTGTTTGAGCTAACGACGTGGTCACTGGAGTTTAACAGACTGTCTGAGCCTATTATTTTCTGTCTGATGGAGACTTCATACTGACTTCAACATGTTCCACCTATTTTATACATTATTGGTGACACACAGCTGTCGTCGTTAGCTCAAATATAAACACCTGTGTCATGGAACACGATGATGTCACATTGACAGGTTTGGTAACGATGCAGCCATCAACGCATCTAACCGTATTATGGGGTGTCATCAAATGCCGTTGCCATGGCGACAGACCACTCGCCATGAAGCACGATGTCGCTGTAAGTCCAATGGACACGGTCCGATCGTCCCCCAATCTTCACTTGTATATCACCGGTCCATGCCTCAACAGCTCAACGCCAAATCTGAGATCTCACCATATGCCGTTTCCATGGAAACGCATCCCTCGCCATAAAAGACGATGTCGCTATAACTCCTATGAAAATGTTCAAAAAGTGCTCAAACTTCACATGTGTGCTAACAGTCCAGCCGTGAAGACATCTACGGGACATGCCGTTGCCATGGCAACACAATGCCCTCCATGAAACACGGTTTTCTCATAACTTCAGTGAAAATGCTCCAAATGGCCCAAAACTTCACAGGTTTGGTAACAATGCAGCCATCAACGCATCTAAGCTTATTATGGGATGTCATCAAATGCCGTTGGCATGGTGACAGATCATTCACCATCAAGTTAGTTCAAAGGTTTGCAGTTCAAATATTCTGCTGCTTTTCCAAGCCTTTTTACTCTCTTTTCTTCTCTCATCACACATTCAAGCCCCCAGTGTTCATGTATCATTTCAATCTAAATTCTTCACTTTCTTCTTACACATTACATTTCAGCATAGCAGTTTAGCGTCAGATTTTCAGCATAAAGCATTCCCACTAGCAATTTCTTCAGGAATTGCATTCTCTAGTTTGCATTTCTTGTCCAGTAGGTGTTCCATGATCATAGCATTATTAGCCCTCACAGGTACAATTGCTAAAAGGGGCCAACTTTAAAATTAAACTACTTCCATATTTGTGTCAAATGTGGCAACTTGGAACACATGGTGATTAGCAAGAGAGAAGTGTTTCATTATACCCATCCAAAATGTATTTTATTTCAATTTTTGAAAAAATGTCAATTACAACCAAAGTGCTCACGGGGGAATTTCAGAACAAAATTGAAGATTGAATGTCAGAGGAAATTGACAAAAGTTGTAAAACAGCAAGTTTACCTCGTGTGTAATGGAGAAGCTTAATAATCGAGAAGCTCAATAATCTAAGAGCCAAAATAAAGATAAAGTGATCAGAAGATCAAACTACTGTAACAGATTGACTTACATTACATACAATATGAGTATTTGAAAGTCAGCAATTACTGTACACCTTGTCATACTGCCCAGTGTTAGTGTAAACACCTGAGAAGAGTGCATCTTTAATTGATACTTCGGAAAGCCCCCGGCTGTAGCTCATGGTGTGGGAATTATATAGATGCAAACAAAAAAAATCCTCCTTTTTTTGTTTTGGAGGTGTTCAGCATGTTGTTTCCAAAGCACAACATCCGAGCTGATAACGGATTACGACGTGTTGCTCTGACCAAAATAAGGTAGCCTACCTGATGAGATTAGCAGCATTTCTTGTTTATTGCAGCTAACAGGCCAATAAGAATTGAATCATCAGAGCTTAAAATATAGTGGATTCATTGCATGAATGTGTGTGTACAAAATCTTTTATGGATCCAAAGGTCAAGATGAAACAAGGCAGCATCAGAGATACGCATATGGACCCTCATAAAATACATGAGGTGACAGGGAATAGGCTTCTTAAAGTGGCTTAGTCTCAATAAATTATCCGGCTCATGCCTCTCTTCATCTCCTCTGATCTCACAACTCCTCAGAGGAAGAAAGACAGAGCCCTCGGTAAGCCATCTACTTCAATCCCATCGGTAAAGCAGATGACGGCTAGCAAAGGATAGTGGCATCTTTCATAGTGTGAAGAGCCGCGGCTGTCATTGTGAGAGACACTCAATGTGACGGGAAGATCTGTCAGGCAGGATGTTGAATTAAAAGGAGGGTAGCTAGCGGTCTCAGTCAGACATGACTATTCCATTTTGGCTCGGCAGTTTTCATAATTTACTTCACAGCTGCCTCACTGCACTTTCATCGCAATGTTTACATTTAAGATATGACCTCCATTTGGCCATTTGGAATAGGACGGTGTAATCCATTCACCTCTGCTGTCCTATGTACTGTATGACTCAGCAGGTAGGACGCACTACTCCTCTGTGCCTCAGGATGACATCTCCACTATTGACACAATCAATACATCTTCCCATAGCCCACGCTTTTAGCTTCCTTTGGATGACAAATAGAAAAGAACAAAGAAGAAATGTGATTGTACTGGTCATTGGAAGCTGGTGACTAACTTCTCATAGTTCGTATTAAATGTGCAGGCTGTGGTGGGCAATAAAACTTGTAGCAAACGCATTCTATTAGATTGACTTCATGGTCCTCCAAAGGAAATTGTCTTTGGCTTCTTCAAGTACAGCAAATGTACATACAATATTCAGAACACACCATTAAAATATAGAACTATACAAAAGTACAAATGGACATGATGCAGCAATAAGTTATAGAGATAATAAAGAGCACATTTAAAAAAAAAAAACAGCAAACGTTTCCCAAATTAAGTCATTCTGAATCTATATGTTCCGGTTGGCCCTTTTTATACATCGACAGCCATAGACTTCTCTAAAAAACCATCGCCTGTATAATCCAAACCACCTGCTATATAAATGTGATCATTTAAATCCTAGCAGGCTCCTCCACCTTTAACATCTCCATATAAGAACCTAACCTGGACAGTTTTACACAGTTTTCTTATGAAACTTTGAGAATGTTAGTCTGGCACAGAGGTTGCGTTAACCGAATATATTCCGTCTATGACGGAATCTTTTTGACGGATTAGAACAAACTCAGAACAGCGCCAAAGTTTCCCCGCAGCAGGGCTCCGGTGTTATGCCGTTATGTCGTTTCCAGACCTAACTTTGCCGTACAAATCATTTAAATGTCTGGGAGTTTATGCTTTACGCTGTGGCGCACTCCGGTGAGGTGCAGTGGGCATGCATAACACGGCATAACACCGGTGTTGTGCCAAATTATGCACCCCCGGCGTGAAATGCACCCCTTGTCACGGGAACGCGCATTTGAAAATGAAACGTTTACACCTTAAAACGATGCTTAAAACGAAAAGTAAACGTCCAGTTTTTTTTTAATGGTAATTGTCAGACTGTGAGTCGTTTAGTGGTAGCTCATATAGTCTTGATTCTTGTGTTTAAACTTTTCGCTCCATATTTTGATGGTTGGGGTGTTGCAATAATATACGTTGGTCAGGGGGACATTATTTGTTGACCCGAGGGGACGACATGAGCCGAGGGACCAGCTACCACTAAACGACTCACAGTCTGAAAATTACCATTAAAAAAAACCTGGACGTTTACATTTCGTTTTAAGCATCGTTTCATTTAGAAATGCGTGTTCCCGTCACACGGGGTGCATTTCACGGTGGGGGTGCATAATTTGACACAACACTGGCGCTAACAGTTCACAAGCCCCCCGTTGACAGTTGACGAGCATGCTCTTCCCCCCCGTCAGTTGTGTACAGATCGACGGGTAATAATGGATTTTGACGGAAATGTTACAATCCTGTCCGTCAAAATGACGGGCAGCGAAAAAAGTCTAGCGTAACCTCTGGTCTGGCATGACAGTTTTAAACACTGGCAGGCTAACAAAGGGTTGCTCTGGGATCACCGGGAAGAACGCTTTCATTACGCGCCCTCAGCTGTGACAATTAGCATATCGAACCCAAACAAACATGAAGACTTTTCCAGCTTCAGCTTAATGATCCGTGAAGCAGCACTCACGGTGCTTGTGCCGAGGAAGAGAGGAGGTGGTTGTTTATTGGCCTCTGCAGTGAGCCGGTCATGGCGGCACATAATGAGCTGTGATGAGGCTACGTGTGGAACAACATGCAGGTTTAGATTTAATCGGAACTGCTTTAGCTTGGTGGCCACATACACAGCTTTGATCTGATGTTGCGTTGATGGATAAATTGTGTGTGTTTGCTTCAATCTGTTTCATGTTTATGTGCTTTTCCCCTTTTGTGTGGTCATGGAAGGGGATTACATGCACCACAGTGTTTTGTGTCCTTGTCTAGAAGTCCTGAACACCTGGTTTAATGGGAGACTGTGTTACAAATGATGCCACACTGATGGATGCCTGCACACAATGCAAGGCTTTTCCTTTTTCTGGCTTGATGGTTGAATTAAAAGGAATACCTCAGCCTTACAAATGCCAAGCCGCTGTCGTTTCTGTTGCCAGAATATCAAAACAAATCGGATAATTGATAAGGTATTACTGCCTAGATTAATGCAGAAATAGGTAAATTGAAAAGAAGCGGAAAAAAACGTTATTTACTTTTTCATGATGTTAGCCTTGTCCCATGCCCTATTTGTAAATCAAATTATTTTAACTTTCAATCATTCCTCTTCATTCTGAATAATGACAGGCTGCCTGCAAATCTTTTTTTGAATTGGCTCCTGAAAGCTTTTCACTGTTGTTGTTGTTGTTGTTAATGAATAGTGCTTTTACCACAACGCCTTTTATCAGTAATTGAAATGTCAAAATTACCACCCAAGGACGCCAATATTAAAACCTGAAATTGCTCCCAGCATGTGTTTTGGGTATCACAAATAAAGACATAAATTATTTTTCATTAGTGATTTTCCACCTGCCATAATAATGAAGGCATGATTGCATTATTGAATTTCACAAATCGAGCTCTGCTGGTCAGAATCGCCAGCCAGTTCATAAAGAAGTCAAAGGTATATCCGTCATTTAACAGCAAGCTATTGGAATTCTGAATCCATAGATGTGTCTCCCATCACCCAAATCCCCTGACTATTCTCTCAACTCAGTATTTACATTCTTATATTCAAAGAAAATCAGTAATATCTTTAAAAACGACAAGTCCTTTTATATCAGCTGTGCACCGTTATGGTGTATAATGTATTTTTTTTCGGATTTCACATCAACAGTAAGTCCGGTTAACTAAAATGTCCGTGTGGAACAATACCCCCAACCCATAGATCCGTGGGTGAATAATGTCAATCACCACATTACACACACACCCCTTCACATTTACATTTTAATGTACATTAAAGTATTTCGTGAGGCCTTCTAAAATGTTTTTAAATATAATTAGGGTTGTAGTTGAAGAGTTTGTAAATTGCGTTGCCTGGCAACGCAATCGCACAACGTCACGTCCGTTAATTCCACATCCACACTAGTCTATGATCCACACACATGGATTAACATCGATTTAATACATTAATGTAGCCTTTGTTTCTGCTAAAAGAGGTGTCGACCAGCTAGGGCAACAAGAAAATCGACGAAATCAAGTGTGACGATTAAAAAATAAATTAAAAACATCTCATTTTGACAATAAAAACAGACCAATAGGCGCGGTAGACCATTTGCTTGGCACTTCCGGGTATTTCTCCACTGGTTGGGCCATGTTAACAATACCGTGTAACTGTCACGTTTGAAGGGACGAAACCGTGACATATTCACGTCTCCCAGCATGGTAGATCGTCACATGTTCACGTCTTGCCGTGATACCGGGTTGCATTTATCAGTAGGATATATGACCAGCATCCTTAGAAGAAATACAACAACTCATGGTGGCTGTAATGATGTTGTTTGCAGCAAGACCTAAGAGTGACAATTTCTAGCCTCTTACCCATATCAAACATTGGATTTTCAAACTCGGTGTCTACAACACCAGCTGTAGGTACAATAAAAGCAAAAAACCTCCGAATATAGTAGAGTGCTGCTGGAATTCCTTAAACCTGGCGATGAGTTTGCATATTTGCACTTCTGGTTCCCTCGTCTCAAATTCAAGGGTTTTTAAATGGAATTTGATGGAACTTTGAAAACTATACCTTCACGAAGTCTCACCAAACACTCCTTCGCCTTTAGCTTATTACTGGTGAAATGGGTTTGGCGACCAAGATGTTAGCTTATTACTTTTGGAAATTATATTTACACTTAAAAATTCATAAAAATGGCTTACTTTCTGCAATAATCCAAAATCCAATTTAAAAACCCTTAGTCAAAGGAATCAATGCAATGCTAACTTCCAGGTCAGCCTACCAAAAAATGTCATACTTGTGGCATCTAATATGCCATATAGAGTTGGAACTTAATGTTGGAAACATTTTATCTTAAAATACATATCTACTCTGCCAGATTATGCTTTCTCTATCTATGCTGCAACAGGCCAGAAAAATACCAAAAGAATATTAGTTTGGGAAGGAAATCTAAGAATGTTAAAGAACAGTGTGTGTAATAGTCAAAAGATTAGGTATGTTTTGTATGTTCCAGTCTCATTTGGAAGCTTATTTGGTGACTCACAATTTAATGTTCTCGTTCATGATTGACTTAATTTATTTCTATTATCCTGGGAAGGTCATTTTCCAATTCCATACTTTTCAAGGTTTTTCAAAAGCAGGATTCTTAAGTAGGTAAGGTCTCAACAGGAAATAGCAAATCAAGGTCCATTAATGTGACTTCACAGATAGGGAAGTGCTAGAAGCTTAGTGGCTACTCTCAGGGCCAGTTGGTGAACAACCTGCAGTCACTGTCACTAATGGGACAATATCTGCAGTGTGTTGACGTGCACATGTGCCAAAGAGCACATTTGTGTTGTCTGTCCGTTCACTGCCATTAAAAAACGGTCACACAATGTCCTCCATTAGCCAGCCATGAGGTGTGTGATGTAGGGCATTAGACCGCACTCAGTGATTTTGTCACGGAAAATCCTTACACGTCTTTTCCTCCGAACAGTTGTCCATCCTTACACTTACGTACAAGGACAACAGTTTAAACTTAATTTGGACGTACATTTTGAGATATATATACAATATGACCCCCTCAATATTTGTAAACACTGTCTTTGTCCTAGAATTACTGAGACATCCTAACTGTGTGCTGCAGAATAAAGCTTTGTGAACATGTTTGTTTTGTTTGTAGCCTTTATTTATCCAGGTAAAAATCCCATTGAGATCAACGATCTCTTTTACAAGGGAGACAAAAAGGACACGTACAACATAATGACAGGGGTACAATTTACAAACTTGTACCAGGAGTATCAAATATCAATTCATCAATCTGTGCTTTAAAATGATGCAGGGGAACCAAAATGCTCAGTTTCAATATGTTTTGCAGAGTGTTCCATGCTAGAGGAGCTGCGCACATAGGCCTATCACGATAATTAATTTTGTTTGACGATAGATTTTCCCGGAAATTATTGCGATAAACGATAATATTGTCGGCACCGTTGTATAATAATAATTCAAGTACATCCTTTCAAACAGAACTTTTGTATTGAACATTCAACATTGTAAATGAAATTTGAAATAATATTCAAATATATAAATTATATATAATAAATAAACAAATGAATTAAATTATAAAAAAATTATTAAATCACACACAACCATAAACAATAAACAACAATACATTAAATAGACTCAGGCTGGAAAACAGAGCTCTCTCTCTCTCTCTCTCTCTCTCTCTCTCTCTCTCTCTCTCTCTCTCTCTCTCTCTCTCTCTCTCTCTCTCTCTCTCTCTCTCTCTCTCTCTCTCTCTCTCTCTCTCTCTCTCTCTCTCTCTCTCTATCTATCTATCTATCTATCTATCTATAAATAAATAAATAAATAAATAAATAAATATGAGCACACATTGTCTCACAAGCAAAAAAAACCTCAACAGGCCATATCCAAATCTATATCAATCAAAGATTTCGAGCAAGGAACACCAACATGTTTGCATTGTCGGGCAAATGCATCTTTGATTGCAAACTGTCGGGAAGGTGGGGGCTCTCCATCTCCAGCTGCCGTGTTTGCTCCCAGCTGGGAAAACAGAATGGGGTGGTTGTGTTTCAGGTGCAGTTTAAGGTTGGTCGTATTGCTAGCTAAAACGAATCCGACACACCGCCCGGCTCATTCAAGTCCGTAGGTTCGCCTCGTTGATTTGGCTTAAATCCAAAATATTCCCACACTGGAGATGGAGTTAAGTTTTGCAACCAATTGCATTTGACTTCAAATTCCCCTCGAGTAAGTCACACGTTGTCTCCTGTTTGTCTCTATATTATTCATTTGGCTGCTATGCTGTTGCACGCGGAGTGTCCTGACCTGGCTGTGTGTGAGCCCCGCCCCTCACAGCGCGCCTGGCCGGCAGCCACAGCGCGCCGGGCTAAAATGCTGGTAACATCCTTATGTAAACAAACACGCATGTAAACGGCAATTTATCGAGGTCAGAAAAGTTATTGAGTTCATTTTTATTTATCGTACGATAAGTCAATTAATTGCTTATCGCGACAGGCCTATGCGCACATAAAAGTTGTTGTGCCTAAAACAGTCCTAGCACTTGGTACATGTAATAAAAACACATCCTGGAATCTTAGGCAATAGCTACTTGCGACTCTCTGTGATATCAGTGAGCAGATGTAAGGTGGTAGTTTACCCAGCATGGCTTTATAAATGAACATGTACCAATGACTGAGTCTCCGAACAGTAAGTGATGGCAGACTTGCCCTGGCATACAGGGTACAGTGATGAGTAAGTGCTTTACAGTTTGTAACAAATCTCAGCGCACTGTGATAGGCGGCATCTAACTTGACCCTAACCCTAACCCTAACCCTAACCCTAACCCTAACCCTGGCAGGTGCATTCATATATATAAAATCACCATAGTCCAGCACAGGTAAAAAGGTCACAGAGACTAGCCTTTTCCTGGCCTTAAGCGAGAAACAGGACTTTTTTCTGAAAAAGAAACCTAGCTTCACCCTTAGCTTTCTAAGCAGATTATTGACCTGAGGTTTAAAAGAGAGACAATCATCAAGCCAGATACCAAGGCATTTATAACAGGTAACCACTTCAAGTACTTTTCATTGCGTAGTAACAATATCCAAAGTTATCTCCGGTGTCTTTTTGGCTTTTGAAAATAGCATTACCTTAGTTTTATCCACATTTAAAAGAAGCTTAAGCTCAGAGAGCTGCGTCTGAATAATATTAAAAACAGCCTGTAATTTAACAACAGCCTCCTTATTGGAGGGACCTGCACAATACATCACGGTATCATCAGCATAAAAATGTAAAGTCGCTTCATCCACATTTTGACCTAAGCTGTTGATGTAGATGGAGAATAAAAGTGGACCTAAAACAGAACCTTGTGGTAGACCATTTGTAATGTTTAACCACTCAGAAGTGAGCCCATCAAAATTAACACATTGGGACCTTTCAGAGAGGTAGTTCACAAACCACCCCACTGCATGGCTGGATATGCCAATACTGGCCAGCCTCTGCTTCAAGATATGATGATCGACAGTATCGAAAGCTTTGGAAAGATCAATAAACAGAGCTGCACAACTCTGCTTTTTGTCTAAGATATTAGCAATATCATTCACCACTTTCATTGTCGCAGTGCTATGTTGCTTTCTGAAACCTGACTGATGTTTACATAGTAGGTCATTGTTACTTAAAAACACCTTTACCTGCTCACTCACTAGGCTTTCAAGAACCTTGGCCAGAACTGATCATTTAGAGATGGGCCTATAATTATTTAATAAAGTAGCCTCCCCACCTTTTAGTAGAGGAAGGACATAAGCTGACTTCCATATTTTTGGAATTGTGTTCATGCTGAGGGAGAGGTTAAAAAGAGTAGTAAGAAGTGGTGCAATAAAATCTGCAGCTATCTATAAGAAGAAAGGTTCTACGTTGTCTGGACCAGCCGTTTTTTTAGGATCTAACTTGGTTAACATGAACGACTTCAATAGAAAAAGGAGAAAAACTGAAAGGGTTTTCCAAACCACGTTTTTCAGAGTCACAGACTGGTGTTCACAGCAGCATAGTTAGAAACAGAATCAAACAGAGAGCCACAGGACACAAAATGCTCATTAAAACAATTTAACATAGTGGCCCTGTCCGATATAGTGCCAGATACTGTGGTAAGGCAAGGAGGTAGCTCATTACGGATTTCACCGGTGGATAACGATTTTATGGCTTTCCAGAATTTTCTAGGATTATTCAGGTTCTTTGTGGTTACTGACAGATAATACTTAGACTTAGCACTTTTGATGTGTGATGTGAAGCTATTTCTTAGCTGCCTAAAACAAAGCCATTCTACCTCTGAGCCTGATTTCCTAGCCCTTGCCCAGGACTTGTTTCTCTCATGTAGGAGACTAGACAATTCAGCAGAAAACCAAGGATTGTCTCGTCCCTTCACTCTAAATTTACCAACCTGTCCTCCTACAAAAAACGACCATATAGGCCGATTGTTCAAGCCCTTATTACAGGGGTAGGCAAGTAAGTTTGGCCGTGGGCCAATTTTTTTCTGAGCCACTAGATGGCGGGCCAGAACATAATCAAAGCCTAATTCAAGAAATTAATTTTGGTAAGAGGGCGCAGCGCCCCTGTTCCCTGGTTCAGAAAAAACTCTGATATCGCTGATAACCCTCCCCATCAACACTTTAATTTACCTGGTTCCCCACAACCACACATTTGCCATATGTGACCCGCTCTATCGAAATCAGTCGGAAGTCGCAACGGCTCATTTCAAAATAAACGTGGATTTGCGTAAAAAACTCGTTTTTCGGGGTTCGGGTGTTTTGTTTGATTTTAACTAAACAAAGTCTTGGCTTTCAGAATATGAAACTTTTATTTCCAAAATCACACGATAAATACATGTTTGAAGCTTGTAAAGGGAAGATGACAGCTCTCACTCGCCACTCTGCTCTTCCAAAGCGCCGCTTCCCCTCCCTCCGCTGAAATTATGAATGTAAGCGTATAGTGATCATAGATAACACGGCAGGGTCCGTTACAGTTTGTTTTCATCTGATTTCAAATAAACAAAGTCTTGGCTTTCAGAATATAAAACTTGTTTCGGCAAATTCAGATGATAAATACAACTTTGAAGCTTGTAACGGCATAATTACAAACGGAGAACGGAGTAACTTAACGTCACAGCAGGCGTAACAACAGCCGGTGTTTCTTGTGTGTGTTTTCCCCGGGAAACAAACACAATACACACAAACACACACACACATACACACACACTCGCGAGCTTCCCCCAGACCAGTAATCCAAAGCAGTAATGTCACTCTCCAAAGGTCTAAAGAGGAAAGTTGACGGTGAAAACAGGGCATTTAAAGAGGAATGGACAGCGAACTATGCGTTCATCCTACCTGGTTTCATCAATGCAAAGCCGTTGTGTCTTATCTGCAATGAAGTTGTGGCTGCTTGCAAAGAATATAATATTAAGCGGCACCACGAGACGAAGCATGACACCTTCAAAGTGGCCTTTCCCCCCAAGACAGAGGCACGAAAGCGCAATATTGAAGCACTGACAGCAGGTTATGCGCACAGCAGCAGGATCCTGGTGCGAGGCCTCACAGCCCAGCAGAAAGTGACAACCGCGTCCCTAAAGGCGTCGTGGGTGCTCGCAAAGCATAACCGGCCATTCACTGACGCAGAGGTTTTCAAGGAGGTGATGGTGACTGTTTTGGAGGAACTGGCCACCGACAAGTCCATGGATGGTGTCATTGCGTCAGTGAAACAAGTGTCCCTCTCTGCGAGGTCCGCTATACGCCGCATAGAAGCACTGTCGGACGCTGTGCAGGGGGTAATCATCAAGGGTCTCAGTCAAGCCAATTACTTTTCCTTAGCCATTGACGAGAGCACTGACAGTACAGATGTAGCCCAGTTGTGCGTCTATGTTAGATATTTTGATGGAAAGGAGTTCAGGGAAGAGCTGCTGTCTCTTATTCCATTAGAAGGGCACACCACTGGGGACGTTATATTTACAAAACTGGAAGAGTTGTTTAGGCTGCATTCATTGTCATTTGAGAGGGTTAACCTAATCGTGACAGACGGGGCTCCTGCTATGGTGGGAAAGCACAGAGGTCTGGTAAGCAGGTTGAAGGAGCACGCCCCCCAAATGCATGGACTGCACTGTCTCATCCACCAGAGTGTCCTTTGCGCCAAACTCAGTGGTGAGCTAAAGGAAGTTATGGACAAAGTGATGCGTGTCATTAATTTTGTCAGGGGTACATCAAGCACCCAGCATCGGCTTTTCCGACAACTTGTGGCTGAGTCAGAAGAGGCCACCCACGATGACCTGCTGCTTCACAATGACGTGCGCTGGTTGAGCAAAGGGAAAGCGTTGGACCGCTTCTGTGCGCTACTGGATGAGGTCAAGGCGTTTCTTAGATTGAGCAAGATTAGGGCAGCAGCTGACCACCTTGCCCTTCTGGGAGACGAAAAGTTCATGTCCAATGTAGCATTTTTAGCGGATATATTTGGCCACCTAAACCAGCTTAACCTGCAGCTACAGGGGAGAGGCAAAACCATAGTGGACATGGTTGAAAAGCTTGAATCCTTCACGAGGAAGCTGGAGTTGTTCGAGTCAGACATATCCACTGGCAGGCTCCTCCATTTCAGTACACTAAAATCACAGGCACTGGGACAAGTGACAGAGCTTATGGTGGACTTCATCAAGCAGCTACGGGCCAACTTCACGTCAAGGTTTGAGGACTACTCCATCCCAAAAGACATCATTGCCTTTGTACGCGATCCTCTCACAGTCCGACCAAGTGGAGACTTCACCTCCCAGGCGAAACAAATGATCCCCTCCTTAGACGAGGCTGCATTAGAAATGGAGCTAATTGATTTTCAAACAAGCTCCCTGGTCAGCGATGCGCTCAGAAGTGCGGAGTCTGTGAGTGCCTTTTGGGTGGGAAGCTCAGAGGAATATAGCACGATCAAGAGACTCACATTTTATGTGCTCACAATGTTCCCTTCCACCTATACATGCGAGTCGTCCTTTTCTTCAATGAATGCGATAAAGACGCACGAGAGGAATCGATTGACGCATAAAAACCTTGAGAACTGCCTGCGGATTAAAGTGACGTCCATATCACCAGATATCCAAAAAATAGCGACCGATGGGAGATGTCAGTTTTCACATTAAGTGAGTACCAAGCCTGTCGTAATTGTATTTAATAGCCTAATTATATTTTTTATATTTTTGAATTAATGGCTCATTGTAATAATTATCCCTAATGTAGCGTGCTCTGTCGTTTCAGGAGCATATGCACCACCACTCCTCGCCCTCCATGATCAAGTGGCTTCTCCAATTTTGTTGTCAATGTTTTGACTGAACTTTGTTACTGTTCACATATAAGTAAACATTACGTTTGAATGATTTAGTGAGCTGGTGTTATTTTTTTCAAACCACACACCGAATGTTGGCTATTTCAGCACCACGCGCTGTCCACCTATTGATCCACTATCAGCGTCAGTGCACCCCGCTGCCTGATTGTGCCTGTGCTGTATGTCATTCATTCTCAACATGGATAAAAGTACAATAAGCATTGTTCAGGTGTAGGTAGATTCTCTATTCAGACATTATAGCCTACACAGTATATGTGCGACTGTCGGTCCGATGTTGTAAAAAAAAGAAAAAAAAAAAAAAAATCTCAAAATATTTTTTTATTTTTTATTCTCAAAATGACGGGCCAAATATTATTGCTGGCGGGCCAACAATGGCCCGCGGGCCGCCTGTTGCCGACCCATGCCTTATTACGACCCAGAGACACGTTTTAAAGTGTATGTTGTTTCTTACACGACCACTAGAGGTGCTCTAGTGGTCGTGTAAGAAACAACATGCTTGATTGCAAACGCTCCGGAGGGACGTTTATTCACAAATAACCCTCTCTGGAAAATCCTAAATTGTGGAATAGTTTGGCCATTAAAATGCTTTTTGATTCGATTTTTAGCGAGAAATGTATATTGTACTCGTAGAATCCACGTCCAGTCGATGTGTAGGATCTATAGTTTGATAGATATTACGAAGATGATTTGAGGTCTCGCCAGGATAACGTGTATATGCGGCAGCATGTAAAGTTAGCGTCAACCCTCACGGGGTGAAAACAGTTTTTCCGGTCTCAAAGTTTTCATAATAAAACCGGATGTATTCCCCTCACTGTCAAATGATTACACAGTGATATCTGCATTACTCATCCACTAAAAAACATCAGTTTATCCTTGTTAATTACACAATATTGATTGGTTTAAATTGTGTACAATGCTTTTGTGTTTTTAACCTTCGATTCGGAGAAACAAATAGTTTTTTTGGTGATTTAGACACTACAGTTTCCGAAGACACTACACTACCCAGAATCCCCAGCTATCTTTTGGGACTACAACATCCGCATTGCTTTACAAACCCTGTGATTAGTCCTCAAGCCCTGTGATTGGATGTTGGAGTGGCAGTGCGACAAGGTTACGCCGAGCGTCAACAGCTCTTTGAAATGGAATGGAACCACGACAGACTATCCAAAACTGGAATTGGACGGGTCCAGCCCAACCCCCCCCCCAGAACTACACATGCTGGCTATTGTGTGTTTCGCAACATGTTCGATGGCACGTCTCTACTGGGAATTGTAGTTTTATAAGACGTTTTTCGTATTTCCCACAATTAGAAGTTGCCAGTATTAAACTGTGTACACCCTGGAGGTTTAGGGGATACGAAACACAGTGGTGTTATCAAATTTAAAACATATAATTAATAAATGGGTGAAAATTGCTTGTGTCCATAATGGGCAACATTAATATACCCACATGACAGCTAAGGTCAGAACAGCTGGTCTTATGTCTGTGACCCCTCCTGTTGTTCATTGATAAGCCTGAAACATGCACTTGTCAAGGTTCAGAGGCAAATTTTGCAAATATGGCAGTAGCCATCGATCATCTTAAGATAAGATAAGATAAGATATACTTTATTGATCCCAAGTTGGGAAATGTTTTTGTTACAGCAGCATACTTTGTTCTGTTCCACTACAATTCAGAGGTTAACCTGGTATTTTTACTCCACTACATTTATTTTAGTTACAGATTCTGATTAATGATGTGAAATATAAACAACCCTTAAATCAGACTTTAGTTACAGCTGAGTCAAATTAAGGGAAGGTGATTGTACTTTGTCAGACTTAATATTTATCTGTGGATACCCCCAACGTTTTTTTCTTATTCAAAAGAAGACCTTAACTTAAAGTATTCTTTAATGTTTAAATAAAGCCTTATTAGTTTGTCTGTTTTGCACATCCTCCTATTAATATCTTTGGACGTCCTGCACTAAACTGTTTTATTGTAGAGATCACTACAGTATCTTCTTGATATTTTCTATTCTATATTTCTATCATTGACCTTCTACTTTCCCCCTATGAAAGTATGTACTCTTAATATTTCTTTCATCAAATATAACATAATTTCAACAAAATATAACATAATTTCAACAAAAAAAAGCAATAACGTTTTTCAACCACTAGGTGTCCCTTTCTATCAGCTGTGCACCGTTATGGTGTAAATATAACCTATCTACCAATTGGATCAAATATAAAAGTCAGCCGAATTAATGTTGATACTGCAAGGAGACGTATTTTGTGAAAATAAATGTAAGATGTTGTGTAATTGCTGATATATTTATGATTCACGTCACATATTCAGTTTCGGCGGCACTTCTTCCTGTTTGTCCAGAAGTCTTCTCATCAGGGCTCTATAAATAAAGAACTACGGCAGATGTGTAATATTTAATGCAGCCGAACCGTGTATTACAATGCCGTTATGTGATGACTTCCAAAGAGAAAAGCAAGAACACTCGGAATAAAGTATTATTTTATTTTTTTTAAATGTTTTCCGATTTCATATCTCATAAACACCATATCCCGACGTGCATTGCGGCGTGATTTTAGCCTATCAAAACCTCTGAAAAAAGAAATGTGTCTCTCAGAATCGAAAGAGAAAAACCTATGGGAAAAACACAAAAGCATTGTACACAATTTAAACCAATTAATGTCGTATAATTAACAAGGATAAACTGATGTTTTTTAGTGGATGAGTACTGCAGATATCACTGTTAAATCATGTGATCATTGGTTTTATTATGAAAACGTCGAGATCGGAAATACTGTTTTCAACCCGTAACTTTACATGGAAGCTACCGCATATACACGTTCTCCTGTCGAAACCTCAAATCATCTTCGTAATATCTATCAAACTATAGATCCTACATATTGACTGGACGTGGATTCTAAAAGTACAATATACACTTCTCGCTAGAAATGTAATCAAAAAGCGTTTTAATGACCAAACTATCCTACAATTTAGGATTTTACAGAGAGGGTTATTTGTGAATAAACGACCATCTGTAACGTTTGCATTCAACGGGAGCACTAGAGGTCGAAAACTTTCAAACGTGATTATAGGTCGTATTAAGCGCTTGAACAAACGACATATTTGGTCATAATAAGGGCCTGAACAATCGGCCCATTTGGTCGTATGAGTTGGAGGACTTGTTGAAATGTACGCAGGGGTGCATGTCTATCAATAATTTCCATAAAACCAAGATAAAAATAAGACCATGGAGTTTCAACATCATCACACAGATCGATTTTTCCCCAATCAAAACCAAACAGATCATGTACAAAACCCTGCTCCACAAAAGGTTTACCCTTTTGGACCTTTGTGTCCCTAATTGTTGCTACAACACAGTGATCACTCAAATCATTAGCAAATACTCCCACAGATGAGTATTTATAGGGAACATTAGTTATAATGAGATCAATTAAGGAGGATTTATTTGGGGACTTAATGTTAGGGCGAGTAGGACTGTCTATAATCTGAGTAACATTTAAGGAGATACAAAGGTTTTTAAAATCCTCTGACACTGTAGTTAACCAGTCCCAGTTAAAATCACCAAGTAGCACTATTTCCTTGTAGTCAAGTTGAGATAAAAGTTTTGCCAATGAAGACAAGGAGTCCTTGACAGCTGAGGGGGGTCTGTAACAGCCCACCACCATGACCTGTTGACCCTTTGCCACTTTGATATTTAAGGCTAAAAATTCTAGTTGTTTACTAATTGATTTGGAAACCAATGTGGTTACACTAAACTTATTCTTCACATAAATGGCAACGCCACCACCTTTATTAAGTCGGTCGGTACGATATACATTGTAACCATTTAAGGAGATGTCAGAGGCCAAAATAGATTTATTTAGCCACGTCTCTGATAAAACCATGACATCAGCGTCAGTCGAGCTTGACCAAATGCGAATAAAATCTAGTTTAGGTAAAAGACTGTGCACATTCAAGTGGATGAATCCCAACCCAGACTTAGATTTAAAATCAGCAGTAGTAGCGATCTGACTACTACTACTGGGCGGACCAGGGTTAGGTTGTACATTTCCTGATAGCAATAATAACAAGAAAACCAGACATCTTTTCCTCTTAATCGACACACATAAATTGTCATCTACTTTGAAATCACCAGCAAAGTCTGCGAAAGTGTGATTTGAGCTCAAGAAGCAGTCCTGAAGAATCATCATAGCAGGCAAATAAAAAAGACAAACATATTTTGCTGAACTGATTGTCTGTGACAAGGCAACCGGCAATTGTTCGCGTAACACACCCGATCCTTTGCAGGGGGTGCCCACTGTGGGCGGCAGAACAGACCTGAATCCAGACGACTTCTCAGGATGATGAGAGAACTTCTCACTGTCCAAAACAGCCAGCAGGCACAGCAGAATCACGATGAGGGCCATATTCCCAGACCAGCACAGCAACCGTGATGTTTTTGGGGCAAATCCTCTACCGCACAGCAGCACAGGATAGGCGAAAGCAGTTTTGTTAACACTTAATAATTCAATTTCCCTATGACTTTATAAACAGTAATTTTAACAAAATAATGACAGTGTTCAGATTCTAAATGTATTCATATTCGGGCAGGCACCTAAGAATTGCTCAAAATGATATTTGAGGAAGGACAATTTGATGTCTTTGTTTTGAGTCAACCAGCACATTTTTGCCAACCCCAATGAATTATTCAGGCTCTGGGAGTTGGTAACAAAATGTACTCTCTTTTTTTTACAAGGTTCATTAAAATCTGTCTGGCACAACAGCAGTTACATCCTTTAAAGGGAATTCAATGTGGCAGAAACTGCAGCTTCACTGACTTTTATGGTTTGAAATATTTAAATGTGAAAAAAAACTCAAATAAATCCTTGAATCAATCCTTGATTAAATGAAGAACATTTTAAATGCAGCACTTTCCCTTGTCTTGCGGAGTTTCATTTCATTGTTGGTGCTTTTAAAGTGAATAACTATTAGAAATACAATGTTTTAATGGTAATTTAAGAAGTTTTTAATATAGGAAATGACATCTGCAGGAGTTTACTTTTAACATGTTAAAAGAGCATTAATCAGTATTTGGCCACTAGGGGGCAAAAACCTTAATATGTGTAACTGATGAGTCAAATATTCACTCCTTTAGCTCTGGTTTTGGTCTGCCTGCTTTTACTGTAAACAGGTTCATAAATGGTGAAATTAAATCATACAAAACTATTTTGGTTGTTCTTGCAAAGTTCCCTATTTAAAATATTTTTGTAATGCAACTACAGCTACATTATTGAATTGTTCATGGTTGTTCATCACATAAATGTAGTAGGGTAAAAAAACTCAATTGGCTTCTGAACTTTAGAAATGTAGTTTACAAATTGTAGTACAAGAACCTTTATGTTTGGCTACATATTAAATGTCAAAGCAGTTGTCTTGATACTGAGAGCTAACGGAAGATGAAGCATGACATTTTTTCCCTCACACAAAAAATAAAGGACCACCCATAAGCGCTGTGTGTGTGTGTGTGTGTGTGTGTGTGTGTGTGTGTGTGTGTGTGTGTGTGTGTGTGTGTGTGTGTGTGTGTGTGTGTGTGTGTGTGTGTGTGTGTGTGTGTGTGTGTGTGTGTTTGGTGTGTGTGTGTGTGTCATGGATGGTTTTGACATACTGTATAGAGTGAACTGTGCTGTATGTCCTCGAGGGAGGATTAGCCCACCAGCACAGTTGATGAACACTTGATCCCAGAGGGTCAGCAGCACAGAGCGGCGATGGGAAACATCAGCGTGTAATCTAATGTAAAGCTCAGTTTATTAAAAAAATAAACCAACATTAACCCACTATTACCCATGTCTATTTTCTATCATAAATCGTGGGTAGGTGTCTATCAGACACTTTATTCATCACTAACAATCTAAACCTATAAAATAAAGATTACTTTGCAATTTTGTTGGTATGTCATATATTTGTAACTGTGTACTTTAAGTGTTCTTAACGTAGAAAGAAAAAGAACAGATTTTTTACTTTACCTCCATTTTGTCCATTAATGTCTGCACCTCATCATGTGTCATCATTTACCTACTGTAGTAATGGCAGTCTGCTGATGCTAGTTAACTACAGAGGTGTAAGAAGTACTCAGATCTTATACTTGAGTAAAAGTATAAGTTGTAGAGTTTAGGAATACTCTGTTACAAGTCAAAGTCCTGCACTCAAAATGTTACTCAAGTAAAAGTACAAAAGTATTAGCATCAAAATATATAGAAACAGATGAGCAATACACCTGTTTTGGGTATTAAAATGTATACAATGTAATTGAAGTACTTAAATGAATAGGAACAAAAACAAGTAGAATTTCCTAATATTAGTCACATGTTTCTTTCTACTTTTATCAGTCTATTACCTCATTTACATGTTGGGCCAAGTCAAATAATATTTAAAGATCACACACTTATTGATCATAGCCAAACTGGGCAGGAGAGTAAATGATGATTAACCAAATACGAACAGTTTGTGTATTCTTCTTTCATCTTTGGATAATTGACCAGTCTTTGACACTATGTAAATCATAACAAGTGAGACTGAAATAATCCTGTGCTGAGGCAACTTCCATTGTAGCATTACATCAGACTTGAAAAGAACATATTCAAAATGTCAGTGTGAGTGAAGCAAGTTGTTGGTCTGATAAAATATACTGTAGCACCCCCTTGTGTTTTAAGTATGAAAGTGTACCAAAAGGAAATCCCTCAATCAGTATTTCACCTGGTTTATTATCTTTATTTTCATGTACTTGTCATTGTTATATTTATGTCATGTATTCGTAAATATATCTGCTGATCAGCTGATGGTGCACTCAATGGCCAAGCAATATGCTTTCTTGGTTTCAACACAAAGACATAATGCTTACTTCTTTCTTTATCTTGAAAAGATTACCACAAACGCCTCTGTCATAATAACTCTGAGTGTCAAAGTCCTTTTCTAACATATTTTCCACCAGGACTTGTCTTTGAGCAACACTTAGTAAGCCCAACTGCTTTGCTATCCTTAAGAACTTACTGAACTTTGTGGGCAAAAAGCTAAATTACATGCTGTTACATTTTATAACATCCTAACGTTGGAAGTACATGTAAGAGTGTTTAGCATGTTTTGTTCATGCTATGCAGGCTAACAAATCAGAGAGGCAAAGATCCTTAAAGGATGTCACTATCTATGAGTTACTATCTCATTAAATATGGTGACATCTATTCCTCTTCCTGTAGATGTTGAATGAACTTGTTACTACAGGGGATATTACAGAACTGCCTGTACAGGCGAAACAGCAATTCCTGGGACTTTTTTTTTTATTTGGTGGACAATTGGTGGTTTGTATCTTTAACGTTCAAAACAATAACATGGTATCATGCTAGGAGCTCTGCAATATAACATTTTACTTCAAGCCTGAAGGGAATTTAATGATTACCTTTAACTGGTATCCTGTCATGAACTGAAGTGCAAGACAAGTGGAATTGTTTAAAATGTTGTGAAACTAAATACAACATTTAAAAAACCATACAAAGGTTGTTGATAAGTGGTGATATGAAAAGTATTGAAGTGTTTAAAGTATTCAGTAAGCAGCAGGGGCTTTTCCTTATCTGTATCCATACAGTAGGCAGAGACTATGACTCGTTGTTGATATTCAGGTCTCTTGGGCTAACGCCAAACATAAACTCTGACACCATGCCACTACTATCATGTGTGATTATGAGGTCTCTACACAAGATGATTACGCTACATTCCACTGTCAATCAGTGGCGTTTTCTCCTGGAGGCTTCCCCTGTTTTTTCGGATTGTAGTTATCATTTTAATAAATAAATAAATAGTTTCGGAAATTCTTCTTTGCTGTGTGTTGCTGCCGGCCCATCTCTCCCCCATTCTCATTGAGTATTTTACAAAAGTGAAACAGCGCCCCTCTAGATGTTATGGTAAAACAGTAGATTGCACTCACTGTTGCGAGAGGAGGCCAGCCAAAATTGGCTTCCCTTGGTGAAAAAAAATGGAGGGATTGACCAATCAGACAAGGCTCACGTCATGCCCCTGCCAACCTGTGATTAGTCAGAGCCAAGGGAAAGCCAGAGGCGGCTGGCTTCCCTTGCCTCACAATCCAATCAAATCGCATCAACTTAGTGGTGCAGTGACGCGTCCTAAAACCCGGAAGTAAGCTGCGCTCGCGTTCCCTCGACAAAAAAGCAATGGGATTTCTCCATAGGATTTTGGAAAAGAGCTGGAAATAAGGTCTGTGGAAAACGAACCTGTTAGATAAATGCACGTTTTGTTCAGCCGGATAATATCCACATGTCTACTCTACTTTTATCATTTTCTAATCATAAATCTAACCGATAGATAGATAGCGTCACTGCACCACTCTCACCGCAGTTCAAAAGTAGCAAGCAACTGAAGCAAGTGCAATTATGGAGGGTGGAGATTTGGAGTATGTAATCAAAAATAATTGTACTAAACTTTCCGCTACAGCAGCAACTAAAAATTAAATCTGATGACAGGCCAATGCCCAAACTGGAGCTGTGTACAGTGAGGAAAAAAGGAGCGAATCGGACGTAAAACGTTAAAGGTCTCCTGATTTAGTTTGTGAATGAATGCTTATTAGAGTTTCGGCTGGAGAGTGCGTGCGGACCTGTCGGTTAGATAACAGGCGTGTGTAAGTCCTGCATCTGTTTGATACAAATGTGTGTACAATTATACTGGGCGCTGTAATCACTCATCTGGTTACGTTATTACATTGACCACCCCCCCCGGCCCAAAAAAAGGACGTATTATTGGCTTCCCCTATTTTTTTTCCCACGCCACGCTACTGCTGTCAATGTGCGCACAAAACAAACTAGGCACTGCTAGCTCTTGGCCGTGCTCTGATTGTATTACTACTGATGATATCGGGCAATGTTCATCCTGGACCTTCTATTGTATGTAGCCCTAGTTCTGACCTGTGCCCTGATGTCAATCTTTGTCACAATGATCTGAGTTTCCCTGACTTCTGCTCTCGTAAAGCTTTAGGTTTTCTACATGTAAAGGCTAGAAGCTTACTGCCAAAACATTTACCAGATAAAAGTACTCGTTCACAGCTCAAATCCGGAGGTACTTGTCATCACTGAGTCTTGGCTGAAGAAGAATATCCCAGACTCTGACATCGGCATCGCTGGTTATAATGTGTTTAGGCAGGATAGATCATCTAAAGCTGGTGGAGTAGTTATATTCACAAAGGAACACCTCCAGTGTTCTATCGCCACTAGTAAATCTGTCCCCAAACAATTTGACCTACTTATCGTAAACATTAAACTGGCAAATAGCTCTACACTGACAGTCGCTGGCTGATATCGCCCACCCTCTGCCCCAGCATGTACCCTACCTGCTCTCAGCACCCTCCTGGCACCCCACACTCATTCTGAGTTTGTGCTTCTGGGGGATCTAAACTGGGACATGCTCAACCCTCCTACGCAGGTCCAAAAACAATGGGACTCTCTTAATCTCTCGCAGATTATCCTCACTCCTACACGGTATGACACCAAAAATCCAGAAAAATCCACCCTCCTTGATGTCATCCTCACAAATAACCCTGACAGGTACAAAACTGGCATCTTCTGTAGCGATCTCAGTGACCACTGTCTTTGGCTGCATTCGTAATGGCGGCACAATTAAACAGCCAGTCCTTACCACTCACAGACGAATACTGAAACATTTCGACGAACAAGCCTTCCTCTACGACCTGGCTGCTATCAAGTGGAACAGAATTAGCTTGATCCCTGACATCGATGCTGCATGGTCCTTCTTTTATGACTCCTTTGGTATGGTAATCAATAAACACGCTCCCATAAAAAAAATGAGGATAAAAAACCGATGCAGTCCTTGGTTCAACCGAGATTTAGCTGAACGGCTTCACCTCAAGAACTCCACCTGGCGCAGGGCTCGTCACTCATAATCCCACGACGATTGGCTATCATTCAGGAAAATTTGAAATAAGTCTGTACAGGCTATCCGCAAAGCCAAGGTTGATTACTTCCATAATCAATTCAACCTCTGTGGATCCAATCCAAGGACATTCTGGAAAACAGTGAAAGAGATGGAGAATAAACCCCCATCCTCTCATCTGCCTAACTCCCTCGTTATTGAGGATACAGTAGTCACCGGTAATGAGCGCATAGTAGAGCTCTTTAACCAGCACTTTGTTAAATGTGGGAACCTATTTGACTCTATAGCGCCTCCTAAGCCCCCCACCAACACTCCGCCACCCAGCCCCTCTAGCGCAGCCCCATGTCACAGCTTCTGCCTGCAGGAAGTTAGTGAGAACGATGTGCTGGAGGTCCTTAGTAAACTTGACCCCAACAAACCTGCAGGTCTTGATGGGCTAGGCCCCTTCTTTTTTTAAAGTTGCAGCCCCAGTTATTGCAGAAGCTATCTCCCACCTTTGTAATCTGTCCATACAGACAGCAGTGCTATCTTCTACCTGGAAGGCAGCCTCAGTGCGACCTTTGTTTAAAGAGGGAAACCAAGCTGACCCCAACTGCTATCGTCCAATATCCATTCTACCCTGTGTAGCGAAAGTGTTAGAAAAGTTAGTTTGCAAACAGCTAACATGGTGTCTGAAGGCTTACAACATTCTATCTGACATGCAGTCTGCGTTCTGTGCAGGTCATGGGTGTGAGACGGCGACTCTTACGGACCGTCCACACAGCAGCGTTAAAAAATCTTGAAACGCTTCTGCCCATTCACTTTGAATGGGGTGACGTCACTTTCGCTCACTTTTCGCCGAACTGCATTGTGGGCAGGCGAGCGGAGATTTTCAGGATTTTCAGGATTCAAAGTTGAACAATGTTCAACTTTGAGGCTGAGGTGGAAGCGTCAGCCAATCAAATCCCGTGTACGCAAATCTGACAGTTCAAGCTCTAGCCAATCAAACGGCGTGTAAGCTGGGAGTGACATACCGCAGTTCATTTCTATATTCCTAACAAAATTGACAAAATGGAGGAAAAGTTAGTTGTTGCGGTAGCAAATCACCCGGTTCTTTATGACCAGTCCCTATTTACATACCGGGATACAAACCGGAGGAACCAGGCATGGAGGGAGGTGGCAGAGACAGTGGGTGAAACTGGTAGGTTTTCGCCTGTTTGGGGATTTTAGATCCAGTTTACTTCGTTTTAACATCGCTAGCAAGCATAGACAGTATATTTAGCCAGCATGGAATGTAGCATAAAATAGCACCAGACATTAATCTCATAAATGTTCATCATAGCCCTCCATTAACATCACATTAATGCACACAATATCATACTCCTTTCTGCACATATTCTGATTTCACATTTCTTAGTTTATATGCAAAAATGCATTCATAGCATTCTATTTCCATGTAAATTACTGCTTTATTTAATTGTTATCTTATTGCAACTTAACTGTATTTTATTACGGTGTAAAACATTGTGTTTTATATTAGATTTCTTGTTTTTTATATATGCCCCATGACATCAAGTCAAATTCCTAGTATGTGCGAACTTACCTGGCAATAAACCTGTTTCTGATTTTGATTCTGATAAAGTGTGACATGTAAAACCTTTTATGCAATTGACAGTGATAAAAGGGATTTGGTTTTCATTAATGGAGGAATAATTGTTGTAAATTAAAGAAATTAACTGTATTCTTTCATTTCATTTTATTCGAGGAAGTGTGCAAAAAAAAATGGAAGACACTGAGGGACAGATATAGGAAGGAGAAGCAACAGGAGAAGGAGGCTAAAAGAAGCGGTGCAGGGTCTTCAGGGGGATACAAGCCCTGGCGTCTCGCGGCAATCATGAGTTTTTTAAACCCATTCATGATTGACCGCGAGACGTCCAGCAATGTTCCCCGGCAAACCCTGCCTCCATCCACCCTGGTAAGAGAAGAGAGCCAGGAAAGCCAGCCAGGTGGCAGTCAGCCAGGTGGCAGTCAGCCAGCCAGTCAGCCAGGCAGTCAGCCAGCCAGTCAGCCAGCAAGTCAGCAAGCAGAGGCAGGGGAGACAGGACAGGAGGATGCAAGTGGTTCGTTCCGGGGGAAAAGGAAAAGGGCAAAGGAGATGTCCTCCTTCGAACACAATTTGCTGTCTGCCGTCGCTCCAATTCTGGCCATGCCATTGGTGGTGGAGGAGGAGGAGGACCTGTTGTTCTTCAGGAGTCTCTTGCCCACCATGAGACTGATGTCGAGAGCGAAGAGGTTGAGAGTGAGATTTGCCTTATACAAGGTGGTATTAGAGGCAGACCAGGAGGAAAATTAAATACTGATACTGATACTGATCCACATTACATCTTTTTACACTCATCACACACTTCACTCACAACATTACATAAATAAAAGTTATTTAAAGTATGTTATGGCTATACTGTGTCTTGACTTGTTCATGTGGTTTGTCAGTTGCAACATACCAGAAGCTTCATGTATGTCGATATATAATGTGCGGTCTTCTGTAATTGTTCAGGTGAAAACCTGTTGTAATTATGAGTGGTTTATCACTAAAAACAGGACTGAAGGAAAAAGGTTGTTAGTCATATCATAATATCAATTCAAGAAACATGTTTATTAGGAATGTTTGATTTTAAAATGGCTCATTTGGAATATTTGCTTTTTAAAGAAAATATGGGTAGCTCTTAAAAGAGCTTTTGGTTTGGAGACAATGGTGACCCTACACCACATTCGCCTGCCATGGCACTGCACCCTCCTCATTGAAATAGGAGCTGAAGGTCTCCCGCAGTTGGATGGATCTGCGTGTGGCATTGTTGGAGCCCATCCTCAGTGCATCACACAGGGTTGGAGTAGCTTCATCCGTGGACTCGGCAAGAGGTGTGCGTGATCGCCTTCCTATCGTCTTCCTGCGGAGGAAGTTGTGCAACACACAGGTGGCCTTCACACACAACTCTGTTACCTCCGGGCTGGTGGTGATGACACGCCTGAACATTCTCCACTGGGATGAGAGGATGCCAAACGCACATTCAACCACCAACCTGGCCCGGCTGAGGCGGTAGTTGAACATCCTCCTTTCACGGGTGAGGTGACGTCCAGGGAATGGACGCAGCAGGTTGTCCAACAGCGGAAAAGCCTCATCTCCTACAAAGACATGGGGAAGAAGGCCCAGCTGCTCTGCTCCTGGGATGACGGTGTCAGGTGGTAGCTGCAGACTGCCATCTCTGAGGCTCTCTCCAAATGCCGAATTCCGCAGGCTCCCACTGTCGCTGCTCCTTCCAAAGCCTCCGACATCCACTACCCTGAAGAGGTACCGGGCATCCACGACAGCCAGCAGTACCAAGGAGTGGGTGGACTTATAATTGAAGTAGAGGGACCCAGAATTTGCCGGAGCCTGGATCACCACGTGCTTCCCATCAACGGCACCAACGCAATTTGGAAAGTTCCAGATCTCCTGAAACTCAGCAGCGATGGCTCTCCAGTCCTCCGGCTGTGGTACTGGCATGGTCTCCTCAACCAGGGCGGTCCAGATGGCACCCGCAACCTCCTTGACGATGACAGCCACTGTTGCATGCCCGACCCGATAGCTGAATGCTATGGTCCTGTATCAATCACCAGTTGCCAGGTACCTGAGAAAAAAATATACACATGATTAAAAAAATATATGTCAGACCCCACACACATATACACACACACATATCCCCCCCACACACACAGACCACAGACACACACACACACAGATCACAGACACACACAGATCCCCCCCCCCCCACACACACAGACCACAGAGATCACAGACACACACAGACACAGATCCCCCCCCCCCCACACACACAGACCACAGACACACACAGATCACAGACACACACAGACACAGATCCCCCCCCCACACACACAGACCACAGACACACACAGATTCCCCCCCACACACACAGACCACAGACACACACAGGACACAGACACACACAGATCACAGATCACAGACACACACAGACACAGATCCCCCCCACACACACACAGACCACAGACACACACAGATCACAGACACACACATACACAGATCCCCCCCCCCACACACACAGACCACAGACACACACAGATTCCCCCCCACACACACAGACCACAGACACACACAGGACACAGACACACACAGATCACAGACACACACAGATCACAGACACACACAGACCACAGACACACACAGATCCCCCCCACACACACACAGACCACAGACACACACGCCATGTACACAGGGGAGCAATACTGTGTTTACCTAGCTATCTTAATTAATGTCATCCATCTGAACTAAATCACAGACTTCAGTCATCATTCATCCATGGCATGCATTCTCTCTTTCTATACAGAGTCAGATGAAAGAAGTACAAATACACAAAACGTACCGTAGGCAGATGGCGAGTCGCTCGGCGGGTCCGATTGACACACGCATATGGGTGTCCGCCTTTGTGATCAGTGGACCCACTTTTCGGAGCAACTCGTCGAACACGTTTTTGCTCATTCGAAAGTACTGCTGGAACAGGTGGTCATCCAGACGGAGCTCTTGGACCAGAACGTGGTATTCCCCCCGTTGCAGACGTTTTCGGAGTATTGGATGTACCCAACAGCGACGCACACTAGGCCTCCTGCGAGACATTGCATACACTAAATTCACCCTTGCTACTACACTTTCTACCCTTGCTACAAAACCGGCATCCATTTTGGCAATAGTGGAGAAGAACCGGGCTTTTTTGCTTTGTATATCGGGGGCGGGAGATTCGGGGGCGGGAGATTAATGTGATTGGTTGTTGGTCGCCTTGCTCGCAAAAAATCCCCAAGCTTCAGATACGCCCACCTCCAAGATTTTTTTAACGCTGCTGTGTGGACGGTCCGTTAAAGTCCTAAATGATATCATCAATGCCCTTGACTCCAGATAATACTGTGCTGCCATTTTCATCGATCTTGCCAAAGCCTTCGACACTGTAGATCACCAACTGCTTCTGGGAAAGCTTAGATGCATTGGTGTCACTAACCAATCGATAGCCTGGTTTGAAAGCTACCTGTCCCTGCGCACACAGTGTGTAAAATCTGACAATCTGATGACACAGCCCCTATCCATCTCTAAGGGAGTACCACAAGGCTCAATCCTAGCACTCACCTTATTCTCAATATATGTAAATGACATGGAGAAATCAGTGGGCAACTCCTCTATCCACCTATATGCCGATGACATGATTCTGTACACTGCTGGCCCTTCCCCAGATACTGTCCTGAAAACTCTTCAGGATAGTTTTCAGAGAATCCAGTCACATCTCTCTGCCCTTGGCCTGGTCCTGAACACCACTAAAACCAAGATCATGTGGCTTGGCCGCAGTGGTGCCTCCCAAACTGGCACTATTGTGACCGCCGATGGCCGGGACCTCGAAATAGTTAAAGGTAGGGTAGGTAAGTTTGAGAAACCGGCTCGAGATACACTTTTTGTGCTTTGACAAAAAATCCATAAAAAAATGTAATCTGTGGAAGCCGTAATACTGTAAAAAGTACGACCAATCATTTTAGCCGGCCCGGCTAAAACAACTGGATGACCTACCTGCCTGTCAGCCTTCCATCTGTGCACAAACTTATCTCGTGCCCTCATTGGTCATGTGCGCGTTCGTGTGTGTTGGAGGAGGGGCTCTATAAGGAAGTGGCAGATTTTCTCCGGTTGTGTATTTTCAAATTCTAGCGATCTCGAGCCGGTTTCTCAAACTTACCTACCCTACCTTTAAATCTTATAAAAACTGGGATTTTGGATTGACAGTAATCTGTCATTCTCAGAACATCTCTCCAAAATTCAGACCAAGGTTAAAGCTAGACTCAGCTTTCTATATAGGAATCGCTCCTCATTCACTTCATCTCCTAAACTCTCTCTGGTCCAGATGACTGTCCTTCCTCTGTTCGACTACGGTGATACCATCTACCGCTCAGCGTGTAAAGGAGCTCTCGATCATTTAGATGTTCTGTATCACTCCGCCATCCGCTTCGCCACCAATGCCCCCTACAGGACACATCACTGTGATCTGTATTCTCTGGCAAACTGGCAATCTCTTGAGACCAGGCGCAACATCCACTGGCTGATGTTTGTTTATAAAACACTCCTAGGCCTCACCCCCTTCTACCTCAGACAATTACTGCAACCCCCGACGCACAACACCCGGTCAGCTAAAAACATCCTGCTAAAGATCCCCAAAGCCCATACATCCTTTGGCCGCTTCGCCTTTCAGTTTGCAGAAGCTGATAGCTGGAATATCATACAAAAAAACGTGAAGATGGAGACCTTTATCTCCCCCTGCACCTTCAGGAACACTATTACAAACACCCTGGTACACACATGCAACTGCTTTGCCTGATGCTCACTACCAATGTCTTGACCTCTCCTAGTATACATTGCCATGAAGGAATGAATGGATGAATGAATGAATGAATGTTTGAATGGATGAATGTTCTATATTATTTTAATGACTGATTGAACTCCAGCAGTATTGTTTTAGAGATGTTATATGTTTAACTGCTAAGCCTGTCATCTCTGCTCTGTGTCATTGTGTTGTCTGCTGGGTTCTGTAGTGCCCAGAGTCTGTCTTTTTATTTTCTTCCTCCCAACCCCCATCCCCTCAGGAAGCCTTTTGCCTCCTGTCAGGTCATCATTGAAAATAAGAATGTGTTCTTAATTGAATTTCCTGGCTAAATAAAGGTTCTACTACTACTACTACTACTACATCTGTCCCATAAATAGAATTGTCAAGTAAATGGTGTAAGTCTAATTTCTCTCTGAAATCTTGCGGCGTAGAAGCAGTTTAAAGTATTCAGAATTGTTCTTAAGCCCACTCTGTGAGTAAATGTGCTCAGCTACTGTTCATTATTGCTTGACACTTCACTTTGGACCAATAGACCAAACTTTTGGTCAATCCCCAACGTGGCTGAAGTTGAACCCCAACCCTAAAGGTTACACAAACCTGTACAGTGTAGAGGTGGCTCTTTCTACATTTTCACCCTTGCCCCAATAAAGCCTGTAAGCACACTATTGTAGTAGTCTGCCTGTGTGTTCTCTGTTTGCTTTATCACAGGCAATTACCATGCAAAATATATACATTTATATACTTCAGAACCAGAACAATGAAGGTTCTTACTGTAGATCCACACGTCTTAGTTCTTATCTTTAGTTGTGTACTGAGTTTTAGCTGAGTTTCAGTGATCTGGGTCAATACCCTCGAAGTCATTACTGACTCACTAAGCAGAGCCTCACAAATAAAACTAAATACACCAGGCTCTAACAATGTTACGCTAATCATCAACTAAATGAACCCAATGCATGCCAATTTTTCCATCTTGAAAGTATTGTAAAGTAACTTTAATGTCCTTTTGGCAATTAATATGTGAAGATCCTAACTTTGAATAATAGATCAAATCATTTTAAATATGACTGCGGTTGTCAGTGTCACCTCGCCCTACTGTAGACAGTCTTGCCACATGGCCTTCCCTTGCATAATCTCAAATATTTTGTATTTGTATTTAAGCAACCAACGTGTAACAGAACCATGTCATGTTTGTTGCTCTCTGACACAAAACATCATGTTGAATCAGTCAAAAACAAGATCATTGCCATTGGCATGATGACTTCTGGTTTGGAACACAAAGTTCTGTAAGTAAGTTTCACTTCTTTCGGCTGCTAAACCTTAACTTGTTTTTCACTTATCATCTTGTGTAATCTTTATCTTGTGTTATTTCAAGCTTTTAATTCAGATTGACATGTATGGTATGGGTGTTAGTGTCCCAACAATTCTGTATCTTGTGTAAGTGTATCTGATTATTGCAACACAGCAGCTGCAAGAGAACTATCGATTTTTAGCCGTTTGATTCCATGGATTGTTTATTTTGTTATAACAAAGGTCAAATGTTTCTCAGCAGAAAGTTAACCATCCAGTTCAGCAGTTGATATGGGAGCACCAAAAACTGAAGTTCAGGAAAGAGCCAACGCAAAATACTTCTCCGCTCATGTCTTCTGCTTTAATTCCCCACAGCTTCCAATAAATAGTTAAAAAAGTTGTTTAGAATGAGTATGATGCTTTAAACCAAAGTGTTAATGACTGAAAACCCTTGTTAACATTCAGTCATGTGATTTTTTTTTAAAACAAACAGTTATCAGAATCAGAATCAGAATCAGAATATAATTATCATACCAGTATATGCACTTGGCTACCAAAACATGAATAGAGTGTGGTTAAAGTATGTGTGTGATGTCATGTCAATAACAACAGAGTGAAAAGGGTCAGGGTTGGGACAAATGTAATTTCCCCTTGTGGATTTATAAAGTATTTCTTAAATCTTTAGTCTTAATCCTAAACAATTGAAAACTCTTTGCTAAGGAAAGGTAGGGAAAACTTGTGTTCAAATATTCAAAAAGGTCAAGGAGAAAAATGAGCCATCACAATACTGCAGATAGCTGCATGTCCAAAGAAAGTTGCCATTGAACAAAAAGTAAATAAACAATTAAATTACGATGGTTTGTGTAGTTATAGTACTCAGATCCTTGACTTACTGTGATTGAAAGTATCAAACATCAATGCAAAGATACTTTTTTTAATGATTAATATGAGCAATTATTTCCTGTGTTCAAAATCCTACTTAAGTAAAAGTACAGGAGTCTTCATAAAGTATCATACAGTATGCTGTCTTGTACCTTGGTGGTACTACAGAATATGTGTTGTGTTTCTACTTGAATCTCTTTTTATATCCAAATCTTCTATGTACATAAATGTTTTTTTCTGTCTTTGTGAAGAAGTTTGGTCCAAAACCTGTTTGTTTTTGTGTGCTGTATGCAAACATAAAAAGGGGAAACTAACATCACCCTTTTCAAAGTTAGATCTAAACATCAGAGCTAGAGATGCTATGAGATACAAGACCACAGAGATGTGATTAGCTATGATATTGTGATACAATCATGGCGTATCTGCCCCTGAGGTGTGAAAGCATTTAAAGACAATGGTGACCTGATACAGTATCTACTACAGCTGTCGAATGTGTTTGAATGGACTTCTAAGAACTCAGTTTGATTAGTTTTCATTATTAACTTCTAGATGATGACCACAGTGTTATCCAATCTTGTTTATAGTGCTTTATTGAACAGGGAATGGGGGCCAAGATTGTATCAAGAGACTTTAAGCCCCCTCACTGTCCCTGTTGATCCGAAGTGGCGGGACTGCAGGGCCCATTATCTAACAAACATGATAAGCTCCACTGTGCAAGTCACCACAGTAGCTGATTGGTTGGGATATTTCATTTCATTTCATTTCATTTTTATTTGTCCCGCTCATGGTATAGCATAGCCAAATGTACAATAATTGCCAACAAAACATGTCTCTACACACCATTGAGCGAAAAGGAGCAGGGAGAAGAATAAAATCTTGTAAGACCTGCCCCCTTCTAAAAAAAACAAAATAAATACAAATAGATGATCTGCCCTTCATAATAAAAAAAAATTTTCACAGCCACACATAAGAGTACACCCTCATCTGAGTCCTACTGGAGAAGAAGGTGGAAAGCGGCGCCTAATAATAATAATAATAACAATAACAATAACAATGGGACCTGCAAATAAAGAACAGACATCACATCTAAGACATCAAAAATATTCAACAATGCAGGACCAGAGTACATAGACTTATTCACATTCTGCTTCATATAGTCCCATCTTTCTTAATTTATACAATTTCTTTAACTGAAAAATACATATACAATTCTTTAGATCCTTTTGTTGAGAATTCCACAATTGGACACCATATATGATGGATATACATCAACTGATGCAGGATCCAAGATATGACCATCCGTTTAAGGTAAGGGTTCAAGGGTTATGTTTACCTGAAATGACACAAGGGGCAGTGGTTTTGTGTTTGTGGGAGTGAGGGTGTTCTTACAGTGAACAGTAGCAGGATATAAAAGGCCTCCTCTCATCTTTCCCACTAACCTGTGCGTGTTTTTTGACCAGGCCTATAACCATGAAGCACTTTGTGTTGTTGTCGCTGCTGTTGGCGTTGGGATGCGTCCGCGCTGCACCGGTGGAGACTGTTGGCATCGAGGAAGGATCGTGTGAAGACGCGTCTGCGAAGGGGGCTGCAGGACTCGCCATCACTAAGATCAACCAGGACCGGCAGGAGGGCTACATCTTCGCTCTGCACCGCCTGTCCAACGTGCATATGACCAAACATGTGAGTCCATATGAAGATATAATAAGTGAGGTTAACAGAAGGTTATATTATCAGGCTGTCTTTAATGGGCAAAATTCATCAACCACTCTACATTTCTTAGTTGTAATGTAGAGACACAATCAGAAGCAACCTCTCTACATTTGGTTTTATACCAAAACAAGGCAACTCATTAACATGTACATGTTGTTGTACATGATATGGATGATGTTTTGTTTGTACAAGTTGGTATTCCATAATTGGAATCCACGAAAAAACACGAAAGTGCTTCGATGTCAAAAAGATTTGAAATGTAATAATCTAGATTTTCTTCCTAATATTTACTTTAGAAAATATGAACATTTGACATTAATATATATATATTATATCTATATAAATGTTAAATGTAGTTTTTACTTAGAAATGAATACTTTAAATAAGGTTGCAATCATGTCTGATGGCAATGGTCTGTCTACAATGAAGTTGACAATTAAATAATGAATATACCCATGAAATAAAGAAGGTTTTTATCTCAAACTGTCTTCAAACATGTGCTAAGAGATTGCTTATTATAATTGACAATAAAGGAAATGCTGAGGCAAGGAAAAGTCAAAAGAGATGATTAAAAGAAAATGACTAAATGGGATATTTTTTGGA
The DNA here is from genome assembly GCF_902827165.1 of Trematomus bernacchii. Lineage (NCBI taxonomy): Eukaryota > Metazoa > Chordata > Actinopteri > Perciformes > Nototheniidae > Trematomus > Trematomus bernacchii. Next base: position 20,327,659 of record NW_022987739.1, read on the forward strand.
AAAACAATCAATCAGTCTGCCGGAGCTCATCTGTATGGTCCCATAAATCTGATAACCTGTAGCACTTAACAAAAGACTCAGATGATAAGAATCTGTAATTTCCTTATGTATTTATATTCATTATGAATGAGTTATGAGAGAAACTACTTTTCAGACATCAGACATTTAAGCCAGAGATAAATGATGTGTCTGCGGTGTAGTAGCAGACAGATTGATTGTGTTAAAGACATCAGGTGATACCAAAGTCATTGGATGGATACATTTGTCATGTAAGCATCGGTACCTGATAAGAACAACTTTGTTTAGGGTCTTCATTTATCACCAGCCACGTGTACTATCACACAATAACCCAACCTTCTAACCACTGGAAGATCATTTGCATAATGACGTTCTGATAATGAGTTCTGTGTGTGTCTGTGTGTGTGTTACAGGGAGAGACCGGCGTGGTTTTCTACCTGACTCTGGATGTTGTGGAGACCAACTGCAGTGTTCTGAGCAGGAGCGACTGGAAGTCCTGTGAGGCTCGCCCCGACGAGGACACACCGGTCAGAAAACACTCGTTGACGCACACACTTTTACATGCACACCCCTCCCTAAACAGTGACAGTGTTGAAAGAAGTAATCTGATCCTTTACGTACAAATACTTTGGTCTTCAAATTCTCAAATACAAGCAAATGTCGTGATTACAAAATGTAACTTTAGTAAAGGTACAAAAATGTATTCAAAGTACAAAAAGTAAAAGTACTCATTCTGCACAATGGCCCATTTCAGAATAATATAAAATACAGAACAAGTATCAGCTAAATGTAGTTAAAGTATAAAAGTAAAGCACTCATTAGGCAGAATGTATCTTTTCACTGTATTATATTATTTGTATTTTACATGTAAAAGCATTTTAGTGTTGCTGTTGGTTCATGTGGACCAAATTAGATACTGTGTACATTAGAAGTACAGTATTTAGTTATTATACCGCATCAGCTTATACAGTAAGTGTTAATATGTCCACAGTAACTAGTAACTGTGAGTGTTAAAATACATGTAATGGAGTAAAAAGTATGATATTCACCTCTAAAATTAGGTGGAGTAAAAGTATAAAGTAGAAATAAATGGAAATACTTAGGTAAATTGCAAATATGTAAAAAAAGTACTTAAGTACAATACTTGAGCACATGTACTTATTTACTTTCCACCACTGAAAAGGGATAACACAAAATTTCACATTTGTGCAAGTTGTGTGTACTGTTCAGCCTTGTTTTATCAGTTTTTTATTACGTCAAGACTCACATTATACTTTCCTGTTGCTCCATAAAAAGTAGTTATTATATTATGAACCTTTAACCTGTTAAGCCCTGAGCCTGTTTTTCAGGTCTCAGGCTCAAAAATGACATTCCCAGAACAAATGACCATATCTTCCCTTCTAAAAGGGTTAAATTAATAATCTTTTTTCTCAAAGTAATGATAAACCTGTGAGTTGGATGTAGAAAAGTCAGAATCAATATAGATGTTTTTTATTTTAAAGAAAATTCAGATTTTACATAGTAAAAAACTGTAAATGATAGTGTCCGTCCAAAAATTCTTTTTTACTTATAGTGAAAACCACCCTTGGATGATGGGTTAGTAGACTAAAAGCTTTAGGAATCCAAAGTACAACATATAATAAGTACCCTGTATCAAGATTGGTGCAAAACAAGTGATATTTGACCTTTTTAGAGAGATTTAGCAAAAAGAAACCACTTCTGGGGTCATTTGGGTGGATCTTCCATATCTCTGGCTTCCCTTGCTCGATTTTGATGGTAGACACCTCTTTCTGACCGTTAGAGCCAATAGAATCGAAGGGGGAGTCCCCCACACACACACGTTGTGAAGAGAAAAGGTGGGGGCTTCCCATATGTAATTTTCCATCAGAGTGAACCTATCTCTAGCTTTGACATCTGGAAACGGAAAAGCAGTTTTAATGCTTATGGATTATCAGAAATAATTTCAAAGGGACACAGACACATTAGATTAACCTATGGATTAACTTCAGCAGCGTTTTTATCGTTTTAATGCCATTGAAGACCACTTTGGAGAGACTACAGAGCCAAGGTAAAAATGTTAGCATTTTTAGCTACCTAGCGTCACCTGTTTTGATGTCCGTTTTTGCTTATAACGTCGCAAATACGTATAATTCAGTGGTAATGTCGGTGTCAATCGATTCTGTGTCACCTCACGATGTGGTACGATGTGTTGGATGTGGTGAAAAGATAAATAATAAGGTTTTGTGAGTGATTTTCGGTGCAGTAAGGTGTTAGCATTTTTCGCTCGTTGCTAATTCAGAGGCTCAGTGTTAGCATTGTGGGTTTTCTTTTGAAAAAAAAAAAAAAAAAGATCAGTTAGATGAGTTTCTTCCCGTTACATGGATAAAAAACATTCATAGTTTTATTAAATGAACATGCCCTCAGACACTGTTTCCTGCAAGATGTTGCGGCAGTGCCCCGGTACCGGGGTCTCTCGGGCTTAACAGGTTAAATGACTATAATACAAAAAAAATCTCAATATGAGTCAAGTCTATTTAATGTTTGCAGTAAAATCAATTATTGTTGTATTGGTCTCTGCAGGTGTATGGACATTGCAAGGTTGCCATCTTCATCAGCAAGGTGCACAGGGTGGTGCGCCTCTACAAATACCAGTGTGTCGTCAGACCAGGTAAATATTTTTTACAACCGTTAAGTTCTACTTTATTTAGTTGAATCTTAATAAGTTTGCCAGATTTCTAAGCAGAAGTGAACCTATAAGCCTCAAAATGTGGTAAAATGAGCCTGATATTTTGTTCAGTGCAAACAGTCTTTTGACATTTCGTGATTTTTCTCTCTGCTCAGTTCCTTCAGCTCGCGTGACAGAGCTATGTCCTGACTGTCCTACTCCTACGGACATGGAAGATGCTGAGATTAAGAAGACTGTGTCTCTTTCGCTGGAGAAGTTCAACAACATGAGCGGGCTGTCCAATCGCTTCGCTCTGCTCAAAATCAACCGTGCTAATGCCGGGGTACGTTTAAGACGAGGCCAAACGTCCTATGTTGTAATGTTCAAAAAGTTGAATAATGCATGCATGATCCAAAATGTAATGGGTCCTTTCTTCTTGGTTTATGAATCCTGCTGAGAAACAGACATTATCTCCTTGGGGGAGGCTAAAAGCATAATCCTGTTGACACCTTGGATTTATGTCACCAATTGATTCAAATTTCCATTATTAAATTATCCTCTAATCATCCAGAGTATCAAGGTTTCCAGAATCTGACTATATACACTAATTCCCTCTCTATCCCCATGACCGACCGCCGCTTTGAACAATCATCTTATTGTAATGCATTCGCTTGCAACTTGACCAACTTCTTTTGTTATGGGTGTGTTTGTCACCAGATGGCCATGTCGATGTATTACAATGCAGACTACACCATCCAGGAGACCACCTGCCCCAGGAGCTCTGCAGCATCTGATGACTGCCCCCTCATGGATTGCGAGTTCGCTGTGAGTCATGAAAACATTTATTTTTCAACACTATATCTTAGTCATATGGATTGTTTATTTCATTTGTTTTGTTTTAAATTAAAATAAAGTTTTCATTTTGGCATTCCTGTAATAAATCAGGATTAATTTGAAAGATTTTATCTGGATCAGTACCTTTTGTGTAACAACTTATCTTTTAAAGTATAACAATTCTCTAACTTATTTATCTTGGTCTTCTCCCCTCAGCACAAAGGACACTGTAAGGCCAGCCTCTTTTATTCTCCCACTGGGGAAGCTTTGCCAAGTGCAGATTGTGAGATCTATGAGCCAGAGGTAAGATTAAGCCAGGACCAAATACAAAGTGTCACATTGATTTCATTTTATAAAGTCTTTCTGTAGCAAAAGGAAAATGCACGCATGGATTATTTGATTTAAAGGGGACCTATTATGCTCATTTTCAGGTTTATATTCTTATTTAATGTTTAAAAGGGTCTTTATTTCTATATCTGTCTGAAACCAGAGCCCAGTCTGCTCTGATTGGTATACTGACTAGCGCTGTGATGATGGGTCAACTGCTTACCTGTTAGCCTATCATGTCCGATGTGTTGGAGCACTAGCCAGCAGTAGCATGAGATTATTATAACTGATTTTCATAGTTTTGGCATTCAATCATATAATAACATCATATTATTTAAAATTATGACTATAGCAATTATCTAGTGATAACAATTATATCATATGGACACAATGACTTAACCTACACAAATAAGATGTAAGTTGTACTGAAATGCAAATTCTGCTTCACAATTTGAATCAAAATACAGCTCTGAATTCCCGTTATGAACTTAATGTTTGGTCTTTAGAAGACATAGTTGAAGAAAATTCAGATAAAATGTGAAAAATACATCAAAAAAACAGTATGTACTGTACAATATATGAATATAGCTTAAATTGCACCAATTTACTTACCACTTTTTCTATGTCCCCAATATTACTCATTTTATCTTTTACGTGTTCTCAAGGCTGCTGACAGAGAGAAGAAACACCACCATCTGGGCGGAGAGACCGACCACAGCCACACAGACAAACATCCACACAGCCACGACCATGACCACGCACACGCCGTCGACGACGCACACACACACGACCACGCTCACGACCACACCAAGAGCCACGACAATCACGACAAAACCAAGCAGCACGCAGACAACAGCGACCACCACCACACGCACGACCACGAACACGACCACGGCGGCCACAGGCACGCTCACGCCCACTCCCACGACCACGGGCACGGCCACGATCACGTGCACACTCACCACAGCAAGGCTCACAACCATAGCGACGATGTGCCCAACCAGCACCACAACTACAAGCACGCCGACAGCGAGCACACCCACGAGCACGACCACGAGGTGGCTCTGGATCACGACCACAAGCACCCCCACCTGCACGAGCACGAGCACCACCACCATCACCACGAACACGAGCACGAGAATGCATCCCACGACCACCCAGAGGGCATGGTGAAGATGATTCCCGCAGTGGACCAGCCCATGATCCTGCCTATTTTCCCCGAAGTCCCCCCTGGTGAGGTGGGAGTCACCCTGAACCTCAAGCCCGACCCCCAGATCCCCGGACAATCAGAGCCCACCATCGAGGCCTACCCCACCGCATTCTCGGCTCAGTGCGTCCCTGCAGCAGCTGGAACAACCCTGGCGGAGAAACTCTTCGCTGAGGACCCCCAGTTCAAGAGATCCGCATAAGTCGGCCCATTCATAATTAGTCGCTGTTTAACCAAACCGGTAAACATAACATTATACTGATATCAGTGTTTGGCTGCACAACATAATAAATGCTTCCACAAATAACCATCCAGTGTTTGTTTTTTGTATTGTTTAAGACCAAGTTAATCCATGTTGTGATGACTCAGTGCACCAACCCCCAGCATTGCTGTGTTTCCTGTCACTGATCTCTCACTGTCAATGGCGTCAAACGAAACAGCATGAAATAATCCTAAAATGTTTTTGGCTATGTGACTAGCTGCCCATGGTGGCTATTTTGTTAATTTGCTCAAATTGACTGAAGTACATCAAAATAAGTGAAAATAGGGCTGCCGTATAGTTCACGTGCTGGCGGCCTATTTACTGGAGTTTGCTCCCCGTGCAGAGGACTGAGGTTTGAATCCGGCCTGGGACAATTTTCTGCATGTCATCCCCTATGTCTCGCCCTTTCAACTCTTTCTCTTCAATAAAGGCACTGGTGGTCTGAAGAAAAAAATGCATTAAAATATATTTTTTAGGAGGCATTCTGATAATAACCAAGTATATGTGTGACTTAAATCATGTACAGTATGCCACATATTTAGAACTGTTAACAGTGATATTTTGTTTAACGGGTGAGATAAAGTTTGAATTGTCAGTCTGAACTAAGTTGAGCTGAAGCACAACATCTATAAGAACAAGCAACATTAGATAAGCAGTGATAAAGTGCAGACCTTCAGTCAACAGAGTGCTCTTTTTTTAAATGTCTAAATACTGTTATACTGCATTTTGTATGTCATTGGTTGCAGATAAAAAATGAAAATGAGGGCTGTATACATGGAATAGGCTATTTGGAGGATGTTGATAAACCATTACTGTATATGAAAATTGTCTAAAATATTAAGGAATTCCAAAAAGATCATACATATTGGGTGCAGACTGGATGCTAAAGTCCTATGAGATCCTGCGAAAAACAACATCAGAGACAGAAATATTTGTTAACTTTTTGTAGCTTTCACAAAACACATTAAGTAAAACGGTAAACTAAACTAGGTCACTCAGTTATCTGCAGACATTTACGTACTGCCTAAATCAGCTTTACACAATCTGCAAACAGCTCTTATCAGTGTTCTCTAGACCTTAAACACAACCCACGCTTAACAAATAACACATTTTGTAATTCCCAGTTCTTTGGGATCTGGGGGGCGTGTGGCGTAGTGGGTTGTCCGTAGGTGTTCGGATCAGGGGGTCACAGGTTCAAACCCCACTGCAGTCAGCATGTCGTTGTGTCCCTGGGCAAGACACTTCACCCCAAATTGCCTACACCTGGGACAGTTAATTTTGTATTATTGTGATTATATATATATGCCACTGTTATTAATACTGACACTTCACTTTGCACTAAGGTGTGTCTGTTGCTGAGCCTACCTATTGTTATTATATATATATATATGTTTTGATACTACTGACACTTTATTTGATATTGAAAATGTTAACTTCTATTTACATGCATACGACACACCTGGGACAGCGTGATGCTGTTATTGATATTGTCTTGAGTGTGCAATAAAAGAGAACCTACATGGCGATTAAACGGAGCCTGTATCTTACATTTTTCATTACATTTCATGTAACTAAGCTTGCTTATTTCTCCTCTGACACTTTATCTTTACAGTGACCTGTGTAGCATGATACATCACATGTAAGTGATTATTCTGATACCATCATGTTTCATCGGTTATAAACTGGCGAAGCTTTATTTATTGTGGTTTTTAAAAAGATAATTTCATTGTATTTCAAAATGGCGTCCAACACAAGCACTATTTATTTATAGAAAGAGAAATGGTTAAGTTTGTTATTACCAGTGTTGTGAGTTCAATATTTTTAATTAATTATAGTAAGGGAACATCTTAGGAGTTAGTGTAGTGGGTTTCAGAGCAGTGTAATAATTATTTGACCTAAAACTAAATGTTTTTATAAACATGACATGGGGATTTGCTAACTTTTGATTTCCCCCATTTTACACGACACAAATGGAGGCCACTATGGGCCACAACTAACACGTAGGTTTCTGTAGGGTTCATGGCAGACGGATGCAGTTGCTCTCAGGAGGATATATAATAAAGGTGTGTTAGCTGCTGAGCCTATTTAGTGTGCATACGACACACCTGGCACAGTTTATTAATTTCACACGTAGCGTAGCGCGTGCATGTCGTCGTCCAATCCTTTTGAACGCGCCTATTGAGAAGTCTGAGAGGGCTGCATTAACTCCCCAAGAAGAGAGGCTTTGCACTGCAGATAAAGCGTGCAATGATGCTGTCGTTGATAGAGTTAGACGCTCTTTTCAGGACAACATTTGTTCTCACCTCACACACCAGCTTTTTCCAGAAACCAAGAACTCTATCGGTGAGGCACGAGGATGAGACCTATTTTTGATGTACCTCGCCTGAGCAAGGAGGTCGGACATCGACATAAGCCAGGGGAGTTCTGAAAGTTTGGATGAGGAGGACTCTATTTGGAACAAGGTGCTTCTTGGAAGTGAGGTAGATGCAAAGGTATGCACAGCAGACGGAGACAGGAAGCCAACTTTTTCCACCTGTTCTGTTTACAGCCTCAGCCCTGTGGAAACTCACACACCAAGTGAGCTGAGTGCCATTTCTGATAGAGGATACAATCATTCCACAGTCCCAGGGCCCGAGACGAGTGTCCCGGTAGACTTGAAGCAGCTTGCATCTTGGCAGCAGGAATGAGCTTCACCGAATGCGTCCTAAGAGCGGTCGCTAAAATATGTGTGGATGTTGTACCAGAGTTCAGGTGCGATGTCAAGTTGTATAGATTCGGTGTAGAACTTTACATAATCTTGTAATGTGCGTCTCTTGTTTTGTGTTGAATGTTTTCAACATCTAAATTTGATTTATCTGAACTTTGTGCACAACGATTAACCTGCACAGGCACCAAGGACAAACAATCATCCCTGGCTGCCAACAAGAGCTTTCTTAAAGATCACCTATTATGCGAATTCCACTTTTTTATGTATTTTATACATAAACATGTGTCCCCTCTCTGTAAAGAGATTTGCTCACTTTTTGTCTTGATCCATTTATATAAAAACCTGTCTGAAATTAGCTGATCAGATTTTGGCCACTTTATGATGTCATAACGATGTTTTGGCTTGTGTAACCATTAGCCAATAACTAACCAAGGTAACCCCCCCCCCCCCCCCCCCCCACCTTATCACCTGAATCTCCTCCTAGAGCAACCAAATATCTCGCAGATGCGGCTTTCACACCAGCGCTTTTCCCTTTCTAGCTCCTAGCTAGAGCTTTTCTGGTTCAGCTCCGGTTTCCCTTTTCAGCTCCCGCTCTGTTCACACCGCCTAGCTGCCGCTGCTGCGTCATGACGTCACCGTTTACATCGCTGATTTTCTCCCCAACGGAGCTCACAACAACAACGGGGGGGGGACTGCGTCGGGTCGATGATCGTGTTGCTTTTAATCATACGAAGCCAGATTAAATTAAATAACGACTTCTCCAACCTTATACTTTTCTCCAGAGTGCCATGGTTCATTGTTTATTAATGTGTTTCATCGGCATTTACCGACTGCTGCAGTGCTGGCTGCTCTTCCACGGGAGTTTATTCTCCCGTTAGCTCCGGGTTAGCTCACACGGCTCTAAAGTATTCACTGTCTGACTGTCACACAAGCAGCTGATATCCCCAGTTCCCCTTAAGTGAATGTGTGTCAGTCTGAATTGACGCTGTTTGGCATCACAACGCTTTTATGAACATTTCTCTGGTATAACATGGGTGATGTTAGCATAGCAACCGAAGCTAAACTGACTACTTGCTAAGCCGTTTTCTCCAGGCACATTTTACCGGCGTATTTTTCATTATGATTCTACTTGTGATAGTCGGACATGACAACCTGTGCAGCCCATGTATTGATTCCATCCGATAGCTGCTATAATAACAAACAAAACGTCTGTCTGCTCTCCACAATGATCAATAACAGCGAACGGATGGTCAAAGTAAGGTACAAATAAACAGAATCACACGAAGCCTGGTTAGTGTTGCCTGACTTTATGAAGTGTGTTTTTTTTTTATAAGTGTGTGGTTGCCTTCTAGTCACTTTGCTCAGCGCTACTGCTTGTAGGCAGGCATGACGAGACTCTTCAGTCGACCCATGTTCAGGGGAGGTGGGTTTAGTTTCCTGCAGGCCTCGACATAAGAGAGACGTAAGCGACGCCGCGTCATAGCTCCGAAGCTCTTGCCTCTAGACCGACAATTTTTTGGAGCTGGAAGTGAACCGCATTCCGGAGCTATGACGCGGCGCCGCTGCGGTGTGAACAGGAAAAACCGGCGCTTGTGTGAAAGGGGCAAGAGGGGCATTGGGAGTGGCACCTTATTTTCATCTAAAGCTACAGACCCAGAATCAGCCCTTTTGAAACAGGGCTGAAACAGAGGGGTTTATGCGATGCTATAATGCATGATCTGTTTGGTATTTCGAGCCAAACACTTCAGAGACATGTTTTGTATATAAATGAGAACTATAATATATTTATGAAAAAATAGTATAATAGGGGACCTTTGCTATGGACCAAGATCATTCCAGAAAGAGAAAGACTATCGCTGGAAAAGAGGTTGAACAAAGGCAACATGTAAAAGTGGAAAGGATCTGCAATATTACAAATATATATTGCTAATGCTATTCTTGTAATTGATGCTTTTTATTGTTTGTGACTGGCGAAGCATTGTTAGCCAGGAGGAAGTAGAGGAGCAAAATCAATCAATAACCAATCCTGTTTCAGAATGAGGTTAGGACCACCCACATCATCGAATAAATAAATATACATGTGAAAGAAATACATGTAAGTGATACATGTAAATGCAATTATAAATTAAATATGTATGTATCTGTATGTTTTATTTTAAACTTTTATTTTTGTGTTTATAATGTTTTCAGCATGTATTTATTTACTTATTTTCAATTATTTATTTAGTACTGCATTTGATTACTCTTTTATATATGTACTATACTACTGTATAATACTGTACTATTTTTTTTCTTTTTCTTTTATTCCATAGTAACTTATTTCTGTGTTTATTTATACACTTATTTAATCCTACTCCTTTGGTTTATGGCTAAATGACACTCACATCAGCCCCTGATGTACTTTCTGTTTATTGCTTGTTTAGAAATGTTTCCATACCAACGTGCTAAACAAAGAGGATGACGATCGACTTGGTAGACATTATGCAACTTCTAAAAAGTAATTGCTTGAGTCGCTGAAGGATTGAAAGCCTAATTGAACCAAACATTTCTTTGTAGGAATCCTCTTTACCAAATATCTAAGCCATTCAAACACTGCGTTAAGTACATAACTATAGGGGAAAAGATACTAAGCTTCACCCAACTTTCCTTTCAGTGCCCACCCAAACATTTGACTGCAGTCTGAGCTAATTATTTAATTTTATTGAGCTGCGTTTTCTCTGTCGCGGTAAATGTTGTAACACAGCTTCAGGCACAATTAGCAATGTTGTGTCATTGTTGTCATCATTTGTTCCCTACTTGTCTGTCTTCCTCTCTGAAACTCTCCTAGGAGAAGTGGATCTACTCCTCGCGTTGCCCCAAATTCTTTGAAATCGCCATTATTAATTCATCTTAAGAGGCCCTCAAGATGTGTTAAGCTCCGTGTGTGTGTCCATTGATGTGTGCATATGTGGGCCCGGGCAGTCTTTACACACACACAGTCGATTGTGTGTGTGTGCTTGTTGTTGCTAGTGGCTGATATAGAGAGAGTAACCAAGCTTCAGGGCTCCTGCTGACACACTGACCTCACACTGAATGGTGTTGGCACCAAAATAAAACTAGTTCTGTTTCACACTGAAACACGCCGCCAGTGTGTTCCCATTAATCCACTGAAGAGAACAGTTTAGTTTTTGACTGAAAAAGTTACACTTTTGTCACCTAGCATCCGGTCATACTATAGCTGCACCTTCTCGTCCTCTTGTTAATACTTCTGGTTCCAAAAAAATAAGATGATGACTGTCAAAATACAAAAACCATAGTCCACACACCATTGGGGATGTCATGGTGGCTATCTCCAATTGTTACATAGAACCTTTATAGTCTTATAATTTCTCCCACATTGGGATTATGATCCTCGCAAACACAAACACATGAACATTACCTTTAAAACTGACGTTATCCATTGATTTTCTAACCATTTTGTATGGGAAGCTGGAGCTTGTGCATTGGGCAAGAGTTGGTGTGCACCCATTACAGGTCAACAAAGTCAAGCCTAAACAGCTCACCTCAAACAGATCCTATTTGACCACATCTTCACCAGAAGGAAAGCACATGATTATACCTGTAACAAGCACAGTGTCATATGTAGGATTACTGGTATTCCTCCACAGACTCAAAGACACGGCAACACACAGGTTTCTTTTGTGGTATAGCTCACCAATTCAGTCAGTTCTCTGCAGACTAGCCTATTTTTTGCTGTGCGGCTGTGAAGTCCGATCATGTGACCTTTTGGCTTTTAAGTGGAACCATGGAGACTTTGTGCTCTAAAATCTACTTCATGTCAGGAGCATATGTTTGTAAAAAGCCAGAGCCCTTATTAAAAGATCAAAATGTAAAAAACCTGGCAGGGATTTAGAGGCTCTCTATCCTTTGTAAAGAGTCTTAATGAGCACAACATGGGTCCAAGAGAGGGGAATAGTTGTATTCAGTAATAATACCTTTTTTCCTTGAAAATACTGAAAATAGAAAACAATGGCAATAGTATAGCAATAAAGTGTTGTATCGGCCTCAATATCAACAGCTACTTAAAAGCTCACTCGTTTAAAAATGTAACATGATCTCATATTTGAATTATATTAAAAAAAAATATCAAATGTGGGAATTGATTTTTATGAATCATGATGTTAAAGAGGTCATATTATGCTTTTTGTAGGTTTCCCTTTCTTGTAGTGAATGATCTGCAGAGGCTAAAATAAAGTTCCCTCTAGAGGGAGTTTCTCTCCCACATGCTCCTTCACTGCCTAAAACACCTCGATTGGATTCCTTTGTTTACTTCCGTAAAATAGTGACATCACTATGTTACACTCGCGCTTCTATTGGCTAGTGCTCCAACACATTATATGTGATAGGCTAAGGGGCGGGTCTGCTCTAAGCGGTAAACCAATGACAACAGAGCCTGCCAGCTAACCAATCAGAGCAGACTAGGCTTTGGTTTCAGACAGAGGGTGAAAGTGGTGCTGTAGTACAGGCAGTATGATACAGTTAAAACATTTTTTTGCAAATTAAAGCATGCAAACATGTCACAGTATAAGTACAAACTAGAAAATGCATTTCCTGCAGAAAATGCGTGCGAATGCTGTAAACTGTGAACATTTGTGGCTGAATTTAGCTGAAAATGCAGAAAAAGCTGAATATGTTATTAGCTGAATGGTAGCTGCTTTTAGCTACAAAAATGCAGAAAAAGCTTAATATTTAAAAGAAAAGGTTTAAAAAAAGCTATAAACAACAACATGTATAGCCTTGATGTCCTGAAATAGCTGAATCATGTAATAGTTGAATGGTTTCTGCAACTGAAAATAGGCTGAAGGAGTTAAATATCAGATGTAAGTAGTAGTGAATGAATTTGTATTAAGATGAGAAAAGAAAGTAAAAAGGCTTGGGAAAGCAGCAGAATATTTGAACTGCAAACTTTTGAACTAACTTGATGGTGAATTATCTGTCGCCATGATTCCCATGTTAAATCTTTCCGGAACTTTCTTCAGAACAGAGAGAAGTACACTTTAGACAAACTGCGCCCATCTCCACATTTTACACACAAAACAAAAAAAACAACATATATCAGTTCATTGGGGTTCCCTGATGCTCACGGTCTGGTAATTTTTGTATAGGAGCCATAGTTTTTGAACAGGTGGCAAAATGGTCAGATATAATCCTCAATGCATTCTTAATGGGACTCACTGCTACAGTTGGTAAATCGTCATAAGTCGTCACCATGGTAACCTTTGATCTCTGGGTTTACACCATAGACTGTATATATAAATGGACGTAGGGTCCGTGACGTCACCCATAGGATTCTGCCGAGAAGCCCTTAGTAGGCGGAGTCGGCCACTAATGGCTCGACAGTGGCGTCAGAGTTCCACTCCCGCCTGCTCCAGCCAAGCCCCCAGGAAGTGCGCCGGACTCAGATGAAAATATTCGTGCTGGCCAAACGGCGGTACTACACTTCCTTTTGGTTGCCAGGCCCGGAAACACTTTTTCCCATTGACTTACATGGGGAAAGAGTGGTCTGTAAATCGTTGGATAATTTTTTTTAAACTAAATAAACTACCCAGTATGAACACTTGTATAGCCCTTATTAAAAACATTCGTTCCTCAAGTTGTAAAAATGAGCTAATAACGTTATTCTGTGAGTTATTTCCCTCTGCATTATGAACGCGCATCTAACCCACGGGACCGCGCCGCCCGGCACGTTCATGTTACGTGTTCAGTACTACATGCGTTTTACCTTTACCCATGGATGCACAATAAGAACGGACCCATATCGCCTTACTGCCAGCCCACGGAGCTGTAATAATGGATATATTGCACATGTTTGCTGTAATTCATCATTTGTAAAATATTATACTACATGGGCTGTATGATTAAATCTTGTACCGTACATTTTGTATTAAATAAAGTTAATATTACCGACGTAGATTAACGTCCCTGTAGCTTCTTATTGCACTAAGAAGCTTATTGCACTGTATATATATATATATATATATACATATATATATGTATATATATACATATATACATATATATATACATATATATATACATACATATGCATATATATATATATATATATATACAGTGCAATAATTCTTTCATGCTAAATGAAGCTCTGTTGCTTGGATATCACTAGATCCTGTTACAGCGTAATATAAAAATACATAACGATTGATGTGTAAATTAGCATAATTACTAGCTAACCGCTAGCTGCTAACTGCCGCCTCGTTAATATCAAATCTATCATAATAACAAACCATTACCATGCTGTCATGAACGTGCGGTGCTGTTACGTGTACGCAAATTGACGTGCTTGATGTGAATGAGCATTTTGGGGGGCATGGTTAAAGTTGCGCATGCGCTATGAGCGCACATACGGGTACTTCTCAGGCATGCCGGGTAATCTGTGACGTTTCGCTCTCTCAAAAGTTGGGCCATTTTATCATCATGCGCGAATGAGCAACTCTCATAGGAATGAATGAGGCCCCGCCTCCCACGCTGTATCCAGTTCTTATTATATATCCATGGCTCCAGCCTGCTCCAAATAAGGGCAAAGAGGCGGAGCCGAGGCGGGACCTGCTGCCTCCGGGCTGGAAGTTCCAGAGTTAGCTGAAGCTACCAAGCTAAGCTAACATGCTCCCCATCTGCACACTGCCGTCGCATTTTACGTTTCTAAGGTAAGCGGACATGAGACTATTCAGCAAAACTATAAATAATAATCTAAGTTATTGAGTTTTTAGCATAATACTTCAGAATCTTAAAATCCCTTAACGTTTGTATGCAATTGTGCATGGTAGCTAGTTAGTGCTCTTACCTGTGAGGCCTCCTCCAAACAGCATTATAACCAGACTGTATCATTAAAACTACAAGTACCAGTTCTAGATCCTTGACTTTAGACAAACAATTCAAAAGACAAAATGTATTTAAAGACCAATCTTTATTTGAAGGTGCCTCTTAACCTGAGATATTAGTTATACAGTAATAGTATTGACAATCTAAAAAAACTGAGCAACTCAACAGTCAACTTTATATTTCTTATTGTCTAAAGCATTTATTATTTTCATTTTTGCCCTCTCATATTCAGTGTGGATGGATTGAGACAGCGTGGTGTCCAGAGAGCTGCAGAGACTTCAGGGAGAAACCTCCGTGTGATGGACGTCCTGTCTGTTGGTTTGGCCGGAGAGGACTGAGGGTCTTTCCTCTGTGAGGAGGACCAGGCCTGATGGAGGAGCCCATGCATAGCTGATACCACCTGCACAGGCCTAGTCTGTCACTTTATTTGACTAAATGTGTTTACTTATACATTTAATAGGTTTACACCTTCTGTCCATATGTGCTTTTTATTTAAAACATGTTTGATTAACTTTTGGTTCACATTTCAATAAATTGAATTTGTATTTGCACTCCTTTTGTCCATTATTCTTACTGAAAATGTTAGATTACACATTTACATCCGACTGAAGATTGGCCCCATTTATTTGCGTTGCAAACTCTGCGGTACAAGGTACATGTTGTGAAGCTCATAAAGTGAGGCAAATAGAAATAATCAGCTGATGGAGTGTAGATGTGGAAATAGGTGCATTCGATCAGCTGACTGTGTTTTCACAATAAAAATGGTTTCTTAGTGAATGTCCTGTACTGGTCTTAACATCTCATAACATCAGCTTTTAATTTTCCTATTGGATGTTTTTCTTGACCCTCGGAGAAAGAGGAGATGCTGAGTCGTGTCTTTCAGGCATGTCCTTTCATAACAAAAATGACAGGAAACATAAAACATATTATTGCAGAAGTGTGTTATTTATGAAAGAGGTGTGTTTGTGTTTAGGGGCTGTAGATATAATTATTTTGTAATTGTAATGTTTTTTTTTATTTCAACAGTGAGCTACAAAGACAATCAGATTATGAATGAACAGTATGAAATTCATCAACATTGAAATGTATTTTATTATCAAAATAATATTTAACTGTTATTAAAACAAGCTTGCTCTGTTGTCTCACTGAAAGAATAACTTTTACCACGTTTTTACAGACAATATTGAGAGATAAATAACAGTTGTCACTATGCGTTAAATATCTTTGCCTTCAATACATTAAATTAGAAAGCTGACAGTCATATTGCTTGTTAACATCTAAATGTAACCCTTTGCATGGAAAAAACCCTCAACTTCACTGATGTGTAGGTGATCTAGTATTTAGTATTGTTTAATGGAATGTATATCAGTGTATTAAAGTCAATACTTCATTTATTTAAACCAATATCTTTCTTGATTCTTTGTACAGTATGAAAAAAGAGTATTTGTACCTGTGCTGAAGTTCACTGCTGTGAGGAGTCCAGTTCTGTCTCTCACTCTCTGGTCCAGCCTGTCTGCATCACCTGGACACTTTAAACAAACAGATATATATGTAAAGAACCATGTGTACAAACAATATAACTTATTATCTTCTGTTGAACATGTTGGATTGTGTATTGGCCGAGTCAGGGTCCTTTTTATTTTACTGTAACTTTGGAAGTTGTGTTACCAATGCTTACTGTTTATTTGATACCAATTTGGTAATGCAATTAATAAAAACAACAAGGTTTGGGTTCGTTCTTCAGATGACTGTGACGTTAACGTGTAAGCTCAATAATGAACTCCAGCTCAACCAACCATATTGTAATATCTAAGTAATCATCTTGAAATATGACATTAATAATTGTAATATACACACATCTTATTGTGAGGTTGATTTCACATACACTACTTCGACGTTAGCTTGTCTACATACTTGAGCATAGCCAATTTAAATTAACCTTAGCGATGCATACAGTTCCTACCTACATAATAAAATATCTGGTAACACTTTATTTTGATAGTCCATAGTTAACACTCTATAAGTCATCAGTTGATATTCAACAGACATTCAACAACACTGTTTCAACAGACAAGTAACATGCATTCAACTAACTGCCAGTAGAATATAAGGTACATCTCAAGGTTGATTTATAGATTGTACAAAAAGTGTCTGTTGACTGTCAACATGTTTTTTGCAACAGGTTATTAACCGATATTCAACGTTACTATCTGTAGATTCTGTCAACATCTTCAAAATTGACAATCAACTACTCAAAATCTATCTGTCAGTTGAAAGTCAACAGGGTCATGTCGACTATCTGTTGATAATCTGTTGAGAGTCAAGATGTCAACTAAAGATTACATTAACCATTAGTTGATGATCAACAGATAAGTAACTTTAGAGTTTAGTTGACTATTACATTAAGCATTAATTGATGATCAACAGATAAGTAACTTCAGAGTTTAGTTGACTATTACATTAAGCATTAGTTGATGATCAACAGATAAGTAACTTCAGAGTTTAGTTGACTATTACATTAAGCATTAGTTGATGATCAACAGATAAGTAACTTTAGAGTTTAGTTGACTATTACATTAACCATTAGTTGATGATCAACAGATAAGTAACTTTAGAGTTTAGTTGACTATCTGTTGATTGTCAACTAATCTAGAGTTGACTATCAGTATACTTTTAGTAGGTTCTCCACTAAGCGTTTGTAGGCATGTGTTAGGACTATCCAATTAAAGTGAAAAACAGTTGAGAACAGTAGAAAGTCTATAACCTATCAACAGAACACATACAGTCATCCACTAATTATATGCAACAGACATGGGAATAAAGCGAAATCTTTTGCACAACTGATCACAAACACTGGATAACTGAAGTCAATACCAGGCTATAAAGCACAGTAGAACAAACATTATACACAGCATATCAGAGAAAGAAAGCTATTTTATTTTAATAATACACTACAAGTAAAAACACTGAACAGTTGTGAACCACATTCAATCCTACTAAAATCCTACATCTAAACGTAATTATTAACAGGTCGCAAAAATAGAATGCAAAAATAGAATGCAAAAATAGAATACAAAAAGGCTTAACAGTTTGCCTAAAACTGCAGGGCATGGTAGTTTTTCTCACTTTGGGATTGACCATACACAGCATATCAGAGAAAGAAAGCTTTTTTGTTTTAAGAATATACTACAAGTAAAAAAAACTGAACAGTTGTGAAATGGTAAAAAATAAAGTTTGAAACACATTATCTACCAGCTGGTAGTCATACCAGGCAAACGAAAAAAAATCACTGCACTGCAGATTTGTACAGTTTAATAACTATAAATACAATTTTATTTTGCTGTGTTCAGGACGTTTATGGGCGTCAGCAAAGAGCCTTTGGGCCCAATGTGTGGGTCTAACCCCCAGCCAATTACCAGGGTGTAAAGCTCGATCAGTTAACAACACTAATTAGGCTACAGAAAGGTCCTAAACTTATCTGTGGTTACCATTCCCTATGTCCTTGATAAGTCTTCCAAGTACACCATGTTTATAGGTTCTTGCTAACCAGTAGGTCCACTCTATGAAGGAGAGCTGTTTTTTCAAGGTTTTCTCAGAACGATTCCCCCGCATACGCCAAACTTCCCTCTTGTATGTCTGCCATGCTCTCTCAATATTTTGTGTATGTAGTCCTGTTTGTGGATCAACATAATTCTGGCTGTGGTTGACCCTGACATGCCTGTAGCCCTCCTGGGAAAGACTGGCATATGCTCTCCACTCATCACTCACAACAAGACTTTGAGGCTTGACATGCTTCTTGATGATGGGAACAAGGGTCTCCTTGTTTCTTCTCTTTACAAGGCGAAGAATGGGACGTCTGCTTGCAGCTTTGATCTCGAGTATACCAAACACCCACGATCTCTTTCTTCTCCAGGTGTTACCAAAGCGTCCTCTTCCATACTACCAAAAAACAGTATAAAAAAGTTTTTAAAAAAACAGTGTGAATATTATTACAAAATAATCTCTTGACTTTATGTTTAATCAATCTATTGTTAGTCAGGTGTAATTACCTTTTCATCTAAATCTGTTTTAAATTCCTTTTAACACAGTAAACATGCTTACAAAATGATTTGCTGGAAATGGATAATCTTCTCAAGGTCTAACCCGAAGGTTATCTTTTTTCTCCTCGACAGTTCATGAATTTGTGCTTTTATTTGTGTCACTATGACCACATTAGGAACCAGAAAATCTTGACTGAAATTGATTGAAAACAATTACCAAATCTTGTGACACTGCAATGCAATTCAATTTAGTCTTGACTCTGGCTTTGTGTGAATATTTAATTATTTATTCATTATGTATGTAATGTTTGAGTTAGGAACACCTGTTCCTGTTTTATTTGACTAATATATAAGATAAATACAGAAGCCTAATGCATTCACTTGAGGAAAAAAAGGTTATTCACGAGAACCTTTCCTGAAACAGAAAACGTTTATTTCTCACGTGTATGCATTACGCTTCCGTAAATAAACCCTCTTTAGGTTAAACAAATACAATAAAATGAGTATATCACATTTCACATAATCACATTTTTCATCAACGTTTTTTATTAACTGATTGACAGCTTTGGGGAGAGTGATATTCATTTCTGCCATTTCTTTTGTATATCCTATCTATGACTCTCCCCTCCCACCCACTCTCTATATCTATCCTAAATTATGATTCACATAATGATGTAAGCTCTTTCAGGTTATAGAAAATGTAACACATTTAGTCAGGTGTATTGCACATTTAAATTATATTACCTTGCGTTTGTGGCAGAATTTGCTCTCATCAATGTGGACAAGGACATTAACTCCACCGACTTTCTGCTTCTTTTTCTTTTGGTGCTTTCCCAGGCTTTTTACACAGATTCTTCTGAGTTTCTTTGACATCATGGAAAGTGTTGCTGAGCTCTTTGCAATGCCATCTTGAAGCATGTCAACTTGCCGTAGATGCAAACCCTGGGCAAATCTATCAAGGATTAACACAAATAATGAAATAAGGACAGTGCATTTCCCAAAGAAGAAAACATTTCTTTGATCAAGATATAAGTCACGAAGCATAATTTATACCGAGTATATTGTATTTGGGCCATTAGTTTTTTAACTAGCATCAATAACAAGCCATCCTGTCAATCAACCATCCTGTACAGGGCTGACTAAAACTGATGCTCATTGCAACACAGTGTCACATCTGGTTGTATAGATATAATCACCACCATACTCTTCTGTCAGAAGCCCACACTTATGATTTATAAGAAATCCTAATGCTTGAAAGCAGAAAAAATTAATACTTAAGAGCAGAAAAACAAAATATGGTCAACTTACAACATGATGAAATTAGCAAGAGCCAAAAGTCAAGTCAGAGAGTTTTTTTGTTACTGTAACATATCTGGCCAATCAAGGCAGGTTATATGACAGGATATGCTTTTGTAATATTCTTTCAGATTGACCATACATCCATGCCACCATAAATTATGATAACAGCATGTGCTGTAGTGCAAATGTACTCCATATACTCAAATGCACTCTACACATAGGCTACTGTAATCTATCAAATACTGTAATAAGATAATACCTTTGCATTGCTTACCTATGGATGTACTTCATCCATGCGAATAAACTGCAGTGTGATTGTGAGAAAAGTGACTTTGTCCTAACACTTCTCCTCAAACGTCCACATCTTTTACGTCGGCATTCCCTGTAAATTGTAGGACATCAAATTGTATGATAAACTGAACATTTTCTATGTGTGTGTTACGCACACATACACACTAAGTTGGATATATAAGTAATTCAAATAACAGCAGCTTATGTAAAAACCATGCTGTTTATGCAAGTAAGCCTAGTTCATGTCAGTGTCATTATCTATACTATACGCTGAAATAAATATCTTGTAACATTAGTTAGCTGGCTACTTGTCTAAATTGTATCTTGCCTCCATGGGTAGCTGAGGGAGAGAGAACAAAAATGTACATCCTAGAGCAGGGGTGGGCAATTATTTTTTCCATGGGGCCACATGAGAAACTGAAAATATTGTGGAGGGCCGGGCCAAAAGGCTGAACTCAATTCTGCATAATATTAATTGTATTTCTTTATAAAAAGCAGTAAATAGCATTGTTTTGACAAGCTGGTAAGAGTATATGTTATAGTTAAGCAATGAAAAAGTGAGGTTGCCTTACAAAAAAATGTCATTTATTAAATCAAATTTCCCAAAACAATGGTAAACAAAATGAACGTTTTTCACCATTTGTGACTCATATTAGTGAACATTTTCAGTCACATTCACTCAAACACATTTTGAGTTTCATTTACTGTTGGAAAGAGGTTCTTAGCATTCTAAAGACATCACAATATTGTCTTTGTACTCCAAATATTAAGCAAGATACATCATATTGAACTGTCACTAAACATCACTGAACTGTGATTTTGAGAAAAAGGCTTTCAAAGAAAGTGTCCCAGTTCACTGCTAGTTGGTGCCTTTACATGCCAACATTTGTAGTCTAACCACCTCATTTGGTGTTTTTAAGTTCTCTTTTCTTGTTCAGTGAGAGAAATCTAGTCTCTGCTGGGCTTTAACGAGTGCATCAAAGTCAGGTTGAATGTCTGAGGTGGAGATGCGAAGCACAGCTGACAGATGATCATCAGTGAGAGAGGATCTATACCTGGATTTCGTAAACTTCATAATTGAAAATGTTTGTTCACATATGTATGCGTGTCCATGCACTCGTTTACCTCCGTGAACAGATCGCTCCCTGTCGTCGTCCCTTTCATCGACCGCATTGCTGCCAGCTCCTCCGTAATCTTGAAGTCCGGTGTTATCCCGCGGACGAATACGAGTAACTGGGCTGTGTCGCGGACATCACAGCTCTCGTCCAAAGCCAAGGAGAAAAAGTCGTAACTTGCCACTTCACGTTGCAGCTGAAGCTCCAGATTCCCCGCAATGTCCTCGATCCTTCTAGTCACGGTTCGCCTGGACAGCGGGACTTGCTCAAATGCGGCTTTTTTTTCAGGGCATATTAGTGCTGCAGAGTCCACCAAGCACTCTTTGACAAACTCCCCCTCCGAGAACGGCTTACTGTTTTTAGCAATTTTGTGGGATATCACAAAGCTGGTCATGGTTGCTGCATCACTGGATGTGTGAAGCTTGGTAAAAAAGCCTTGCTGCTTTTGCAGCTTAGCTAGCAAAGCTTCCGATGTCCGCGCCCTTTCAGCGTCAGTCAAGTTTTTATATTTCTCCGCGTGTTTCGTCTCGTAATGTCGACTCACATTGTACTCCTTAAACACGGCGATCTGCTCCCCGCAAACTAAACACACGGTTTTACCTCCGACTTAGTATTCCTAATTTGTCATGTCCTATTTTGCAGCTGGTAACGTGGAAAGTAGTATGCTTGTCAAGCAGCATATTGTATGGAGAAAGAAGGCTGAGATGCTCCAGTCTCGGGTGGATGAGCTAGAGGAGGAAAATGGCAGACTCAAGCAGCAGCTTGAGGCCAAGAACTCTATACAAGAGCAAGGTTTGTACAGGTGGAGCAAAGTTTTACATTAGGGCTCTCCAGAACCTGTGTGGCTTCAAAATAATTATGGCGCAGTATACCACAACAGTATTTCAGCTATTATTGAATATTATTGCCAGCCTTTCAATATTATTTTTTCTCAAGTAACTATTTTTGATTTGGCGTTATATTTTTACATTTAGTGCATGTAGATATTTAGCTGGACAATGTGTAGGATCACTAATGGCGTGTGTCCATATAGCGTTTTTCACTGAAAGAAAACTGCTGGCAGGGCGTTTGGGAGCCCTTCATCAAAGTGCTACCACTGCACATCTGTTTGTTTTTATGACAGTATCTTGACAGCATATCATCGCCCCTTTGCTTTTACCTATTTGGGCTACTATCAATTGCATTTAAAACTGTATAGCCTCCTATTGGCTGCTGCTTTATGTGCATCTTTTGAATTGCAAACAAAAATGGCTGCCTCGCCATCTATTTTTTTATTTATTCATTTATCAGGGACAGTGCACATTGATAAACATTACTGTAAATGTGCCAGAGTTAGCCAAGAGGCTATTTTTCATCCGTAGTCCCATGACATGTACTTTCTACATTTATAGGTCTCTGCTCAGTGTTATACAAAGGGGTTTGTAGTTTGTTATTGATATTCAGGCAGAGCACTGCAAATGTATTTTTGCATTATAAATCAAACTCTTGAAATGTTCACCAAAAATATTAAAAACAATTTAACAGAGAAAATACAATTTCCCAGGGAATTCAAGTCTCTTATTTGGGCTATAATATTTACAATATTTCAGCTATTGTTGTCATTTTTCAGGAATTCCTTTAGGAATTTAATTAACTTCACTTGTGTATAGGCTGTTGACTGCTGCCTTGTCATAGCATATTGGCTCTCCATTTAAAGATGAATTGGCTTAGACCACATGAGCACTAATTGGTTGGAATTAATGGAAATACACTAATAGTGATAGAAACGTTCTACACAAAGCAGTTTGAAAGTAGCAGACTAATGCATGTTCTCATACACAACTCCCTTTTGTATATATAAAACATAAGACATCCCATCTAAAGTTTTGTGAACATTATTTGTACTTCTGCAATGTCTCTTTATACCCAATCTAACCTCCACCGCATCAATTAGTATGCACTTCATGTACAACCTCAAACCACCTTAGGTTATCAGTTGCTCAAGCTCAGTCACACCAATGTCATTCTGTAATGTTGTATATTGTGATAAAAGCAGACTCCTCTGGCCTTTAGGCAAATCCTTTGTGGGGACTAAACTTAAAGTTTATTTCTGTTTGTCATTTATCATTCATCAACAGATGGGAACTTGGAAGTAATGGCCACTGGAGATAAGGAGCCGCAGGCCATGAGGTTGGACTCCAGCACGGATTCCAGCAACGATTCCAGCACTGACTCAAGCTCTGACTCAAGCTCTGACTCAAGCTCTACCTCTACCTCTGACTCTTCTGATGAGGGAAAGAAGAAAAAGAAGAAAAAGAAGCAGAAGAAGAATGGCAAGAAGAGAAGCAAAAAAGGGAAGAAGGAAAACAAAAAGGCGAAGAGGTCAAAAGGAAAAGGAGAGCGAGGTATAATAAACAGGGTGCGTACGGGTGCTGGAAATTCTTGAAAATGCTTGAAATTGTACGAGGTGTTTTCAAGGTTTGAAAAGTGCTTGAATTTTGGGAATGGTGCTTGAATTTGGGATAAAGTGCTTGAAATTGTAAATGCTTTACTTCGCTTTTTAGATTAAAAGAAAATAAAGAAGTCGGAGCGCGCTTAATTGCTTCGCTTTTACATAAAACAGCTCCGCTCCGGCCTTCCCGCGCAATGCGCGTGACCGGCAAGTGTTTTTGTTACGTGTGTGACCTGGGCATTCTGATGAGAGTGATAGATGACAGTATGCCAGGAGGTTGCCGTTTCAACGAGCGTTGGCTAGCAGAAGACAAATACAAGCCATGGCTAAGACGAGGGTCAAGCGAAGCCCAAGAGTAGCCTCCTGCAAAGTGTGCAACAATAACGATGCGAGAGTCTGCGCTGACGAGCCACACACCACACGAAAGGTACGCCATAGTAGAACATTTTAGATTAGGCTATCGTTGCATGTAAAATACATGACACTTTTCTCTGTGCGCGGCAAAACAAGCTCGCCAAAATGGCTTCACTAGTCTGGCAGTATTTTAAGTGTCCGAAAATGACAATAAAATAGCGGTATGCAACGTGTGTGTGAAGCAGAAATCCTGCAGCTCCACCCGCTGTGACGGACCGGTGAGCGGAGCAGAACACACATTAAGAGTTAGACCTAACACACTTAGCTATTTTATCTACCTCTGGAACAAGCTAAACTAGTTATAAATATATTTATTCTTCACTGTCGGGTCGCTCATTACTGGATCAGTGAGCTGCAGGAGATACTGACGGGCTGTCAGGAGAGAGAGAGAGGGGGAGAGAGAGGGAGAGGGAGAGAGAGAGAGGGAGAGAGGAAAAGAGAGCGGTATCGGTATCGGCCGATACTGATTCCGGCGATCGGCCCCAAAATTGGCGATCGGAGCATCCCTAATAATTGTATATGATATGTTTTATAATGATTGATCATTAAAGTGTTCTCAAAGCTGGTAAAGTTGCAGCTAGTTTGAATGACTTTGTATACTACAGAGTAGCTTGTGAATTTACTCCAGGTGGAACTAAAGTCTGATTTAACACTTGATTATATTTCACATCATTCATCCACATCTGTAAAGTAACTAAAGGTATTAAATACATGTAGTGGAGTCAAAGTACACCAGTTACCTCTGACTTGTGTTTACTGCCAACCTAAAAGTACCTCAAAAATAGTAATCAATAATATATTGAAAAGTTATTTGGCTGATTGTTTTATATTGGCTCAGCCAGGTTATATGGGATGCCCAGTCTACGTACAGATGGGTCACACATTTTGAAATCCTCATGTAGAATGCTATTATGAAACACACATTTGGTTGTTTATAGCGTAAAGAACATCTGATTTAATGTGAGGTATGGAAATAATCATTTGAGTATAAGTATGTGTATATAAATATGTAATTTACAACAGCTGTAAGATGCTTGAAAAGCTTGAAAATGCACCTTGAAAATGCTTGAAAAGTGCTTGAATTTGACTTTGGAAAAGGTGTAAGAACCCTGAATAAACTAACACACCTGCTGAATGTATTTAGGTATTATGTATTTAGGTTATTATTGTGAGCTTAGTGCTTTATACTGGGTTTGGGGCATACAATCCCATTGACCAATCATCATCACTCTTATCACCAATGTACTCTTCATCGTGCCGGAGTGGTTGGGGTGTAGGTTGAATGAACTAAAATAGAGACACACCACATGCTTACTAGAGGTGTGGCCTCACGATTCGATTTGAATACGGTTCACCTGTCAACGATTCAAATTCCCAACAATCCTCGATGCATCTCAATGTATTGCATCCTCAATTTTCTATATTACTGCACATAGCAAAAAATGTTATCTATTAATACAAGCAGTCAGATAAATCTGAACTCCCTTTTTTATTTAGAAAGTGCTTTCAAAGATCTGACTGTACAGACTTTAATATAAAAGCTTCTTTTCAATACCAGTATCTGTGTGAGCCACCTCACATAAACTTAATAAAAACAAAACTTAAATAATTCTGCAGTGTGCTGTAATCTACAAAAATAAGGTTTTCACATAGCAGCTCAGTGTTTCCCTAGGTTGACTGCTTTGGGGGGGGTGAATGGGCAGGGAGATAACTTTTCAGACTATTCCGGCATCATGTGAATGCAGCACAAAGCCGATGGCATTTACACTGCCTAGCAGCTACGGACCTTCCCTTACTCATAGTTCTTCTACTATGCGATATCTATGAGCGCACAGCGGACGTTTGATTCTGCGGGGAAGTGCAACCAAACAAAAAGTTGGGGATATTTCAACTTTTAGTGGCGAAGCGCAGCCAGAGAGTACCCGCAGCCAATCAGTAAACAGAGTCCTGACACGTTGACCTATGTTATAAAGAATTTCTTCTCGTCTGAAACACATGAACACGCCTCAGAAAAATGTCATCATTGTGGCGATCTGCACTTCGCTGCTGCCTGATGTGAATTTGGCATAACAGAGCAGCTGTTATTGGTAGTGAGAGCAACAAGTTAGTGGACTGCAGATCGTTTGAATGCCGCCTCTCACCTCCGCACACACGGGGTGTGTGTAAAGCTCTGCCCTCGGGGAAACGGAGATCAGAGGAGAGGAGAGAAACTAGCGCAACATAAAATGACAGAACGCAGTAAGACTCTCACTAAGCTGATATGAAACCAAACTCCCGATTTATGTTCTGTCACTGCATCGATGCAGAATCGTACATGCATCTTATAAATCGAGAAATGTCCACACCTCTAATGCTCAGCTACTATGGCTGTTTGAGCTGAACCTGTAATGAATAATGAAATATAAATAATGTTCTCACCAGTTTTTACCACCAATATGTTTTTTACCAATAAATAGCAAATTATCTAACTAGATTTGCACACTGCGCATACAGGCACACTACCTAGTACCTACTATAAAATACAACACATGTTCTAAAACAAACGGGAAGTCACACACATTCATCCAAGTTGTAGTCCCTTTTCAAGAGAAAATATGTGAGAAACACTATGGCTCACCCTGCAACTAAGACACTGCACACAATACACACCACAACAATTATTGGGGGGCCATAACATTTATTGACATTAATGTATTCTTTATTTTTCAGTGTCTTCCATCTCAGATGTGGTGAGGAGATATCGGCGTGTCCTTAAACTGGTGCAGAGAGGCTTCAGGATGACCAAAGCTTTTAAGAAAGCTCATGTTTCCAGGAATGCTGTGAAAGACACTGCAGCAATTGCTGAAGTATTCCTGGTAGATAAAAGTGTCCTAGACCAGTTTAAGGGTAAAAACACACTTTTAAAATTAGCCCAACTCTGTCAGAAGAAAATAGTCGGTGAACTGGCAGAAAAGATAGATGAAATGAAAAGGAACAAACAGCTCATCCCCTTTTCTGTCAGGTAATTCTGAATGTGGGTTGAGCGTTGTTGTTGTTGTGGGGGGGGAAGCTACTTTTGGGAAGTTTTCCTTCTCTAACTCACAGCGGGTATTTTATTAGCTGATGTGTATTCTTAATTTTAAGTTTGTACGCCTACAAAAAAAATATATAAGGGATTGACTGTTTCCACCAGAGGTTTATTCCTGGTATTGTAGAGAAAACTTTAAAATGTAATGTTAATACACAGTTGTGAAATATAGTCTATTGAAACGCTAAATGAACAGTTGAATAATGTATTTTCTTTTTTATATATATATATATATATTTTTTTTTTGATATATAGTAGTAAAAAAAAAAAACTTTTAAGTATCTTAGTATATGCTGTGTATGGTCAATCCCATGCCCTGCAGTTTTAGGCAAACTGTTAAGCCTTTTTGCATTCTATTTTTGCATTCTATTTTTGCGACCTGTTAATAATTACGTTTAGATGTAGGATTTTAGTAGGATTGAATGTGGTTCACAACTGTTCAGTGTTTTTACTTGTAGTGTATTATTAAAATAAAATAGCTTTCTTTCTCTGATATGCTGTGTATAATGTTTGTTCTACTGTGCTTTATAGCCTGGTATTGACTTCAGTTATCCAGTGTTTGTGATCAGTTGTGCAAAAGATTTCGCTTTATTCCCATGTCTGTTGCATATAATTAGTGGATGACTGTATGTGTTCTGTTGATAGGTTATAGACTTTCTACTGTTCTCAACTGTTTTTCACTTTAATTGGATAGTCCTAACACATGCCTACAAACGCTTAGTGGAGAACCTACTAAAAGTATACTGATAGTCAACTCTAGATTAGTTGACAATCAACAGATAGTCAACTAAACTCTAAAGTTACTTATCTGTTGATCATCAACTAATGCTTAATGTAATAGTCAACTAAACTCTAAAGTTGCTTATCTGTTGATCATCAATTAATGGTTAATGTAATAGTCAACTAAACTCTGAAGTTACTTATCTGTTGATCATCAACTAATGGTTAATGTAATAGTCAACTGAACTTTAGTTGCTTATCTGTTGATCGTCAACTAATGGTTAATGTAATAGTCAACTAAACTCTAAAGTTGCTTATCTGTTGATCATCAATTAATGGTTAATGTAATAGTCAACTAAACTCTGAAGTTACTTATCTGTTGATCATCAATTAATGGTTAATGTAATAGTCAACTAAACTCTGAAGTTACTTATCTGTTGATCATCAACTAATGCTTAATGTAATAGTCAACTGAACTTTAGTTGCTTATCTGTTGATCGTCAACTAATGGTTAGTTACTTGTCAGTTTGAACGGTGCTGTTGAATGTCAACTGACACTTGTCAACTGATGCACTGTTGACATGCTACTAAATGTCAACTGATGACTTATAGAGTGTTAACTATGGACTATCAAAATAAAGTGTTACCAAATATCTCTCTAAGTTACAAGGATGACCTTATTTTATCAACCTCAAACAGAAGCCTTTTGTTCTACAGTACTATCTCACTTAACGCTTAACACTTGTCTATTTCGTTTTAACCTTTATATATACAGTCTATGGTTTTAAGTTAACTTGGAGGCTAAGATTAGCATCATTAGCACCGATGTAGCTACCACTCGCTTACACGCTAACCCAAGCCTTAACATTCATTACGTAGCTGATTGAAATCATAAACACATAAATAAAGTACTCGAATTTCACTTACCGCAAAACGGCATTCATGCACCGTCTGTTTTAACCGCAGAGCGAGTCACAATAGTCCGATATATAAGCATGAAGAACAAACAAACACGGCCGGGGTCAAGTTGTGTTCCCTGGATGAACTGAGCAGGCAGAGTCCCTGTAGCTTCACGGAGCAGGCAGCTAGCAGAAAGACAAGAAGCTTACAGCAGCAGTCACTTGACAGAGCTGTCACTCAATGTGACCACGCCCTAATCTATGCAAAAACTTTAAGACCTAATATAAATAAAAGGGTCATGTTAGAAAACAATTCATTCACAGATTCATAATCATGAAGGTGGAATCTAACTATATCAATAATAATATTTATTGCATCCAGGGCTAGAAACATGTTTTTTTCTGCTGTAAAATTGGGCATTTTAACATGGGGGTCTATGGAAATTGCTCCTTTCTGCAGTCATCGCCTATCGGCCAATATATGCACTGCAGTTTGTGGCACTTCCGTATTGGCGTCCCGGCTCTTCCCCAGAGTTTGCCGCTTGGTTTACACACACAGGTGTTTGTAAATATTCATTCACTACTACTTACATTTAATATCTTTATTTAACTCCTTCAGCCTAATTTCAGCTGCAGAAAACATTCAAATATCAAACTATTCAGCCTTTTCAGCACATGATGGGAAACTTTAAACTTTTTCAAAATATGTTATACTTTTTAAAACATTCAGTTTTTTAAAGTCTTTTTTTTAACATGGAAGTCATTACAATGCATTTGAGCTGTAACAATTCACACACACACACACACACACACACACACACACACACACACACACACACACACACACACACACACACACACACACACACTCTCTCTCTCAGACAGACAGACAGACAGACAGACAGACAGACAGACACACACACACACACACACACACACACTCTCTCTCTCACACAGACACATCAAGAGAAGAGAGAGAGGGTGATCAAGAGAAGAGAGAGAGGGCGATCAAGAGAAGAGAGAAAGGGTGATAGAAGAGTGAGAGGGTGATCAAGAGAAGAGAGAGAGAGGGCGATCAAGAGGAGAGAGAGAGGGCGATCAAGAGAAGAGAGAGAGGGCGATCAAGAGGAGAGAGAGAGGGCGATCAAGAGAAGAGAGAGAGGGCGATCAAGAGAAGAGAGAGAGAGGGCGATCAAGAGAAGAGAGAGAGGGTGATAGAAGAGTGAGAGGGTGATCAAGAGAAGAGAGAGAGGGCGATCAAGAGGAGAGAGAGGGCGATCAAGAGAAGAGAGAGAGGGTGATAGAAGAGTGAGAGGGTGATCAAGAGAAGAGAGAGAGGGCGATCAAGAGGAGAGAGAGAGGGCGATCAAGAGGAGAGAGAGAGGGCGATCAAGAGAAGAGAGAGAGGGTGATAGAAGAGTGAGAGGGTGATCAAGAGAAGAGAGAGAGGGCGATCAAGAGAAGAGAGAGAGGGTGATAGAAGAGTGAGAGTGCGATCAAGAGGAGAGAGAGGGCGATCAAGAGGAGAGAGAGAGGGCGATCAAGAGGAGAGAGAGAGAGGGCTATCAAGAGAAGAGAGAGAGGGCGATCAAGAGAAGAGAGAGAGGGTGATAGAAGAGTGAGAGGGTGATCAAGAGAAGAGAGAGGGCGATCAAGAGAAGAGAGAGAGGGCGATCAAGAGAAGAGAGAGAGAAGAGAGGGAGGGCGAGCAAGAGGAGAGAGAGGGCGATCAAGAGAAGAGAGAGAGGGTGATAGAAGAGTGAGAGGGTGATCAAGAGAAGAGAGAGAGGGCGATGAAGAGAAGAGAAAGAGGGCGATCAAAAGAAGAGAGAGAGGGCGATCAAGAGGAGAGAGAGAGGGCGAGCAAGAGAAGAGAGAGGGCGATCAAGAGAAGAGAGAGAGGGCGAGCAAGAGAATAGAGATAGAAGAGAGAGAGGGCGATCAAGAGAAGAGAGAGAGGGCGATCAAGAGAAGGGAGAGAGGGCGATAGAAGATTGAGAGGGTGATCAAGAGAAGAGAGTGGGCGATCAAGAGAAGAGAGTAATGTAACCTCCTAATGTAATGTATAACTCCTATGAAAATGCCATGCCAAATTGCCATGGCAACACAATGCTCACCATGAAACACGGTTTTCTCATAACTTCAGTGAAAATGCTCGAAATGGCCCAAAACTTCACAGGTTTGGTAACGATGCAGCCATCAACACATCTAAGCGTATTATGGGGTGTCATCAAATGCCGTTGCCATGGTGACAGATAATTTACCATCAAGTTAGTTCAAAAGTTTGCAGTTCAAATATTCTGCTGCTTTCCCAAGCCTTTTTACTTTCTTTTCTCATCTTAATACAAATTAATTCACTACTACTTACATCTGATATTTAACTCCTTCAGCCTATTTTCAGCTGCAGAAACCATTCAACTATTACATTATTCAGCTATTTCAGGACATCAAGGCTATACATGTTGTTGTTTCTACCTTTTTTTAAACCTTTTCTTTTAAATATTAAGCTTTTTCTGCATTTTTGTAGCTAAAAGCAGCTACCATTCAGCTAATAACATATTCAGCTTTTTCTGCATTTTCAGCTAAATTCAGCCACAAATGTTCAGTTTACAGCATTCGCACGCATTTTCTGCAGGAAATGCATTTTCTGCAGGAAATGCATTTTCTAGTTAACTCCTTCAGCCTATTTTCAGCTGCAGAAACCATTCAACTATTACATTATTCAGCTATTTCAGGACATCAAGGCTATACATGTTTTTTTAAACCTTTTCTTTTAAATATTAAGCTTTTTCTGCATTTTTGTAGCTAAAAGCAGCTACCATTCAGCTAATAACATATTCAACTTTTTCTGCATTTTCAGCTAAATTCAGCCACAAATGTTCACAGTTTACAGCATTCGCACGCATTTTCTGCAGGAAATGCATTTTCTAGTTAGCATAATAGGGCATCTTTAAATTTGACTCCACCCATTGAAGCAACAGAATAATAAAGATAAATGGTTATATATATATATAACATTTTAAAGCCAGTTTTGAATCCATTACCAGAAAATCCAGCATGCAACATCCTCCTCCTACTGTATAAGCCTGCGGGACACCATTAACAGCAGTTCACTATATATTTCCAAAGAAGTGGTGAGAATGTGAATTACTGCTGCCCCACTTCCCCTTCTCTCCACGCCTGGGACCAAAGCATGTCAAAAAAAGTAACATTCTGCCAAATAGGTTTTGTGCTCTTATCTCATGAGCATTGAGTCATTCATAAATAATGTATACAAGCCTTGAGTTTAAAGGGCCCATGTCATGGCCATTTCCACTGATCATAATTACATTGTTGAGGTACACTAAAATAGATTTATACTGTGCAATTTTCCAAACTCACATTGGTTTCGCATACAGCATCTCTGTCAAGTATGTGTATTCAGCAGTATTCACTCTCTCCACTAAACGACTCGTTGGAGCTCTTGCCCCCCCCTACCTGTGAGCCGTATATTTCATACGCTAACTAACCGAACTGTACCTACAACTGTTGTTATGAAAGAGTGTGACGGCCCCAGGGCCTTTGTGCAGGCGTGTTGCAGGTCTTACGATGGGGTGGAGCTGAAGGGGCTAATCAGCGCGATCACGGACACCTCCGGAGCCGAGGTGCTATTAAGCCCAGCTGCCCGGAGTCACTCGGCGGCCCGTCTCTCTCCAAAGCGGCTCGGCGATCCTCTCCACTCGACCACCTATCTCTGCATTTACCACAATAAATGTGCCGTGGTTTTGTAAACTCGTGTATGTCTCCTTGTCTTTCCGTTGTGGCCTACGAGCCGGTCATAACAATGAGTAAGTTATTTTGACCTGTAATAAACTACTACTGTTTGATGAGAAATCAAATCATGGTTTGCTATATATGAATGATATGTTATAGGAGCAAATAATTCAGGGAAGAAAGGATAGGCCTACTAAGTATTTCCATTAAACTTTATTTTTAGAAATGTACAAAATGAACATAAATATACATTAGGGCTGTCAGTCGATTAAAATATTTAATCGCGATTAATCGCATGATTGTCCATAGTTAATCACGATTAATCGCAAATTAATCGCACATTTTTTATCTGTTCTAAATGTACCTTAGAGGGATATTTTTCAAGTTTTTAATACTCTTATCAACATATGAGTGGACAACTATGCTTTATATGTTTGTTTATTATCATTTGAACAATGACAAATATTCTCATGAATATTAAACACAACAACCTCTGAACATTACAAATATTCGCCTCAATTCAACCTAGAACCTCTCTCATACAATACTGCAGTGGTTCCCAAACGGTGTGCCGCGGCACACTGGTGTGCCGTGAGGCAAGTCCGGGTGTGCCGTGGGATTTTGTGACAACCATACGTTATTATTGCAATATACAACTACACAAAAATAATTATTTTTTAATTTACTATATCAGTACTTTGTATGCACTCATTTCATAATACAGAGGCAAACTCTATACCTAAAAACAATTCTTTAAAAAAAAAAATCCTCACAGAACCCCATATTTCGCTGTTAAAGCAGTTGCAGGTGGGAATTATAAGACCGTGACACATCGAAGGCTGAAGGACAACACTAGAACTGTGTAACTTTTTTTCAATAAAATATTAAAGTCTTCCAGTCCGTGACTATGTTGTTAAAAATTGTCAATATGAAGTCAGATTGAAGAAATCGCCCAAAAAATTGCCATTTATACCTATTTCCGCCCAGCGGGTCATATTGACCCCACCCCTTTTCATATAAACATGACGTGTTGCTATAGCAACGCCTTTTGTCTACTGCGGTTCCTTATAGATTGAGAGATAGATTGAGAGAGAGAGAGGTAGATGGATAGATATATTGATAGATAGTTATAGATATAGAGAGAGAGCGAGAGAGAGAGAGAGAGATAGAGACAGTAGTGAAGGAGTGCGCTCCCGCTCACGGGAGACTGCTCGCGCTGCGCTCCGCAGCAAACAGCTGTGGGGCGAGTTGAAAGTACGTTATGCTGGCCGCGGTGTCTAAATAATGCTTCCAGGCCAGCGGGCCATTTATAATGTCGAGCCCTGAGAGTCCACAGATTATATTGGTATACGTTTCATCCCTGTGCTTTGATGAAGCCTAATTTGATAAAGTTTCAAATTAATTTCTGAAATATTTCGTTAATAAATATTTCATGAGTAATATAGTTGTCTTTGTCACATTTTATTTGGCATTAGTAAATAATTATGCACATTTACAGATATTTTACATGATATGAGTGATAACACGTGTTATAAGGGCTATTTCGCACAATAGGTGTACCTTGAGATTTTTACTTGTCCTTTGGTGTGCCTTGGGCACAAAAAGTTTGGGAACCACTGCAATACTGTGTGTGTGTGTGTGTGTGTGTGTGTGTGTGTGTGTGTGTGTGTGTGTGTGTGTGTGTGTGTGTGTGTGTGTGTGTGTGTGTGTGTGTGTGTGTGTGTGTGTGTGTGTGTGTGTGAGAATGTGGAGGATCGTTGGAGCTATGTGCAGCTCAAGGCATATATGCCTGTGTGTATGAGCTGTGTTGCGGCACTATCCGTGCTGAGTGTGCTGTCTGGCTACCTGCATAAAGTCAAGTGCTCGGCGCAGTTGTCGGCGAAATGTCGCTCCTCTGTTTTCATTGAAACAGCTCCTTATATCCGTTAGCTCAGCTAGCTAGCACCAGATGCTAACAACAACACGTAAGGTGTGCTTCGCTCGCGCCACACATACACACACCCTCCCGGTCCTCCCGATGGCCAGTCCGGGCCTGCCGGTGAGCGTGGAAGTGTGGTCTGCCACAAGCGGGCAGCAGGAGCGGGGCTGTCAGCATCAGCTTGTAGATGGTATTTTAAACTCGATGCGCTCTGAAACTACGGCGGCCGAGGACAAAAAATACACATGCGTTAATCGCGTTAAAATAATTAGTGGCGTTAATTTTTTTTTGCGTTAACGCGTTATTAACGCGTTAACTTGACAGCCCTAATATACATATATCATCCATTCCTCCCCGCATCTTGCCTGGGCGCAGCCGGTGCTTTTTAGGACGAGGCCTCAGTGTGGTAGTCCGGTCCCCGTCATGTATTGTCCGCCAGGATCTGGCTGGACGAAATCAAATGCAAATCACAAAATATTAGAGAAACTTAGTTGTCTTAGATTCGTTAGTAGTAGTTGTGGTAGGAGTGTGGATCCATCTAATGAACAGCTTGCCAGCTAATATGCTAACTGTACTGTTCTCGTTTCAATGTATGGATATTGAAACTTAACAGCCAGCTAAACTCTCCTCAGCATCATTCCTCCAAGGAACAGGCAGGTGTTGTATTTGGCAGGGATTTTAATGGTAAGAAGTGTGAAACTGAAACAAAATACATTTCTCCATAAGTACACATAAAACAATGATATGTTCTTAACATTTACAGAATAAATGTACTTTTTACAAGAACAGGTTATTGCAGGTACATATGCAATTCAACATTACACAGCATTACGTAACACACTATAACACAGCAACAAGTTCTTACACAAATAATAATTATCCTTACTACAAAATTATATTACCACAAATAATATCAAACACTTGTAGCTAAGATAATAATTAGTAACTTGACTTACTGATAATGCCACGTTTTGGGCTTAGAACAAAGGATGGATGGGGATTCTGCAGTGAGTGCTCCCATTACATGCTTATTGCATTAGTGTCCATGTGTAAAAGGACTTCCTGGAACTTAAGGAAGTGGTCATAGCCACAAAGGAAGTGCCATCTCTTTCAAAGTACATTTCAAAATAAAAGCTGCCTTCTAACTGCTAATACATTCTTATTTGTGTTCCATGACACTCCCCGTCTGGCGTCATTAATGATGCCACATTTAGCTACTTCCTCTCTTCTCTTTCCTGTTACTCCTCAGAAGCCAGGAGAAGCACAAGGTCCGAGATAGGCCTTGTATATGTCTTTTTAGGTTGGTGAGAAGACACTTTTACTTCCACTTTCCTTACTACTCCATCTGAGCTCGGAAGGGTTTTTGTTATCCGTCCCATGGGCCATTCACTCCGACGTGCCTGCTTGTCTTTCAACATCACTATGTCCCCTTCTTTTAGATTTGGTTTCTTGCAGTGCCATTTCTGCCTCGTCTGAAGTGTACTTAAATACTCTTTCCGCCATCTCGTCCAGAAAATGTCTGCCAAGACATGAACTCGCTTCCACTGATGTCTGAACAAGTTAGTTTAAGAGAACTCCCCTGAAGGAACCGCAGGTATGCCAATCTTTTGTGTTAAAAGCATTGACGGGGTTAAGATCAGTGGAGCTTCAGGGTCTGAGGACACCGGTATCAGTGGCCTGGAGTTGATAATGGCTGTTACTTCGGCCATTAATGTACATAAGACCTCATGAGAGAGCTTGGACTTCCCTTGTTGAAGTAGCATTGAATCCAGGGTGCGCCTAGCAACCCCTATCATGCGCTCCCAAGCGCCTCCCATGTTGGATGCATGTGGTGGGTTGAAAACCCAGGTGCATTTTTGAGTCAGGAGATAGTTTTCGATTGTGGTTTCCCCAGGACTGTTAGGTAGAAGCAACAACTCTTTTGATGCACCAATAAAGTTTGTGCCACAATCTGACCGTAGCTGCTTTGACGGTCCTCTAATGGAGAAAAATCTACGTAGTGCGTTTATCATGCTTGAAGCAGTCATTGACTCAATTATCTCGATGTGGATAGCTCTTGTGGACATACAAGTGAACAATACTGCCCATCTCTTGCTATTGGCACTGCCGCCTCTTGTTCTCCGGGAGACAACTTCCCAAGGTCCAAAGACATCCAGCCCCACGAAAGAGAATGGTGGTTCTTGTTGTAGGCGCTCTGCAGGCAAGTCCGACATCTGTTGTTGTTCCAGTCTTCCACGTAGCTTCCTGCAGATTACACATTTATGGATCAAGCTGTTGATGTTTTTCTTTGCTCCCACTATCCATAAACCACTTGAACGGATAGCTCCTTCTGTGAAATGCCTCCCTTGATGTCTCACTTTTTCATGATGATGGCTGATGAGCAACCTACCAATATGATGATTTCCTGGGATAAGGAGAGGATGGATCTCATCTATTCCTAAATTAGAATGGATTATTCGACCTCCTACTCGTAGCTGCCCTTCCTCATCAATCATTGGATGAAGCTTCTGTAGGGGACTGTTTGAAGGAAGAGCCTGCCCTTTCCGAATACATTTAATCTCCTCAGAATACACTTCATTCTGGACACTTTTAATGATTATATGCTCTGCTTTTTTGATCTCAGCAATAGTGGGACCTGTTGGGCAGATATGCCATCCCCGGCAGCTGGGGTTGTCTGATTGTTTGCTGAAACCTTGTGCAATGTGACAGAGACGAGCTGTGCTCTTCGTTAGAGAACTCCAAGATGAGAACCGTTCAAAACGTTTTGTGCCAAGCTCCTTTACTGAGACTTTGGTGGAACAAGCCGTAACTATTGGACGGATCTCTACATCTGAATCTGGATCGACCACTTCAAACTGAGGATTGTTGTCAGATGTAGAGTTCTCAGGCTCCAGGAGAAACGATGGTCCAGACAGCCAGTTGACACTTTGCAGTTGACCTGCAGAAACATACCGTGTCCCATGATCTGCAGGATTGTTGTCAGTGGCAACATACTTCCACTGACTTGGGCAAGTTGACTGTCTTATACGTTGCACCCTGTTGTGCACATACACATAGAACCTTCGTGAGTCATTGCAGATATATCCTAAGACAACTTTGCTATCAGTATAGAATGTCACTTTGTCCAGCTTCTGCCCTATTTCTTCTTTGACAAACTCTGCAACCTCTACTGCCAGTACTGCTGCACAGAGTTCTAGTCTGGGAATAGTTGGTTCTGATGAAGGTGCAAGTTTGGCCTTGCCGAGGACAAAACCAACCTCAATGTGACCTTCTTCATCTGTCACCTTCAAGTAAGCGACTGCGGCAATTGCTTTGCATGAGGCATCTGAAAATACGCAAAGTTCGGTTGTTTTGGCCTTTGAAAGAGGGAATGAAGCATAAGTTCGAGGCACATCCAACATTTTCAGCTCCTGTAGCGAGTCCCGCCATCTCCTCCATGCTGTGTACTTACTTTCAGGGAGGGGTGTATCCCACTCTGTGTTTTCAGATGTTAGCTCTCTTAGGATAAGTCTTCCCTGTATTGTTACCGGAGCAAGAAGTCCAAGGGGGTCAAACAAACTGTTTATTGTGGAAAGTACACCACGGCGTGTAAAGGGCTTCTGGCATTTTGGAACTTGAAATGTTAATGTGTCCGACTCCATATTCCAGCTCACTCCAAGGCTGCGCTGAACTGGTAAGTCATCAACCGAAAGATCTAGGTGCTTGATGTCTTTGGCTCGATCCTCCGTGGGGAAGGCATTCATGACATCCCCACAATTAGATGCAATCTTGTGAAGATTTATATTGGATTGTGCCAACACGGCTTGAGTCTTTCGCAGTATGTCAATGGCTTCTTCTTTTGTGGGGAAAGACCTCAGGGCATCATCCACATAGAAGTCTCTTTCTACGAAATGACGAACGTCGCTTCCGAAGTCTTTCTCTCCCTCTTGTGCTGCCTTTCTCAGCCCATAAGTAGCAACTGCTGGGGAAGGGCTGTTTCCAAATACATGGACCCTCATGCGATACTCCACCACTTCATTATCAAGGTTGTTGTCACGATACCACAAGAACCGCAAGAAATCTCTGTTGTCCTCCTGTACAATGAAGCAATAAAACATCTGCTGTATATCAGCGGTGACAGCGACCGGGTCTTTTCTGAACCTCAGGAGGACCCCCAACATCCCATTATTGAGATCAGGCCCAGAGAGCAGCACATCGTTAAGAGACACTCCCTCAAACTGCGCACTGGAGTCAAAAACTACCCGAATCTGTTCAGGTTTCTGAAGATGGTACACGCCAAAGGTGGGGAGATACCAACATTCCTTGTCTGCTTCCAGTGGTGGTGCCAATTCAGCGTGCTTGTTATCCAGGATTTTTTGCATGAATTCGGTATAGTGGCTCTTCATAGTGGGTTTCTTTTCCAAGGTACGTCGCAGAGACATGAGACGTTGGTGAGCTGCCTGTCTGTTATTCGAAAGACGTCTTCTTGGCTCACGAAAGGGCAAAGGAGCCACCCAACTGTGAGAAGTATCCTTGACAAATCCCGTTTCCATTATCTGTAGGAAAGCCAGGTCTTCAATTGAAGGTGCAAGGTGATTGTCGTTCTCAGTTCTCTGGAAGACTGTCTGGCCGAAACATTCCTCTGCTTCACGATTCTTTGGTTTTAGCATATGAGACCAGTCTGGAGTGACCTGTGGGCAGCCCAGGTTGAAGTTCTCCTTGACTCTGACTAGACTCTCACAGGGTGTCAAATGGCTTGGTCGACCGTTCTCAAGGATACAGGTTTTCAGAGTGCTGACCTCTTTTTTCTTGTGTGCACCACCAAGGCACACATCACCTACAATGACCCATCCAAGATCCAGTTTTTGTGCATACGGAGCATCATAAGGACCATTAAACTGTTTCCGGACTTTGTGGACTCGTAGAATGTCCCGTCCCAGGAGTAACAGGATATCTGCATTGTCATCAAGTGCTGGCAGTTCATTAGCTATGGCCCGCATGTGGCTGTTGTGATATGCGGCTTCCGGAGTAGGAATTTCTTCTCTATTGTTCGGCACCTGATTGCACTCTATAAGAGTTGGTAGAGGGATGCTTGTCTTTCCGTCGAGTGACTCCACAATGAACCCTTGAGCTCTTTTACCAGATACATCAACAACCCCTGCGCAGGTTCTTAAGACATATGGTGCTGGCATTCCCTGAACGTTAAACACATCAAAGAATTCCATCCTGGCTAATGAGACATTACTTTGGTCATCCAAAATGGCATACATTCTCTTACTTTCTTCACAACGATCACATGGGTATACATTTACCAGACATATCTTAGAACATGACTTTCCACTGAAACTGTCTCCACAGACTTGTGTGCACATTGGTTTTGCGGCTTGGTTAGATAAGTCCGCGAAGGAAGTTACCTGCTCCCCGCCATGTTCTTTATAGGGACCTGATGGCTTTGGTAGGTGTGGAGCACGACCTGGATGAAGTGCTGTTAAATGTCTCTCACTTTCGCACTCTGCACATTTTACCACTATTTCGCAGTTCTTGGCCTGATGAGAAGTTGAGGCACAACAGCGAAAACATATGCCCTTTTCTTTGAGTAATTTCTTCCTATCCTCAAGAAGCATGGCTCTGAAACTCTTGCATTTCCCAAGTGCGTGAGGTTTCTTGTGTATGGGGCAAATTTTTCCAGGATCTTCTGATGATGTCTCTGCATTGTTTCGATGGACACACTGGTTTTATGCACTGTGACAGGGTATTTGCAAATGGGCTTTCCTACTGGTCTTTCCTTTATCAAAGGTGTAGTAGAGATTGTGGTATTGAAGCTGGGGTCGTTCCTACTCTTGGCCTCACGTTGTATGAACTGAGAAAAAATGGAGAAAGGTGGAAAGGCTACTCCATGTTCTTCTTTGTATCTGGAACCTACAGACATCCACTTTTCCTGCAGATGAAAGGGCAGCTTGTCTACAATAGGACCCACACCTCTTGCTGTGTCCAAGAATGTCAAGCCAGGTAGGTATCCATCCTCTTTGGCTGCTTGTAGTTCAAAGAGCAGGTCACCAAGCTCACGGAGCTTGTGGTTCTCTTTATTAGAAATCCTTGGAAAGTTTTCTATTTTAGAGTACTCTCTATGGCTTCAGGTGAGCCGTAACTTTCCTCCAGCCTTGACCAAATCATTTTGAGGCCGACCAATGGGTGTCGACGTGCTTGTTTGCTTGACTCTGGCCCCAACCATTTTATGAGTAAGTCAAGTTGTTCATGAGCAGAAAGATCCAGACCCTCCACAGAGCTGTTGAACGTTGACTTCCACCCGAGGTAATTTTCCAGCTGATCATCACATTTTGTCAATCCGCCTAGCACCAGCTGGCTTTTGGCTAGAAATTTGGCAAGTTCTGACATTTCTTTTCTTTGATCTGGGTAATAATGATAATATGAGCGGTTTTGATTGAGAGCTTGTTCATTATCATGAAATGGTGTAACAGTCTGATGCTGGTCTCCATAAAAACTGCCCTGATGTTGGTCCTGCCGGTGTAATTTAGAATGCTGTTGGTTGCTTTGCTGTAAGCCAAGATGCTCTCTGCTGAAAGGGTTTGCGTCAGGATGCTCATGATGAACCTGATACGGGCTGAACTTATGCTCTAGAGAACGTGTGTCAGACTGTAGCCCCATATGACGTGAGTCGGACTGTAGTCCCTGTTGACGTGAATCAGACTGCTGCTCTAGAAGACGTGAGTCAGACTGTAGTCCCTGTTGACGTGAGTCAGACTGTAGTCCCTGTTGACGTGAGTCAGACTGTAGTCCCTGTTGACGTGAGTCAGACTGCTGCTGTAGATGACATGAGTCAGACTGCTGCTCTA
Organism: Trematomus bernacchii; assembly: GCF_902827165.1. Taxonomy (NCBI): domain Eukaryota; kingdom Metazoa; phylum Chordata; class Actinopteri; order Perciformes; family Nototheniidae; genus Trematomus; species Trematomus bernacchii. The sequence continues at coordinate 20,369,338 of NW_022987739.1, forward strand.
GAAGACGTGAGTCAGACTGTAGTCCCTGTTGACGTGGGTCAGACTGTTGCTCTAGACGACGTGAGTCAGACTGCTGTTCAAGAAGACGTGAGTCAGACTGTAGTCCCTGTTGACGTGAGTCAGACTGTTGCTCGAGACGACGTGAGTCAGACTGCTGCTCTAGAAGACGTGAGTCGGACTGTAGTCCCTGTTGACGTGAGTCAGACTGTTGCTCTAGACGACGTGAGTCAGACTGTTGCTCTAGACGACGTGAGTCAGACTGCTGCTCTAGAAGACGTGAGTCAGACTGTAGTCCCTGTTGACGTGGGTCAACGTGGCGGCGAATAATCGATTAATATTCGCCAGGGCTGTCCGATTTTCGAATTTGATCATGGTCAGTTTCTGGCATCCCTAGTACCGCATGACATCATGCGGTACCGGCAGAATCAAATGGGCAGTGACGTATCTCCAACGAGGCGTTTTGGGGAGGTATTTTCTGTGTTAGAGTTTTACTCGCTACAGGGTGTACTTTGAGGGTTTTGACTCTGCACACCGTTTACATGCATAAAAACCTTCATAACACACAAGGGGACGGGTAATAACCGGAAAAGCATGACATGGGAGCTTTAACATGCATTCATAGTTGTTTATTTTTGCATACGGAAAACAATTATAGAAAGAAATCACATCACATCTTATTCTTAGTATTTCTTTTTAATGATATCTCTATTATATTCTTGCAGATGTGGCCACTAATTAGCAGCCTTGCTCTTTTTTATGTCATTCAGAGGCAAAGGTTTTTATTTACTACACATCAGCCACATCTGTAAATCAATTTTAACATGTCTTATCCTCATTATAACACAATAAGTTTGATTCCCATAAATTATCATCTTATTTTACAGTCAGTATATTTGATCATTTCTTACATTTGCATATTAACCCACAATTCCTCTTGGATTTGCGAGCTGGTATTATTTCTAGTGTACATACTCTGCATAAAAAACTGCTGTATTACATCTGTTAATAACAAAGCCAAAGTATACAGATATGTATTTATATACTGTCGCCCACACCACCACTTTGTTTGCATTAGGGACATTCAGGTTATTCCCAAGAATGTATATATGTATGTGTGCGCGCGTGTGTGTGTGTTTGTGGAGGGAAGGGAGGGGGCAGGTACCAGCCTTTGAGCCCCTCCTCCTCGGAGCCACGGTGCGCCTCTGTTCCAATGGAAGCAGGTGGGATCCCCGGCCTCCTCCAATCACATCCTCCCTCTGTGCGCGGGGGGGAGAGCGGGCAGGACCCAACCAACTTCCACACTCACACAGGAAAAGTCGGGAAAACACATCTGTCCCCGCATGTCGCTGTTTCTGCATGTGTTTTTAAAGCTGTTCCGGTGAATTTTAGCAGGGGAGCGGTGCGCCGGAGCGCTGCTGGAGGAGTTACCGCCACTTGGCCGCTGTTGTGGGCGGTGTAACGTGCCAGCGCTGGGACGGTTCGCTGCGATGGAGAGCATGCACTAACCGGATTTGGAATTGTTTTCTTTTTCTTGGATTACTCCCCGTTTAACCGACCCGGTTCGTTTCCCGTTCATTTTATCCTGGTTTTACTGTCAGTGTGGAGTGGTGAATACTTTCAAAATGCCTGCAAAAACCAAGTACAACCTCGTTGATGATGGGCATGATTTGAGGATCCCTTTGCACAACGAGGAAGCGTTCCAGCATGGGATCAACTTCGAGGCAAAGGTAAATGCACTAACAACTGGGAATTGTTATGATAGCGTCTCGAATATGTTTTCGTTGTCTTTGTTAGCCAACCTGTCCAAACAGCCCCCACTGTAGTACTCTGTGAAGGTGTTTAAACTAGGGCTGTCAAGTTAACGCGTTAATAACGCGTTAACGCAAAAAAAAATTAACGCCACTAATTATTTTAACGCGATTAACGCATGTGTATTTTTTGTCCTCGGCCGCCGTAGTTTCAGAGCGCATCGAGTTTAAAATACCATCTACAAGCTGATGCTGACAGCCCCGCTCCTGCTGCCCGCTTGTGGCAGACCACACGTCCACGCTCACCGGCAGGCCCGGACTGGCCATCGGGAGGACCGGGAGGGTGTGTGTATGTGTGGCGCGAGCGAAGCACACCTTACGTGTTGTTGTTAGCATCTGGTGCTAGCTAGCTGAGCTAACGGATATAAGGAGCTGTTTCAATGAAAACAGAGGAGCGACATTTCGCCGACAACTGCGCCGAGCACTTGACTTTATGCAGGTAGCCAGACAGCACACTCAGCACGGATAGTGCCGCAACACAGCTCATACACACAGGCATATATGCCTTGAGCTGCACATAGCTCCAACGATCCTCCACATTCTCACATTCTCACACACACACACACACACACACACACACACACACACACACACACACACAGTATTGCAGTGGTTCCCAAACTTTTTGTGCCCAAGGCACACCAAAGGACAAGTAAAAATCTCAAGGCACACCTATTGTGCGAAATAGCCCTTATAACACGTGTTATCACTCATATCATGTAAAATATCTGTAAATGTGCATAATTATTTACTAATGCCAAATAAAATGTGACAAAGACAACTATATTACTCATGAAATATTTATTAACGAAATATTTCAGAAATTAATTTGAAACTTCATCAAATTAGGCTTCATCAAAGCACAGGGATGAAACGTATACCAATATAATCTGTGGACTCTCAGGGCTCGACATTATAAATGGCCCGCTGGCCTGGAAGCATTATTTAGATACCGCGGCCAGCATAAGGTACTTTCAACTCGCCCCACAGCTGTTTGCTGCGGAGCGCAGCGCGAGCAGTCTCCCGTGAGCGGGAGCGCACTCCTTCACTACTGTCTCTATCTATCTCTCTCTCTCTCGCTCTCTCTCTCTATCTATAACTATCTATCAATATATCTATCCATCTACGTCTCTATCTCTCAATCTATAAGGAACCGCAGTAGACAAAAGGCGTTGCTATAGCAACACGTCATGTTTATATGAAAAGGGGTGGGGTCAATATGACCCGCTGGGCGGAAATAGGTATAAATGGCAATTTTTTGGGCGATTTCTTCAATCTGACTTCATATTGACAATTTTTAACAACATAGGGTGCTACATAACACACTTTCAGGAAAAGTCACGGACTGGAAGACTTTAATATTTTATTGAAAAAAAGTTACACAGTTCTAGTGTTGTCCTTCAGCCTTCGATGTGTCACGGTCTTATAATTCCCACCTGCAACTGCTTTAACAGCGAAATATGGGGTTCTGTGAGGATTTTTTTTTTTAAAGAATTGTTTTTAGGTATAGAGTTTGCCTCTGTATTATGAAATGAGTGCATACAAAGTACTGATATAGTAAATTAAAAAATAATTATTTTTGTGTAGTTGTATATTGCAATAATAACGTATGGTTGTCACAAAATCCCACGGCACACCCGGACTCACCGTTTGGGAACCACTGCAGTATTGTATGAGAGAGGTTCTAGGTTGAATTGAGGCGAATATTTGTAATGTTCAGAGGTTGTTGTGTTTAATATTCATGAGAATATTTGTCATTGTTCAAATGATAATAAACAAACATATAAAGCATAGTTGTCCACTCATATGTTGATAAGAGTATTAAAAACTTGAAAAATATCCCTCTAAGGTACATTTAGAACAGATAAAAAATGTGCGATTAATTTGCGATTAATCGCGATTAACTATGGACAATCATGCGATTTAAATATTTTAATCGACTGACAGCCCTAGTTTAAACTGCTAAAGCTTACTCATATAAAGTGAGTCGCCTCTCTTAGTAAATCCACCCCAAGAGATGTCTAAACTAAAGTTAGCTAACCTACCTAAAGTAAATTGTTAGCTAGTTGAGAGACTTAAGTTGAGTTATGTATTACATAAAGTGGACACTTTAACTGTTTGAGTGAATACAATACAGGTGAATGCCAACTATGGTCTCATTAATGTGTTGTACCTGTCATATTTCACCTTCCCGGCAACAGTACATCGGCAGTCTGGATGTGACGCGGCCGAGCAGCCGAGTGGAGGTAGTGGCTGCCATGAGAAGAATACGGGTTAGTGCATTTATTTCCCATTATATTCATTAATATCCAATAAATATGACTGGTAGGATACCACAAGAGATGTTTAAGATGAACACTTGTCCACTACTGTATTTGGCATGTGTATGAATGACCAAACAGCAAGCTGTCAGGAAGTGTGTCAACTTTTCAACTGTCATCTGTCCTTCCTTGTGAAGTTAATTATGATGGAAGACTTTGGGAATTTGAGCCGATTGAGTTAATTATTACATTATTACTTTAGTTTCACACTTCCTCTGATAGAGAAAATTGTGGAATATAAACATTATTGCATTAACTTGGTGACCTTTCCCACTGAAGCCAGAGAGAATAGCTTAACAAATTACCAATTCGAGGCGTAACCGTAACGTGGTGTGAAACAGACTATTTCACTCACTAACTACAGTGGTATCATTCAGAAATAGATTGCCAGTTATGAAAGCACCTTGGAGTCTAAACGTGCAGACTTTGTTCTGTCCAGGCTTATTTTGGCATGACCTGCTGGGAGGCTTGGTCTCCCAAAGGGCCCTGTCACTGTTTTGAAGTTTCCTTTGAAGCAATGCAATGGAGTGTGATCTTTCTCCCCCACCCCTCTCCCTCTTTTTGCTGTGTACATTTCAGATTTACAGCTTTTTCAGCTCCAGAAACCTATGGGCTCAGAACAGTCTCATAATACACACATGCACACAGAAGGATTCACACTTGTATTTCATGACCCGCAAAAGGATTCACACTTGTATTTCCGGATCCACACTTGTGTTTTTCAATGCACACACAAATGTGTTCCGTTTCATATACATGTAAATAAAATCCAAATACAGAAAAAAGTTTTACATATGTATTTTTGATCCTCACATATTTGTTTTCCGTTTAAATCCCCTGAACCTGCAAACACAAACCGCTTTCTGTGCATGGATCGCTGTGCATTCGTGTGTGGGTTTTTTTAGGCTCCCCTGACGGTCACCCGATTCATACTTGTAATTTTTCCTATCTATAGCCAATCAGATGTCTCCTTCATTCTAAGCCAATCACATGAGCGCGTCCCCACGAGGGTATGATTTATTGCGTTCATGACACTTCATATACGCATTTTGCGCTGTCCGGAGTCCGTCAGTTTCTCATGCAGCTCGCTAAAACTTCACTCGCGTTTATGTCCATATCGATCAGATCCAGCTCTCCTGATCGGCCTTTATAGAGAGCACCGATCAAACTATTAAGAGTGAATACCGGCCGATAATGACCGGCGGGGCTCCCCCCGTTGACAGTTCACTGTCTAGCACTGGCTTCGTAGTGCACTGATCGATTAGGCTAAGCTAACCTGTAGCTGCTCCCTCCACACTCACAACAACTTCATACAGACATCAATAAAGCAGCTGTATTCGCCATACAGGAAACACACATTTAAAACGGTTTTGCCTGCCGTTTTTGTGTACACAAGCATTCATTAATGGTTCGGAAAGTGGCGCTGTACCTTAATAATATAAAAGATTGTATTTGCGTGCATTTCCTGTTCGGAAAGTGGCAATGTACTGAGAGTGGAGGTGTGCTGAGATTAGCGCCTGCAGGCAGGCTCCATGGACCTGTCAGCTCCGGACAGCGCGAAATGCGTACATGAAGCGCTACGTCATGAACGCAAGAAATCTACCCTCGTGGGGGCGCGCTCATGTGATTGGCTTATAATTGAGGAGACATCTGATTGGCTATAGATAGAAAAAATTACAAGTACGAATCGGGTCACCGTCAGGGGAGTCTCAAAAAACCCACACACGAATGCACAGCGATCCATGCACAGAAAGCGGTTTGTGTTTGCAGGTTCAGAGGTTTTAAACGGAAAACAAATATGTGAGGATCAAAAATACATATGTAAAACTTTTTTCTGTATTTGGATTTTATTTACATGTATATGAAACGGAACACATTTGTGTGTGCATTGACAAACACAAGTGTGGATCCGGAAATACAAGTGTGAATCCTTTTGCGGATCATGAAATACAAGTGTGAATCCTTCTGTGTGCATGTGTGTATTATGAGACTGTTCTGAGCCCATAGAAACCAGACTTAATCTTAATCAGTGTGTCTGTCAGCTTGGCAGCAGTTGGCTTAGCAACCTAATAGGCTGTGCCAGTGGTGTGTAGAGGTATTTGAGGATTATGGTGATGAACTTGTAGGTGTGCTGTGATTAATCGATGATACCTTCAAAACCACTCTCAAAGGCACACAGGCGCATGTCTTTACAGCCCACATGTTGTTATTACTCAGAATTTGAGAGGATTTTGAGTGCAAATAACTTCCATCTTTAACGTTCACCTTAGCTTAGTGAAAATGCCAGTCGTTGTCTGTATCTGCATGTCGTTGTCTGAAAGTTAACTCCAACAGGAAACCCACTCTCAGATACATGTGTTCTCACACAGCGGAGCACAAGGTGCAAAATGTTCTTATTGCCCTTTTCACAGAAGTAACTCGCTCCTATAAAGTGGACCTCCCAGTGTTGCTGCCTTGGCAGCTGTGGTTGTTGGCAGGAAAAAAGGCTTCGGTTTGGCTCCTTTAGTGTGAAAATGGTTCGACACTGGCTTGACAACACAATAGAGGGAAACCACAGGTATCTAGCTTGGAAGAGAGGTCACTGTGGACAGCATGGGACTCCTTGAGAAGCGATGAAGGCATTTGTTTTACTTGCCTTATCCAAACTTTAACTTAAAGGTCCTTACACACCAAGCCGATTTTTCGGCGTCGATGAGCGTCGTGTCGCCCTACTCAGATTGGTGTGGACTGCACCGTCGTGTCTTTTCGGCCGTGCCGACACATTCCGCCGCCGATTCGATATGTTGAATCGGGAGGCCGTCGGCCAAAGAAATCGCTCTGATTGGCTGTTCAGCTTAGCGAATCAGTGCATGAGAAGCGAAACGGAAGTGAGGGACCCAAACAAACTATTAAGAAATCTGAGATTTCATTTAACTCCAACTCTCGACACAGGTTCAGGAAAGCCCCATGAGCTTCTCGCTGTAGAGTGAAAATGGAACGCACACGCTATTTGTTGTTTGTTTATATCACGCAGTCTGTTCTTCTTCTCTCGGTGTATCACGCAGTCTGTCTTCTGGTTGTTGCCTCTTTTGAATGACGAATACACACTATCGACGCCTGCTGGTAAGGAGAGTTATTGCCACTCACGCATGCGCAGTTCGTACGTGCAACTTGGCCGTCGGCTGAAGTCTTTGCGGTGTGTGCCAGTTCGAAACATGGCCAAGACGCAGGCGACGTGAGGCGACGTTCCGTCGGGACGTGTTCTTTGGTGTTCTTTGGTGTCAGTTTGGTGTGTAAGGACCTTAACTGTAAAGGAAAGGAAAACAACTACCGTAATTTTCGCACTATAAAGCGCACCTGAATATAAGCCGCAGCAGCTAAATTGAATGATGTGTACATATATAAGCCGCACTGGACTATAAGCCGCAGGTGTTTTAATGTTTAATTACCATATGTAAGGGTTCGTGCACAGAGGGGATTGTCGGGAAAGAGATGGCTGTTTGAGGAAGCTCCCATTTATTAACATTTCAACAAACAAGTTGCATATTTGCATAACGTATTCAAGTGTTACCATTTAGTGCAATAGTAGCTACAGAACATGTACTGTGCTGTGTAAACTGTACTGTATCACATAGCGTTTCAGACACACAAACTTTTCAACTTTCAAACTTAGGAGAGGTTACGTCTTCTTTGTGTTATAAGATAGGACTGGCAGGGTCAGTCAAACCTGGTCGTTATCCCGCGGAGCTCCTGTCCCGGTCCCTTGCGCTCTCTCGGCCCGGTGTCTACAGGGCTAGCCCGAGGATCCCCCGCTAGCATCCCCCGCTAGCATCCCCCGCTAGCAACAGGCCTTCAAAACAATGTTAGAGGCGCTCCTGAAACAGCGTCAAAACGGGTATATTTCCCGGGCTTTAATATACGCTTTGTTTCACTCGTTTGTTGTTTTGTTCCTCCGTGTTTTCAGAGCAAGTCGTCGGAGCTGTAAAAATCCATAGATTAGCCGCACCGTTATATAAGCCGCAGGGTCGAAAAATGGGAAAAAAGTCGCGGCTTATAGTCCGAAAATTACGGTACATGTGGTGCACAAAAGTTGTTTTGGCAAATGAACAGTGATCGATTTATTTGCAGATACATTTTAGCTGTTTGACTGAAGATGGTTATCATATTGATTTAAAAGGATCTGACTGTTAAGTTTTGTATTTTTTGACTCTACTTGACAGACTTGTGTAACAAAGGAAACCAAATATGCTTAAAGAGCACCATTATTATTTTATCCACTATATTTTATGATTTATTATTTATAATTTCAGGAAAGAATTGTGAAAAATAAATAAAAAAAGACTATTTTTATTGGTTTATACTTGATTTGGACACACAAAAACATCTCTTGCTGAGTGTTATGATTACGACTTAATTACAACAAAATCACTCATTCCAACAAGACTGGTCCCATTTGTGTTTGCTGTTGAACCAAAACATTTTGAAAGGCTATCATGATCTTGAATACAGGAATGAAGAAACATTTATAGAGATGTTTTAGTATGACAAATAAAAAATTTCGCTCCCTAAAAGAAAACTGAAAGCAGCCCAAGAAAGTTCTTGGGAGGTGTTTGCAGACAAAGCATGGTAAATACATATTTCAGAGGCTGTTGAATAGGCATGAAAATACATTTTTCACAGACAAATGTTTTCTCTTAACTTATGATGATGAATAGCAAAGATTTGGAATGCCTTTCCACGCGTCAAGTCTAGCTGTCCTTTCTTCTGTTAAAGGCTTGACACAAAAAGGTGTTCTGGTTTTCTTTCTCAAACTCTGACAATGCTTTTGGCTGCAGCGAGTAACACTTTCTCTGCTTTTCCAAAGTACTTCAGGGATAATAGGCGCTTTCACACCAAGTACTTTTCCCAGGAATAGTTCCCAGAACTTTTATTTCCTGGAACTATCTAGTAAATCACGTTCACACCGGAATAAGTCCCTGAGGGAGCTGCTGACGTCACTTCTTCTTCTTCTTCTGCTTTGGGTTTACTGGCAGGCCACAAACAACTTCACGGCGTATACTGCCACCCGAAGTCCCCGGCCGGAAGTCCCCGGAGTTGGGGACTGGCTTCAGTAGAAGCTGCTGGGACTCCCAGCAGCTTCTACTGAAGCCTTCCGAGTAAATCGCCAGAAGTGCCGACACCTCCTCACCTCTCCACCGCTCCCATGTTTTCTTTTGTGGTGCCATAAGTTAGTCTCTCTCCGTTGGTGCGCTGGGCTAATGCGAATGTTAATAATGCTAATGCGAGCAAATAAAATGGGGGCTTCAAAAAAACTTTTCAGAGTTTTACGGGGCGTGGTTTTGCAATTCGCCCAGCCAATCAGAAATTGGAACCTTTTTCTCCCCAGGAAAGTCCATGCTCTCTAGCAGGGACTAAAAAGGGGCAAAGTTCTAGTTCCAGATCTTTTTGGTGTGAACGCAAAATCCCAGGAACTATCCAAACTATTCCTGGGAAAAGTACTCCGGTGTGAAAGCGACTATTAAAGCAAGGACAGACTCCCCTAGTTTCTAAGATGCACTTTTTTGTAACTTTTGATGCCTTGTGGAGTTTCTAAAAGAACGCTCGGTAAAACGATGCTCCCCACAGCGTCTGGTCTTTTCCAAGATTTCTAACAGCCTCGTCTTTCTGCACTGTCAGACTGAGCTTTGCTGGTGGGCAGGCGACTGCTTGATATATGGTGTCATTGTTCATTGTGTGCATGAGTCACCTGTAAGCCAGTAGCTGATAACAAACTAATGACACGGCAAAACAGGAAACAGCCACCTACAGTGCAGCAATACGTGCAGCGCCGCAGGATATTGAGTCGTTTTTCGTTCTCATACGTACACACACACTCACACACTGACACACACACACACTTTGTTATTCTGGAATGATTAATTGGATGTCCCAGAATAAGTGAGAAATGTATTCGTATTTACTATAATTTTCAGTATGGATTAACCTTGTTTGTTTGCTTTTTTTTGGCAAATATTTGATGGATCAAGTAACTTTTTCTAATTTAAATGGTTTATAAGTAGATTAATTCATATGCAGTTCTGGGTATGCTTATTTCATTGGCTTGTTCCTGTATTTGGCACAATGACAAAAACGTTTATAAAATCTGTCCTAAAGTAGAAAATGCACATATTTTGGAACTATTGTTGAAGCTAAAACAAGGAACGTGAATTCATTACCAAGACTGTTGATCGTTTCTGTCGACAAACTAATCCATGCGGTTCCAGGGCCGGTTCGGAGCTAGAGCCTGAAAAGCACAGTTTTTTCCTGTTCACACCGCAGCGGAGCCGCCTATAAGCTCCGGAATCCGGTTAGTTTCAAGCACCAAAATATTGTCGGTTTTGAAGCAAGAACCGCATACGTCACGCTTGCGTTGGAGGTGGGTGAGATTAACCTGAGCTAACAGTTAAAGGCTAGTACGGCAAATAAAAGTTGTAACAAGCAGTAGCGCTGAGCAAAGTGACTAGAACGCAACCACACACTTACTTACCTTACTTTGACCATCCGTTCGCTGTTATTGATCATTGTGGAGACCAGCCAGACGTTTTGTTTTGTATTATAGCAGCTATCGGATGGAATCAATACATGGGCTGCACAGGTTGTCATGTCCGACTATCACAACTAGAATCATAATGAAAAATTCGCCGGTAAAATGTGCCTGTAGAAAACGGCTTATGCCACAATAGGATAGCAACAACAAGTAGTCAAGATAGTCAGTTTAGCTTCGGTTGCTGCCGTGTGAGCTAACCCGGAGCTAACGGGAGAATAAACTCCGGTGGAAGAGCAGCCAGCACTGCAGCGGTCGGTAAATGCCGCTGAAACACATTAATAAACAATGAACCACGGCACTCTGGAGAAAAGTATAAGGTTGGAGAAGTCGTTATTTAATTTAATCTGGCTTCGTATGATTAAAAGCAACACGATCATCGACCCGACGCAGTCCCCCATTGTTGTTGTAGTGAAGGCCGTTGGGGAGAAAATCAGCGACGTAAACGGTGACGTCATGACGCAGCAGCGGCAGCACCAGTCGGGCTCTGGGCGGTGGGAACAAAACGGTGGCTGAAAAGAAAAACCGGTTCCGAACCAGAAAAGCTCTAGCACGGAGCTAGAACGGGAACAGCGTTGGTGTGAAATGGGCATGATAGGGATTGAATGAGTTTAAGGACATCCAGCATAAAGCCATCTTATCTCCCATGCTGAGATGAACATGCTGCGTACTATAAAGGCCCCTACAAATTAAATGTATTATCATTATCTTGCAAACAGCTAATCTGGTTAAAAGGAGACAAAACCTATGCAATGAATTAAAGGGATTAATTACTCATTAATCTGTTTTTGCTGGGTTAACTGAGTGATGGAACATGGAGCAGCATGGGACGAGAAGATTAGAAGTGTCGGGAGGAGACTGAAAGAGTAGAGGTGATGTGGTGTGGAAATTGGGGGGAATAGACAGAACTACAATTGCTTTGTCCGTCCTGACAAAGTATGGACCAGGTTACACCTAGCCGCCACAAGCATCTTTTTAACACCAAAACGTCTTGAGTTCACTTATAGTTATATGGCAGTATTGTGGTCTTTTTATGCAATCAGACGAGCGAGACTGGCACTTGCTCTATACTGCAATGATAAAGTAGGCTGTATATGCAATATTATTAGAATTATAATGTAATATATCATGACAGAATTCTATACATTCTAATTTATAAGTCTATAAAATGTCAAGACTAATGAATTTTGAATTAATGCTTGTGATCATTATATGACCAACTTTTCACCGATAGTTAATGTACATTAGGCGTATTGAAATATTTGTTTTGAATGAATCTGCTCATTTTATTGCTGTAACAATCAAATATTTGCTGTTTTTACTAGATTAAAAAGCACACATTATTCTCACCAGCACCTCATGTATTGTTCATTGATCATTAAACAGAGTAATTGTTTCAGCAGTGTGACAAGATACTTTTGCAGTATTTTTCATTAAAGGGCCCATGTCATGGCCATTTCCACTGATCATAATTACATTGTTGAGGTATACTAACATAGATTTATACTGTGCAATTTTCCAAACTCACATTGGTTTCGCATACAGCATCTCTGTAAAGTATGTGTATTCAGCAGTATTCACTCTCTCCACTAAACGACTCGTTGGAGCTCTTGCCCCCCCCTCCCTGTGAGCCTAGTGTGCTCCGATTGGTCAGCTCGGCCACTCTGTTCTGATTAGTCAACCACCAGAGAGGCTCCGCCCATGTCTAACAAAATGAACATAAATATACATATATGTACGGTATATCATCAATTCCTCCCCGTTGTCGGCATCTTGCCTTTCGCAGCCGGGGCTTTTTAGGACGATGCATCAGTGTGGTAGTCCCGTCATGTATTGTCCGGCAGGATCTGGCTGGACGAAATCAAATGCAAATCACAAAATATTAGAGTAACTTAGTTGTTTTAGATTCGTTAGTAGTAGTTGTGGTAGGAGTGTGGATCTATCTAATCCATCTAATGAACACAGTAAGCTTGCCAGCTAATATGCTAACCTAGCTTTGTTTACTTTGGTAGCTAACACGATATGAACGCTAGCTCGGAGGAACGGCAACTATAATGTAGAGTAATAAAACTACTATGAACAAAAGCTAGTGGTTCATATTAGGCTAGCAATAACGTGTTTATAATTGCAATCTCATACGGGTAGTCTGCTACGTTCGGTCATTCATTGTAACTGGCATGAATATACATTGTTTTGGGCTAGCATGTATAGCTAGCCTCGTTAGCTATACATGCAGTATGTACATGTACTGTCACAATGTACGGTAAATCACCCGGAGTATACTGTATGAGTATTCCGTGTTGTGACTGCAGACATTCTCCTGCCATGACAAACATGTAAGGCCATCTGCTGACATTGTAGTTGATATATTTAAATGCTAGCAACGTCGTTAGCCCAGTAAGCTGGGCTTGTTTAGTGTAATAAAACCACTATGAACAAAAGCTAGTGATTCATATTAGGCTAGCAAGAACGTGTTTACAATTGCAATCTTATACGGGTAGTCTGCTACATTCATTGTAGCTGGCATAACACAAAAAAAATTCCCGAGCAAACCCATGTCTAGCTCCGTTGGTTAGCTTGGTAGCATACACGCTACGCCAGCTATAATGTAATTACGTTTCGCGACTGACCGTACGGCAAATCACCCGGAGTATACTGTCAATAGGTATTTCGTGTGTGAATGCAGACATTCTCCTGCTATGAGATGCATGTACTGTATGCAAGGCCATCTGCTGATATTAGAGTTGATATATGGAAATGCTAGCAACTTAGTTAGCACAGTTAGCACTGTGTCAATAGCTTAGCAGTCCGACACAGTTTATACATTTAAACAGTCTTGTTTGATAAATACACAAATAACAATGCAAATTTACAGGTTGTGTACCCGAATCTTCCCCTGCTCCAAACGGTCCAAACAAACTAGGAATAGCATCGTCCTTCAGTTTCAAATGCTGTGCATATCCGGCCTCAAACTGGGCAATGTTTTGGAAGCTTTCGTCTGTGAAATGCCACGCACACAGTAACGTTCTTCGAACCTCTGAAGGAACAGTGTTAAAAAGAAATTTCAACCACTGACTTCGTCGTGGTTCTTCCGTCGGTAGGACAAACAGCTCAGATTTCTCCTCACATTTCAGGAAACGGGTCCTTGGCATTGGCATGACTGGATCGATTGTGAACTGAACCAGAGCTTCCAACAGTAAATGTTAGGCTGGCAGAGGGTGCGGCCAGCGCCGCTGGGTGTGACCATAGCTCTTCCGGATTGGTCCATTTTTTTCCGGGTACCGCATGATGTCATGCGGTACCCGGAACTAAATGGAAGACTCAAATGGGCAGTGACGTATCTCTGAGGTATTTTCTGTGTTAGAGTTTTACTCGCTACAGGGTGTACTTTGAGGGCACACCGTTTACATGCATAAAAACCTTCATAACACACAAGGGGACGGGTAATAACCGGAAAAGCATGACATGGGAGCTTTAAATCATGAATTTAACGGTTTGGCCAAAACACTGACGAAATTCAAAAGAAAATCTACAAACTAGGACTTCATTAATCCATCATGGTAAGTTATCCCTGCTGGGATCCATCAAGTGAGACACCAATATATCCTGTGACAGCTACATTTGATTGCGATAAACGATAATATTGTCGGCACCGTTGTAAGACCATTTTAGACCACTGACATAATGATAATATATAATAATAATTCAAGTACATCCTTTCAAACAGAACTTTTTTATTGAACATTCAACATTGCAAATGAAATTTGAAATAATATTCAAATATATAAATTATATATAATAAATAAACAAATTAATTAAATTATACACAACTATAAACAATAAACATCAATACATTAAATAGACTCAGGCTGGAAAACAGAGCTCTCTCTCTCTCTATATATATATATATTTATTTATATATAAATAAATAAATAAATATATTTATTTATATATTATATATATATATATATATATATATATATATATATATATATATATATATATATATTATATATATATATATATATATATATATATATATATATATATATATATATATATATATATATATATATATATAATATATAATATATATATATATATATATTAGGGCTGTCAAGTTAACGCGTTAACGCAAAAAATAAATAACGCCACTAATTATTTTAACGCGATTAACGCATGTGTATTTTTTGTCCTCGGCCGCCCCGCCCCGTAGTTTCAGAGCGCATCGAGTTTAAAATACCATCTACAAGCTGATGCTGACAGCCCCGCTGATGCTGACAGCCCCGCTCCTGCCGCCCGCTTGTGGCAGACCACACTTACACGCTCACCGGAAGGCCCGGACTGGCCATCGGGAGGACCGGGAGGGTGTGTGTATGTGCAATTAATTTGCGATTAATCGCCATTAACTATGGACAATCATGCGATTAAATAATTTAATCGACTGACAGCCCTAATAATATATATATATATATATATATATTAGGGATGCCAGCGATTATTCGATTATTCGAATATTCGTTACAGTCTCCATAATCGAAGATTATTTTTAAAATTCGATTTTATTTATATATTTTTTTATTAATATTTATGTTTTTCTTTTTTTTCCTGGTTTGGTTTCAACCAAAATATAGACTAATGCTAATAATAGTAATAGTATTAATAATTGTAAATGACCATTGATCACACCACCAGTTTGTTTTACTGTAAACTTGGAGGAAGCCAGCAGCGCAGAGTGCAGACTGCTGCTGCTTGGTTTAAATCCAAAATATTCCCACACCGGAGATGGAGTTAGGTTTTGCAACCAATTGCATTTGACTTCAAATTCCCCTCGAGTAAGTCACACGTTGTCTCCTGTTTGTCTCTATATTATTCATTTGGCTGCTATGCTGTTGCACGCGGAGTGTCCTGACCTGGCTGTGTGTGAGCCCCGCCCCTCACAGCGCGCCTGGCCGGCAGCCACAGCACGCCGGGCTAAAATGCTGGTCACATCCTTATGTAAACAAACACGCACGTAAACGGCAATTTATCGAGGTCAGAAAAGTTATCGAGTTCATTTTTATTTATCGTACGATAAGTCAATTAATTGCTTATCGCGACAGGCCTACACACAGTGCTATATCGACTGTTGCACACGGAGATAGTCACAATATTTATGCTCAAATGTAGCCATGGTTATATTTGATTTAGAACTGTATCATGTCCCAACACCCCCTTGTCATGACTTTCTCTGGAATTTAGGATAGCATCCTTTGTCAATTAACAAGTATGTTTTTATCATATAACCAGTGGTTAATGATGAAAATGAAAGTTAATCGAACAAAGGAGGAAAAAAACAGAAATAAAGAGGAAAAGGAAATAGAAAGATGCTTAATTGATGAAGTGATAATTACATTTGCAGTGTTTTTATTTTGGCAGTTGTCTCACATAAATCAATTTTTTTAATCATCAGTGCTGGGTAAAATGCCTCAGTTTGATTGACGTTAACAAGATCTAGAATCTGTCTAATTAATCCACCTGGATTAAAACAGGTGCGTCTCAGCGGAGATGTCTTGCATTGGGAAAATATAATTAATATTCTGGTTATTTATATTTATACTACTTAGAATACTGTGCTGTCTTTCCTCAGTGATAAATAAGCACAACTCCTTATGATAATTCATTACAGGAAGGATTTAAGGGAGAACTCTGTATGTTTTTTAATGGACAACATTTCTTTATGATGTAATCGTGTGTTGCACAGTATTAACCGAAAGAGACAAATCTCCCTTCAAGAACCAACATTTACTGTGAAAAATACAACTAGTGTGGCCGTAAACCAAATGGGAACACAGCCAATCCCGGTTTTTAAGAGTTTAGCAAATGTGGCTGCCCTTCTCCATACATGCCTGTGCCTTGGCTCACTAAGGCAACAGCGGAGTACCCGCTCTGTCCCGTAAACACCTCTGAGGAACAGACGCATCCAAAAAGATCCTGCAGAATCACCGCTGTCATGTAAAGTCAGAGCAAACGTGCTGCTTCGGTCTGTCACCTGACACACACACACACACACACACACACACACACACACACACACACACACACACACACACACACACACACACACACACACACACACACACACACACACACACAGGAGACATTAGCCTGTGTGTGATATAAATATAAGACTCAGTGTGGGTAAAACATAGAAATAGCACGTAATTAGGAATAACTGGGGAAAGGAGATGTTTCATTAAAGATTAAAAACACATTCGTAAAAATATAAAATTGTTAAAATAATTGTTAATGCTACTAATAACATGAAACATTACGAAACAATGTATAAACAGCAAAATAATGAGATGACTGTAAAATACACACACACACACACACACACACACACACACACACACACACACACACACACACACACACACTAGGGCTGAACGATTAATCGATTTTAAATCGAAATCGCGATTTTAAATGATGTGATATTCAAATCGCAAAGCCTGCGATTTTTTTTAAAGGGCCCATGTCATGCTTTTCCGGTTATTACCCGTCCCCTTGGTTTTTTCCAGACAGGGTTTGGACAGACACTTGGGAGGCGCAGAATGGACTTTCCCCTCTTACCTAATAGATGAGCAAACAGCTGCTATCTGCTGCTCCATAGGCCAATGGCTGGCTCAGACTGACGGAAGGGTCATAGTGCACTGGGGAACAGGCTAAATGAAACCAATGAATGAAAAGCTCCTACACCTAGTTTAATTTCTTTATTGTGATGCTATCATTGTAGACAATTCCAGAGAGCCTAATGAACACCACTGAAAATGTACAGTATGTTTTGGTTTTCAAGTACACAATGAAAGGTTTGTAGCTAGCTTTTTAGTATGGCAGATGCTGTAATCTTGGACTCAGCAAAATAACTTCTAGAAATGGTGAAAAGAAGGATAAAATGTAGACAAAATTTAACTAAGAAACCCCAGTAAATCCTTTTGGTTTCTAGCGCAGTTGGCTCTTTACAGTTGTCGGAATTAGCTCTCACAATAAGGCTAAACCATTGTTCACTTTTACGGGTTATTTTTTTTTTTTTCTCCCTGTGTTTAATTTAGTCAGAAAACATCCACTTAGCATTTAGCTTACAAGCAGCAAAATACTGGAAAATAATAGGGTATAAACTGTACACAATTGGTTTCTTCCATATGTTTTTTTTGTAAGAAGATCATCTTGTTGGCTGTGTCTTTTGACAACGTTTGGCAAAATATAGAATTTGGGATGAGCATATCAGAACAACAATGTACCATACAGTAGGAGGTTTCCAGGGATGTATTGAGACTTCCAGTCTTTGGGGAAATTGTCAAAAAATACAAAACACAAGCTTTTGCTGCTATCTTCTCCGCATAACCTTTAAGTAGTAATGTTTAGTAGACTTGAGAACAGCACACACTCTATAAAATAAATGATGACCACTTATTGGTAGTGAAGTTCAACTTTATTTTCTAAATTGGAAAATTAGGTTTGCATCAATTGTAAGAACAAAGCATAAAATCGCAGAAAACACAAGATTACATTACTTGTTACTTGTTAGACGCTTTTATTCAAAGCGACTTACATACTCAATACTGTGGACAATCCCCACAGGAGCAATTTGGGGTGAAGTGTCTTGCCCAGGGACACGACGACATGCTGACTGCAGTGGGGTTTGAACCTGTGACCCCCTGATCCGAACACCTACGGACAACCCACTACGCCACACGCGTTTGACACCAGTTTTATTGTGAAGTTCAGAAGCAATCATTAATAACGTGCAAAAGCAACATATGAAAAAGTATGAAAAAGTTCAATTGTTTTAAATTATATTTGGAGTTTTTGTCTTTAGCCTATACAATCCTTAACTGGGAATTACAAAATGTGTTATTTGTTAAGCGTGGGTTGTGTTTAAGGTCTAGAGAATACTGATAAGAGCTGTTTGCAGATTGTGTAAAGCTGATTTAGGCAGTACGTACATGTCTGCAGATAACTGAGTGACCTAGTTTAGTTCACCGTTTTACTTAATGTGTTTTGTGAAAGCTACAAAAAGTTAACAAATATTTCTGTCTCTGATGTTGTGTTTTTCTACTAGCAGGATCTCATAGGACTTTAGCATCCAGTCTGCACCCAATATGTATGATCTTTTTGGAATTCCTTAATATTTTAGACAATTTTCATAGAATGGTTTATCAACATCCTCCAAATAGCCTATTCCATGTATACAGCCCTCATTTTCATTTTTTATCTGCAACCAATGACATACAAAATGCAGTATAACAGTATTTAGACATTTAAAAAAAGAGCTGTGAAGGTCTGCACTTTATCACTGCTTATCTAATGTTGCTTGTTCGTATAGATATTGTGCTTCAGCTCAACTTAGTTCAGACTGACAATTCAAACTTTATCTCATACGTTAAACAAAATATCACTGTTAACAGTTCTAAATAGGTGGCATACATGATTTAAGTCACACATATACTTGGTTATTATCAGAATGCCTCCTAAAAAATATATTTTAAATTCATTTTTTTCTTCAGGCCACCAGTGCCTTTATTGAAGAGAAAGAGTTGAAAGGGCGAGACATAGGGGATGAGATGCAGAAAATTGTCCCAGGCCGGATTCAAACCTCAGTCCTCTGCACGGGGAGCAAACTCCAGTAAATAGGCCGCCAGCACGTGAACTATACGGCAGCCCTATTTTCACTTATTTTGATGTACTTCAGTAAATGTGAACAAATTAACAAAATAGCCACCATGGGCAGCTAGTCACATAGCCAAAAACATTTTAGGATTATTTCATGCTGTTTCGTTTGACGCCATTGACAGTGAGAGATCAGTGACAGGAAACACAGCAATGCTGGGGGTTGGTGCACTGAGTCATCACAACATGGATTAACTTGGTCTTAAACAATACAAAAAACAAACACTGGATGGTTATTTGTGGAAGCATTTATTATGTTGTGCAGCCAAACACTGATATCAGTCAAATGTTATGTTTACCGGTTTGGTTAAACAGCGACTAATTATGAATGGGCCGACTTATGCGGATCTCTTGAACTGGGGGTCCTCAGCGAAGAGTTTCTCCGCCAGGGTTGTTCCAGCTGCTGCAGGGACGCACTGAGCCGAGAATGCGGTGGGGTGGGCCTCGATGGTGGGCTCTGATTGTCCGGGGATCTGGGGGTCGGGCTTGAGGTTCAGGGTGACTCCCACCTCACCAGGGGGGACTTCGGGGAAAATAGGCAGGATCATAGGCTGGTCCACTGCGGGAATCATCTTCACCATGCCCTCTGGGTGGTCGTGGGATGCATTCTCGTGCTCGTGTTCGTGGTGATGGTGGTGGTGCTCGTGCTCGTGCAGGTGGGGGTGCTTGTGGTCGTGATCCAGAGCCACCTCGTGGTCGTGCTCGTGGGTGTGCTCGCTGTCGGCGTGCTTGTAGTTGTGGTGCTGGTTGGGCACATCGTCGCTATGGTTGTGAGCCTTGCTGTGGTGAGTGTGCACGTGATCGTGCCCGTGGTCGTGGGAGTGGGCGTGAGCGTGAGCGTGCCTGTGGCCGCCGTGGTCGTGCGTGTGGTGGTGGTCGCTGTTGTCTGCGTGCTGCTTGGTTTTGTTGTGATTGTCGTGGCTCTTGGTGTGGTCGTGAGCGTGGTCGTGTGTGTGTGCGTCGTCGACGGCGTGTGCGTGTTTGTCTGTGTGGCTGTGGTCGGTCTCTCCGCCGAGATGGTGGTGTTTCTTCTCTCTGTCAGCAGCCTTGAGAACACGTAAAAGATAACATTAGTAATATTGGGGACATAGAAAAAGTGGTAAGTAAATTGGTGCAATTTAAGCTATATTCATATATTGTACAGTACATACTGTTTTTTTGCTGTATTTTTCACATTTTATCGGAATTTTCTTCAACTTTGTCTTCTAAAGACCAAACATTAAGTTGATAACGGGAATTCAGAGCTGTATTTTGATTCAAATTGTGAAGCAGAATTTGCATTTCAGTACAACTTACATCTTATTTGTGTAGGTTAAGTCATTGTGTCCATATGATATAATTGTTATCACTAGATAATTGCTATAGTCATAATTTTAAATAATATTATGTTATTATATGATTGAATGCCAAAACTATGAAAATCAGTTGTAATAAATCTCATGCTACTGCTGACTAGTGCTCCAACACATCGGACATGATAGGCTAACAGGTAAGCAGTTGACCCATCATCACAGCGCTGGTCAGTGTACCAATCAGAGCAGACTGGGCTCTGGTTTCAGACAGATATAGAAATAAAGACCCTTTTAAACATTAAATAAGAATATAAACCTGAAAATGAGCATAATAGGTCCCCTTTAAATCAAATAATCCATGCGTGCATTTTCCTTTTGCTACAGAAAGACTTTATAAAATGAAATCAATGTGACACTTTGTATTTGGTCCTGGCTTAATCTTACCTCTGGCTCATAGATCTCACAATCTGCACTTGGCAAAGCTTCCCCAGTGGGAGAATAAAAGAGGCTGGCCTTACAGTGTCCTTTGTGCTGAGGGGAGAAGACCAAGATAAATAAGTTAGAGAATTGTTATACTCTAAAAGATAAGTTGTTACACAAAAGGTACTGATCCAGAGATTTACATGAAAAAAGCAGAATTCATGCTGGAGCGTTTAAAATCTTTCAAATTAATCCTGATTTATTACAGGAATTCCAAAATGAAAACTTTATTTTAATTTAAAACAAAACAAATGAAATAAACAATCCATATGACTAAGATATAGTGTTGAAAAATAAATGTTTTCATGACTCACAGCCAACTCGCAATCCATGAGGGGGCAGTCATCAGATGCTGCAGAGCTCCTGGGGCAGGTGGTCTCCTGGATGGTGTAGTCTGCATTGTAATACATCGACATGGCCATCTGGTGAACACACCCATAACAAAAGAAGTTGGTCAAGTCGCAAGCAAATGCATTACAATAAGATGATTGTTCAAAGCGGCGGTCGGTCATGGGGATAGAGAGGGAATTAGTGTATATAGTCAGATTCTGGAAACCTTGATACTCTGGATGATTAGAGGATAATTTAATAATGGACATTTGAATCAATTGGTGACATAAATCCAAGGTGTCAACAGGATTATGCTTTTAGCCTCCCCCAAGGAGATAATGTCTGTTTCTCAGCAGGATTCATAAACCAAGAAGAAAGGACCCATTACATTTTGGATCATGCATGCATTATTCAACTTTTTGAACATTACAACATAGGACGTTTGGCCTCGTCTTAAACGTACCCCGGCTTTAGCACGGTTGATTTTGAGCAGAGCGAAGCGATTGGACAGCCCGCTCATGTTGTTGAACATCTCCAGCGAAAGAGACACAGTCTTCTTAATCTCAGCATCTTCCATGTCCGTAGGAGTAGGACAGTCAGGACATAGCTCTGTCACGCGAGCTGAAGGAACTGAGCAGAGAGAAAAATCACAAAATGTCAAAAGACTGTTTTGCACTGAACAAAATATCAGGCTCATTTTACCACATTTTGAGGCTTATAGGTTCACTTCTGCTTAGAAATCTGGCAAACTTATTAAGATTCAACTAAATAAAGTAGAACTTAACGGTTGTAAAAAATATTTACCTGGTCTGACGACACACTGGTATTTGTAGAGGCGCATCACCCTGTGCACCTTGCTGATGAAGATGGCAACCTTGCAATGTCCATACACCTGCAGAGACCAATACAACAATAATTGATTATACTGCAAACATTAAATAGACTTGACTCATATTGAGATTTTTTTTGTATTATAGTAATTTAAAGGTTCATAATATAATAACTACTTTTTATGGAGCAACAGGAAAGTATAATGTGAGTCTTGACGTAATAAAAAACTGATAAAACAAGGCTGAACAGTACACACAACTTGCACAAATGTGGAATCTTGTGTTATCCCTTTTCAGTGGTGGAAAGTAAATAAGTACATGTGCTCAAGTATTGTACTTAAGTACTTTTTTTACATATTTGCAATTTACCGAAGTATTTCCATTTATTTATACTTTATACTTTTACTCCACCTAATTTTAGAGGTGAATATCATACTTTTTACTCCATTACATGTATTTTAACACTCACAGTTACTAGTTACTGTGGACATATTAACACTTACTGTATAAGCTGATGCGGTATAATAAATAAATACTGTACTTCTAATGTACACAGTATCTAATTTGGTCCACATGAACCAACAGCAACACTAAAATGCTTTTACATGTAAAATACAAATAATATAATACAGTGAAAAGATACATTCTGCCTAATGAGTGCTTTACTTTTATACTTTAACTACATTTAGCTGATACTTGTTCTGTATTTTATATTATTCTGAAATGGGCCATTGTGCAGACTGAGTACTTTTACTTTTTGTACTTTGAATACATTTTTGTACCTTTACTAAAGTTACATTTTGTAATCACGACATTTGCTTGTATTTGAGAATTTGAAGACCAAAGTATTTGTACGTAAAGGATCAGATTACTTCTTTCAACACTGTCACTGTTTAGGGAGGGGTGTGCATGTAAAAGTGTGTGCGTCAACGAGTGTTTTCTGACCGGTGTGTCCTCGTCGGGGCGAGCCTCACAGGACTTCCAGTCGCTCCTGCTCAGAACACTGCAGTTGGTCTCCACAACATCCAGAGTCAGGTAGAAAACCACGCCGGTCTCTCCCTGTAACACACACACAGACACACACAGAACTCATTATCAGAACGTCATTATGCAAATGATCTTCCAGTGGTTAGAAGGTTGGGTTATTGTGTGATAGTACACGTGGCTGGTGATAAATGAAGACCCTAAAAAAAGTTGTTCTTATCAGGTACCGATGCTTACATGACAAATGTATCCATCCAATGACTTTGGTATCACCTGATGTCTTTAACACAATCAATCTGTCTGCTACTACACCGCAGACACATCATTTATCTCTGGCTTAAATGTCTGATGTCTGAAAAGTAATTGCTCTCATAACTCATTCATAATGAATATAAATACATAAGGAAATTACAGATTCTTATCATCTGAGTCTTTTGTTAAGTGCTACAGGTTATCAGATTCATGGGACCATACAGATGAGCTCTGGCAGACTGATTGATTGTTTTTCAAAAAAATATCCCATTTAGTCATTTTCTTTTAATCATCTCTTGACTTTTCCTTGCCTCAGCATTTCCTTTATTGCCAATTATAATAAGCAATCTCTTAGCACATGTTTGAAGACAGTTTGAGATAAAAACCTTCTTTATTTCAGGGTATATTCATTATTTAATTGTCAACTTAATTGTAGACAGACACTCTATTACCATTGCCATCAGACATGATTGCAACCTTATTTAAAGTATTCATTTCTAAGTTAAAACTACATTTAACATTTATATAGATATAATATATATATATTAATGTCAAATGTTCATATTTTCTAAAGTAAATATTAGGAAGAAAATCTAGATTATTACATTTCAAATCTTTTTGACATCGAAGCACTTTCGTGTTTTTTCGTGGATTCCAATTATGGAATACCAACTTGTACAAACAAAACATCATCCATATCATGTACAACAACATGTACATGTTAATGAGTTGCCTTGTTTTGGTATAAAACCAAATGTAGAGAGGTTGCTTCTGATTGTGTCTCTACATTACAACTAAGAAATGTAGAGTGGTTGATGAATTTTGCCCATTAAAGACAGCCTGATAATATAACCTTCTGTTAACCTCACTTATTATATCTTCATATGGACTCACATGTTTGGTCATATGCACGTTGGACAGGCGGTGCAGAGCGAAGATGTAGCCCTCCTGCCGGTCCTGGTTGATCTTAGTGATGGCGAGTCCTGCAGCCCCCTTCGCAGACGCGTCTTCACACGATCCTTCCTCGATGCCAACAGTCTCCACCGGTGCAGCGCGGACGCATCCCAACGCCAACAGCAGCGACAACAACACACAGTGCTTCATGGTTAAAGGCCTGGTCAAAAAACACACACAGGTTAGTGGGAAAGATGAGAGGAGGCCTTTTATATCCTGCTACTGTTCACTGTAAGAACACCCTCACTCCCACAAACACAAAACCACTGCCCCTTGTGTCATTTCAGGTAAACATAACCCTTGAACCCTTACCTTAAACGGATGGTCATATCTTGGATCCTGCATCAGTTGATGTATATCCATCATATATGGTGTCCAATTGTGGAATTCTCAACAAAAGGATCTAAAGAATTGTATATGTATTTTTCAGTTAAAGAAATTGTATAAATTAAGAAAGATGGGACTATATGAAGCAGAATGTGAATAAGTCTATGTACTCTGGTCCTGCATTGTTGAATATTATTGATGTCTTTGATGTGATGTCTGTTCTTTATTTGCAGGTCCCATTGTTATTGTTATTATTATTATTATTATTATTAGGCGCCGCTTTCCACCTTCTTCTCCAGTAGGACTCAGATGAGGGTGTACTCTTATGTGTGGCTGTGAACATTTTTTTTTTATTATGAAGGGCAGACAATCTATTTGTATTTATTTTGTTTTTTTTAGAAAGGGGCAGGTCATATAAGATTGTATTCTTCTCCCTGCTCCTTTTCGCTCAATGGTGTGTAGAGACATGTTTTGTTGGCAATTATTGTACATTTGGCTATGCGTACCATGAGGGGGACAAATAAAAATGAAATGAAATATCCCAACCAATCAGCTACTGTGGTGACTTGCACAGTGGAGCTTATCATGTTTGTTAGATAATGGGCCCTGCAGTCCCGCCACTTTGGATCAACAGGGACAGTGAGGGGGCTTAAAGTCTCTTGATACAATCTTGGCCCCCATTCCTTGTTCAATAAAGCACTATAAACAAGATTGGATAACACTGTGGTCATCATCTAGAAGTTAATAATGAAAAATAATCAAACTGAGTTCTTAGAAGTCCATTCAAACACATTCGACACTTGTAGTAGAAATTGTATCAGGTCACCATTGTCTTTAAATGCTTTCACACCTCAGGGGCAGATACGCCATGATTGTATCACAATATCATAGCTAATCACATCTCTGTGGTCTTGTATCTCATAGCATCTCTAGCTCTGATGTTTAGATCTAACTTTGAAAAGGGTGATGTTAGTTTCCCCTTTTTATGTTTGCATACAGCACACAAAAACAAACAGGTTTTGGACCAAACTTCTTCACAAAGACAGGAAAAAACATTTATGTACATAGAAGATTTGGATATAAAAAGAGATTCAAGTAGAAACACAACACATATTCTGTAGTACCACCAAGGTACAAGACAGCATACTGTATGATACTTTATGAAGACTCCTGTACTTTTACTTAAGTAGGATTTTGAACACAGGAAATAATTGCTCATATTACTCATTAAAAAAAGTATCTTTGCATTGATGTTTGATACTTTCAATCACAGTAAGTGAAGGATCTGAGTACTATAACTACACAAACCATCGTAATTTAATTATTTATTTACTTTTTGTTCAATGGCAACTTTCTTTGGACATGCAGCTATCTGCAGTATTGTGATGGCTCATTTTTCTCCTTGACCTTTTTGAATATTTGAACACAAGCTTTCCCTACCTTTCCTTAGCAAAGAGTTTTCAATTGTTTAGGATTAAGACTAAAGATTTAAGAAATACTTTATAAATCCACAAGGGGAAATTACATTTGTCCCAACCCTGACCCTTTTCACTCTGTTGTTATTGACATGACATCACACACATACTTTAACCACACTCTATTCATGTTTTGGTAGCCAAGTGCATATACTGGTATGATAATTATATTCTGATTCTGATTCTGATAACTGTTTGTTTTTAAAAAAAAAATCACATGACTGAATGTTAACAAGGGTTTTCAGTCATTAACACTTTGGTTTAAAGCATCATACTCATTCTAAACAACTTTTTAAACTATTTATTGGAAGCTGTGGGGAATTAAAGCAGAAGACATGAGCGGAGAAGTATTTTGCGTTGGCTCTTTCCTGAACTTCAGTTTTTGGTGCTCCCATATCAACTGCTGAACTGGATGGTTAACTTTCTGCTGAGAAACATTTGACCTTTGCACCCCTGTTTATAGCTTGTAGTAACTCACGGGAGGCTTCTTTTATTAGGGTCTGAGACCTAGGTCGGCGAAGACCCTATTGAAATCGGTCGCGCAGCCTGCGAAACACACCTAAAACAGGGAAAACGACCGGCAAAAGCACAGAAAAGGTTCGGAAATCATGACGGCAGATAGTCCGCGCGAGCCCACGTGACTGCAACTCGCATAATTAATATCGTTACGATCAATTTAGTCGCCCAACGGCCGAGTCCAGAAAACTCCTGCGTGACACGTCGACGTGCGGACAACAGCCTGCGGAGCGTCGAAGACCCGCTCAACGCTGCTTGCAGCTTTAATTAGGGTCTGAGACCTAGGTCGGCGAAGACCCTATTGAAATCGGTCGCTGCGCGACCGATAAACCTTTGACCCCCGCAACATATGTGAAAACTCACCAAATTGTGCACGCGCGTCAGAAGTGGTGCAACTTCAGATGTGTAACGGAACGTCTACACAGAAGCGTTAAAAAAATCTTGAAACGCTTCTGCCCATTCACTTTGAATGGGGTGACGTCACTTTCCCTCACTTTTCGCCGAAATGGATTGTGGGCAGGCGAGCGGAGATTTTCAGGATTTTGAGGATTCAAAGTTGAACAATGTTCAACTTTTGAGGCTGAGGTGGAAGCGTCAGCCAATCAAATCCCGTGTACGCAAATCTGACAGTTCAAGCTCTAGCCAATCAAACGGCGTGTATGCTGGGAGAGACACCGCAGGTCATTTCCTCATATTCCAAAAAATGGAGGAGAAATTAGCGGTAGCGAATCAATCACCCGGTGCTTTATGACCAGACCTACCGGGATATAAACCAGAGGAGCCAGGCATGGAGGGAGGTGGCAGAGACAGTGGTATGTTTTCGCCTGTTTTGGGGAGTTTATATCCAGTTTACTTCGGGCTTTTTTGCTTTGTATGTCGCGGGCGGGAGATTCATGTGATTGGTTGCTCGCAAAAAATCCTCAAGCTTCAGATACGCCCACCTCCAAGATTTTTTTAACGCTGCTGTGTAGACGTACCGTAATTGGTTCCGGAACTTTGCGTCAAAAATTGCGTAGGCCACGCCCACTTCCGTTTTTAAAGTAAACTCCCCCACTTTAACTTTCACGTAAACGAACTAAACCTCGCTACGCATATCTAGGGTGCAGAGACAAACCAAAAAGCCTCTTGGAGGGGTGTAAAATAACGTACAGGAAGACAGCCATTTTGAATTTGGCGTCGAAAAAACGCGATTTATCCACCAAACTTCACATGATGGTTAACACTGCGGCCCTGAACAGCTCTACGTCAAATGTGATGTTACTTAATATGGCGTTACCATGGCAACGCATCCCTCGCCATAAAACACGGTGTCGCTGTAACTCCAATGGACACGGTCCCATCGTCCCCCAATCTTCACTTTTATATCACCGGTCTATGCCTCAACAGCTCTACGTGAAATCTGAGATCTCACCATATGCTGTTTCCATGGCAACACATCCCTCGCCGTAAAACACAATGAAGTCAATGGAAAATGGTCCAAACGGCACCAGACTTCAGACTATCATTAATGGTCCGGCCCTCAACAGCACTATGCCAATTATGGGATGTCATCATATGCCGTTTCCATGGCAACGCATCCCTCGCCAAAAAAAAAAATATGTTTCCGTTACTCCTATGAAAATCCTCCAAATGGCACCCGACTTCAGATGACAGTTAATGGTCCGGCCCTCAACAGCTCTACGCCAATTATGGGATGTCATCATATGCCGTTGCCATGGCGACAGATCCCTCGCCATGAAACACAGTGTTGTCATAACTCGATGGAAAATGGTCCAAACTGCACCAGACTTCAGATGACAGTTAATGGTCCGGCCCTCAACACCTCAATATGACAATAGTGAGTTTTCCTCAAAAGCTGTTGCCATGGCAACGTATCCCTCGCCGTTAAGCACGATATTGCTATAACTCCTGTGTAAATGGTAAAAAAGTGTTCAAATTTCCCATGTGTGCTAACCGTCAAGCCCTCGACACATATATGTGTCAGTTTTGAGATTTTGTCAAATGTCGTTGCTATGGTAACAAAATGGTCGCAGTGAAACACGGTTTTCTCATAACTCCAGTTAACATGCTCCAAACGGCCCAAAACTTCACAGGTTTGATAACGATGCAGCCCTCAACACATCTAGGCGTATTATGGGGTGTCATCATATGCCGTTTCCATGGCAACGCATCCCTCGCCATTAAACACGGTGTCGCTGTAAATCCAATGGGCACAGTCCCATCGTCCCCCAATCTTCACTTTTATATCACCGGTCCATGCCTCAACAGCTCTACGCCAATTATGGGATGTCATCATATGCCGTTTCCATAGCAATGCAGATCCCTCGCCATGAAACACGGTGTTGTCCTCACTCAATGGAAAAACGTCCAGACGGCACCACACTTCAGATGACAGTTAATGGTCCGGCCATCAACAGCTCAACACTCAAAAGCTGTTGCCATGGCAACGCATCCCTCACCATTAAGCACGATATTGCTATAACTCCTGTGTAAATTGTCAAAAAGTGTTCAAACTTCACATGTGTGCTAACGGTACAGCCCTCGAGACATATTAGTGTCAGTTTTGAGATTTCCTCAAATGCCGTTGCCATGGCAACACAATGCTCGCCATGAAACACGGTTTTCTCATATCTCAAAGGAAAACAATCCCAATGGCCACATACTTCACATTATGGTAAATACTACCACTGCAACTTCCCAACATTTATTTCCCTATAAGTCCATAACTATTTCATGAGTGCAGTATGGATTAGCTGCTAAATATGCCCTCATGTTTGCCAATAAAACATTTTCTAATTAGAAATGCTGTTGTAATGCAGGAAATACAAACCTTATTTTTGTATTAACAACATATTGAACACAATAAAAATGAACTTCGCCCTCCCCAATGTGCCCTCCCAACTATACCAGCACAAAGTTTCATACTTTTAAGAGCAGACCCAAGACCCAACTTTGTAATATAGCTTATAACTGAATTGCATGTTATTCCTATTTTATACTTATTTTATTGATATTTCTTGACAGTTTTGAGAGTTTTTGGAAGCTTGTGTCAGTTGTATGAGATACTAATTAGTAATACTTTGATAATTATCATTATTATAGTAGTAAATAATATGATCTTTAATGTACATGCCAAAGAAACCAGCAGGACACCGCAGGGAATCGAACCCCATCCCAGTAAACTGGGAGTACCAATTACCAGTGCCTTTTGCTTTTCTAGGCTACATTGAAGGCAAAGCAAAACCTGCATTAGCAACAGCATATGAGTGACATTATTTAATATTGATGCATAATTTTACAAAATGTGTTTCCCTATGTGTGGATAAATGTTATTAGTGCAGTATGGAATATCTGCTAAATATGCCCTAATGTTTGCCAATAATTTTGTTATTAAAAATGCTGTTGAAATGCAGGAAAAAGAAACCTTATTTTTTTATTAACAACATATTGAACACAATAATTATGAACATATTGAACACAATAAAAATGTGTGTGTGTGTGTGTGTGTGTGTGTGTGTGTGTGTGTGTGTGTGTGTGTGTGTGTGTGTGTGTGTGTGTGTGTGTGTGTGTGTGTGTGTGTGTGTGTGTGTGTGTGTGTGTGTGTGTGTGTGTGTGTGTGTGTGTGTGGTGTGTGTGTGTGTGTGTGTGTGTGTGTGTGTGTGTGTGTGTGTGTGTGTGTGTGTGTGTGTGTGTGTGTGTGTGTGTGTGTGTGTGTGTGTGTGTGTGTGTGTGTGTACCAGGTCCGACATAATAAAGAAGAATTTGAATGACAGCTCGCAGGTGGGTGACTCAATAGTCATGTTAAAGTCGAAAAGTAGAGGATAAAGCTAGTTTGAGGAGTTAAGTGAGAGGATTTTAAGAACTGAAGACCTAACTTTGTGTGTGTGTGTGAGAGAGATAAAGCCGCTAAAAATTAACTACCAGGTCCGACATACTAAAGACTAATTAAAAATGAATTACAGAATAAATATATAAATAATTCCTAACTATGAGACTGTTGCAATTTCAGGGAGAGGGTCAGATCTTTGCAGAACTGGTAAAATGTGGTTTTCATTACTTGGCAGATGATAGGATCGAGGGAAAGGGTGGGGCCAAACATTACGCCAAGGTACTGGGAGGTTTTTATAGAACACAAGGTCGAGGATGTGTCTTTTGGCATGGGTCGTGAAGGTGAAGTGTTGGGTGACAGTAAAATTGTCTATTAGAGTAGAGAATTTGAATGACAGCTCGCAGGTGGGTGACTCAATAGTCATGTTAAGGTCGAAAAGTAGGGAGGATGAAACTAGTTTTGAGGAGTTAAGTGAGAGGGATGTGGTTTAGGGGGCCGATAGATGAGGATAACTTTGAATGAGGAAGTGGCTTTGAAGATGATGAACTTGAGGGATGATACCTAAACAAATACCAAATTAAACCAGGGGGGGATGATACCTAAAAACATACCAAATTAAACCAGGGGGGGATGTTTTGATCTGATAAAATATCTCCACAGACTGTAGAAGCGCATAATTTGGCACGATGAAACACAAGGTGAAGAAAAAATCAGGTATAGGTATAAATCAGAATTTATACCTACATTTGCTTGACGTCTGAAGTTACTCTACCTCAACAGTTGTGCAAAAGAACACAGAATCCCCTCATGATCACTGAAATAGGTGGGCAACACAGTTGATTCTACATCATACTGTGTTGTTTTCACATATACATGGTCAATTAATGTGCCCTTTTCGGTAGTGGGTTGTGTGACTTGCTGCACATACCCTTTGTCTGTTACAAATTTGCAAATTGTTGATGTTTTTAAAATGTCATCATTGAAATCACCCATCACAGCAATTGTGTCACCTAATAGATCTAACAAATCTAGTAATTTGCCTAAATGTTCTTTAAACAAAGACATGGGATATGATGGTGGTCTATAAATTACCGCAATTAATATGTTGTGAGACAAACAGTTGTACACTATACATTCTAAATTTACATCTGGCACTTGAACAATACTAAATTCAATACTGTTTGCACTATATATGCCAACACCACCATGTTGTTGGTCTTGCAGAGCAACCAATGCTGGGTTATCGCTGGTGTAAGATGCACTTCGAGAACAACTAGCAAATGTATAACCACTGATGTTAATGTCGTCAAATGATGAGACAGCAGGCAGCCATGTCTCTGTAACAGCAATACAGTTAGGCTGCAAATGCTGTGTACAAAGGGTCAAATCTTCGACATGTCAAACTTTGCACATTTGTCAAAAACACAGCAAAATTGTCCGTGTGCAATTTGGGGTGGATCCTATCTTCACGTAGAAACTGAGGTATGCACTGAATTGCTTGCGTAACATTTACAATAGATGGCATTAGGTTTAAAATCTTGAATGATTAAGCCTGATAAATTTGTAACACGACTTAATGCAACATATGCCTGTCCAGCAGCAAATCTTTTTTTAAGTGACACCACAGCTCTATCAACAGTTATCCCTTGCACCTTATGTACTGTACAAGCCCAAGCCAGTTTAAGGGGAAATTGGCGACGCAACCCACCTTTAACGGTGACTCTATCCTCTTCTGGAAAAATTGGTGTACAGTTCACTAATTCACTTGATGCATTTGCAGAGTCTTTCCTGCGCTGTGCCCCAACTCTGTCATCGTCAAAATGGACGTACACAGTTTGTGGAAATCTTTCACCTTGTGAAATCACTATGTGTCTCACCGTGCCGCATACCCCGTTCACAAGCCCATCCGTCACATCTATATTTTTTGTCAACATTACAGGAGCATTTTCCCCAAGAACCAAACGTTCCGCTAAACATGTTTGATAGATGTTGGTGTGATGTCCATGTTTTAACTCAAGTTTTCCAGTTTTGCTGTTATGGCCAGTATCCTGAGCTTCTATTTCTACATGTTCCGGGCATGTTTTCAACAGTTGCACAAGATTATGATCATTAACCTGAGCGTTTGTGGGGAAAATGTGTAATGCTGAACTTTCTTCCCCTGTTTCACAGCTCTTCAACAAATCAATGTCACTAGCTGACAATGCTGTTTCTTTTGAGCGTGTTCTCAACCTATTTAGCAGTTCCGCAAAAACAATATCTTTCTGCCTGACTATTGTTTTAAGCTCTACAATGCTAAATAGGTTGTGCCACAGGTTAAATCCTACTTTCTCTACATACAAGGCATTTCCTTTCACTGGTGGCAGCTGGAAAAAATCTCCAACAACTACCACACTAACTCTACCAAATGGGGAATAATCACTACATTGTTTAATTTGACGTAATCTGCCATGAATATATGCCATGAGTTTGTGATCGACCATGGATATTTCATCGACAATTAAAATGTGCACGTTTCTATATTTGGCACGCAGACTATTTATTTTTTCCTCGCCTAAAGGTGTGTAGGGTAATTTTGCATTAACGCCAATGCTAAATGTGTTATGGATAGTTGCTGCGTCTAAATTGTATGCAGCAATTCCAGTTGGGGCAGTCAACAACACACACACAGAATCAGGGTTTTCACAGAGTGTTGAGAGCAACCTGGTTGTCTCATACTGCAGAGCCTTGATCAAATGGCTCTTTCCTGTCCCAGCACCGCCTGTTATAAATACGTGAAACGGGTCCGGATTTTTACCCGAGATTTTGTCTAAACACCATTGTCGTATTTGATAGAAAATAGACATTTGTGTTTCGTTTAGAGACCGAACTAATTTCAGCCCTTCGCTTCTGCTCAAAATATTCTTTGTCTTTTCCAAATGGCCAATTTGCCGATTACTAACGGCAAGATCAGGAATAGCGTCTATTTGCTCCCCGTCTACGGTTTCAATTTGTTCCCGCTCTTCTTTGCATTGAAGATTTTCCAATTCCTGTTCGGGGCACAGGTCACACTGTTCGACAATTTTGGGTGCATTCTCAATCCAAAACAAGCAATGCACATGAGGTGAGCCACGCTGCTGAAATTCCATGCGATATAAATAATCTACAATCTTGCCAATTGGGTGTGAAGGGGACATAAGAACTTCTTTCAAAAAACAATTCCATCTATAGTCAAACATCCTGGCCGCTGTCACAGGATTACGACGCAAGAGTTCACATCTGTCTGCCCAATCTAAATCTTCAGTGTTCTACCTTCCTGTTTTAAAATAGCGTTGAGTAAATTTGCCCACCTAAGATCAGCCGAAGAGAATGAACAAAACCAGGTAGGCACACCAAGTTGACGCACACAAGCTAGGAGGTCACTCTGTGCGCGCTGCCAAAATGCTGGAGTACCTCTAATAGGTGAGAGAAAACGAAAGCCATCATCAAATTGCAACGGTTTTCTTATGGTTTCCTGATTCAACAAATTATCTTCTATCGGTTTGGATGGAAAGCCTGCTTTGCCTTTTCGCAATGCAATAGACACACTGGACAATACCTGTTGCACCTCAGACAAATACTGAGCATAAAAAATGTATTCTATATTTTGTGCAAGCCTAACATCAGCATTTAAAACACGCGTATTCAAATAGCGTGCTAATGTTATTTTGCGGGGCCTCGAATGATGGTAGGTGTTAATGCCCAGTGGGAACAATACAGGAAAGCATTTTGCTTCGTTGGAAATGTCTGCTAACAGCCTCACAGGACTATTACCCTCTGCTGGAGCGACATTTAATGTACTATCAAAATACTGATCCAACACTTCCTGTCCAATATCAACAGGCATCAGACATGTGTCCTGAAACATGCAATGCTGTTGCCTGTTGTATAAAAGCTCATCATCAGCATTAGCATCAGACGTTTTGTTAGTTGGCAAATCCATCAAGGTCGAATTGTCTACAAAGTCATCATCCCGTTCCCTCCAAAACTCATTAAGCAGAGCGTCATCAAGTTCCTCAAACTCGGGAACCCGTACAGGAATGCATGAACTTTCTTTTGCAGGACTATTGCCTTCTGCTGGGGCCATGTTGAGTTCTCTATCTGAAAACTGATCCGCAATTTCCAGATCAGTATCCACAGCCATCAAATCCATGTCCTGAAACAAACATGGCTGTTCCTCAGCAGCCTCTGATGATGTTTCCTTGGTGTGGGTTTGTTTATTCTCTTCCTCCTCCCTACGAAACTCGTTATACCATACTCGTGCTTATTCCTTCTTTTTAAATATTTTAATGAACGCTTTATGTGCATTGGGTCTGCAAATTGATATTTAAAATGACCTTTGAAGGTCAATTTACGCTTTAACTTTATTCGTAAGATGGAACATTCCATCCTTGAGCGGGGGAGCACATTTGTAGTTTGGACGATATTGGCTGGAACACACGTAACCGGTCCGTGTACTCCATTTTGCCCACCTTTGGGCAATGCCACCATCTTCATAAATGGTATATTTTTGGCAATTAAATGCTGCTCTATGCTGTTCAAACAAGCCAATTCTGGGGGAATGGGTTCTACTGCCAAATTATTTAGAACACATTCAGGTGGCATCACACCTCTCTTAAGTTTTTTATCACAGTTGCTGCAGATCCAAGACTGCCCTCTCCCAATTTCAATCCAAACACAGGGTACTTCACAGTCATCAGTATATGTGTGTAAATATGTGTCTCTGATGCATTTATTAGCTAGTTCTTGATCCTTATATTTCTCTTTTTTACAGTGCAAGGCCTGCGATTCAAATAACAACCTCTCGCAGCAGCTACATACAAAAACGGGTCCATTCTTAACTTTGGCCAAAAACTGCTGCATTACAATATCAAATACCTCTCTATTTTTTTTGCATTTGTTGCCTCTTCAATTTGTTGCTAGCTGTTACTCGCTTCTTATAATCTGGATTACCATGATACCTTTTTGAAGTCATGGATTTTACCTTCTTTCTATGCAATTTATTTTGCCTATATTTACGTTTGTTAAATGCTATAACTTTCTCTCTATGTAAAACTTTTAGTCTATAGTTCTGTTTGCTTAATGCTATAACCCTTTCTCTATGCAGATCATCGTCATGATATTTTTTTAACCTATATTCTTTTACTTTCAACGGATTACATCTATATATTCTTTTACTTGAATCCTTTATCATCTGATTATGCAATGGGTCTTCATGGTATCTAACCTGAGTGTGTCCAATTGCTCTGTGTTTGAAATCATCATCCTCACAATACCTTTTTCTACGACCGACTCTTACTCTCTCTTGATAATCTGCATCACTATACTTTTTCATGGACGCATCCCTAATCGTTTGCTGGTACACTGTGTTACTTTTATAATACAGTTTCTTTGTTGAGCTGTATCTCTTTTTTAAATATGTTGAACGACAGTGCCTACGACTCCAGCTGTTTGCAACACTCTCTGCATTGTCTTTAACTCCACCCTTCCCAGTACAGATATCAACACTGCTACGCATAGACCGTGTCTCTGACAAACCCCCCACTTTACACAATTCAAAGCACCTTTGTTCATCGTAAGGTTTGATACAAACCACTGGCTCAAAATGATTTTTATCACAATGTTTCAAGTATATTTTTTCTTTTGAAAGCATTGCACAATTACAAGTGTATTTGAGCCATTTTTCCCCACTG
Source organism: Trematomus bernacchii (assembly GCF_902827165.1). Lineage (NCBI taxonomy): Eukaryota > Metazoa > Chordata > Actinopteri > Perciformes > Nototheniidae > Trematomus > Trematomus bernacchii. Next base: position 20,405,715 of record NW_022987739.1, read on the forward strand.
CAGATAAAAATGTCCACTCCAAGAGCATTTGCTGTCCCTTGGATTTCTACATCTGTGGCACAATGTCCTACATACTTCATCTGAGACTTCTCAATGTAGTCTGAAATTGAAGCAGATCCCCCAACTACTTTAGTTTGTTCTGCGTGATTCATCATATGCTTTACAACAGTCATTCTAATCTTTCGATAGCTCTTCTGAGAACCACTGAGAACATGAGCTACCGCTCCGAAGAAACTATTAGCGCCCTCTTTTATTTTTTCGGTCTTACAGACCACACCTAGGGACCCAGTTACTGTAGGTCCCTGTACATCCTGCTTTTTAAAGTCTATATTAAACTTTTTGCAAAGGGTTTTTGCCACTTCATTGCACAAAGGATTAAATTCAAGAGTGATTTTACTTACATCACTCTTTTCCACACAATCTGTGTCCCCAGCAGACGATGTACCATGCGTTTGTTCCGTAACCCTCCTTTTGCCTCTAGTTGTCCGTCTGACATTGTACAGTCTTGGACAAGAAGTGTCCACTTTGCAATACCCATAACAACTCTGCAAATTAGGTTGTTTTACACACACAACAGTCTCATAATGGTTACCATTGCGGTTTTCCAAATAAACCCCCTGATTAGACAACTGCCCGTTCTCGCAACTATATTTTAGCCAGCGTGGATCACAATATGTGAATATATTAACTCCAAAACAATCTGCTGCTGCTTGAATTTCTAATTCTGTTGCCCAACTGCCAACCTCACGAATTTTGGATGTGCTGAGGTATTCTGACATGGAAGAGGTCAAAATACGCTCATAAGGCTCAGCATTGCTCTGCACGCCTAATTATTGTGTGATGCCTTTGTGTACCACACACAGCTTGACTCACTGCTCTAAAGAAACAGTTTCCGTCACCCTCTATTTTTTCATTGAGACATGGAGCCCCTATCAAACCAATTTGTGTAGACACAACATCTACTTTCTCTGACTGCACATGTAACTGTTCACAAAGAGCTTGTGCAACTTGATTACTAAGAGGATTAAACTGCAGTCGTCCACTTCTTACTTCTTTGACAAAAGCAACGTCTGAATTAACTGCGGTAACATCACTCTTTTTTAATTTTTTGCAAGCAGAAGATCCCTTACGAATCTTACGCTTTGCACCCATCTGAATGTTGGTGCAGCCAAGTGTGGACTGAATAGCTGAACTACAACCCAAATCAGTCTCTGTCATTTTGGGAGTCACTCTTGGACCCAAAGACAGATTACTGCTTTCAATTGGGCCTATTTGAGTGACTCGAACACCAGCGATCTCAAACTGTTTTTGAGACTCAGAAGATCCCTTTGGAATGTTATGCTTTGCACCCATCTGAATGTTGGTGGAGCCAAGTGTGGACTGAATAGCTGAACTACAACCCAAATCAGTCTCTGTCGTTTTGGGAGTCACTCTTGGACCCAAAGACAGATTACTGCTTTCAATTGGGCCTATGTGAGTGACTCGGACACCAGCTATCTCAAACTGTTTTTGAGACTTCTTGAGGAACGCTGCAAATGTCCATATGTATTCAAACACGTGTTCAAGGCCTCTGAAATACAGAATAACACTACGCCCCTCGCCATCGCTCATCCCAGACGCACTGCGTGCATGGGAGTCGACCACTGCGTAGTGTCCACCTTGACCAATGATGGCACATGTACCGCCATTCATTGTCAGAAAGCATGTGTCATAGTTACTACACATCCTTTCCAGTCCGTATTTTAAAGTGGTGTGCACACCCTCATCAATGAGATCACCCTCAACCACATCCACATCTCCAGACACAAAGTCACTGTATTGAAACAGAAATCTTTGTCCGTCGATAATGGTCTCCTTGGGCAGATCTGGAACCGAAAGTAGTCTGTATCCTCCACTGATACCTTGTTGGTCACGCAGGGAGGTGTACAGATTGTCACCAAGTACAACAACTTTATCCAGGTTGTCGGTCTGCCATGTAAACACGCTGTCAATTGTGTGTTTTGCTATGCCTACCAAACTTACAGCCATGCACTGAAGTCCTGCATATTTAAACCGTTGATCACCCTGACTAAATGTTCCCCTGACACACCCCATATCCCCATCAATGACTCTAGCCGTCTCCGAATTCACTTGAGCTGCTTTCACAGAAAGGCTTGTAATGCTAAACTTCTGTGCATTCAATGAATTATTGAGATTCCTGATGTAAAACATCAGGTCATTAGGGCATGTGTTGAACACGGCTACAGATGTGCCAAAACTGGATGCTAACCCAGATGCACCACGTGTGCCACAATCAACGACCACAATACAGTCATTGTGTTTAATAATGGCACTGGCTGCGGAATTTAGGTTAAACAGACACATGCCATCCCTGGATAAGTGTTCAAGCAGCTTCTCCGACAATACCTTTTCCCCTTCAGACAAATTCAATTCGCCGTACACTGGCAGACCCATATTGACGTTCCACTTACGTCCAAACACACTGGTCTGCTCAACCAACCTGCACAAGTTCTTTGGCTTTACATTCATTTTATGGGCTTCCCCTAAGACAAACGAGTTAACCTTTGACCCGTATGGCATCGATATCTGTACTGCTCCACGAACACACAGGCGCAATCAAATGTTTGATCGCAGCCGCTATAGAACATGCAACAGATATTGTATTGTCAGAAACGGATGCATACCTCACATCAGTCCCTGCGACAACAGCCAACTGCACTTTTTCTGAACACATGCAAGCATAGCCCTTACCTGTTCTCCATCTGTTGTCATCATCAACATCCACTATCACGCTGGGTGATGGCTCCTTGCTGGATGATGGCTCCAAGCTCAGTGATGGCTCTACGCGGGGCAATGGCTCCACCCCTGGCAATGGCTCCACTCCTGGCAATGGCTCTACTCCTGGCAATGGCTCCACCCCTGGCAATGGCTCTACTCCTGGCAATGGCTCCACCCCTGGCAATGGCTCCACCCCTGGCAATGGCTCCTCCTAGAAGAAAATTAATATATAAAAAAACTGCTAAAAACACTATGTGTCTTAAATTGTTTCACAAACGTTTAACTAAATAATAGAAAGATATACAATTACTAATACAAAATGATTATTGTTATATATTAACTTTTGTTTTTCTACTTACCCACACACATATTGAATGGAACTCAAAAGAGAGGTTTCTTGTCATTGATTGTGTACACTTGAAACAACGTTGACTGCATGCAGGCTAACAACTGAAACTATTTTATTTTAACAATGAGCAAAAGTAACTATGTCAATAAATTAGCATGGTTCAATAAAATGTGACTCTTACCCCATTCACACCAACGGTGTTTCGGGGCCGGTTCGGTGCTGGTGCTTGAAAAGCACCGGGTTTTCCTGTTCACACCGCAGCGGAGCAGCCTCTAAGCTCCGGAATCCGGTTCGTTTCGAGCACCAAAAAGTTGTCCGTCTAGAAGCAAGAACCGCATACGTCACGCTTACGTCGGAGGGGGGCGAGATTAACCTGAGCTAACAGTTAAGGCGAGTACGGCAAATAAAAGTTGTAACAAGCAGTAGTGCTGAGCAAAGTGACTAGAACGCAACCACACACTTGTTAAAAAAAAACACACTTTATAAAGTCAGGCAACACTAACCAGGCTTCGTGTGATTCTGTTTATTTGTACCTTACTTTGACCATCCGTTCGCTGTTATTGATCATTGTGGAGAGCAGGCAGACGTTTTGTTTGTTATTATAGCAGCTATCGGATGGAATCAATACATGGGCTGCACAGGTTGTCATGTCCGACTATCACAAGTAGAATCATAATGAAAAATACGTCGGTAAAAAGTGCCTGGAGAAAACGGCTTAGCAAGTAGTCAGTTTAGCTTCGGTTGCTATGCTAACATCACCCATGTTATACCAGAGAAACTTTCATAACAGCGTTGTGATGCCAAACAGCGTCAATTCAGACTGACACACATTCACTTAAAGGGAACTGGGGATATGTATCAGCTGCTTGTGTGACAGTCAGACAGTGAATACTTTAGAGCCGTGTGAGCTAACCCGGAGCTAACGGGAGAATACACTCGTGGAAGAGCAGCAGCACTGCAGCGGTCGGTAAATGCCGCTGAAACACATTAATAAACAATGAACCACGGCACTCTGGAGAAAAGTATAAGGTTGGAGAAGTCGTTATTTAATTTAATCTGGCTTCGTATGATTAAAAGCAACGCAGTCCCCGGCCCGTTGTTGTTGTGAGGTGAGCTCCGTTGGGGAGAAAATCAGCGACGTAAACTGTGACGTCATGACGCAGCAGCGGCAGCACCAGTCGGGCTCTGAGCGGTGTGAAAAGAGCCGGAGCTAAACCGAAGTACCGGTTCTGAACCTGAAAAGCTCTAGCACGGAGCTTGAACCGGAGTTGCGTTGGTGTGAAAGGGGTATCTGAAAGCACATCCTTCACACAAAGAGCACAGACCTGCTGCTCCACAGCAACTGTCCCTCTACTGGTAGGTGGCCGTAAAATCACCTCCACAACCATGGGAGCTGCCTCCCCCTAAAAAAACAAAACAATTTAGTAAACTTGAGAATAAATAACACCACCAATATTTGTGTAACTTCTTAGTTTTAAACAAGTCCTATATTGCCTTTAAAAAAGAAGAAAACAAGAACAACCTGTCGCTTTGCCAGGGTCCTCTTGGAGGCAGGAGCCCTCTGCTTCAGCTCCATCTTTGCTTTCTAACGTAAGGAAAACAAAATGATTAATCCTCCACTAATAACTCCTTATGGACAGTATAAGTAATACATTTAAAGTTTGTCAGGAAGGATACATTTTATAATAGGGCATCAACCAACATACAAAGCAACAAACAAATTACCTTTTGTAGTTTTGGAACCGGTGGTGTGCACTCATCAGGGCCAGGAAGATGGGATGGACTAATCTTGTCCATCTCAACCAACATTGCACTGCTGAACCACACAGGTGTCAGTGGAAGATAACTCTCCTCCAATTCCTGTGAAATAAAAATGAAGAAACACTGTTTTAGAAAAAGGAAAATAAATGCACATATAAACTGCAATAAACATACCCCAATGATTTCAAAGCATACTACAAAGTTGACCTACCTCCTGCTGAACAGTCCCTGCTTGTTTAAGTGCATCAATGGACTGCTCAGGTTCATCGTGTTGGCTCCTCTGTAAAGATAAATAGCATAGCTTGTGTTAATCAAATGGGTACTCTTCCACCATTATCAAGGCAAACTGCTCAGGGAATATCACTCTTATTGAAAGATGTCAACCACACAATTACCTTCCTGCCCTGACCGAAAACGGTCCACTTGGAAGGATCCAGTTGCGGTGATTTGGCAACCTCTCCTTTGACAATCACCCTTGGAGTGACTCTCCTCGCAGGCGGTGATCTTCTGTGGACAACAGGAGATGGCTTCGGCTCGGCTGGAACAAGTTGCAAACACATTTTTCAATGATACAACCAAAATGGACACCCTAAACATATACAAAATTGAATGACAAAATCCTCGACTACTTACGTGCGAAACTGGCATTGCCAGGCTGCTGATGTCCCACACGTCTCCCAGCCACGCGTAGCTTTGCAGCCTGGGAACGGCGGGACGATTTACCACGTGGCATCTGAAAGTATGTAGGCATTGTTCTAATTAATAAAGACATTAGCAGACCCCTTAAATAGTACAAATAATTACACAATTACTTCTTTCAACTGCAACAAAAGCGTACAAGTCCATTAATAGTTGATGCATCCTGTTCAACAAAAATGTACTTACTGTAACTGCTCATGAGATAAAGCTGGGTGTTGAAGGTAGATGAGTAGCCGGTGAAGTTAAATGAGTAGTTGGTGAAGAAGGTAGATGAGTAGGTGGTGAAGATAGATGAGTAGGTGGTGAAGAAGGTAGATGAGTAGGTGGTGAAGGTAGATGGGTAGCTGGTCAAGCCGGTAGGTTGTTTAACTAGAACAGAGAAGAAACTAATCAGCATCACAGACATGGAAATATAATTACTTAACACAATGTACAATACAATCGCATAGCTTAGCATACAATACAGTTATAAACAAAAAAATTATCAATTGTATTAGAAGCTGCTAATCACTTAGATTTACACTAATAAAGGGCCTATCTGTTTTCATTATACTTTATGCTACTGACAGTGTCTTGGACCACAACTCACCGGTAGAGAATTGCTCAAAGCTGTCAATCTGTGAGGAAAACACAGCATTAAACCCTGCAAAGAAAAGACTGGAAAGTTCCACATATTGTCATGGTATATGTTACGACAAACACTGTCTTTGACCAACACTCACCAGTAATGAACTGCTCAATAGTCGTCACTCTGTGAAATTAAAATCAAAATTAAACCTTGCAAACACAATGCTTGCACACATGGTGATTAAACATTTGGTCCACGTTGTAAATGCTTAAATGCTCTTGCATTTACAGTATAAAAACAGGATAATACAATTACCATAATATCATTCTGTGAAAATATGAATTCTGCATAAAGAGTACTTTTACTTTTGATATTTGGAGTACATTTAGCTATCAATTGTGCTAATGAGTTGTACTAAAGTAGAGGATCTGATTACTTCTTCCAACGTTGAATATAGTATACCTTGAAATATATTTAATTGTTCATAGTTGAATGACTTAAAAAATTACTTTATTTAAGCTATGGAATCATTTAACCAGCTTTCCTTTGTTCATAAATGACAAAAATAAGCTCCTTATTTTAGACATTCTGCTTTAACCAGCTTCACAATGAATTCACAAGAGGAATGATCACTCACCCCAGACAAGATAAGATGAAAGAGAGGACAGGCTCTGGTTTAACCAAACTATATATCGAATTTAAAAAAATGAGCGACCAACCACAGCTGTCCTTCTTTCAAATATGTTTGTAATTGCCCTCCAATCGAAATATATAATATTAACATTTGAATGTCAACTGCTTGCTATGCAGACATGTTATGAATATATCACACATGAAAGGGCCAGGTGCAGAGGTCCCTGAAACAAAGAATGGATTATGGCTGTTGTAGTCTTTACCACCATTGCCATATTTGTAGTCAATTCAATCATAGTTACTTCAGTGTTCAATAGTTTTTTGATTAAAAATATAACTGAGCTATAGTGTGTCTGTGTGTGTCTTAACTGTCATCCATGTTGTCATCATCAATGATAGCAAATACTAACTATATGAATAAATATATAGTATACCTTGAAATATATTTAATTGTTCATAGTTGAATGACTTAAAAATGTACTTTATTTAAGCTATGGAATCATTTAACCAGCTTTCCTTTGTTCATAAATGACAAAAATAAGCTCCTTATTTTAGACATTCTGCTTTAACCAGCTTCACAATGAACTCACGGGAGGCTTCTTTTATTTTATTTGTATTCATAATAATTTTTATTTTTCGTCAAAATGTATTATGGTGCATTATTTACCAATTTTTGTTCTCAAAAAACAGTGCATTGTGTGTTTATTAAATTAGTTAGTTTTTAAGGAAGGCCAGAGCTTCAGCTGTGTCAAATAGATTGTTCCCTTTAGTTAACGTTATTTCAAAGATAATTATATTCCTATTTGATGTCCCATTTATTGTATTACGGACCCAAAGAGCAATGTGAGCGTCCATTCCCATTGGATAATGGAGGATTTTACACCCGGAAGTAAGTATTCTCCTTACTGTCGATTGATTTTATTTACAGTGATATCTGCACTACTCATCAACTCAAAAACACCAGATTATCCTTGTTAATTACACAACATTGATTGGTTTAAATTATGTACAATGCTTTTGTATTTTCCCCTTTCGATTCGGAGAAACAAATATTTTTTCGGAGTGTTTGGATGGCAGAGGACACTACACTACCCAGAATCCTCAGCTATGGGACTACACCATGTGCTTTGAACGTGTCCTACCCCCCCCCCCCCCCCCTTAGGTCACAGGCTCCTCCAACAGTGCAACACAATAAAAGAGATACACAGAAAAAATAGTGCAAGTAAATACAAAAAGAAAAATAGTAAAAAAGTGAAATAGTGCAATAAGAGTCTATATACAAGTGATTGGAATATGATATATTAGATAAATAATTTCTAAGTAGCAGCCAGATGAATGTTATGGATGTTGTTTCTAAGTTCAGGTGTTTAATAGTCTTATGGCCTGTGGGATGAAACTGTCCCTGTCTCTGGTGGTTTTAGTCCGGATGCTGCGGTACCACCTGCCAGACGGCAGCAGACAGAACAGTTTGTGGCTGGGGTGATGGGGGTATTTTATCCTCAGAGATTTACATGAAAAAAGCAGAATTCATGCTGGAGCGTTTAAAATCTTTCCAATTAATCCTGATTTATTACAGGAATGCCAAAATGAAAACTTTATTTTAATTTAAAACAAAACAAATGAAATAAACAATCCATATGACTAAGATATAGTGTTGAAAAATAAATGTTTTCATGACTCACAGCGAACTCGCAATCCATGAGGGGGCATTCATCAGATGCTGCAGAGCTCCTGGGGCAGGTGGTCTCCTGGATGGTGTAGTCTGCATTGTAATACATCGACATGGCCATCTGGTGACAAACACACCCATAACAAAAGAAATTGGTCAAGTCGCAAGCGAATGCATTACAATAAGATGATTGTTCAAAGCGGCGGTCGGTCATGGAGATAGAGAGGGAATTAGTGTATATAGTCAGACTCTGGAAACCTTGATACTCTGGATGATTAGAGGATAATTTAATAATGGAAATTTGAATCAATTGGTGACATAAATCCAAGGTGTCAACAGGATTATGCTTTTAGCCTCCCCCAAGGAGATAATGTCTGTTTCTCAGCAGGATTCATAAACCAAGAAGAAAGGACCCATTACATTTTGGATCATGCATGCATTATTCAACTTTTTGAACATTACAACATAGGACGTTTGGCCTCGTCTTAAACGTACCCCGGCATTAGCACGGTTGATTTTGAGCAGAGCGAAGCGATTGGACAGCCCGCTCATGTTGTTGAACTTCTCCAGCGAAAGAGACACAGTCTTCTTAATCTCAGCATCTTCCATGTCCGTAGGAGTAGGACAGTCAGGACATAGCTCTGTCACGCGAGCTGAAGGAACTGAGCAGAGAGAAAAATCACGATCATGTTCTGGGAATGTCATTTTCGAGCCTGAGACCTGAAAAACAGGCTCAGGGCTTAACAGATTAAAGGTTCATAATATAATAACTACTTTTTATGGAGCAACAGGAAAGTATAATGTGAGTCTTGACGTAATAAAAAACTGATAAAACAAGGCTGAACAGTACACACAACTTGCACAAATGTGGAATTTTGTGTTATCCCTTTTCAGTGGTGGAAAGTAAATAAGTACATGTGCTCAAGTATTGTACTTAAGTACTTTTTTTACATATTTGCAATTTACCTAAGTATTTCCATTTATTTCTACTTTATACTTTTACTCCACCTAATTTTAGAGGTGAATATCATACTTTTTACTCCATTACATGTATTTTAACACTCACAGTTACTAGTTACTGTGGACATATTAACACTTACTGTATAAGCTGATGCGGTATAATAAATAAATACTGTACTTCTAATGTACACAGTATCTAATTTGGTCCACATGAACCAACAGCAACACTAAAATGCTTTTACATGTAAAATACAAATAATATAATACAGTGAAAAGATACATTCTGCCTAATGAGTGCTTTACTTTTATACTTTAACTACATTTAGCTGATACTTGTTCTGTACTTTATATTATTCTGAAATGGGCCATTGTGCAGACTGAGTACTTTTACTTTTTGTACTTTGAATACATTTTTGTACCTTTACTAAAGTTACATTTTGTAATCACGACATTTGCTTGTATTTGAGAATTTGAAGACCAAAGTATTTGTACGTAAAGGATCAGATTACTTCTTTCAACACTGTCACTGTTTAGGGAGGGGTGTGCATGTAAAAGTGTGTGCGTCAACGAGTGTTTTCTGACCGGTGTGTCCTCGTCGGGGCGAGCCTCACAGGACTTCCAGTCGCTCCTGCTCAGAACACTGCAGTTGGTCTCCACAACATCCAGAGTCAGGTAGAAAACCACGCCGGTCTCTCCCTGTAACACACACACAGACACACACAGAACTCATTATCAGAACGTCATTATGCAAATGATCTTCCAGTGGTTAGAAGGTTGGGTTATTGTGTGATAGTACACGTGGCTGGTGATAAATGAAGACCCTAAAAAAAGTTGTTCTTATCAGGTACCGATGCTTACATGACAAATGTATCCATCCAATGACTTTGGTATCACCTGATGTCTTTAACACAATCAATCTGTCTGCTACTACACCGCAGACACATCATTTATCTCTGGCTTAAATGTCTGATGTCTGAAAAGTAATTGCTCTCATAACTCATTCATAATGAATATAAATACATAAGGAAATTACAGATTCTTATCATCTGAGTCTTTTGTTAAGTGCTAGAGGTTATCAGATTTATGGGACCATACAGATGAGCTCTGGCAGACTGATTGATTGTTTTTCAAAGAAATATCCCATTTAGTCATTTTCTTTTAATCATCCTTTTCCTTGCCTCAGCATTTCCTTTATTGCCAATTATAATAAGCAATCTCTTAGCACATGTTTGAAGACAGTTTGAGATAAAAACCTTCTTTATTTCAGGGTATATTCATTATTTAATTGTCAACTTAATTGTAGACAGACACTCTATTACCATTGCCATCAGACATGATTGCAACCTTATTTAAAGTATTCATTTCTAAGTTAAAACTACATTTAACATTTATATAGATATAATATATATATATTAATGTCAAATGTTCATATTTTCTAAAGTAAATATTAGGAAGAAAATCTAGATTATTTCATTTCAAATCTTTTTGACATCGAAGCACTTTCGTGTTTTTTCGTGGATTCCAATTATGGAATACCAACTTGTACAAACAAAACATCATCCATATCATGTACAACAACATGTACATGTTAATGAGTTGCCTTGTTTTGGTATAAAACCAAATGTAGAGAGGTTGCTTCTGATTGTGTCTCTACCATGGGCGTCGCAGCCATTATATGAGGGTGGGACAAGTCCCCCCCACTTTTTCAAATGATTAGTTTAGACCCCCCCACGTTTACTATGCGGAAAGTCCGTGAATCGGTCTATCCACTCGCCACACTTTGTAGAGCGCTGTGTCAGTGCTTCACTATCAAATTAAATCCATTCCACTTGCTTATTGAGAGAATGCCCAAATCAATGAAACTCCGTACCATGTTTTCACTGCTACTTTGTACCAAGGCAGATTCTCACATAGCGCGCGCATGTTCAAGGAGTGTTGTCATAGTTGGACAGCTCAGATCTGTTGTATGAAGCGATGCCGGTAGCGGAGGTAAGGCACACACACCAAATGTTCAGGAAATGGTTAATACAGCGAAAATCAAAGCTGACGATCTCTTGGTTTGATATGTTTTCTCCCCCAGACAACATGGACATAAGAAAAAAAAATTCAAAGAAGAGGAAAGTAAGTCATCAGCTGGTAGCAGTTAATCAGTTAACAGTGATGGCGGCGTCTCACTTCTGGAGAGGAGTTTCGTCTTTATGTCATGATAGAGAGATACAAATACTGAATAGTTTAGATGAGAAAAGGCATCGAAATGCCAGGTTACTAGTATTTATCATGTAAACAGGGAACATGAATAACCCGATCTCTCTGTGCTCATGTAAACACCATATCCCCAATATGATCATAACCGGGATAATACTCATAAACGGCTTACTGATGTCAGACGCAGTCAGTGTGTTTTACTGGAGCCTCAGTTCGATAAGAGATTCTTTTCTGGGTTCTTTAACTTAGGTACTCTCTCTCAAAATGGTAATGTGCATTATGTTTTTATTATACTTCTTATCATTCAGAAGCTTTTTGTGTGTGTTTATGTTTTACTGAGTGCTTATAGGCTATTTCCATCCCAGTATTCAGTTAACTATTTATTTTCTGTGCACATTACATAGACTAGCTAATATTCTACCTACTGCTTGGGACTTTGAGTCTTCAAAATGTCCAATGTCACAGACTGGGACTTACTTTAGAGTCAGTTGTATTTACATTCATTATGACTTGTTGTGATTCAATGTGAAAGAGTATACTGCTCAATAAATAATTATCACTTCACCACCTCTCTTGACATCTAGGCACTTGAGAGTGAGTCAGAGGCAGAATGCAGGGACAGTGGAGAGAGGTCCATTGCTGAGGTGAGTGATGAAAGGGAAATGACAGTTGAGAGTAAATTGTGATGTGGACTCTCATCCCAGGATTTTAAGGAAATCAGTGGGGATATTGAACAGGAAACATTTCAGTCAAGGGGCATCATCTGACCAATATAGACAGAAGAGCAACATTTATTTGAACATTTAAGTCAATGATACCATTCCTAGGTGAACTTAACATCCGTATGGAGTCAGATCAGTCTCAATATTAATAAATGCTCACAGAAGGATTCACAAATGTATTTTGCGATTTATATATAAATGACTCTCCACAACAATTTCTCTCAATGCACTCACAAATATTTATTGTTGTATATAAATGTACAAAAAATGGGCATTTAAACTGCTTTTTATTCATTCAAAGACAGCTCTGAATTCATAATCAAATATGTTTCCTTTCTTTACTACTGGATGAAATTACAAAATGTACCCATCATTTTCCTCATGCTAGTATAGCCACATAAAAGTATCAAACCACCTGTTAAAATGCACCAGAATACAGGAAATCTATATTTTTTTTCGCCCCCACACCCCAGTTAAAAATGTCCCCCCCACATTCAGGATGCTTCCTACGCCCATGGTCTCTACATTACAACTAAGAAATGTAGAGTGGTTGATGAATTTTGCCCATTAAAGACAGCCTGATAATATAACCTTCTGTTAACCTCGCTTATTATATCTTCATATGGACTCACATGTTTGGTCATATGCACGTTGGACAGGCGGTGCAGAGCGACGATGTAGCCCTCCTGCCGGTCCTGGTTGATCTTAGTGATGGTGAGTCCTGCAGCCCCCTTCGCAGACGCGTCTTCACACGATCCTTCCTCGATGCCAACAGTCTCCACCGGTGCAGCGCGGACGCATCCCAACGCCAACAGCAGCGACAACAACACACAGTGCTTCATGGTTAAAGGCCTGGTCAAAAAACACGCACAGGTTAGTGGGAAAGATGAGAGGAGGCCTTTTATATCCTGCTACTGTTCACTGTAAGAACACCCTCACTCCCACAAACACAAAACCACTGCCCCTTGTGTCATTTCAGGTAAACATAACCATTGAACCCTTACCTTAAACGGATGGTCATATCTTGGATCCTGCATCAGTTGATGTATATCCATCATATATGGTGTACAATTGTGGAATTCTCAACAAAAGGATCTAAAGAATTGTATATGTATTTTTCAGTTAAAGAAATTGTATAAATTAAGAAAGATGGGACTATATGAAGCAGAATGTGAATAAGTCTATGTACTCTGGTCCTGCATTGTTGAATATTTTTGATGTCTTTGATGTGATGTCTGTTCTTTATTTGCAGGTCCCATTGTTATTGTTATTGTTATTATTATTATTATTATTATTATTATTATTATTAGGCGCCGCTTTCCACCTTCTTCTCCAGTAGGACTCTGATGAGGGTGTACTCTTATGTGTGGCTGTGAAAAAAAAAATTATTATGAAGGGCAGACCATCTATTTGTATTTATTTTGTTTTTTTTAGAAAGGGGCAGGTCATATAAGATTTTATTCTTCTCCCTGCTCCTTTTCGCTCAATGGTGTGTAGAGACATGTTTTGTTGGCAATTATTGTACATTTGGCTATGCGTACCATGAGCAGGACAAATAAAAATGAAATGAAATGAAATGAAATGAAATGAAATATCCCAACCAATCAGCTACTGTGGTGACTTGCACAGTGGAGCTTATCATGTTTGTTAGATAATGGGCCCTGCAGTCCCGCCACTTTGGATCAACAGGGACAGTGAGGGGGCTTAAAGTCTCTTGATACAATCTTGGCCCCCATTCCTTGTTCAATAAAGAACTATAAACAAGATTGGATAACACTGTGGTCATCATCTAGAAGTTAATAATGAAAAATAATCAAACTGTGAAACTTACTTACAGAACTTTGTGTTCCAAACCAGAAGTCATCATGCCAATGGCAATGATCTTGTTTTTGACTGATTCAACATGATGTTTTGTGTCAGAGAACAACAAACATGACATGGTTCTGTTACACGTTGGTAGCTAGAAAGAGCCACCTCTACACTGTACAGGTTTGTGTAACCTTTAGGGTTAGGGTTCAACTTCAGCCACGTTGGGGATTGACCAAAAGTTTGGTCTATTGGTCCAAAGTGAAGTGTCAAGCAATAATGAACAGTAGCTGAGCACATTTACTCACAGAGTGGGCTTAAGAACAATTCTGAATACTTTAAACTGCTTCTACGCCGCAAGATTTCAGAGAGAAATTAGACTTACACCATTTACTTGACAATTCTATTTATGGGACAGATGTAGTAGTAGTAGTAGTAGTAGAACCTTTATTTAGCCAGGAAATTCAATTAAGAACACATTCTTATTTTCAATGATGACCTGACAGGAGGCAAAAGGCTTCCTGAGGGGATGGGGGTTGGGAGGAAGAAAATAAAAAGACAGACTCTGGGCACTACAGAACCCAGGAGACAACACAATGACACAGAGCAGAGATGACAGGCTTAGCAGTTAAACATATAACATCTCTAAAACAATACTGCTAGAGTTCAATCAGTCATTAAAATAATATAGAACATTCATCCATTCAAACATTCATTCATTCATCCATTCATTCCTTCATGGCAATGCATACTAGGAGAGGTCAAGACATTGGTAGTGAGCATCAGGCAAAGCAGTTGCATGTGTGTACCAGGGTGTTTGTAATAGTGTCCCTGAAGGTGCGGGGGGAGATAAAGGTCTCCATCTTCAAGGTTTTTTGTATGATATTCCAGCTATCAGCTGCTGCAAACTGAAAGGCGGAGCGGCCAAAGGATGTATGGGCTTTGGGGATCTTTAGCAGGATGTTTTTAGCTGACCGGGTGTTGTGCGTCGGGGGTTGCAGTAATTGTGTGAGGTAGAAGGGGGTGAGGCCTAGGAGTGTTTTATAAACAAACATCAGCCAGTGGATGTTGCGCCTGGTCTCAAGAGATTGCCAGTTTGCCAGAGAGTACAGATCACAGTGATGTGTCCTGTAGGGGGCATTGGTGGCGAAGCGGATGGCGGAGTGATACAGAACGGCTAAATGATCGAGAGCCCCTTTACACGCCGAGCGGTAGATTTGTATCACCGTAGTCGAACAGAGGAAGGACAGTCATCTGGACCAGAGAGAGTTTAGGAGATGAAGTGAATGAGGAGCGATTCCTATATAGAAAGCCGAGTCTAGCTTTAACCTTGGTCTGAATTTTGGAGAGATGTTCTGAGAATGACAGATTACTGTCAATCCAAAATACCAGTTTTTATAAGATTTAAAGGTAGGGTAGGTACGTTTGAGAAACCGGCTCGAGATCGCTAGAATTTGAAAATACACAACCGGAGAAAATCTGCCACTTCCTTATAGAGCCCCTCCTCCAACACACACGAACGCGCACATGACCAATGAGGGCACGAGATAAGTTTGTGCCCCGATGGAAGGCTGACAGGCAGGTAGGCCATCCAGTTATTTTAGCCGGGCCGGCTAAAATGATTGGTCGTAATATTTACAGTATTACGGCTTCCACAGATTACATTTTTTTATGGATTTTTTGTCAAAGCACTTAAGATATTCATTGCTATCGGGATGTTAAGAGCATTCCATGGAATATAACAAAAAGTGTATCTCGAGCCGGTTTCTCAAACTTACCTACCCTACCTTTAACTATTTCGAGGTCCCGGCCATTGGCGGTCACAATAGTGCCAGTTTGGGAGGCACCACTGCGGCCAAGCCACATGATCTTGGTTTTAGTGGTGTTCAGGACCAGGCCAAGGGCAGAGAGATGTGACTGGATTCTCTGAAAACTATCCTGAAGAGTTTTCAGGACAGTATCTGGGGAAGGGCCAGCAGTGTACAGAATCGTGTCATCGGCATATAGGTGGATAGAGGAGTTGCCCACTGATTTCTCCATGTAATTTATATATATTGAGAATAAGATGGGTGCTAGGATAGAGCCTTGTGGTACTCCCTTAGAGATGGATAGGGGCTGTGTTATCAGATTGTCAGATTTTACACACTGGGTGCGCATGGACAGGTAGCTTTCAAACCAGGCTATCAATTGGTTAGTGACACCAATGCATCTAAGCTTTCCCAGAAGCAGTTGGTGATCTACAGTGTCAAAGGCTTTGGCAAGATCGATGAAAATGGCAGCACAGTATTGTCTGGAGTCAAGGGCATTGATGATATCATTAATCGATTTTAAATCGAAATCGCGATTTTAAATTATGTGATTCTCAAATCACAAAGCCTGCGGGCCCATGTCATGCTTTTCAGGTTATTACCCGTCCCCTTGTGTGTTATGAAGGTTTGTATGTGAACGGTCTGCAGAGTCAAAAACCCTCAAAGTACACCCTGTAGCGAGTAAAACTCTAACACAGTCTATGTTGCCCCAAAACGCAACGTTGGAGTTTTCTCATTTTCCATTGTTTGCTTCCTGGGTAATGTGACGTGTGAATACCCATATCAACAACAAATGACCAGACAGACACACACACACACACACACACACACACACACACACACACACACACACACACACACACACACACACACACACACACACACACACACACACACACACACACACACACACACACACACACACACACACACACACACAACCACCCACCCACCCAGTGTGGGGTGCCAGGAGGGTGCTGAGAGCAGGTAGGGTACATGCTGGGGCAGAGGGTGGGCGATATCAGCCAGCGACTGTCAGTGTACAGCTATTTGCCAGTTTAATGTTTACGATAAGTAGGTCAAATTGTTTGGGGACAGATTTACTAGTGGCGATAGAACACTGGAGGTGTTCCTTTGTGAATATAACTACTCCACCAGCTTTAGATGATCTATCCTGCCTAAACACATTATAACCAGCGATGCCGATGTCAGAGTCTGGGATATTCTTCTTCAGCCAAGACTCAGTGATGACAAGTACCTCCGGATTTGAGCTGTGAACGAGTACTTTTATCTGGTAAATGTTTGGCAGTAAGCTTCTAGCATTTACATGTAGAAAACCTAAAGCTTTACGAGAGCAGAAGTCAGGGAAACTCAGATCATTGTGACAAAGATTGACATCAGGGCACAGGTCAGAACTAGGGCTACATACAATAGAAGGTCCAGGATGAACATGCACATTGCCCGATATCATCAGTAGTAATACAATCAGAGCATGGCCAAGAGCTAGCAGTGCCTAGTTTGTTTTGTGCGCACATTGACAGTGGAATGTAGCGTAATCATCTTGTGTAGAGACCTCATAATCACACATGATAGTAGTGGCATGGTGTCAGAGTTTATGTTTGGCGTTAGCCCAAGAGACCTGAATATCAACAACGAGTCATAGTCTCTGCCTACTGTATGGATACAGATAAGGAAAAGCCCCTGCTGCTTACTGAATACTTTAAACACTTGAATACTTTTCATATCACCACTTATCAACAACCTTTGTATGGTTTTTTAAATGTTGTATTTAGTTTCACAACATTTTAAACAATTCCACTTGTCCTGCACTTCAGTTCATGACAGGATACCAGTTAAAGGTAATCATTAAATTCCCTTCAGGCTTGAAGTAAAATGTTATATTGCAGAGGTCCTAGCATGATACCATGTTATTGTTTTGAATGTTAAAGATACAAACCACCAATTATCCACCAAATTTTAAAAAAAGTCCCAGGAATTGCTGTTTCGCCTGTACAGGCAGTTCTGTAATATCCCCTGTAGTAACAAGTTCATTCAACATCTACAGGAAGAGGAATAGATGTCACCATATTTAATGAGATAGTAACTCAGGCGACAACCTTTAAGGATCTTTGCCTCTCTGATTTGTTAGCCTGCATAGCATGAACAAAACATGCTAAACACTCCTACATGTACTTCCAACGTTAAGATGTTATAAAATGTAACAGCATGTAATTTAGCTTTTTGCCCACAAAGCAGTAAGTTCTTAAGGATAGCAAAGCAGTTGGGCTTACTAAGTGTTGCTCAAAGACAAGTCCTGGTGGAAAATATGTTAGAAAAGGACTTTGACACTTAGAGTTATTATGACAGAGGCGTTTGTGGTAATCTTTTCAAGATAAAGAAAGAAGTAAGCATTATGTCTTTGTGTTGAAACCAAGAAAGCATATTGCTTGGCCATTGAGTGCACCATCAACTGATCAGCAGATATATTTACGAATACATGACATAAATATAACAATGACAAGTACATGAAAATAAAGATAATAAACCAGGTGAAATACTGATTGAGGGATTTCCTTTTGGTACACTTTCATACTTAAAACACAAGGGGGTGCTACAGTATATTTTATCAGACCAACAACTTGCTTCACTCACACTGACATTTTGAATATGTTCTTTTCAAGTCTGATGTAATGCTACAATGGAAGTTGCCTCAGCACAGGATTATTTCAGTCTCACTTGTTATGATTTACATAGTGCCAAAGACTGGTCAATTATCCAAAGATGAAAGAAGAATACACAAACTGTTCGTATTTGGTTAATCATCATTTACTCTCCTGCCCAGTTTGGCTATGATCAATAAGTGTGTGATCTTTAAATATTATTTGACTTGGCTCAAAATGTAAATGAGGTAATAGACTGATAAAAGTAGAAAGAAACATGTGACTAATATTAGGAAATTCTACTTGTTTTTGTTCCTATTCATTTAAGTACTTTAATTACATTGTATACATTTTAATACCCAAAACAGGTGTATTGCTCATCTGTTTCTATATATTTTGATGCTAATACTTTTGTACTTTTACTTGAGTAACATTTTGAGTGCAGGACTTTGACTTGTAGTATAAGATCTGAGTACTTCTTACACCTCTGTAGTTAACTAGCATCAGCAGACTGCCATTACTACAGTAGGTAAATGATGACACATGATGAGGTGCAGACATTAACGGACAAAATGGAGGTATAGTAAAAAATCTGTTCTTTTTCTTTCTACGTTAAGAACACTTAAAGTACACAGTTACAAATATATGACATACCAACAAAATTGCAAAGTAATCTTTATTTTATAGGTTTAGATTGTTAGTGATGAATAAAGTGTCTGATAGACACCTACCCACGATTTGTGATAGAAAATAGACATGGGTAATAGTGGGTTAATGTTGGTTTATTTTTTAATAAACTGAGCTTTACATTAGATTACACGCTGATGTTTCCCATCGCCGCTCTGTGCTGCTGACCCTCTGGGATCAAGTGTTCATCAACTGTGCTGGTGGGCTAATCCTCCCTCGAGGACATACAGCACTGTTCACTCTATACAGTATGTCAAAACCTGAGTCTGAGTGACCTAGTTTAGTTTACCATTTTACTTAATGTGTTTTGTGAAAGCTACAAAAAGTTAACAAATATTTCTGTCTCTGATGTTGTGTTTTTCTACTAGCAGGATCTCAGAGGACTTTAGCATCCAGTCTGCACCCAATATGTATGATCTTTTTGGAATTCCTTAATATTTTAGACAATTTTCATAGAATGGTTTATCAACATCCTCCAAATAGCCTATTCCATGTATACAGCCCTCATTTTCATTTGTTATCTGCAACCAATGACATACAAAATGCAGTATAACAGTATTTAGACATTTAAAAAAAGAGCACTGTTGACTGAAGGTCTGCACTTTATCACTGCTTATCTAATGTTGCTTGTTCTTATAGATGTTGTGCTTCAGCTCAACTTAGTTCAGACTGACAATTCAAACTTTATCTCATACGTTAAACAAAATATCACTGTTAACAGTTCTAAATATGTGGCATACTGTACATGATTTAAGTCACACATATACTTGGTTATTATCAGAATGCCTCCTAAAAAATATATTTTAATGCATTTTTTTCTTCAGGCCACCAGTGCCTTTATTGAAGAGAAAGAGTTGAAAGGGCGAGACATAGGGGATGACATGCAGAAAATTGTCCCAGGCCGGATTCAAACCTCAGTCCTCTGCACGGGGAGCAAACTTCAGTAAATAGGCCGCCAGCACGTGAACTATACGGCAGCCCTATTTTTCACTTATTTTGATGTACTTCAGTAAATTTGAGCAAATTAACAAAATAGCCACCATGGGCAGCTAGTCACATAGCCAAAAACATTTTAGGATTATTTCATGCTGTTTCGTTTGACGCCATTGACAGTGAGAGATCAGTGACAGGAAATACAGCAATGCTTGGGGTTGGTGCACTGAGTCATCACAACATGGATTAACTTGGTCTTAAACAATACAAAAAACAAACACTGGATGGTTATTTGTGGAAGCATTTATTATGTTGTGCAGCCAAACACTGATATCAGTATAATGTTATGTTTACCGGTTTGGTTAAACAGCGACTAATTATGAATGGGCCGACTTATGCGGATCTCTTGAACTGGGGGTCCTCAGCGAAGAGTTTCTCCGCCAGGGTTGTTCCAGCTGCTGCAGGGACGCACTGAGCCGAGAATGCGGTGGGGTGGGCCTCGATGGTGGGCTCTGATTGTCCGGGGATCTGGGGGTCGGGCTTGAGGTTCAGGGTGACTCCCACCTCACCAGGGGGGACTTCGGGGAAAATAGGCAGGATCATGGGCTGGTCCACTGCGGGAATCATCTTCACCATGCCCTCTGGGTGGTCGTGGGATGCATTCTCGTGCTCGTGTTCGTGGTGATGGTGGTGGTGCTCGTGCTCGTGCAGGTGGGGGTGCTTGTGGTCGTGATCCAGAGCCACCTCGTGGTCGTGCTCGTGGGTGTGCTCGCTGTCGGCGTGCTTGTAGTTGTGGTGCTGGTTGGGCACATCGTCACTATGGTTGTGCGCCTTGCTGTGGTGAGTGTGCACGTGATCGTGGCCGTGCCCGTGGTCGTGGGAGTGGGCGTGAGCGTGCCTGTGGCCGCCGTGGTCGTGTTCGTGGTCGTGCGTGTGGTGGTGGTCGCTGTTGTCTGCGTGCTGCTTGGTTTTGTTTTGATTGTCGTGGCTCTTGGTGTGGTCGTGGTCGTGCTCGTGGGTGTGTTCGTGGTCGTGGTCGTGGTCGCTGTTGTCTGTGTGCTGCTTGGTTTTGTTGTGATTGTCGTGGCTCTTGGTGTGGTCGTGAGCGTGGTCGTGTGTGTGTGCGTCG
The DNA here is from genome assembly GCF_902827165.1 of Trematomus bernacchii. Classification (NCBI taxonomy): domain Eukaryota; kingdom Metazoa; phylum Chordata; class Actinopteri; order Perciformes; family Nototheniidae; genus Trematomus; species Trematomus bernacchii. Next base: position 20,427,082 of record NW_022987739.1, read on the forward strand.
TCGACGGCGTGTGCGTGGTCATGGTCGTGGCTGTGTGGGTGTTTGTCTGTGTGGCTGTGGTCGGTCTCTCCGCCCAGATGGTGGTGTTTCTTCTCTCTGTCAGCAGCCTTGAGAACACGTAAAAGATAAAATGAGTAATATTAGGGACATAGAAAAAGTGGTAAGTCAATTGGTGCAATTTAAGCTATATTCATATATTGTACAGTACATACTGTTTTTTTGCTGTATTTTTCACATTTTATCTGAATTTTCTTCAACTTTGTCTTCTAAAGACCAAACATTAAGTTCATAACGGGAATTCAGAGCTGTATTTTGATTCAAATTGTGAAGCATAATTTGCATTTCAGTACAACTTACATCTTATTTGTGTAGGTTAAGTCATTGTGTCCATATGATATAATTGTTATCACTAGATAATTGCTATAGTCATAATTTTAAATAATATGATGTTATTATATAATTGAATGCCAAAACTATGAAAATCAGTTGTAATAAATCTCATGCTACTGCTGACTAGTGCTCCAACACATCGGACATGATAGGCTAACAGGTAAGCAGTTGACCCATCATCACAGCGCTGGTCAGTGTACCAATCAGAGCAGACTGGGCTCTGGTTTCAGACAGATATAGAAATAAAGACCCTTTTAAACATTAAATAAGAATATAAACCTGAAAATGAGCATAATAGGTCCCCTTTAAATCAAATAATCCATGCGTGCATTTTCCTTTTGCTACAGAAAGACTTTATAAAATGAAATCAATGTGACACTTTGTATTTGGTCCTGGCTTAATCTTACCTCTGGCTCATAGATCTCACAATCTGCACTTGGCAAAGCTTCCCCAGTGGGAGAATAAAAGAGGCTGGCCTTACAGTGTCCTTTGTGCTGAGGGGAGAAGACCAAGATAAATAAGTTAGAGAATTGTTATACTTTAAAAGATAAGTTGTTACACAAAAGGTACTGATCCAGAGATTTACATGAAAAAAGCAGAATTCATGCTGGAGCGTTTAAAATCTTTCAAATTAATCCTGACTTATTACAGGAATGCCAAAATGAAAACTTTATTTTAATTTAAAACAAAACAAATGAAATTAACAATCCATATGACTAAGATATAGTGTTGAAAAATAAATGTTTTCATGACTCACAGCGAACTCGCAATCCATGAGGGGGCAGTCATCAGATGCTGCAGAGCTCCTGGGGCAGGTGGTCTCCTGGATGGTGTAGTCTGCATTGTAATACATCGACATGGCCATCTGGTGACAAACACACCCATAACAAAAGAAATTGGTCAAGTCGCAAGCGAATGCATTACAATAAGATGATTGTTCAAAGCGGCGGTCGGTCATGGGGATAGAGAGGGAATTAGTGTATATAGTCAGACTCTGGAAACCTTGATACTCTGGATGATTAGAGGATAATTTAATAATGGACATTTGAATCAATTGGTGACATAAATCCAAGGTGTCAACAGGATTATGCTTTTAGCCTCCCCCAAGGAGATAATGTCTGTTTCTCAGCAGGATTCATAAACCAAGAAGAAAGGACCCATTACATTTTGGATCATGCATGCATTATTCAACTTTTTGAACATTACAACATAGGATGTTTGGCCTCGTCTTAAACGTACCCCGGCATTAGCACGGTTGATTTTGAGCAGAGCGAAGCGATTGGACAGCCCGCTCATGTTGTTGAACTTCTCCAGCGAAAGAGACACAGTCTTCTTAATCTCAGCATCTTCCATGTCCGTAGGAGTAGGACAGTCAGGACATAGCTCTGTCACGCGAGCTGAAGGAACTGAGCAGAGAGAAAAATCACGAAATGTCAAAAGACTGTTTTGCACTGAACAAAATATCAGGCTCATTTTACCACATTTTGAGGCTTATAGGTTCACTTCTGCTTAGAAATCTGGCAAACTTATTAAGATTCAACTAAATAAAGTAGAACTTAACGGTTGTAAAAAATATTTACCTGGTCTGATGACACACTGGTATTTGTAGAGGCGCACCACCCTGTGCACCTTACTGATGAAGATGGCAACCTTGCAATGTCCATACACCTGCAGAGACCAATACAACAATAATTGATTATACTGCAAACATTAAATAGACTTGACTCATATTGAGATTTTTTTTGTATTACAGTAATTTAAAGGTTCATAATATAATAACTACTTTTTATGGAGCAACAGGAAAGTATAATGTGAGTCTTGACGTAATAAAAAACTGATAAAACAAGGCTGAACAGTACACACAACTTGCACAAATGTGGAATCTTGTGTTATCCCTTTTCAGTGGTGGAAAGTAAATAAGTACATGTGCTCAAGTATTGTACTTAAGTACTTTTTTTACATATTTGCAATTTACCTAAGTATTTCCATTTATTTATACTTTATACTTTTACTCCACCTAATTTTAGAGGTGAATATCATACTTTTTACTCCATTACATGTATTTTAACACTCACAGTTACTAGTTACTGTGGACATATTAACACTTACTGTATAAGCTGATGCGGTATAATAAATAAATACTGTACTTCTAATGTACACAGTATCTAATTTGGTCCACATGAACCAACAGCAACACTAAAATGCTTTTACATGTAAAATACAAATAATATAATACAGTGAAAAGATACATTCTGCCTAATGAGTGCTTTACTTTTATACTTTAACTACATTTAGCTGATACTTGTTCTGTACTTTATATTATTCTGAAATGGGCCATTGTGCAGAATGAGTACTTTTACTTTTTGTACTTTGAATACATTTTTGTACCTTTACTAAAGTTACATTTTGTAATCACGACATTTGCTTGTATTTGAGAATTTGAAGACCAAAGTATTTGTACGTAAAGGATCAGATTACTTCTTTCAACACTGTCACTGTTTAGGGAGGGGTGTGCATGTAAAAGTGTGTGCGTCAACGAGTGTTTTCTGACCGGTGTGTCCTCGTCGGGGCGAGCCTCACAGGACTTCCAGTCGCTCCTGCTCAGAACACTGCAGTTGGTCTCCACAACATCCAGAGTCAGGTAGAAAACCACGCCGGTCTCTCCCTGTAACACACACACAGACACACACAGAACTCATTATCAGAACGTCATTATGCAAATGATCTTCCAGTGGTTAGAAGGTTGGGTTATTGTGTGATAGTACACGTGGCTGGTGATAAATGAAGACCCTAAAAAAGTTGTTCTTATCAGGTACCGATGCTTACATGACAAATGTATCCATTCAATGACTTTGGTATCACCTGATGTCTTTAACACAATCAATCTGTCTGCTACTACACCGCAGACACATCATTTATCTCTGGCTTAAATGTCTGATGTCTGAAAAGTAATTGCTCTCATAACTCATTCATAATGAATATAAATACATAAGGAAAATTACAGATTCTTATCATCTGAGTCTTTTGTTCAGTGCTACAGGTTATCAGATTCATGGGACCATACAGATGAGCTCCGGCAGACTGATTGATTGTTTTTCAAAGAAATATCCCATTTAGTCATTTTCTTTTAATCATCTCTTTTGACTTTTCCTTGCCTCAGCATTTCCTTTATTGCCAATTATAATAAGCAATCTCTTAGCACATGTTTGAAGACAGTTTGAGATAAAAACCTTCTTTATTTCAGGGTATATTCATTATTTAATTGTCAACTTAATTGTAGACAGACACTCTATTACCATTGCCATCAGACATGATTGCAACCTTATTTAAAGTATTCATTTCTAAGTTAAAACTACATTTAACATTTATATAGATATAATATATATATATTAATGTCAAATGTTCATATTTTCTAAAGTAAATATTAGGAAGAAAATCTAGATTATTACATTTCAAATCTTTTTGACATCGAAGCACTTTCGTGTTTTTTCGTGGATTCCAATTATGGAATACCAACTTGTACAAACAAAACATCATCCATATCATGTACAACAACATGTACATGTTAATGAGTTGCCTTGTTTTGGTATAAAACCAAATGTAGAGAGGTTGCTTCTGATTGTGTCTCTACATTACAACTAAGAAATGTAGAGTGGTTGATGAATTTTGCCCATTAAAGACAGCCTGATAATATAACCTTCTGTTAACCTCACTTATTATATCTTCATATGGACTCACATGTTTGGTCATATGCACGTTGGACAGGCGGTGCAGAGCGAAGATGTAGCCCTCCTGCCGGTCCTGGTTGATCTTAGTGATGGCGAGTCCTGCAGCCCCCTTCGCAGACGCGTCTTCACACGATCCTTCCTCGATGCCAACAGTCTCCACCGGTGCAGCGCGGACGCATCCCAATGCCAACAGCAGCGACAACAACACACAGTGCTTCATGGTTAAAGGCCTGGTCAAAAAACACACACAGGTTAGTGGGAAAGATGAGAGGAGGCCTTTTATATCCTGCTACTGTTCACTGTAAGAACACCCTCACTCCCACAAACACAAAACCACTGCCCCTTGTGTCATTTCAGGTAAACATAACCATTGAACCCTTACCTTAAACGGATGGTCATATCTTGGATCCTGCATCAGTTGATGTATATCCATCATATATGGTGTACAATTGTGGAATTCTCAACAAAAGGATCTAAAGAATTGTATATGTATTTTTCAGTTAAAGAAATTGTATAAATTAAGAAAGATGGGACTATATGAAGCAGAATGTGAATAAGTCTATGTACTCTGGTCCTGCATTGTTGAATATTATTGATGTCTTTGATGTGATGTCTGTTCTTTATTTGCAGGTCCCATTGTTATTGTTATTGTTATTATTAGGCGCCGCTTTCCACCTTCTTCTCCAGTAGGACTCAGATGAGGGTGTACTCTTATGTGTGGCTGTGAACATTTTTTTTTATTATGAAGGGCAGACCATCTATTTGTATTTATTTATTTTTTTTTTTTAGAAAGAGGTAGGTCATATAAGATTGTATTCTTCTCCCTGCTCCTTTTCGCTCAATGGTGTGTAGAGACATGTTTTGTTGGCAATTATTGTACATTTGGCTATGCGTACCATGAGGGGGACAAATAAAAATGAAATGAAATATCCCAACCAATCAGCTACTGTGGTGACTTGCACAGTGGAGCTTATTATGTTTGTTAGATAATGGGCCCTGCAGTCCCGCCACTTTGGATCAACAGGGACAGTGAGGGGGCTTAAAGTCTCTTGATACAATCTTGGCCCCCATTCCCTGTTCAATAAAGCACTATAAACAATATTGGATAACACTGTGGTCATCATCTAGAAGTTAATAATGAAAAATAATCAAACTGAGTTCTTAGAAGTCCATTCAAACACATTCGACAGCTGTAGTAGATACTGTATCAGGTCACCATTGTCTTTAAATGCTTTCACACCTCAGGGGCAGATACGCCATGATTGTATCACAATATCATAGCTAATCACATCTCTGTGGTCTTGTATCTCATAGCATCTCTAGCTCTGATGTTTAGATCTAACTTTGAAAAGGGTGATGTTAGTTTCCCCTTTTTATGTTTGCATACAGCACACAAAAACAAACAGGTTTTGGACCAAACTTCTTCACAAAGACAGAAAAAAACATTTATGTACATAGAAGATTTGGATATAAAAAGAGATTCAAGTAGAAACACAACACATATTCTGTAGTACCACCAAGGTACAAGACAGCATACTGTATGATACTTTATGAAGACTCCTGTACTTTTACTTAAGTAGGATTTTGAACACAGGAAATAATTGCTCATATTACTCATTAAAAAAAGTATCTTTGCATTGATGTTTGATACTTTCAATCACAGTAAGTCAAGGATCTGAGTACTATAACTACACAAACCATCGTAATTTAATTATTTATTTACTTTTTGTTCAATGGCAACTTTCTTTGGACATGCAGCTATCTGCAGTATTGTGATGGCTCATTTTTCTCCTTGACCTTTTTGAATATTTGAACACAAGCTTTCCCTACCTTTCCTTAGCAAAGAGTTTTCAATTGTTTAGGATTAAGACTAAAGATTTAAGAAATACTTTATAAATCCACAAGGGGAAATTACATTTGTCCCAACCCTGACCCTTTTCACTCTGTTGTTATTGACATGACATCACACACATACTTTAACCACACTCTATTCATGTTTTGGTAGCCAAGTGCATATACTGGTATGATAATTATATTCTGATTCTGATTCTGATTCTGATAACTGTTTTTTTTTTTTTTTAAATCACATGACTGAATGTTAACCAGGGTTTTCAGTCATTAAAACTTTGGTTTAAAGCATCATACTCATTCTAAACAACTTTTTAAACTATTTATTGGAAGCTGTGGGGAATTAAAGCAGAAGACATGAGCGGAGAAGTATTTTGCGTTGGCTCTTTCCTGAACTTCAGTTTTTGGTGCTCCCATATCAACTGCTGAACTGGATGGTTAACTTTCTGCTGAGAAACATTTGACCTTTGATATAACAAAATAAACAATCCATGGAATCACACGGCTAAAAATCGATAGTTCTCTTGCAGCTGCTGTGTTGCAATAATCAGATACACTTACACAAGATACATAATTGTTGGGACACTAACACCCATACCATACATGTCAATCTGAATTAAAAGCTTGAAATAACACAAGATAAAGATTACACAAGATGATAAGTGAAAAACAAGTTAAGGTTTAGCAGCCGAAAGAAGTGAAACTTACTTACAGAACTTTGTGTTCCAAACCAGAAGTCATCATGCCAATGGCAATGATCTTGTTTTTGACTGATTCAACATGATGTTTTGTGTCAGAGAACAACAAACATGACATGGTTCTGTTACACGTTGGTAGCTTAAATACAAATACAAAATATTTGAGATTATGCAAGGGAAGGCCATGTGGCAAGACTGTCTACAGTAGGGCGAGGTGACACTGACAACCGCAGTCATATTTAAAATGATTTGATCTATTATTCAAAGTTAGGATCTTCACATATTAATTGCCAAAAGGACATTAAAGTTACTTTACAATACTTTCAAGATGGAAAAATCGGCATGCATTGGGTTCATTTCGTTGATGATTAGCGTAACATTGTTAGAGCCTGGTGTATTTAGTTGTATTTGTGAGGCTCTGCTTAGTCAGTCAGTAATGACTTCGAGGGTATTGACCCAGATCACTGGAACTCAGCTAAAACTCAGTACACAGCTAAAGATAAGAACTAAGACGTGTGGATCTACAGTAAGAACCTTCATTGTTCTGGTTCTGAAGTATATAAATGTATATATTTTGCATGGTAATTGCCTGTGATAAAGCAAACAGAGAACACAAAGGCAGACTACTACAATAGTGTGCTTACAGGCTTTATTGGGGCAAGGGTGAAAATGTAGAAAGAGCCACCTCTACACTGTACAGGTTTGTGTAACCTTTAGGGTTAGGGTTCAACTTCAGCCACGTTGGGGATTGTTGGTCAATCTGTTGGCTTAAAAGTTTGGTCTATTGGTCCAAAGTGAAGTGTCAAGCAATAATGAACAGTAGCTGAGCACATTTACTCACAGACTGGGCTTAAGAACAATTCTGAATACTTTAAACTGCTTCTACGCCGCAAGATTTCAGAGAGAAATTAGACTTACACCATTTACTTGACAATTCTATTTATGGGACAGATGTAGTAGTAGTAGTAGTCGTAGAACCTTTATTTAGCCAGGAAATTCAATTAAGAACACATTCTTATTTTCAATGATGACCTGACAGGAGGCAAAAGGCTTCCTGAGGGGATGGGGTTTGGGAGGAAAAAAATAAAAAGACAGACTCTGGGCACTACAGAACCCAGGAGACAACACAATGACACAGAGCAGAGATGACAGGCTTAGCAGTTAAACATATAACATCTCTAAAACAATACTGCTGGAGTTCAATCAGTCATTAAAATAATATAGAACATTCATCCATTCAAACATTCATTCATTCATTCATCCATTAATTCCTTCATGGCAATGCATACTAGGAGAGGTCAAGACATTGGTAGTGAGCATCAGGCAAAGCAGTTGCATGTGTGTACCAGGGTGTTTGTAATAGTGTCCCTGAAGGTGCGGGGGGAGATAAAGGTCTCCATCTTCAAGGTTTTTTGTATGATATTCCAGCTATCAGCTGCTGCAAACTGAAAGGCGGAGCGGCCAAAGGATGTATGGGCTTTGGGGATCTTTAGCAGGATGTTTTTAGCTGACCGGGTGTTGTGCGTCGGGGGTTGCAGTAATTGTGTGAGGTAGAAGGGGGTGAGGCCTAGGAGTGTTTTATAAACAAACATCAGCCAGTGGATGTTGCGCCTGGTCTCAAGAGATTGCCAGTTTGCCAGAGAATACAGATCACAGTGATGTGTCCTGTAGGGGGCATTGGTGGCGAAGCGGATGGCGGAGTGATACAGAACGTCTAAATGATCGAGAGCTCCTTTACACGCCGAGCGGTAGATGGTATCACCGTAGTCGAACAGAGGAAGGACAGTCATCTGGACCAGAGAGAGTTTAGGAGATGAAGTGAATGAGGAGCGATTCCTATATAGAAAGCCGAGTCTAGCTTTAACCTTGGTCTGAATTTTGGAGAGATTTTCTGAGAATGACAGATTACTGTCAATCCAAAATCCCAGTTTTTATAAGATTTAAAGGTAGGGTAGGTAAGTTTGAGAAACCGGCTCGAGATCGCTAGAATTTGAAAATACACAACCGGAGAAAATCTGCCACTTCCTTATAGAGCCCCTCCTCCAACACACACGAACGTGCACATGACCAATGAGGGCACGAGATAAGTTTGTGCACCTACCCTACCTTTAACCATTTCGAGGTCCCGGCCATCGGCGGTCACAATAGTGCCAGTTTGGGAGGCACCACTGCGGCCAAGCCACATGATCTTGGTTTTAGTGGTGTTCAGGACCAGGCCAAGGGCAGAGAGATGTGACTGGATTCTCTGAAAACTATCCTGAAGAGTTTTCAGGACAGTATCTGGGGAAGGGCCAGCAGTGTACAGAATCGTGTCATCGGCATATAGGTGGATAGAGGAGTTGCCCACTGATTTCTCCATGTCATTTATATATATTGAGAATAAGATGGGTGCTAGGATAGAGCCTTGTGGTACTCCCTTAGAGATGGATAGGGGCTGTGTCATCAGATTGTCAGATTTTACACACTGGGTGCGCATGGACAGGTAGCTTTCAAACCAGGCTATCGATTGGTTAGTGACACCAATGCATCTAAGCTTTCCCAGAAGCAGTTGGTGATCTACAGTGTCGAAGGCTTTGGCAAGATCGATGAAAATGGCAGCACAGTATTGTCTGGAGTCAAGGGCATTGATGATATCATTAATCGATTTTAAATCGAAATCGCGATTTTAAATGATGTGATTCTCAAATCGCAAAGCCTGCGATTTTTTTTAAAGGGCCCATGTCATGCTTTTCCGGTTATTACCCGTCCCCTTGTGTGTTATGAAGGTTTTTATGCATGTGAACGGTCTGCAGAGTCAAAAACCCTCAAAGTACACCCTGTAGCGAGTAAAACTCTAACACAGTCTATGTTGCCCCAAAACGCAACGTTGGAGTTTTCTCATTTTCCATTGCTTGCTTCCTGGGTAATGTGACGTGTGAATACCCAAATCAACAACAAATGACCAGACACACACACACACACACACACACACACACACACACACACACACACACACACACACACACACACACACACACACACACACACACACACACACACACACACACACACACACACACACACACACACACACACACACACACACACACATATATGGAACTACAACCTAGTTCATGCAAACCTTTTCACCCATTTTTAGTCCCTGCTAGAGAGGTGGTACTTTCCTGGGAAGGAAAAGGTTCCATTTTCTGATTGGCTGGGCGAATTGCAAACCACGCCCCGTAAAACTCCGAAAAGTTTTGTGAAGCCGCCATTTTATTTGCTGGCATTAACATTATTAGCATTAGCCCAGCGCACCAACGGAGAGAGACTAACTTATGGCAACACAAAATAAAACGTGGGAGCGGTGGAGTGATGAGGAGGTGTTGGCGCTTCTGGCGATTTACCCGGGACTTCGGGTGGCGATTTACTGCCACCTGAAGTCCCAGAGGGCAGTATATGCCGTGAAGTTGTTTGCGGCCTGCCAGTAAACCCAAAGCAGAAGAAGAAGAGGTGACGTCAGCGGCTTCATTTGCGTAATCCTCCCTCAGGGACTTATTCCGGTGTAAACGCGATCTACTCCTTAGTTCCAGGAACTCATTTTTAGTAAAAAGGATTGCAGGGTTGTCTTTAAAAATGCTTTTTTTGTCCAATCTTAAACCAGAAGATATACATTTTACATTGACAAGATATAATATATACAAGATATACATGTATATCAGTGTTTCCCCTACCATTGTCTTGGAGGGGCGCTGCGCCCCGCCAACGGAGCCCCGCCAACGGAGCCCCGCCAACGGAGCCCCCCCCTGAAATTCAAGGTGTTTAACCTGTTAAGCTCTGAGCCTGTTTTTCAGGTCTCAGGCTCGAAAATGCCATTCCCAGAACAAATTACCATATCTTCCCTTCTAAAAGGGTTAAATTAATAATCTTTTTTCTCAAAGTAATGATAAACCTGTGAGTTGGATGTAGAAAAGTCAGAATCAATATAGATGTTTTTTATTTTAAAGAAAATTCAGATTTTACATAGTAAAAAACTGTAAATTATAGTGTCCGTCCAAAGATTATTTTTTACTTATAGTGAAAACTACCCTTGGATGATGGGTTAGTAGACTAAAAGCTTTAGGAATCCAAAGTACAACATAGAATAAGTACCCTGTATCAAGATTGATGCAAAACAAGTGACATTTGACCTTTTTAGAGAGGTTTAGCCAAAACCACTCTACCTCTGAGGTGATTTGGGTGAAAAAAGCAGTTCTTATGGATTATCAGAAATCATTTCAAAGAGGACACAGACACATTGGATTAACCTATGGATTAACTGCAGCATCGTTTTCTTATCGTTTTAATGCCATTGAAGACCAGTTTTGACCAAGGTAAGCCATGTTAGCATTTGTAGCTACCTAGCGCCACATGTTTTGATGTACGTTTTCTTTTATAGTGTCGCAAATGTTTATCACTGAGTGTTGAGGTGGGCACCCCCAGATTCTGTGTCTCCAGGAGATGCTAATCGAGGGGTTGGCTGTGCATCTAGGATAAGTAATAAGGGAGTTATGAGTGAGTTTAGGTGCAGTGATAGGTTACATTTTTTCGCACGTGGCTAATTCAGAGGCATTGTGTTTTTTTTTTGGATTTAAAAAAAAAAAATATCAGTTAGCTGAGTTTCTTCCCGTTACATGGATATAAAACATTCATAGTTTATTAAATATTAAGATTCCTTAGACGTTGTTTCCTGCAAATGACGCGTTTATCCGCCCGGTACCGAGGGGGCGGTGCGTAACAGGTTAAAAAATGTAATTACAATTCTTTTTTTTTTTAAATATTTTTTTTTTGTTATATATATATAGCACCAAATTGCAACTAATCTATATCTACTGTCACTTTTCACATTGAACATGTGCTCTTTTATTAAATAAACTAAATGCTTTCATTTTAAGTTGTGAGTTTAGTGTTTTTGACCCTAAGAAACACTTATGCATTAATCAATAACAATAATCCACAGCTCCTCTCTCTGCTCCAGAGGATTTCAAAAATATATATCCCAATCCCCCCCCCCCCCCCCCCCCCCGCTCAGGCAGCACCCCCCCAAAGCAGTAAACCTAGGGGAAACACTGTATATACAAAGGGCTCTTATCTAGACCTGCTCACTTGTTAATGGGATAATAGTATTCTGGCAGTTAATTAAATGTGATATCAGTTGAGTATTTAGTTTGTTATTGTTGAGGATCCTCTAATGGAGTATCAGGAGCATCATGTAACAATACAGCTATTCAAATAAAGTTGTACACATGACATGTTTTGGCAGCTGTTAAAGGCAGGCCGGGGCAGGTACATGTGATATTTCCTCACATGGAACATATTGACTGACTCCAGACAGACATAAACCCAGCACTAGGCAACTTGAAAAGGCACTAAGGATTGAGACCTTTTCACACATTATCTTCCGTCCAATGCGAATCACTGTAGTTGTAGCAGGTATTTTATGTCTGGCAGCTGATTAAAAACTCTGTGATTTTCCTCTGAAGCTGACCTTTCCTCTACTTCTGAAAGAGTTCCTCTCCGCCCGGCGCAGCATCATTCTCACCGCATCATCCCTTGTTGATGCTGCGGGGCAACTATGTCAAAGTTTGCAACCGACTCAACATCAACCTCTGAAAATCTCCTAGATCACCGCCGTCTCGCCGCTTTGCTCAGAGCAAAACCCCCTACTCATTCCCCTCATTTAGTGCTGACATTTAGAGGAGGGGGTGCCGAGTCAGGTGATGTTCTAGACTCTGTGTGGGGTTGGGTGTGGGGAAAAAAAAGGTTTCTAAATAAAAACGCTGGGAGGGAATCCAACAGCATCTGTGTGTTATTACATTACATTATCTTGTCGGAGAAAGAGAACGAACAAGCAAAGCGATGGGTTGTGAACGGCGGTATCGAAGCGTTCGAGAAGTACAAGGGAAAAATGAAAAGATGGAGGGAGGGATCAGGGGAGGTAAAGATGTAATTGGAGTGCAGTTAATAGTGCTGACAACTCAGTTTGAGGCTGTTTGCCTAGTTTGTCATTGCCAGCCTGGAGGCTATGAGGGTGGTGTGTGAGTTTTACTGAAACAGGAGGATATCTTCATCATGCGCAAACATTCAAAAACAGCGTGTCAGGATTCATTCCCTCTATAAACCAGCAGGAACTACACTGTAGGCTGTATACAAAGATATGAGATATTCTATAAAGCCCTGTTTTAAAAGTTAAAACTTAAAAGTTTTATGAGATATACCGACGTTTATTTGTTGCTTATAGTCACATGGTTGAAATAAATAAGTCTCCTTTTTTAAATTTATGACGGCGACAGTATTAGCTGCACAATTCTCGAACAACCAGGAGCAAATGTTAGGACCTGGTTCTTGGATATCCATCACCAGGTTATTTAATGTTCCCCTGGATTAAAAAGTTAATAAAAAATCTGCGGCATGAGATATGTTTCTGTGGCACGGCGGACGTTAATTATGAGAAGGGAGGGATCAAATGAAGGCGCTGTCTCCATTAGTTACAGCAGGGAGTGACAAAGCTCCCCTCCAGTTTCTCAGAAAAAGAAGCCGTGAATCAGCCAAAGTTTCTCTCGGCCTCTGATGAAGGGCAGGGCGATGTGAAGGGCTTAACGGATTGTTTCCGAGGAAAAAGGACTGCGTGGGGG